>NW_028136254.1:0-600000 GCF_964662115.1 Mustela nivalis | reverse complement strand
GCATTGTGACCCTCACCCTGAGCATGCTTTCAAAAAATCCCTCTCAGATTCACCACAATGATCCCTCATTTCAGGCCTGGTATGCCTGTAGGTTCAAATCATAAAACTTGGTGGGATTTTCGAGGTGCCCAGACCCAGAGACCATCTCTGGAATTTTTGTTTTGGTGCACCCTTCAGATGGAAAACAGCACTCATCCCTTCCCCAAAAATGTCACCAAATTATGAGGAGCCACCAGGATCCATAGAGAGGCAATGTCTCCCATGGACCCATGAGAACACACCTGCATTCCGAGGCCATCCTGGACACACAATCCGGAGAGAAAAGCCTGTGCTACTGCCTTCCATTCACCCTAATTACAGTTCCAGATGAGCTGCTCTCAAGGTATATGCATTGGGCCTGTGATCACCTCGCCACTCACCCTAATTCGAATTTGTGTTTGCAGACTTATCTACCAAAACCATGGCACACATGCCCTCCAGGATGGGGTCTCCGGATCCACACTGCAGGACTGTCCCTGCCATCCACAAGGAAACTGTTTCCATCACAGTTGCCCAAACTGTCTAGATTAGGAGAAACCTACAAGGCCTCTGGGCCTACCCCAATTTCGGCGGCCGCTCTGAACACAAATGCACAGTCTGAAATACCCTGATCTCCTACATCCAGGAACACAGCCAAGTCAATGGTCCTGAGTCAGAATAATAAACCTAACATGCCCCTAGGACGTCATTGGAACCATTGATTCGGTTTTCAGACATGTGTCCTCAGAGGCCTGTTCTAGAATGCGAACTTATGATACAACATGTGGTGGCTGGGCCACACAACAGAACATCTCCTGTCCCCAGAAGGAAACCGTGCCCTACAATCTGTGCAAAATCCCAGAGTAGTAGATTCCTGCACAACTACTAAGCCACCAGCACATTCTAAGATCTACCTGGTAACAAACCAGCTGTGTGGCACATCTGCAAGAGATTCCATGTCAAATCAAGGACTTGGTACTTTGCTACAGAGACACCAGAATAAAGCTGCCATGTTCTTCAGTTGCAATGGTCAATGAAGTTGAACATTCCAGGCATCCATGCGGTAGAGCTCTGCTACCCAAACTTTCCACATGGGGGACCCTGGAGCAAATAAACCACACTCCACCTGTCCAGTAGAATGAAACCTTGCTATTTGGAGCAGCTCATGAGTCTCAACGTGAAAATCCCTACATGGCTTCTTGACGCCACCCCTCCATTTGTCAGTCATCATAGACACAAACTCCAGTGTGAGCAAATATCTGACGTCCTCCCTTACTAAGGTGCTGGATATCTCGAAAAAGCTGCTGGACACAGGAACTGCCTTCCGCTTGGCAGTGAATTGAACTGTAGCTTGTGTTTACAATTCCTTCCTCACCCGACTGGTCCCCAAGCCTTCTTGATAGCGAATTATGGAGACACAACACAGCATTCTGCCTTCCCGATAGAAACAAGTGCCTGGTGAGTCTGGCCAGAAACCCCACATGAGGATCAATCTGCTCGGCCCTATATCGGAAGGACCCTGATTTATAGGTTGCCCTGGCCACTAGTGCTGTGTCTGACAGAGCCTGAGCCCAGACCTAGTGTCAGTCACCAGAGTTTGAGCCCCACATCTAGTATTTGGGAATGCCATGGCTCAAGTATTTCATCTCTACCCATCCTTGGTATTCAGGCACCTGTCCCCAGACCTTTGCTGGAATCCCTGATAATGGGGCATCCTGAAGCACAATAGAGAACTCCTCCTTCTTCATATCAGGAAACTTGGCTGTTAGGATGGGTGTTCAACCCTGAAAGGGGGAGTCATTTACAAGTCCAGTGAGACCACACAAACTCCTCAGGGATGCCCTGGAGGCAAACAGGCCTTGTGACCCTCAGCCTGAGCATGCTTTCAAACAATCCTTCTCTGTTGCACCACCATGAACCCGCATTGCAGGCCTAATATGCCCCTAAGCCCAAATCCTAGCACTTGTTGTGATGTCCCAGATGCCATGAACCAGAGCCCGTCTCTAGAATCCCTGTTTTGGGGCACCCATAAGGTGGAAAACATCACTCTCCCCTTCCCCGAAAAAGCCACCAAACTATGGAGAGCCACCAGGATCCATAGAGAGGAAAAGACTCCCATGGACCCATGAGACCACACCTGCATTCCAAGGCCATCCTGGACACACAATCCAGAGAGAAAAGCCTGTGCTACTGCCTTCCAGTCTCCCTAATTATAGTTCATGACGAGCTTCCCTCCAGGTCTACGCATTGGGCCTGTGATCACCTCGCCACTCACCCTAATTTGTATTTGTGTTTGCAGACTTCTCTCCCAAAACCATGGCTCACATGCCCACCGGAATGTGATCTCTGGAGCCACACCACAGAACTCTGCCTGCCAACCCCAAGGACACTGTGCATATCAGATTTGCCCAAACCTTCCAGATTAGGAGAAACCTTTGTGGCCCCTGAGCCCACACCAATATTGCCGGCCACTCGGGATGGAAATGCACAGTCTGAAACACCCTTATCACCTACATCCAGGGAAATAGCCAAGTCAATGATCGTGAGATAGACGATTGAACCTAAAATGCCAGTAGGCTCTCAATGGAACCCCATTAGGTTTTCAGGCATCTGTCCTCAGGGGCCTGTTCTGAAATACCAATCTATGACACATCATGTGGTCTCTGAGCCACACAACAGAACATCCCCTGTCCCCAGAAGAATACCATGCTCTTCGACCTGTGCCAAACCCTCAGGGTAGGAGAATCCTGCATGGCACCTTAGCAACCAGCACATTCTAAGTTCTCCCTGGTAACAAACAAGCATTGTGACCCATCTGCAAGAGATCCCATGTCAACTCAAGGCCTTGGCACTTTGTCCCAGAGCCACCAGAACGAATCTGCCATGTTCCTCAGCTGCAATTGTCAATGGAGTTGTGCTTTCCTGGCATCCATGCCGGAGAGCTCTTCTTCACAAACTTTCCACATGGGGAAACCTAGAGTAAACAAACCAGACTTCACCTACTCTGTACAAAGAAATGTTACTTTTTGCAGCAGTTCACAGGCCTCAGCATGTGAACTCCTCCATGGCCTCTTTATACCACCCCTCCACTTGTCGGTCATCATAGACAAAAACTCTAGTGTGAGCAAGCATCTGACATCCACCCTTATTCCAGTGCTGGATGTCTCGAGTAAACTGCTACAAATTGGAACTGCCTTCTGCTTGGCACTGAATTGAACCATAGCTTTTGTTTACAATTCCACCCAAAACTGACTGGTCCCCAAGCTCTCGTGATTGGGAAATCTGGAGCCACAACACAGCATTCTGCCTTCCCTATTGAATGAACAAATGCCTGGGAATCTTCCCAAGAAACTCCACATGAGGATCAATCTGCTCCGTCCTCGAATCTACTCTGATATAAAGGCTGCCATGGCCACTAGCGCTGTGTCTGACAGAGCCTGAGCCCCGACCGAGTTTTAGGCCTCATATCTAGCATTTGGGATTGCTATGGCCCAAGTACGTCATCTCCACCCATCCTTGGTATTCAGGCACCTATCTCGAGACCTTGCTGGAAACCCTGCCAATGGGGCAACCTGAAGCACAGAGGAACCTGACGGAAGAGAACTCATCCTTCCTCATGGCAGGACATTTGGCTGTTGGGTTGGGTGTCCAACTCTCTAAGAGGGAGCCAGATATATGACCAATGAGACCACTCCCACTCCTGAGGGCCGCCATAGGAGCAAACAGGCATTGTGAGACTCAGCCTGAGCAAGCTTTCAAACAATCCCTCTCAGTTGCACCATCATGATCCCGCATTGCAGGCCTCATACACCCCTAGGTGCAAATCCTAACCCTTGGTGGGAAGTCCCAGATGCCCAGAAAAAGAGCCTGTATCTGGAATCCCTGTTTTGGGGCACCCATAAGATGGAAAACAACACTCTTCCCTTCCCCAAAAAAGCCACCAAACTATGAGCTGCACAGATCCATAGAGAGGAAAAGTTTCCCATGGACCCATGAGACTATACCTGCATTCCGAGGCCATCCTGGACACACAATATAGAGAGAAAAGACGGTGCTACTGCCTTCCAGTCACCCTAATTACAACTCCTGACAAGCTGCACTCCAGGTCTACTCATTGGGCCTGTGATCACCTTTCCACTAACCATAACCCACATTTGTGTTTGCAGACTTCTCTCCCAAAACCATGGCTCATATGCCTTCCAGGACAGGGTCTCTGGATCCACAACACATGACTAGGCCTGCCATCCCCAAGGAAACTGTGCCCGTCAAACCTGCCCAAACCTTCCAGTTTAGGAGAAACATGCAAGAGCCCTGAGCCCAACCCAATATTGTCGGCAGCACTGGACACAAATGCCAGTCTGAAACGCCCTGATCACCTACATCCAAGCAGACAGCCATTTCAATGTTCCTGGGTCAGAAGATTGTACCTGACATGCTCCTAGGACGTCATTGGAACACTAGATTAGGTTTTCAGGCATCTGTCCTCAGGGTCCTGTTCTGAAATACCAACTTAGGATACAACATGTGGTCCCTGAGCCACACAATAGAATATCTCCTGTCCCCAGTAGGAAACCATGCCCTTCGACCTGTGCCAAACCCTCAAGATTGGAGAATCCTGCACAGCACCTTAGACACCAGCACAAACTCTAGTTTGTGCGTTGACCCATACCACAAGCTTTCCATCTGCTGGACAGTCGAGTCCTGTTGAATGGCTCCAGGATGTCCCATACGGAAAGACTGGAGAGCAGGATTCGAAGGATGGATGCCTGTACAGCATACCTCACATTCCCATTGGCTCTTTGTGACAAGACATGTTTGAACTACTGGCTCTGGGGCGAGCTAACTAGGGGGCTGAATTGAAATGGACTCTCCTGCGGATGGGTCATAATGTGGGTTTGTGTGCATGGAGACCTTGGAATATGTTGGCAGCTCAGGGGCCATGAAGTATTCGCCTAACCGAAGGGTGTAATATTGCTCCAATTAAAAAGAGATCCCTATGAGGAGATGAGACAGGTTCTCTTTGGTGCCTCAGAAAAGCCCCAGATACTGGTCTTCAAACCAGTTCTCTGTGTAGAGACACCTGGAAACCAAAGCTAGGGTTCAGATTAGAGCCTAGATGCTTGTCCGTTTCAATCTTCTGTCTCTGGGGACACTGTCTGATTATCTAAGTGGAGATAGTTGCTCAGCTGGTGTCAGAGTGCCCCTCTTAGTCCATGGCCGAGGCATGGCCTTGGAGACCTTATTGGATTCTCCTAATCTCTAGGGTTGTGGCCAATGGATTGGGTACAGTTTTCTTGGAGAGGACTGGCACAGTCCTTCAGTGTGTCTCCATAGGCCCTAGCCTGGAGGGTGTGTGGGTCCGGGCTGTGGGCACAGAAGTCTGAAAACACAAACTCGGCTTGGGTGCAGAGCCGAGAGCATTGCAGGATGGACCCACAGACCGTGAGAGGAGATCCTCAGCTTATGAAAGAAGGGCAAATGGGAGGCAGTCACGCAAGCTTTTGTCTTTGGATGTTTTGTCTCCCATAGCCGTGGAATGTAGGGGTGACCTCAGGGGCTATGGAAGAGTCTCCCTCTCTGAGGAGTTGGTCCAGCTCTTAAGATTTTGGGGACATTTTGTGGGAAGGGTGGAGTCCTGCTGTCTGGCTCAGGTGTTCTTCCAGGAGAGGGACTCCAGATCACAGTCCTGGGTTCGAGCAAATGGAATACTCGAGCTCTTGTGAAGATTGGGATCATAGGGGCTTGGCAAGCCCCATATGCGGGCTCTTAGTCCAGGCCCTGAGAGACCTTACTTCGACATGGGGCCCATGCTGATGGTCCCAATGCGAGCTTGTACCCAAGGAGGCACTCAAGTTTAGGCTTGGCCTCAGGGGCCATGAAGGTTTCTCCTACACTGAAGGTATGACTCCATGCCAACAGCAAGCTTTCCAGCCATGGGGAAGGAGAAGATCTGATTTGTGCTTCAGTTACCCACGTTTGCCAGGATTTGATATAATATCTAGGGTCAGATGTCTGAAAACCCAGGTTGGGAAGAGATGACAGCATAAGGCCATGGCCTGTCTGATGTGCTTAGTGTGCAGCCAGCGGTTTCCTTGTCTGTCGGGACGTCAGGCTGTGTCAGACAGAGCATTACTGACCAGGGTAGCTTTTCCAGTTAGGGTGCGGTCGAGGCCAGAGCAGGTTGGTTCTCATTTGTGGTTTCTGGAGAGCCCCATAGGGCAACGTTTTTCTTCTGGTGGGCAGGCAGAAAACTGTGTTGTGGTTCTGGAATTCCCAGTCTGGAGGGCTTGTTTGCCAGGAGTGTGAAGAGGGAAGTCTGAAAACACAAGCTAGCATTAGGTTTGGGGCATGGCAGGCCCACTCTGCAGAGACTGAATCAAGATCTCCTGCATCTGAGGTCAGGGCGAGTATCAGACGTTGCCTCAGGTTGGAGTTTGTGTCCATTATGGCCCCTTCCTGAAGGGGGTGGGGGCGTCATGAGGCCAGGGAGGTTTCCCAACGCTGGGAGTTATGAGCTGCCCCAAACATCAAGGTTTCCTCTGTAGGACAGTCGAGTACTATGAGATGGTTCTAGGATGACCCCTACAGAAAGACTCGAGAGAAGGGGTCTAAGCATGAATGTCTGCAAATGCCACCTCACATTCCCACTGGCTGCTTGGGGCAAGGCAGGCTCAATCTGCAGGCTCTTGGGCGGGTTTCTCAGAGGGCTGAGTTGAAATGGACTCTCCTGAGGATGAGTCATACTGTGGGTTGGTGGCCATGGAGACCTTGGAATGTGGCGGTGGCTCAGGGACTCTGCAGGTTTCTCCAAACCGAAGGGTTTGACACAGCTCCAACAATGAAGCTTCCCATGTGGAGACGATAGTTGTTCTGTTTGGTGTCTCAGGAAAGCCCCAGATGCTGGTCTTCAAACCCAGGCCTCTGAGGAGTGACACCTGGAAACCAAAGCAAGAGTTCAGATTAGGGCCCAGGGGCCTGTCTGGTTCAATCTACTGTCTCTGCCGACATCTGTCTGTGTTTCTGCATGGAGGTAGTTGCTCAGCTAGTGTCAGGATGCCTTTGTCCAGAGAGGCTTATAGTAGTGGGATGTCCTCGGGGGCCTTGAGGTTTCTCCTATTCTGTGGGGTTATGGGCAATGGAATGGGCATAGTCTCCTTGGAGAGAGCAGGACAGTCCTGTGGTGTGGCTCCAGAGGCCCCAGCCTGGCGGCTGTGTGGGCCAGGGCCGTGTGGGCCAGGGACAGACATCCAAAAACACAAACTCGGCTGAGGTTTGGGGCTGAGGTTATGGCAGGAGTGATCTACAGTCCGTGAGGGGAGCTCATTGTGATTAGAAAGTAAGGCGAGTGAGAGGCGGTTGTTCAAGCTTATGTCTCTGGATGTTGTATTCATGATGGTCATTTAATGTAAGCATGGTCTCATGGGCCATGGAAGTCTCCCTCTCTGGTGATTTGTCCGGCTCCCAAGAGATTGGGGTCATTTTGTGGGAAGGGAGGAGTCCTGTTTTCTGCCTCATGTGTTCCCACAATAGAGGGATTCTAGAGCAGAGCACTGGGTACATACAACTGGAATACCCACCCTCTGGTTAGGCCTGGGGTCCTATGGGCATGGCAAGCCCATATGCAGATTCTTGGTCCAGCCACTGAGAGACGTTACTTGAATAGTGGACTCATGCTGAGGGTCACAATGTGTGTTTGTGCCCAAGGTGGTCCTCAATATTGGGCGGGACTTCATTGAGCTTGCAGGTTTCTCCTACACTGAACCTTGGACATGCCAACCTCAGGGTTTCTTGCCATGGGGAAGGAGGAGTTTTGATTTCTGCATCACGTTCACCTCTGGGCACTAATTGGAGATAAGGTCTAGGTTCTGAAGCCTGAAAACCGAGGTTTGGAAGAGATGACGACCTAAGGCCATGGCGGGTCCGATGTGTTCAGTTTGGGGCCAGCTTTCTAGGTGTCGTTCAGGAGGTCTGCACTCAGGCTGTGCCAGACAGGGTATTCGTGCCCAGATACGCTGTATAATTGGGGTACAGTTGAGTGGCATGCAGAAGATAATTATTTGGGGTTTCTCCGTAGCCCCATAGGGCAAAGTCTTTCTTCTGGAGGGCAGGCAGAGTGCTGCATTCTGGCTCCGGAACTGCCAAACTGGAGTCCTTGGGGCCAGGAATGCAAGGATGTAAGTCTGAGAACTGAAGCTTTGCTTTGGTTTCAGGGCGAGGACATGGCAGGCACACTCTGCAGAGCTGAATTTAGATTTCATGCATCTGAGGTCAGGGCGAGGTTCATATGTTGGCTCAGGTTGGAGTTTCTGTCCATGATGGCCCCTTCATGAAGGGGGGTCATCACACCGCCATTGGTGTTTTCCCATGATGGCAGTAGTGAGATGCTCCAAACCACAAGGATTTTCTGCGGGTCAGTTGAAACCTGTTGGATGGCTCCAGGGCATTCCATATGGAACAATTGCAGAGCAGGGTTCTAAGGATGGATGCCTGGGCATCCGGCCTTGAATTCCAATTGTCTCCTAGCGAAACGGCACGTTTGATTGCTGCCTATGATGTAGCAGCCGAGGGGGCTGAGTTGAAATGCATTCTCCTGAGGATCGGTCATAATGTGGGATTGTGTCCATGGAGACCTTGGAATGGGGCAGTGGCACCAGGGCTCTGAAGGATGCTCCTAACCAGAGGTTTTGACACAGCTCCAAGAAGCATTTTTCCCATGGGGAAACAAGATTTGTTCTCATTGGTGCTTCAGTAACCCCCAATATGCTGGTATTGGAAACCAGAACTCTGAGGAGAGATGCCTGGAAACCAAGGCAATGGATCTGATTAGGGCCTGGGGCCTGTCTGGTTTAATCTTCTTCTCTCGGTTCATCTGTCTATGGGATTGAGTGGAGGTAGTTCCTCAGCTGGTGTCAGATTGCCCCTATTTGTCCTGGGCAGTCTACACTATTGGGATGGCCACTTTGACTTTGGAGGTTTCTCCTAATTTGCAAGTTTGTGGCCAATGAAATGGGCAGAATTCCTTTGGGGAGGGAAGGCACAATCCTGAGGTGTGGCTCTAGGGGTTCAAGCATGGAGGGTGTGTGGGTCAGAGCTGTGGGGACAGAAGTCTGAAAACAGAAACTCGTCTTAGGTTTGGGGACATAGGTATGGGAGGCCCGATCTACAGACCTTGAGCAGAACTCTTCAGGATATGAACAAAGAGTGAGTGTGAGGCACTTGCTCAGGCTTCTGACTCTGGATTTTGTGTCACTGATGGCCGTGCAATGTAGGGGCGTCCTCATGGACCATGGGTGAGACTTCCTCTATGGGGATTTATATGATCCCAATATTTTGGGGTCATTCCGTGGGATGGGAGGAGTCCATTCTGGGTTTTTTTGTTTTGTTTTGTTTTGTTTTTTTACCTCAGGTGTGCCACTAAAGAGGGATTCCAGAGCAGAACCCTGGGAAGGGGCGACTGGACAACCCGAACTCTGTATAAGATTGGGGGCCTAAGGGCATGGCAATCCCCATATGGGGTACCTTGGTCCAGCCACTGAGAGGTCTTACTTGAGTACAGTGCTCACACTGAGGGTCACAATGCATGTTTGTGCCCAATGTAGGCATCAAGCATGGGCGGGGACTCATGGGCCATGCTTGATTCTCCTACACTGAACTTTGGACAACATACGAACCACAAGGTTTCTTTCCATGGGGAAGGAGGAATTCTGATTTCTGCATCATGTTCACCCCTGGGCAGTGACTGGAGATAAGATCTAAGTTCTGAATCCAGAAAATCGAGGTTGAGATGAGATGATAACCTAAGGTCATGGAGGGTCCGATGTGCTCAGTGTGCGGTCAGCTTTCTGGGTGTTGTTCAGGAGGTATGGATTCAGGCTGTGTCAGACAGTGCATTAGTGCCCAGGTTAGACTGTATAATTTGGGTACAGTTGAGTTCCATGTAGGTTCATCCTCATTTATTGTGTCAGGGAATCTCACTGGGGCACGCAGAGTGCAGCATTGTGGGTCCAGAATTGCCAAACTTAAGGGCGTCGGGACCAGGAGTGTGAGGACGTAAGTCTGAGATCATAAGCTAGACTTAAGTTTCAGGGCGAGGGCACGGCAGGCACCCTCTGCAGATCCGAATCAAAATCTCATTCATCTGAAGTCAGGACGAGGATCAGACTTAGGCGCAGGTTGGAGTTTCTGTCCATGATGGCCCCTTCATCAAAGGGGTGGAATCTCGAGGCCATGGAGGTTTTCCCACGTTGGGAGTTGTGGGATGCTCCAAACTGCAAGGATTCCTTCTGCGGGAAAATTGAGAACTGTTGGATGGCTCCAGGACATCCCATATGGAATGACTCCAGAGCCGGGTTCTAAGGATGGATGCCTGAGCAGACTGCCTCTTACACCAATTGTCTCCCTGCCACAAGACAGGTACGATCTGATGGCTATGCAGGAGCAATCGTGGGAGCTGAGTTGAAATGGTCTCTCCTGAAGATGGGTCTTAATGTGTGTTTGTGTCCATGAGTACGTTGGAATGGGGTGGTGGCCCCAGGGCTCTAAAGGATTCTAACCGGAGATTTTGAAACAACTCGAAAGAGCAAGTTTTCCATGTGGAGACAAGATTTGTTCTAATTGGTGCCTCAGGAAACCCACATATGCTGGTATTAGAACCAGGCTTCTGAGGACAGATACATAGAAACCACAGCAATGCATCCAATTAGGTCCTAGGAGCCTCTCTGGTTCAATCTTCTTCTCTGTCGACATCTGTCTATTTTATGAAATGGAGGTAGTTGCTCAGCTGGTGTCAGACCGCTCCTGTTTGTCCGGGCAGCCTACACTATAGGGATGGCCTCGGGGACTTTGGAGGTTTCTCCTAAATTGTATGATTATGGACAATGGCATGGGCAGAATTCCTGTGGAGTGGGCAGGCACAGACCTGATGTGTGGCTCCAAGAGCCCAGCCTTGAGGGTGTGTGGGCAAGGACTGTGGGGACAGATGTCTTAAAACACAAACTCAGCTTAGGTTTGGGGACGTAGGTATGGCAGGCCCGATTTACAGACTATGAGGAGAACTTTTTGGGATCTGAATAAAGGGTGAAAGTGTGACACTTGTCAGGCTTTTGCCCCTGGATTTTGTGTCAATGATGGCCGTGGAATGTCGAGGAGTCCTCATGGGCCATGGAAGAGTGTTTCTCTCTGTGGATTTGGCCAGATCCCAATTGTTTTGGGTTAATCTGTGGGATTCAGTTTTGTTAACTAAGGTGTCCCACCAAAAGAGGGATTCCAGAGCAGAGCCCTGGACAACAAGAAATCTAACTAAAAATACGGGCCTAGGGGCATGGCAAGCCCAATATGCCTTCTAATGGTCCAGCCACTGAGAGGCCTTCATTGAGGACAGAACTCATGCTGAGGGTCACAATGCGTGTTTATGCCCTCGTGGTACTCAAGCATGGGTGGGGACTCATGGTGCATGCTTGTTTCTCCTACACTGAATGATAGTCAAGATGTCAACCACATGAGTTCTTGCCATGGGGAAGTATTAATTCTGATTTCTGCATGTCATTCACCCCTGGGTAGTGATTGGACATAAGGTCCAGGTTGTGAAGTCTGAAAACCGAGGTTGGGAAGAGATGACAACCTAAGGCCATGTCGGGTCCGATATGCTCAGCGTGGAGCCAGCTGTCTGGGTGTTGGTCGGGAGGTCCAAGCTTGGGCTGTGTCAGACAGGGCCTTAGTGCCCAGGGTAGATTGTATAATTGGGGTACAACTGAGTGCCGTGCAGGTTGATCTTTATTTGAAATTTCTGGGTAGCCCCAAGGGCAATGTTTTTCTTCTGGAGGACAGGCAGAGTGCTGCATTGTGGCTCCGGAATTTCCAAAGTGGATGCCTTGTGGTCGGGGAGTGTGAGGACGGAAGTCTGAGAACACATGTTAGGCGTAGGTTCTGGGCGAGGGCACGGCAGGCACCCTCTGCAGATCTGAATCGGGATATCATGAATCTGAAGTCAGGGCGAGGTTCAAACCTAGGCTTAGGTTTGAATTTCTGTCCATTCTGGCCACTTTATGAAGGGGACAGCATCTCCAGTCCATGGATGTTTACCCACGATGGGAGTTGTGAGATGCTCCAAACAACAAGGATTCCTTCTGATCAACAATTGAGACCTTTTGTATCACTCCAGTACATACCATACAGAATGACACCAGAGCAGGGATCTTAGGATGGATGCATGGGAAGCCCGCCTCACATTGCAGTTGTCTCCTAGCAAATAGACAGGTTTGATATGCTGGCTCTGTCAGAGCAACCAAGGGGGCTGAGTTGAAATGGACTCTCCTGAGGATGGATGCTAATGTGGGTTTGTGTCCATGGAGACCTTGGAATGGGGCGTTGGTGCATGGGCCCTGAAGGATTCTCCTAACCGGAGGTTTTGAGACATCTCCAAAGGACAAGTTTCCCATGTGGAGACGAGATTTGTTCTGATTGGTGCCTCAGGAAACCCCCATATACTGTTATTGGAATATAGGCCTCTGAAGAGAGATAAATGGAAACCAAAGCAATGGCTCCGTTTAGAGCCTAGGGGCCTGTCCGGTTGAATCTTCTTCTCTGTGTACATCCATCTAAGGTATTAGTGGAGTTAGATGCTCAGCTGGTGTCAGATGGCCCTTGTTTGTCCCAGGCGGCCTACACTATTGTGAAGGCCTTGGGGACTTTGGAGGTTTCTCCTAATTTTATGATTATGGACAATGGAATGGGCAGAATTCCCGTGGAGAGGGAAGGCACAGTTTTGATGTGGCTCCAGGGGCCCCAGCCTGCAGGGTGTGTGCACCAGGACTGTGGAGACAGAAGTCTAAAACACAAACTCAGTTTAGGTTTAGGGACGTAGGTATGGCAGGCCCGATCTACAGACCGTGAGGAGAATTCTTCCAGATATGAAGAAAGAGAGATTGTGAGGCACTTGTTCAGGCTTTTGTTTCTGGATTTTGTGTCAACGATGGGCGTGGAATGTCAGGGAGGCCTCATGGGCCATGGACGAGTCTTCCGCTCTGTGGATTTGGCCCGATTCCAATTGTTTTGGGTCAAACTGTGGGATGGGAGGAGTCCTTTCAATTTTGTTACCTCAGGTGTCCCACCAAAAGAGGGATTCCAAAGCCGAGCCCTGGGGAGGGGAGACTGGACAACCAGAAATCTGGTTAAAAATTGGGGCCTAGGGGCATGACAAGCCCAATATGCTGTCTTTTGGTCCAGCCACTGAGAGGCCTTACTTGAGAACTGGGCTCACGTTGAGGGTCAGAATGCATGTTTGTGAACGACTTGGTCCTCAAGCATCTGCAGGGCCTCATGGACCACACTGGTTTCAACTACATTTTACGTTGGACAACATGCCAACCACAAGGTTTCTTGCCATGGGGAAGGAGTTCTGATTCCTGCATCATGTTCAACCCTGGGTGGTGACTGGAGATAAGGTTTAGGTTCTGAAGCCTGAAAACCGAGGTTGGAAAGAGATGATGACCTAAGGCCATGGCGGGTCTGATGTGCTCAGTGTGTGGCTATCTGGGTGGGTGCGAGCCAGGAGGTTCAGTCTCAGGCTGTGCCAGAAAGGGCAGTAGTGCCCAGGGCAGCCTGTATAATTGGGGTCCAGTCAAGTGGCATGCAGGTTGATCCTCATTTGTGGAATCTGGGTAGCCCCAGAGGGCAATGTTTTTCTTCCGGAAAGCAGGCAGAGTGCTGCCTTGTAGTTCTGGAATTGCCAAACTGGAGGGCTTGTGGGCCAGGAATGTGAGGATGGAAGTTGAGAACACAAATTAGACTTACGTTTCTGGGCAAGGGCACGGCAGACACACTCTACAGAGATGAATCAAGATGTCCTGCATCTGAAGTCAGGGCGAGGATCAGACGATCGCTCAGGTTGGAGCTTCTGTCCCTGATGGCCCCTTCATGAAGCACAGGGGGCGAAATCACGAGGCCATGGAGGTTTGCCCACGATGGGAGTTGTGAGATGCTCCAAACAGTAAAGATTCTTCTGAGGGACTATTGAGACCTGTTGGTTGGCTCCAGGACTTCCCATACAGCATAATTCTGAGAATGGTTCTAAGTATGGATGTCTGGGAAGCCTGCCTCTCATTCCAATCATCTCCTAGCGACAAGACGGGTTAGATGTGCTGGATCAGGGGGAGCAACTGAAGGGGGCTGAGTTGAAATGGACTCTCCTGTGGATGGGTCCTAATGTGGGTGTGTCTCCATGGAGACCTTGGAATGAGGCGCTGGCACCGGGAACCTGAAATGTCCTTCTAACCAGAGGCTTTGAGAGAGCTCCAACATGCAAGTTTCCCATGTGTAGACGAGATTTGTTCTGATGGGTGCCTCAGGAGAAGCCCTCAGCTGGTATTGGAAACCAGGCTTTTGAGGAGACATGCCTGTAAACCAAAGCTATGGATCCCATTATGGCCTGGGGTCCTGTCTGGTCAATCTTCTTCTCTGGGGACATCCATCTATGGTATGAGTGGAGGTAGATGCTCAGCTGGTGTCAGACGGCCCTTTTTTGTCCCGGACAACCTACACCATTGGTATGGCCTCAGGGAATTTGGAGGTTTCTCCTAATTTGTACGGTTTTGGATAATGGAATGGGCAGAATTCCCATGGATTGGTTAGGCCCAGTCCTAATGTGTGGTTCCAGGGGCCCAGCCTGGAGGGTGTGTGGCCCAGGACTTTGAGGACAGAACTCAAAAAACACAAACTCAGCTTAGGTTTGGGAACATAGGTATGGCACGGCCGAACTACAAATCATGAGAAGAACTCTTCAGGATATGAAGAAAGAGCGAGTCTGAGGCGCTTGGTTAGGCTTTTGTCTCTGGATTTTGTATCAGCGATGGCCGTTGAATGTCGGGGAGGCCTCCTGGGCCATGGACGAATCTTCCTCTCTGTGGGTTTGGCCCTATCCCAATTCTTTTTTGTGAATCTGTGGGATGGGAGGACTCCTTTAAGTTTTGTTACCTGAGGTGTCCCACCAAAAGAGGAATTCCAAAGCAGAGCCCTGGGCAAGAGTGAAGGGACAACCCGAAATATGGTTAAAAATTGGGGTCTAGGGGCATGGCAAGCCCAATATGCTGTTTCTTCATGCAGCCACTGAGAGGCCTTGCCTGAGGACCGGGCTCAGGCTGAGGGTCACAATGTGTGTTTGAGACCAATGTGGCCCTCAAGCATGGGCTGGGTCTCATGTGCCACACTGGTTTCAACTACACTGAAAGTTGGACAACATGCCAACCACGAGGTTTCATGCCAAGGGAACGAGTTCGGATTTCTGCAACATTTTCAAACCTGGGCAGTGATTTGAGATAAGGTCAAGGTTCTGAAGCCTGAAAACCGAGGTTGGGTAGAGATGACGACCTATGGCCATGGCGGGTCCGATGTGCTCAGTGTGCGGCCAGCTGTCTGGGTGGGGCCAGGAGTTCCAGGCTCAGGCTGTGTCAGAATGGGCAATTGTGCCCACTTCAGCCTATATATTTGGTGTACAGCCAAATGGCGTGCAGGTTGATCCTCATTTGGGGTTTCTGGGTAGCCCCAGAGGGCAATGTTCTTCTTCCAGGGAGCAGGCAGAGTGCCGCATTGTACTTCTGGATTGCCAAACTGGAGGGCTTGTGGGCCAGTAGTCTGAGGACTGAAGTCTGAGAACACAAGCTAGGCTTAGTTTTTATGCGTGAGGACATGGCAGGCACAATCTACAGACCTGAATCGAGATCTCGTGCATCTGAAGTCAGGGTGAGGATCAGACGATCTTCAGGTTGGACGTTCTGTCCCTGATGGCCCCTTCATGAAGGGGGGGAATCACGAGGCCATGGGGGGTTTCGCACGATGGGAGTTGTGAGAAGCTCCAAACTACAAAGATTCTTCTCCAGGACAATTGAGACCTGTTAGTTGGCGCCAGGCCAAGGATTCCAAGCGTGGTTCTGAGGATGGATGGCTAGGTACCACACCTGGCATTCCAATTTTCTCCTAGCTACAAGAAAGGTTAGATCTGCTGGATCTGGGGGAGCAACTGAGGAGGCTGAGTTGAAATTGACTCTCCTGTGGATGTGTCCTAATATGTTTTTGTGTCTATGGAGACCTTGGAATGAAGCGGTGGCACTGGGTCCCTTATGGGTTCTTCTAAACAGAGACTTTGACACAGCTCCACCGTGCAAGTTTCCCATATGTAGATGAGATTTGTTCTGATGGGTGAGTCAAGAAACAGCCATATGCTGGTATTGAAATCCAGGCCTCTGAGGAGACATGCCTGGAAACCATAGCAATGGATCCGATTAGTGCCTAGTGGTCTGTTCATTCCTTTTTTCCTCTGGGGACATCAGTCTATGGGTCTGAGTGCAGGTAGGTGCTCTGATGGGCTCAGATTGCTCCTGTTTGTCCTGGGAAGCCACCACTATTGGGATGGCCTCAGGAACTTTGGAGGTTTATCCTATTAGTAGGATTGCGACCATTGGAATGGGTACACACAATTCCCTTGGAGAGGGCAAGTACAGTCCTCAGGTTTGGCTCCAAGGGCCTGAGCCTTTGGGGTGTGTAGGCCAGGGCTGTTTGGACAGTTGTCTGAAAACACAACCTCGGCTTATGTTTCGGGTCATATGTATGGCAGGACTGATCTACAGAACATGAGAAGAACTCTTCGGGATATGAAAAAAGGGCGAGTGTGAGGCTCTTGCTCAAGTTTATCTCTGGATATCGTGTGACTCATGGTCGTGAAATTTCCGGGTGACTTCATGGGAAATGGACGAGTCTTACTCTTTAGAAGGTTGGCCTCATCCAAAGAGTTTGGTGTGTTTATGCCCTCGTCGCACTTGAGAATGGGCTGGGCCTCAGGGTGAATGCTGGTTTCTCCTACACTGAACGTTGGACAACATGCCAACCACAAGGTTTCTTGCCATGGGTAAGGAGGAGTTCTGATTTCTACATACCATCACCCCTGGGCAGTGATTGGAGAAAAGGTAGGTTCTGAAGCCTGAAAACTGAGGTATGGAAGAGATGATGTCCGAGGGCCATGGCTGGTCTGTTGTGCTCAGTGTGTGGTCAGCTGTCTGTGTGTTAGTCAGGAGGTCCGGGCTCAGGTGTGTCAGACCGTGCATTAGTGCACAGCTTAGAGTATATAATTTACGTACAGTCAAGTGGCGTGTAGGTTTATCCTCATATGATGTGCCTGGGCAGCTCATGAGGCAATATTTTTTTTTCTAGAGGGCAGGCAGAGTGCTGCACAGTGGGTTCGGAATTGCCAAACTTGAGGTCTTCTGGGCCAGGAGTGTGAGGACGGAAGTCTGAGAACACAAGCTAGACTTGGGTTTCAGGTCGAGGGCACGGCAGGTACCTCGGCAGATCTGAACCAATATCTCATGCATCTGAATTCAGGGCGAGGATCAGACATTGGCTCTGGTTGGAGTTTCTGTACATGACGGCCCATTCATGAAGGGAGTGGAATCTCTAGTCCATGGAGGTTTCCCCACGTTGGGAGTTGTGAGATGGCCCTTCAAAGATTCCTTCTGCCGGACAATTGAGACCTGTTGGACAGCTCCAGGACATCAAATATGGAATGACTCGAGAGCACCATTCGAGGATGAATGCCTGGGAAGCCCGCCTCGCATTCCTATTTTCTTCTAGCAACAAGACAGTATAGATCTGATGGAATTTTCTTCTAGCAACAAGACAGTATAGATCTGATGGCTCAGCAGGTGTTACCGGGGTGGCTGAGTTGAAATGGACTTTCCGGAGGATGGGTCCTAATGTTTGTTTGTGTCCCTGAGGGCCTTGGAATGGGGCAGTGGCACCGGCACCCTGAAGTATTCTCCTAAGCCTTTGACATAGCTCCCATGCACAAGTTTCCTTGTGGAGACGAGATTTGTTCTGATGGGTGCCTCAGGAGAAGCCCTATGCTGGTATTGGAATCCAGGCTTTTGAGGAGACATGCCTGTAAACCAAAGCTATGGATCCCATTATGTCCTAGGGTCCTGCCTGGTTCAATCTTCTTCTCTGGGGACATCCATCTATGGTATGAGTGGAGGTTGATGCTCAGCTGGTGTCAGACGGCCCTTGTTTGTCCGGGACAACCTACACCATTGAGATGGCCTCAGGGACTATGGAGGGTTCTCCTAATTTGAACGGTTTGAGACAATGGCATGGGCAGAATTCCCATGGATTGGGTAGGCACAGTACTAATGTGTGGCTCCAGGGGCACAGTCTGGAGGGTATGTGGCCCAGGAATTTGAGGACAGAAAACAAAAAAACACAAACTCATCTTAGGTTTGGGAACGTAGGTATGGCAAGCCCGACCTACAAACCAGGAGAAGAACTCTTCAGGATATGAAGAAAGAGCGAGTCTGAGGCGCTTGCTCAGGCTTTTGTCTCTGGATTTTGTATCAGCGATGGCCGAGGAATGTCGGGGAGGCCTCCTGGGCCATGGACGAATCTTCCTCTCTGTGGATCTGGTCCGATCCCAATTCTTTTTCGTGAATCTGTGGGATGGGAGGACTCCTTTAAGGTTTGTTACCTGAGGTGTCCCACCAAAAGAGGAATTCCAAAGCAGAGCCCTGGGCAAGAGTGAAGGGACAACCCGAACTATGGTTAAAAATTGGGGTCTAGGGGCATGGCAAGCCCAATATGCTGTTTCTTCATGCAGCCACTGAGAGGCCTTGCCTGAGGACCGGGCTCAGGCTGAGGGTCACAATGTGTGTTTGAGACCAATGTAGCCCTCAAGCATGGGCTGGGTCTCATGTGCCACACTGATTTCAACTACACTGAACGTTGGACACCATGCCAACCACGAGGTTTCTTGCCAAGGGAACGAGTTCTGATTTCTGCAACATTTTCAAACCTGGGCAGTGATTAGAGATAAGGTCTAGGTACTGAAGCCTGAAAACCGAGGTTGGGAAGAGATGACGAACTAAGGCCATGGCGGTTCCAATGTGCCTAGTGTGCGGCCAGCTGTCTGGGTGGGGCCAGGAGGTCCAGCTCAGGCTGTGTCAGAGAAGGCAATGATGCCCAGATCAGCCTATATATTTGGTGTACAGCCAAATGGCGTGCAGGTTGATCTTCATTTGGGGTTTCTAGGTAGCCCCAGAGGGCAATGTTTCTCTTGGAGGGCCCACAGAGTGCTGCATTGTACTTCCGGATTGCCAAACTGGAGGGCTTGTGGGCCGGTAGTCTGAGGACGGAACTCTGAGAACACAAGCTAGGCTTAGGTTTTATGGTGAGGACATGGCAGGCACAATCTACAGACCTGAATCGAGATCTCGTGCACCTGAAGTCAGGTTGAGCATCAGACGATGCCTCAGGTTTGACTTTCTGTCCCTGATGGCCCCTTCATAAAGGGGGGGAATCTCGAGGCCGTGGGGGTTTTCCCACCATGGGAGTTGTGAGAAGCTCCAAACTGCAAAGATTCTACTGTGGGACAATTGAGACCAGTTGGTTGGCTCCAGGCCAACGATTCTGAGCAGGGTTCTAAGGATGGATGGCTGGGTAGCCCACCTTGCATTCCAATATTCTCCTAGCTACAAGATAGGCTAGATCTGTTGGATCTCGGGGAGCAACCGAGGAGGCTGAGTTTAAATGGACTCTCCTGTGGATGGGTCCTAATATGTTTTTGTGTCTATGGAGACTGTGGCATTAAGCGGTGGCACTAGGGCCCTGAAGGCTTCTCCTAAACAGAGGTTTGACACAGCTCCACCATGCAAGTTTCCCATGTGTAGAGGAGATTTGTTCTGATGGGTGAGTCAAGAAACAGCCATATTCTGGTATTGAAATCCAGGCCTCTGAGGAGAGATGCCTGGAAACCAAAGCAATGAATCCGATTAGTGCCTAGGGGCCTGTTGGTTTCTTTTTACCTCGGGCGACATCTATCTATGGGTCAGAGTGCAGGTAGGTGCTCAGATGAACTCAGATTGCCCGTGTTTGTCCTTGGAAGCCAACACTATGGGATGGCCTCAGGGAATTTAAAGGTTTATACTTTTAGTTGCGTTGTCGCCATTGGAATGGGCTCACACAATTCCCTTGCGAGGGCAAGAACAGTCCTCAGGTTTGGCTTCAGGGGCCTGAGCCTATAGGGTGTGTAAGCCAGGGCTGTTTGGACAGTTGTCTGAAAACACAAACTCGACTTCTGTTTCGGGTCATAGGTAGGGCAGGACTGATCTACAGACCATGAGGAGAACATTTCGGTATATGAAAAAAAAGCGAGTGTGAGGCTATTGCTCATGTTTTTGTCTCTGCATATCATGTCACTCATGGTCGTGAAATTTCCGGGTGACTTCATGGGAAATGGACGAGTCTTACTCTCTGGGGATTTGGCCCCTTCCAAAGAGGTTGGGGTCATTCTGTGGGATGGAAGAAGTCGTTTTTTTTGTTGTTGTTGCTTTGTTTTGTTTCATTTTTTAACCTCCGTTGTCCCACCAAATGAGGAATTCCAGAGTAGAGCTCTGGGGAGGGGTGACTGGACAACCAGAAATCTGGTTAAAAATTGGGCCTAGGGCTATGTCAAGCCCATTATGACATCTAGTGTTCCAGGCTCTGAGAGGAATTACTAGAGGACAGGACTCACACTGAGGGTCACAATGCATATTTATGCCCTCGTCGCACTCAAGAATAGGCGGGCCTCAGGGTGAATGCTAGTTTCTCCTACAATGAACGTTGGACAACATGCCAACCACAAGGTTTCTTGCCATGTGTAAGGAGAAGTTCTGATTTCTGCATCATACTCACCCCTGGGCAGTGATTGGAGATAAAGTCTAGTTTCTGAGGCCTGAAAACTGAGGTAGGGAAGAGATGACGACCTAAGGCCATGGCAGGTCTGATGTGCTCAGTGTGCAGTCAGCTGTCTGGGTGTTGGTCAGGAAGTCCGGGCTCAGGTTGTGTCAGACAGTGCATTAGTGCCCAGGTTAGACTATATAATTCGGGCAAAGTCGAGTACCGTGTAGGTTTATCTTCATATAAGGTGCCTTGGCAGCTCTTTAGGCAATATTTTTTTTCCAGAAAGCAGGCCATGTGCTGCATTGTGGGACCGGATTTACCAATCATGAGGGCTTTGAGGCCAAGAGAGTGAGGTCGGAATTCTGAGAACAAAATCTATACTTGGGCTCAGGGCAAGGGCACGGCAGGTACCCCCTGCAGATCTGAACCAATATCTCATCCATTTCAAGTCAGGGAGAGAATTAGACTTTGGCTTAGGTTGGAGTGTCTGTGCCTGACGGCCCCTTCATGAAGGGAGCGGGAATCTCGTGTCCATGGAGTTTTTCCCACGTGGGAGTTGTGGGTTGCCCCCTTCAAGAATTCCTTCTGCGGGACAATTGAGACCTTTGGGCAGCTCCAGGACATCCCATATGGAATGACTCCAGAGCACCGTTCGAGGGAGGATGCCTGGGAAGCCAGCCTCGCATTCCAATTGTCTCCTAGCAACAAGCCAGTTTAGATCTGATGGCTCTGCGGGAGCAACCGGGGTGGCTGACTTGATATGGACATTCCTGAGGATGAGTCCTAATGTGTGTTTGTGTCCATGGGGCCTTGGAATGGGGCCGTGGCACCAGGACCCTGAAGTATTCTCCTAAGCTTTTGACATAGCTCGATGCACATGTTTCCTTGTGGAGACGAGATTTGTTCTGATTGCTGCCTCAGGAAAACCCCTATGCTGGTATTGGAATCCAGGCTTTTGAGGAGACATGCCTGTAACCAAAGCAATGGATCCGATATGGCCAGGGTCCTGTCTGGTTCAATCTTCTTCTCAGGGGACATCCATCTATGGTATGAGTGGAGGTTGATGCTCAGCTGCTATCAGACCGCGCTTGTTTGTCACGGGAGACCTGCACTATTGGGATGGCCTCAGGGATTTGGAGGGTTCTCCTAATTTTACGGTTTTGGACAATGGAATGGGCAGAGTTCCCATGGATTGGGTAGGCACAGTCCTTATGTGTGGCTCCAGGGACCGCAGCGTGGAGGGTGTGTGGCCCAGGACTTTGAGGACAGAAGTCTGAAAACATAAACTCAGCTTAGGTTTGGAGACATAGGTATGGCAGGCCCGATCTATAAACCATGAGAAGAACTCTTCAGGATATGAAGAAAGAGCGAGTCTGAGGTGCTTGTTCAGTCTTTTGTCTCTAGATTCGGTATCAGCGATGGCCGTGGATTGTCTGGGAAACCTCATGGGCCATTGACGAATCTTCCTCTCTGTGGAATTGGCCCGATCCCAATTCTTTTTCGTCAATCTGTGGAATGGGAGGTCTCCTTTCAGGTTGGTTACCTTAGGTGTCCCGCCAAAAGAGGAATTCCAAAGAAGAGCCCTGTGGAAAAGCGAAGGGACAACCCGAACTATGGGTAAAATTTGGGGCCTAGGGGCATGGCAAGCTCAATATGCTGTCTCTTCATCCAGCCACTGAGAGGCCTTACCTGAGGACTGGGATCAGGCTGAGGGTCACAATGTGTGTTTGTGACCAATGTGGCCCATAAACATGGGCGGGGCCTCATGGGCCACACTGGTTTCAACTACACTGAACATTGGAAAACATGCCAACCACATGGTTTCTAGCCACGGGGAAGGAGTTGTGATTTCTGCATCACTTACAAGCCTGGGCAGTGATTGGAGATAAGGTCTAGGTTCTGAAACTTGAGAATCGAGGTTGGGAAGAGATGACGACCTAAGGACATGGCTCGTCCGGCGTGCTCAGTGTTCGACCAGCTTTCTGGGTGGGGCCAGGAAGTCCAGGCTCAGGCTGTGTAGAAAGGGCAATAGTGCCCAGGTCAGCCTATATATTTGGGGTACAGTCGAATGGCGTGCAGGTTGATCCTCATTTGGAGTTTCTGGGTAGCCCCACAGGGCAATGTTTTTCTTCCTGAAGGCTGGCAGAGTGCTGCATTATAGTTCTGGTTTGCAAACTGGAGGCTTGTGGGCCAGTAGTCTGAAGACGGAAATCTGAGAACACAAGCTAGGCTTAGGTTTCTGGGTGAGGACAAGGCAGGAACAATCTACAGACCTGAATCGAGATCTCGTGCTTCTGAAGTCAGGGCGAGGATCAGAAGATCGCTCAGGTTGGTGTTTCTGTCCCTGATGGCCCCTTCATGAAGGGGCGGGGGGGTCAAGAGGCCGTGGGGGTTTTCCCACGATGTTAGTTGTGAGAAGCTCCAAACTGCAAAGATTCTTGTGCAGGACAATTGAGACATGTTGGTTGGCTCCAGGCCAACGATTCCGAGCAGGGTTCTAAGGATGGATGCCTGGGTAGCCCACCTTGCATTCCAATTGTGTCCTAGCAACAAGACAGGTTATATCTGCTGGATCTGGGCGAGCAATCTGGATCTGAGTTGAAATGGACTCTCCTGTGGATGGATCCTAATATGTTTTTGTGTCTATGGAGACCTTGGAATGAAGCGGTGGCACTGGGGTCCTGAAGGGTTTTTTCAAACAGAGGCTTTGACACAGCTCCAACGTGCAAGTTTCCCATATGTAGATTAGATTTTTTATGACGGATGAGTCAGGAAACAGCCATATGCTGGTATTGAAATCCAGGCCTCTGAGGAGAGATGACTGAATACCACAACAATGAATCCGAATAGTGCCTAGGGGCCTGTTCGTACCTTTTTACCTCTGGGAACATCAGTCTATGCGTCTGAGTGCATGTAGGTTCTCAGATGGGCTCAGATTGCCCGAGTTTGTCCGGGGAAGCCACCACTATTGGGATGGCCTCAGGGAGTTTGCAGGTTTATCCTATTAGTAGGGTTGTGGCCATTGGAATGGGCACATACAATTCCCTTGGAGAGGGCAAGTACAGTCCTCATGTTTGGCTCCAGGGGCCTGAGCCTGTAGGGTGTGTAGGCAGAGCTGTTTGGACAGTCGTCTGAAAACACAAACGCGGCTTATGTTTCAGATCATAGGTATGGCAGGATTGATCTACAGACCATGAGGAGAACTCTTCAGGATATGAATAAGGGGCGAGTGTGAGGCTCGTGCTCAAGTTTTTGTCTCTGGATATCGTGACACTCATGGTCGTGAAATTCCCTGGTGACTTCATGGGAAATGGACGAGTCTTACACTCTGGGGGTTTGGCCCCGTCCAAAGAGTTTGTGGTCATTCTGTGGGATGGAAGAAGTCCGTTTTGTTGTTGTTGTTGATTTGCCATGTTTTGTTTTTTAACCTCAGGTGTCCCACCAAATGAGGGATTCCAGAGTAGAGCCCTGGGGAGGGCCGAACAGACAACCAGAAATCTGGTTAAAAATTGTGGCCTAGGGACATGTCAAGCCCATTATGACATCTAATGGTCGAGCCACTGAGAGGACTTACTAGAGGACAGGACTCACGCTGAGGGTCACAATGCGTGTTTATGCCCACTTCGCAAACAAGAATGGGCAGGGCCTCATGGTGAATCCTGGTTTCTCCTACACTGAACGTTGGACAACATGCCAACCACAAGGTTTCTTGCCATGGGTAAGGAAGAGTTTCTGATTTCTGCATCACAGGCACCCCTGGGCAGTGATTGGAGATAAGGTCTAGGTACTGAACCCTAAAAACTGAGGTAGGGAAGAGATGATGACCTAAGGCCATGGCGGTTCTGATGTGCTCCGTGTGCGGTCAGCTCTCTGGGTGTTGGTCAGGAGGTCCGAGCTCAGGTTGTGTCAGACAGTGCATTAGTGCCCAGGTTAGACTATATAATTTGGGTACAGTCGAGTGCCATGTAGATTTATCCTCATATAAGTTGTCTGGGCAGCTCATTAGGCAAAATTTGTTTTCTAGAGGGCAGGCAGTGTGCTTCATTGTCAGTCCGGAATTGCTAAAATTGAGGGCTTCGTGTAGAGGAGTGTGAGGACGGAAGTCTGAGAACACAAGCTAGACTTGGGTTTCAGGGCGAGGACACGGCAGGTACCACTGTAGATCTGAACCAATATCTCATGCATCTGAAGTCAGGGCGAGGATCAGATGTTGGCTCAGGTTGGAGTTTCTGTGCATGACGGACCCTTCATGAAGGGAGCGGAATCTCAAGGCCATGGAGTTTTACCCACGTTGGGAGTTGTGGGATGCCCCCATCAAGGATTCCTTCTGCGGGACAATTGAGACCTGTTGGGCAGCTTCAGGACATCCCATATGGAATGACTCCAGGGCACTGTTCGAGGATGGATGCCTGGGAAGCCGGCCTCGCATTCCAAATGTCTCCCAGCAACAAGACAGTTTAGATCTGATGGGAGCAACCGGGGTGGCTGAGTTGAAATGGACTTTCCTGAGGATGGGTCCTAATGTGTGTTTGTGTCCATGAGGGCCTTAAAAAGGGGCGGTGGCACCGGGACCCTGAAGTATTCTCCTAAGCTTTTGACATAGCTCGATGCACAAGGTTCCTTGTGGAGACGAGATTTGTTTTGATGGGTGCCTCAGGAACTCTTCTATGCTGGTATTGGAATCCAGGCTTTTGAGGAGACATGCCTGTAATCCAAAGCAATGTATCCGATTATGGCCTAGGGTCCTGTCTGGTTCAATCTTCTTCTCAGGGGACATCCATCTATGGTATGAGTGGAGGTAGATGCTCAGCAGGTATCAGACTGCCCTTGTTTGTCCCGGGCGACCTGCACTATTGGCATGGCCTCAGGGATTTGGAGGGTTCTCCAAATTTTACTGTTTTGGACAATGGCATCGGCAGAATTCCCATGGATTGGGTTGGCACAGTCCTAATGTGTGACTCCAGGGGCACCAGCCTGGAGGGTGTGTGGCCCAGGACTTTGAGGACAGAAGTCTGAAAACACAAACTCAGCTTAGATTTGGGGACGTAGGTATGGCAGGCCCGATCTATAAACCATGAGAAGAACTCTTCCGGATATGAAGAGAGAGCGAGTCTGAGGCGCTTGCTCAGGCTTTTGTCTCTGGATTTTGTATCAGAGATGGCCGTGGAATGTCGGGGAGGCCTCATGGGCCATGGACGAATTTTCCTCTCTGTGGATTTGGCCCGATCCCAATTGTTTTTCGTCAATCTGTGGAATGGGAGGACTCCTTTCAGGTTTGTTACCTCAGGTGTCCCTCCAAAAGAGTAATTCCAAAGAAGAGCCCTGGGGAAAAGTGAAGGGAGAACCCGAACTATGGGTAAAATTTGGGGCCTAGGAGCATGGCAAGCACAATATGCTGTCTCTTCATCCAGCCACTGAGAGGCCTTACCTGAGGCCGGGATCAGGCTGAGGGACACAATGTGTGTTTGTGACCAATGTGGCCCATAAACATGGGCGGGGCCTCATGGGCCACACTGGTTTCAACTACACTGAACGTTGGAAAACATGCCAACCACAAGGTTTCTTGCCAAGGCGAAGGAGAAGTTCTGATTCTTGCATCACGTTTACTCCTGAACAGTGAGTGGAGATAAGGTCTAGGTTCTGAAGGTGAAAACTGAGGTTGGGTAGAGATGATGGCCTAAAGCCATTGTGGGTGTGATATGCTCTGTGTATGGCCAGCTGTCTGGGTGTTGGACTGGAGGTCTGCCCTCAGGCTGTGTCAGACAGGGCTTTAGTGCACAGGCTAGACTGTATAATTGGGGTATGGTCGAGTGGCATGCAAGTTGTTACTCATTAGGCGTTTCTGGTTAGCCCTATAGGGCAACATTTTTCTTCTGGAGGGCAGGCAGAGTGCTGCATTGTGTCTCCAGAATTGCCAAACTGGAGGGGTGTGGCCAGGATTGTGAGGAAGAAGTCTGAAAACACAAGCTAGCACGAGTTTTGGGGCCAAGAGCATGGCAGGCCCACTCTGCAGAGGCTGAATCGAGATCTCCTGCAGGTGAGGTCAGGGCGAGTATCAGATGTTGCCTCAAGCTGCAGTTTGTGTCCATGACGGCCCTTACATGAAGGGGGTGGGGGCGTCATGAGGCTAGGGAGGTTTCCCTACGCTGGGAGTTGTGAGCTGCTCCAAACTTCAAAGTTTCCTTCTTCAGGACAGTCGAGTACTATTGGATGGTCCCTTGATGCCCCATACAGAAAAACTCGAGAGCAGGGGCCTAAGCATGGATGCCGAGAAACGCCAACTCACCTTCCCATTGCCTGGTCGAGACAAGGCACGCTCAACCTGTGGGCTCTTGGGTGAGCTACCCAGAAGGCTGAGTTTAAATGGACTCACCTGAGGATGAGTCATAATGTGGGTTGGTGGCCATGGAGACCTTGGAATGTGGCAGTAGCTAAGGGACTCTGCAGCATTCTCCAACCCGAAGGGCTTGACACAACTCCAACAAGGAAGCTTCCCATGTGGAGATGAGAGGTCTTCTGTCTGGTGCCTCAGGAAAGCCCCGTATGCTGGTCTTCGAACCCAGGCCTCTGAGGAGTGATACCTGGACACCAAAGCAAGAGTTCATAATAGGGCCTAGGGGCCTGTCTGGTTCAATCTTCTGTCTCTGCGGATATCTGTCTGTGTGTCTGCATGGAGGTAGTAGTTGCTCAGCTTGTGTCATAATGCCCCTATTTGTCCAGTGCGGCTTGCGGTAGTGGGATGTCCTTGGGGACCTTGAGGTTTCTACTATTTTGTAGAGTGTGGCCAATGGAATGGGCAGTTTCTTAGGAGAGAGCAGGCACAGTTCTGTGGTGTGGCTCCAGTGACCACAGCCTGGAGGCTGTGTGGGCCATGGCTGTGCAGACAGACATCCAAAAACCCTAACTCAGCTCAGGTTTGGGGCCGAGGTTACGGCAGGCCTGATCTACAGTCCATGAGGGGAGCTCCTCTGGATATGAAAGAAGGGTGAGAGGGAGGCAGTCGCTCAGGCTTTTGTCTCTGGATGTTTTGTCCACAATGGCCGTTTAATGTAGGAGTTGCCTCATGGGTCGTAGAAGTCTCCCTCTCTGGTAGTTTGTCCAGCCCCCAAGAGTTTGGGGTCATTCTGTGCGAAGGGAAGTGTCCTGTTTTCTGCTTCATGTGTCCTCCCAGTAGAGGGATTCAAGAGCATAGCAGTGGGTACTGATAACTGGAATACTCGCCCTCTGGTTAAGCCTGGGGGCCTATGGATATGACAAGCCCCATATGCAGGATCTTGGTCCAGCCACTGAGAGGCGTTACTTTAATACGGGACTCACGCTGCAGGTCACAATGCATGTCTGTGCCCTAGGCGGCCCTCAAGCACTGGCGTGGCCTTTCGGACAATGCAGGTTTTCCCACATTGAACGTTGGACAACATGCCAACCACAAGGTTTCTGGCCATGGGGAAGGAGGAATTCTAATTTCTGCATCACGTTCACCCCTGGGCAGTGATTGGAGATAAGGTCTAGGTTCTGAAGCCTGAAAACCGAGGTTGTGAAGAGATGACGACCTACAGCCATAGCGGGTCCTATGTGTCCAGGTTGGGGCCAGCTGTCTGGGTGTCGTTTGGGATGTCTTGTCTCAGGCTGTGCCAGACAGGGCATTAGTATACAGGGTGGGATGTATAATTGCTTTACAATCGAGTGGCATGCATTAGAAAATCATTTGGCGTTTCTTATTAGCAGCATAGGGCAAAGTTTTTCTTCTGGAGGGCAGGCAGAGTGCTGCATTGTGGCTTCGGAATTCCCAAACTGGAGGGCTTGTGGGCCAGGAGAGTGAGGACGGAAGTCTGAGAACACAAGCTAGGCTTAGGTTTCAGGGCAAGGACATGGCAGGCACACCCTGCAGAGCTGAATTGAGATCTCATGCGTCTGAAATCAGGTCGAGGTTCAGACTTTGACTCAGGTTTGAGTTTCTGTCTATGTTGGCCCCTTCAGGAAGGGGGGGCATAATGAGGCCATGGGGGTTTTCCCACTATTGGAGTTGTGAGATGCTCCAAACCGCAAGGATTCCTTCTGTGGGACAATTAAGATATGTTGGATGGCTCCAGGACGTCTTATAAGGTATTTTTCCAGAACAGGGTTCTAAGTATGGATGCCTGGGCAGCCAGCCTCACATTCCAATTGTCTCCTAGCAACAAGAAACGTTTGATCTGCTGGCTTGGGGTAGCAACAGAGGGGGCTGAGTTGATATGGACTTTCCTGAGGATGGTCTTAATGTTGGTTTGAGTCCATGGAGACCTTGGTATGGGGCAGTGGCACCAGGGCCCTGAAGGATTCTCCTAACCAGAGGTTATGACAAAGCTCCAATGAGCAAGTTTCCATGGGGAGACGAGATTTGTTCTTATTGGTGCCTCAGGAAACCACCATATGCTGCTATTGGAAACGAGGCCTCTGAGGAGAGATGCCTGGAAACCAAAGCAATGGATCTGTTTAGGGCCTAGGGGCCTGTCCGGTCAATATTCTTCTCTGGGGACATCTGTTGTCTGAGTGGAGGTAGTTGCTCAGCTTGTTTGAGATCACCCCTGTTTGTCATGGGCGGCCTACACTATTGGGATGGCCTCGGTGACTTTGGAGGTTTTTCCTAATTTGCAAGGTTGTGGCCAATGGAATGGGAAGAATTCCCTTGAAAGGGAAGCACAGTCCTGAGGTGTGGCTCCAGGGACCCAAGTGTGGAGCGTGTGTGGTCCAGTGCTATTTGGACAAAAGTCTGAAAACACAAACTCCACTTAGGTTGTGGGATGTAGGTATGGCCGGCCCGATCTATAGACCGTGAGGAGACCTCTTCGGGATATGAACAAAGGGCGAATGTGATGTGCATGCTCATGCTTTTTTTTTTTTTTTCTGGAAATGTGTCACCGATTGCCATGGAATGTCGGGGTGTCCTCATGGGCCATCGATGAGGCTCCCTTTCTGGGGATTTGACCCGATCCCAAGAGATTGGGGTCATTCTGTGGGAAGGGAGGAGGCCTTTCTGGTTATTTTTTTTTTATTTTTTTTTATTATTATTTTTTTTAACCTCAGGTGGACCACCAAAAGAGGGATTCCAGAGCAGAGTCGTGAGTGGGGGCAACTGGACAACCAGACCTCTGGTTAACATTGGGACCTAAGAACATGGCAAGCCCCTTATGTGGGCTCTTGGTCCAGACACTGAGAGGCCTTCCTTGAGGATAGGTCTCACACTGAGTTTCACAATGTGTTTTTGTGCCCAAGGAGCCCCTCAAGTCAGGGCGTGGCCTAATGTACCATGCTGGTTTCTCCTACACTGAACGTTGCACAGTATGGGAACCACAAGTTTTCTGGCAATGGGGAAGATGGAGTTCTAATTTCTGCAACACTTTCACTCCTGGACTGTGATTGGATTTAAGGTCTAGGTTCTGAAGCCTGAAAACTGAGGTTGGGAAGAGATGAAGCCCTAAGGCCATGGTGTGTCTGATGTGCTCAGTGTTCGGCCAGCTGTTGAGTGTGGGTTGGGAGGTGCAGGCTCAGGCTGTGGCAGACAGGGAATTAGTGCCCAGGCTAGACTGCATCATTTGGGTGTAGTCGAGTTTCGTGCAGGATGGTACTCATTTGAGGTTACTGGGTAGCCCCAGAGGGCAACGTTTTTCTTCTGGAGGGAAGACACAGTGCCACATAGTGACTCCAAAATTCCCAAACTGGAAGGCTTGTGGGCCAGGAGTGTGAGGAAAAAATTCTGAGAACACAAGCCAGACTTAGATTTCGGGGTGAGGGGACGGCAGGCACCCTCTGCAGAGATGATTCGAGATCCGTTTACCTGAAACAGAGCTAGGATCAGACGTTTTCTTAGGTCGGAGTTTCTGTCCATGACGGCCCATTCATGAAGGGGAGGGTGTCACGAGGACATGGAGGTTTTCCCACTATGGGAATTGTGAGATGCTCCAAACCACAATGATTCCTTCTGTGGGACAGTCGAGACATGTTGAATGGCTCCTGGACATCCCATAAGGAAGTTATCCAGAGCAGGGTTCTAAGGATGGATGCCTGGGCAGCCTGCCTCCCATTCCAGGTGTCTCATAGAGCCAAGGCAAGTTTGATCTGCTGGATCTAGGGGAGCAACCGAGGTGGGTGTTTTGAAATGGGTGAGTTGAGGATGGGTCATAATGTGCATTTGTGTCCATGTAGACCTTAGAATGGGGTGCTTGATCCGGGGCCTTGAGGGATGTTCATAACCGGAGGTTTTGATGGAGCTCTAAAGAGTATATTTCCTATGTAGAGAAGAGAATTGTTTTGATGAGTGCCTAAGGAATCTCCCATATGCTGGTATTGGAAACCAGGCCTCTGAGGAGAGATGACTGGAATCAAAATCAATGGATCTGATTAGGGCCTCAGTGCCCGTCCAGTTCAATCTTATTCTATGGGGATATCTGTCTCTGGGTCTGAGTGGAGGTGGTTTCCTAACTTGTGAAAGATCATCCCTGTGTGTCCTGGGCAGCCAACACGATTCGGATGGCCTGGGGGAGTTTGGAGGATTCTCCTAATCTATAGGGTTGTGGCCAATGGAAATGGCAGAATTCCCCTGGAGAGGGAAGCCAAAGTCCTGAGGTGTGGCTCCAGGGGCCCCAGCTTGGATGGTGTGTGGGCCATGCCTGTGGGGACAGAAGTCTGAAAACACAAACTCAGCTTAGGTTTGGGGATGTATGTATGAAGGCTGGATCTACAGACCGTGAGAATTTTCCGGGCTATGAACAAAGGGCGAGTATGTGGCGCTTGCTCAGGCTTTTGTCTCTGAATTTTGTGTCAACGGTGGCCATGGAATTTCGGGATGTCCTCAAGGGCCATGGACAATTCTTTCTCTGGTGATATGGCCTGATCCCAAGTGGTTGGGATCATTCTGTGGATTGGAAGAGTCCTTTCTGTATAAATATATATATATATATATATATATATATATATATATATATATATATATATATATATTTTTTTTACCTCAGGTGTCCCACCAAAGAGGGATTCTGAGTAGAGCCCTGAGTAGGGGTGACTAGACATCTCGAACTCTTGTTGATATTGGGGGACTGGGGCTTGGCAAGCCCCATATGTGGGCTGTTGTTCCAGTCACTAAGAGGCTTTACATGAGGATAGGGCTCACGCTGAGGGTCTCAATGTGTGTTTGTGCAAATTGTGGCCCTCAGGGATAGGTGGGGCCTCATAGTCCATGCTGCTTTCTCCTACAATGAACATTGGACAACATGCCAACCACTAGGTTTCTTGCCAAGGCGAAGGAGAAGTTCTGATTCTTGCATCACGTTCACTCCTGAGCAGTGAGTGGAGATAAGGTTTAGGTTCTGAAGGTGAAAACTGAGGTTGGGTAGAGATGATGGACTAAAGCCATTGTGGGTGTGATATGCTCTGTGTACGGCAAGCTGTTTGGGTGTTGGACTGGAGGTCTGCCCTCAGGTTGTGTGAGACAGGGCTTTAGTGCCCAGGCTAGACTGTATAATTGGGGTATGCTCGAGTGGCATGCAGGTTGTTACTCATTTGGCGTTTCTGGTTAGCCCTATAGGGCAACATTTTTCTTCTGGAGGGCAGGCAGAGTGCTGCATTGTGTCTCCAGAATTGCCAAACTGGAGGGGTGTGGCCAGGATTGTGAGGAAGGAAGTCTGAAAACACAAGCTAGCACGAGTTTTGGGGCCAAGAGCATGGCAGGCCCACTCTGCAGAGGCTGAATAGAGATCTCCTGCAGGTGAGGTCAGGGCGATTATCAGATGTTGCCTCAAGCTGGAGTTTGTGTCCATGACGGCCCCTTCCTGAAGGGAGTGGGAGCGACATGTGGCCAGGGAGGTTTCCCTACGCTGGGAGTTGTGAGCTGCTCCAAACTTCAAAGTTTCCTTCTTCAGGACAGTCGAGTACTATTGGATGGTTCCAGGATGCCCCATAAAGAAAGACTCGATAGCAGGGGCCTAAGCATGGATGCCGAGAAACGCCAACTCTCCTTCCCATTGCCTGGTCGAGACAAGGCATGCTCAATCTGCGGGCTCTTGGGTGAGCTACCCAGAAGGCTGAGTTTAAATGGACTCTCCTGAGGATGAGTCATAATGTGGGTTGGTGGCCATGGAGACCTTGGAATGTGGCAGTAGCTAAGGGACTCTGCAGGATTCTCCAACCCGAAGGGCTTGACACAACTCCAACAAGGAAGCTTCCCATGTGGAGATGAGAGGTCTTCTGTCTGGTGCCTCAGGAAAGCCGCGTATGCTGGTCTTCGAACCCAGGCCTCTGAGGAGTGATACCTGGACACCAAAGCAAGAGTTCATAATAGGGCCTAGGGGCCTGTCTGGTTCAATCTTCTGTCTCTGCGGATATCTGTCTGTGTTTCTGCATGGAGGTAGTAGTTGCTCAGCTTGTGTCATTATGCCCCTATTTGTCCAGTGCGGCTTGCGGTAGTGGGATGTCCTTGGGGACCTTGAGGTTTCTACTATTTTGTAGAATTGTGGCCAATGGAATGGGCAGTTTCTTAGGAGAGAGCATGCACAGTTCTGTGGTTTGGCTCCAGAGACCCCAGCCTGGAGGCTGTGTGGGCCATGGCTGTGCAGACAGACATGAAAAACCCTAACTCAGCTCAGGTTTGGGGCCGAGGTTACGGCAGGCCTGATCTACAGTCCATGAGGGGAGCTCCTCTAAATATGAAAGAAGGGTGAGAGGGAGGCAGTAGCTCAGGCTTTTGTCTCTGGATGTTTTGTCCACAATGGCCGTTTAATGTAGGAGTTGCCTCATGGGTCGTAGAAGACTCCCTCTCTGGTAGTTTGTCCAGCCCCCAAGAGTTTGTGGTCATTCTGTGGGAAGGGAAGTGTCCTGTTTTCTGCTTCATGTGTCCCCCCAGTAGAGGGATTCAAGAGCATAGCAGTGGGTACTGACAACTGGAATACTCGCCCGCTGGTTAAGCCTGAGGGCCTATGGATATGACAAGCCCCATATGCAGGATCTTGGTCCAGCCACTGAGAGGCGTTACTTTAATACGGGACTCACGCTGCAGGTCACAATGCATGTCTGTGCCCTAGGCGGCCCTCAAGCACTGGCGTGGCCTTTCGGACAATGCAGGTTTTCCCACATTGAACGTTGGACAACATGCCAACCACAAGGTTTCTGGCCATGGGGAAGGAGGAATTCTAATTTCTGCATCACGTTCACCCCTGGGCAGTGATTGGAGATAAGGTCTAGGTTCTGAAGCCTGAAAACCGAGGTTGGGAAGAGATGACGACCTACAGCCATAGCGGGTCCTATGTGTCCAGGTTGGGGCCAGCTGTCTGGGTGTCGTTTGAAATGTCTTGTCTCAGGCTGTGCCAGACAGGGCATTAGTATACAGGGTGGGCTGTATAATTGCTTTACAATCGAGTGGCATGCATTAGAAAATCATTTGGGGTTTCTTATTAGCAGCAGAGGGCAAAGTTTTTCTTCTGGAGGGCAGGCAGAGTGCTGCATTGTGGCTTCGGAATTCCCAAACTAGAGGGCTTGTGGGCCAGGAGAGTGAGGACGGATGTCTGAGAACACAAGCTAGGCTTAGGTTTCGGGCAAGGACATGGCAGGCACACTCTGCAGAGCTGAATTGAGATCTCATGCGTCTGAATTCAGGTCGAGGTTCAGACTTTGGCTCAGGTTTGAGTTTCTGTCTATGTTGGCCCCTTCAGGAAGGGGGGGCATTATGAGGCCATGGGGGTTTTCCCACTATTGGAGTTGTGAGATGCTCCAAACCGCAAGGATTCCTTCTGTGGGACAATTAAGATTAGTTGGATGGCTCCAGGACGTCTTATAAGGTATTTTTCCAGAACAGGGTTCTAAGTATGGATGCCTGGGCAGCCAGCCTCACATTCCAATTGTCTCCTAGCAACAAGAAACGTTTGATCTGCTGGCTTGGGGTAGCAACAGAGGGGGCTGAGTTGATATGGACTTTCCTGAGGATGGTCTTAATGTTGGTTTGAGTCCATGGAGACCTTGGTATGGGGCAGTGGCACCAGGGCCCTGAAGGATTCTCCTAACCAGAGGTAATGACAAAGCTCCAATGAGCAAGTTTCCATGGGGAGACGAGATTTGTTCTTATTGGTGCCTCAGGAAACCACCATATGCTGCTATTGGAAACGAGGCCTCTGAGGAGAGATGCCTGGAAACCAAAGCAATGGATCTGATTAGGGCCTAGGGGCCTGTCCGGTTCAATATTCTTCTCTGGGGACATCTCTTGTCTGAGTGGAGGTAGTTGCTCAGCTGGTTTGAGATCACCCCTGTTTGTCCTGGGCAGCCTACACTATTGGGATGGCCTCGGTGACTTTGGAGGTTTTTCCTAATTTGCAAGGTTGTGGCCAATGGAATGAAAAGAATTCCCTTGAAAGGGAAGCACAGTCCTGAGGTGTGGCTCCAGGGACCCAAGTGTGGAGCGTGTGTGGTCCAGGGCTATGTGGACAAAAGTCTGAAAACACAAACTCCACTTAGGTTGTGGCATGTAGGTATGGCCGGCCCGATCTATAGACCGTGAGGAGACCTCTTCGGGATATGAACAAAGGGCGAATGTGAGGTGCTTGCTCATGCTTTTTTTTTTTTTTTTTCTGGAAATGTGTCACCGATTGCCATGGAATGTCAGGGTGTCCTCATGGGCCATCGATGAGGCTCCCTTTCTGGGGATTTGACTCGATCCCAAGAGTTTGGGGTCATTCTGTGGGAAGGAAGGAGGCCTTTCTGTTTTTTTTTTTTTGTTTATTTTTTTTGTTTTTTGATTTTTGTTTTTTTTTTAACCTCCGGTGGACCACCAAAAGAGGGATTCCAGAGCAGAGTCGTGAGTGGGGGCAACAGGACAACCAGACCTCTGGTTAACATTGGGACCTAAGAACATGGCAAGCCCCATATGTGGGCTCTTGGTCCAGAAACTGAGAGGCCTTCCTTGAGGATAGGTCTCACACTGAGTTTCACAATGTGTTTTTGTGCCCAAGGAGCCCCTCAAGTCAGGGCGTGGCCTAATGTACCATGCTGGTTTCTCCTACACTGAACGTTGCACAGTATGGGAACCACAAGTTTTCTGGCAATGGGGAAGATGGAGTTCTAATTTCTGCAACACTTTCACTCCTGGACTGTGATTGGATTTAAGGTCTAGGTTCTGAAGCCTGAAAACTGAGGTTGGGAAGAGATGAAGCCCTAAGGCCATGGTGTGTCTGATGTGCTCAGTGTTCGGCCAGCTGTTGTGTGTGGGTTGGGAGGTGCAGGCTCAGGCTGTGGCAGACAGGGAATTAGTGCCCATGCTAGACTGTATCATTGGGGTGCAGTCGAGTTTTGTGCAGGATGGTACTCATTTGAGGTTACTGGGTAGCCCCAGAGGGCAACGTTTTTCTTCTGGAGGGAAGACACAGTGCCACATAGTGACTCCAAAATTCCCAAACTGGAAGGCTTGTGGGCCAGGAGTGTGAGGAAAAAATTCTGAGAATACAAGCCAGACTTAGATTTCGGGGTGAGGGGACGGCAGGCACCCTCTGCAGAGATGATTCGAGATCCCGTATACCTGAAGACAGAGCTAGGATCAGAAGTTGGCTTAGGTCGGAGTTTCTGTCCATGACGGCCCATTCATGAAGGGGAGGGTGTCACGAGGACATGGAGGTGTTCCCACGATGGGAATTGTGAGATGCTCCGAACCACAATGATTCCTTCTGTGGGACAGTCGAGACATGTTGAATGCCTCCAGGACATCCCATAAGGAAGTTATCCAGAGCAGGGTTCTAAGGATGGATGCGTGGGCAGCCTGCCTCCCATTCCAGGTGTCTCATAGAGCCAAGGCAAGTTCGATCTGCTGGATCTAGGGGAGCAACCGAGGCGGGTGTTTTGAAATGGGTGAGTTGAGGATGGGTCATAATGTGCATTTGTGTGCATGTAGACCTTGGAATGGGGTGCTTGATCCGGGGCCTTGAGGGATGTTCATAACCGGAGGTTTTGATGGAGCTCTAAAGAGTATATTTCCTATGTAGAGAAGAGAATTGTTTTGATGAGTGCCTAAGGAATCTCCCATATGCTTGTATTGGAAACCAGGCCTCTGAGGAGAGATGACTGGAATCAAAAGCAATGGATCTGATTAGGGCCTAAGTGCCCGTCCAGTTCAATCTTATTCTATGGGGATATCTGTCTCTGGGTCTGAGTGGAGGTGGTTTCCTAACTTGTGAAAGATCATCCCTGTTTGTCCTGGGCAGCCAACACAATTCGGATGGCCTGGGGGAGTTTGGAGGATTCTCCTAATCTATAGGGTTGTGGCCAATGGAAATGGCAGAATTCCCCTGGAGAGGGAAGCCACAGTCCTGAGGTGTGGCTCCAGGGGCCCCAGCTTGGATGGTGTGTGGGCCATGCCTGTGGGGACAGAAGTCTGAAAACACAAACTCAGCTTAGGTTTGGGGATGTATGTATGAAGGCTCTATCAACAGACCGTGTGAATTTTCCGGGCTATGAACAAAGGGCGAGTATGTGGCGCTTGCTCAGGGTTTTGTCTCTGGATTTTGTGTCAATGGTGGCCGTGGAATGTCGGGGTGTCCTCAAGGGCCATGGACAATTCTTTCTCTGGTCATTTGGCCTGACCCCAAGGGGTTGGGATCATTCTGTGTATGCGAAGAGTCCTTTCTGTATTTTTTTTTTTTTTTTACCTCAGGTGTCCCACCAAAGAGGGATTCCAGAGTAGAGCCCTGAGTAGGGGTGACTAAACATCTCGAACTCTGGTTGAGATTGGGGGAATAGGGGCTTGGGAAGCCCCATATGTGGGCTGTTGTTCCAGTCACTAAGAGGCTTTACATGAGGATAGGGCTCACGCTGAGGGTCACAATGTGTGTTTGTGCAAATTGTGGCCCTCAGGGATAGGTGGGGCCTCATAGTCCATGCTGCTTTCTCCTACAATGAACATTAGACAACATGCCAACCACTAGGTTTCTTGCCAAGGCGAAGGAGAAGTTCTGATTCTTGCATCACGTTCACTCCTGAGCAGTGAGTGGAGATAAGTTCTAGGTTCTGAAGGTGAAAACTGAGGTTGGGTAGAGATGATGGCCTAAAGCCATTGTGGGTGTGATATGCTCTGTGTATGGCCAGCTGTCTGGGTGTTGGACTGGAGGTCTGCCCTCAGGCTGTGTCAGACAGGGCTTTAGTGCACAGGCTAGACTGTATAATTGGGGTATGGTCGAGTGGCATGCAGGTTGTTACTCATTTGGCGTTTCTGGTTAGCCCTATAGGGCAACATTTTTCTTCTGGAGGGCAGGCAGAGTGCTGCATTGTGTCTCCAGAATTGCCAAACTGGAGGGGTGTGGCCAGGATTGTGAGGAAGGAAGTCTGAAAACACAAGCTAGCACGAGTTTTGGGGCCAAGAGCATGGCAGGCCCACTCTGCAGAGGCTGAATCGAGATCTCCTGCAGGTGAGGTCAGGGCGAGTATCAGATGTTGCCTCAAGCTGGAGTTTGTGTCCATGACGGCCCCTTCCTGAAGGGGGTGGGGGCGTCATGAGGCCAGGGAGGTTTCCCTACGCTGGGAGTTGTGAGCTGCTCCAAACTTCAAAGTTTCCTTCCTCAGGACAGTCGAGTACTATTGGATGGTTCCAGGATGCCCCATACAGAAACACTCGAGAGCAGGGGCCTAAGCATGGATGCCGAGAAAGGCCAACTCACCTTCCCATTGCCTGGTCGAGACAAGGCACGCTCAATCTGCGGGCTCTTGGGTGAGCTACCCAGAAGTCTGAGTTTAAATGGACTCTCCTGAGGATGAGTCATAATGTGGGTTGGTGGCCATGGAGACCTTGGAATGTGGCAGTAGCTAAGGGACTCTGCAGGATTCTCCAACCCGAAGGGCTTGACACAACTCCAACAAGGAAGCTTCCCATGTGGAGATGAGAGGTCTTCTGTCTGGTGCCTCAGGAAAGCCCCGTATGCTGGTCTTCGAACCCAGGCCTCTGAGGAGTGATACCTGGACACCAAAGCAAGAGTTCATAATAGGGCCTAGGGGCCTGTCTGGCTCAATCTTCTGTCTCTGCGGATATCTGTCTGTGTGTCTGCATGGAGGTAGTAGTTGCTCAGCTTGTGTCATTATGCCCCTATTTGTCCAGTGCGGCTTGCGGTAGTGGGATGACCTTGGGGACCTTGAGGTTTCTACTATTTTGTAGAGTTGTGGCCAATGGAATGGGCAGTTTCTTAGGAGAGAGCAGGCACAGTTCTGTGGTGTGGCTCCAGAGACCCCAGCCTGGGGGCTGTGTGTGCCATGGCTGTGCAGACAGACATCCAAAAACCCTAACTCAGCTCAGGTTTGGGGCCGAGGTTACGGCAGGCCTGATCTACAGTCCATGAGGGGAGCTCCTCTGGATATGAAAGAAGGGTGAGAGGGAGGCAGTCGCTCAGGCTTTTGTCTCTGGATGTTTTGTCCACAATGGCCGTTTAATGTAGGAGTTGCCTCATGGGTCGTACAAGTCTCCCTCTCTGGTAGTTTGTCCAGCCCCCAAGAGTTTGGGGTCATTCTGTGCGAAGGGAAGTGTCCTGTTTTCTGCTTCATGTGTCCCCCCAGTAGAGGGATTCAAGAGCATAGCAGTGGGTACTGACAACTGGAATACTCGCCCTCTGGTTAAGCCTGGGGGCCTATGGATATGACAAGCCCCATATGCAGGATCTTGGTCCAGCCACTGAGAGGCGTTACTTTAATACGGGACTCACGCTGCAGGTCACAATGCATGTCTGTGCCCTAGGCGGCCCTCAAGCACTGGCGTGGCCTTTCGGACAATGCAGGTTTTCCCACATTGAACGTTGGACAACATGCCAACCACAAGGTTTCTGGCCATGGGGAAGGAGGAATTCTAATTTCTGCATCACGTTCACCCCTGGGCAGTGATTGGAGATAAGGTCTAGGTTCTGAAGCCTGAAAACCGAGGTTGGGAAGAGATGACGACCTACAGCCATAGCGGGTCCTATGTGTCCAGGTTGGGGCCAGCTGTCTGGGTGTCGTTTGGGATGTCTTGTCTCAGGCTGTGCCAGACAGGGCATTAGTATACAGGGTGGGCTGTATAATTGCTTTACAATCGAGTGGCATGCATTAGAAAATCATTTGGCGTTTCTTATTAGCAGCATAGGGCAAAGTTTTTCTTCTGGAGGGCAGGCAGAGTGCTGCATTGTGGCTTCGGAATTCCCAAACTGGAGGGCTTGTGGGCCAGGAGAGTGAGGACGGATGTCTGAGAACACAAGCTAGGCTTAGGTTTCGGGGCAAGGACATGGCAGGCACACTCTGCAGAGCTGAATTGAGATCTCATGCGTCTGAAGTCAGGTCGAGGTTCAGACTTTGGCTCAGGTTTGAGTTTCTGTCCATGTTGGCCCATTCAGGAAGGGGGGGCATTATGAGGCCATGGGGGTTTTCCCACTATTGGAGTTGTGAGATGCTCCAAACTGCAAGGATTCTTCTGTGGGACAATTAAGATTAGTTGGATGGCTCCAGGACGTCTTATAAGGTATTTTTCCAGAACAGGGTTCTAAGTATGGATGCCTGGGCAGCCAGCCTCACATTCCAATTGTCTCCTAGCAACAAGAAACGTTTGATCTGCTGGCTTGGGGTAGCAACAGAGGGGGCTGAGTTGATATGGACTTTCCTGAGGATGGTCTTAATGTTGGTTTGAGTCCATGGAGACCTTGGTATGGGGCAGTGGCACCAGGGCCCTGAAGGATTCTCCTAACCAGAGGTTATGACAAAGCTCCAATGAGCAAGTTTCCATGGGGAGACGAGATTTGTTCTTATTGGTGCCTCAGGAAACCACCATATGCTGCTATTGGAAATGAGGCCTCTGAGGAGAGACGCCTGGAAACCAAAGCAATGGATCTGATTAGGGCCTAGGGGCCTGTCCGGTTCAATATTCTTCTCTGGGGACATCTGTTGTCTGAGTGGAGGTAGTTGCTCAGCTGGTTTGAGATCACCCCTGTTTGTCCTGGGCAGCCTACACTATTGGGATGGCCTCGGTGACTTTGGAGGTTTTTCCTAATTTGCAAGGTTGTGGCCAATGGAATGGGAAGAATTCCCTTGAAAGGGAAGCACAGTCCTGAGGTGTGGCTCCAGGGACCCAAGTGTGGAGCGTGTGTGGTCCAGGGCTATTTGGACAAAAGTCTGAAAACACAAACTCCACTTAGTTTGTGGGATGTAGGTATGGCCGGCCCGATCTATAGACCGTGAGAGACCTCTTCGGGATATGAACAAAGGGCAAATGTGAGGTGCTTGCTCATGCTTTTTTTTTTTTTCTGGAAATGTGTCACCGATTGCCATGGAATGTCAGTGTGTCCTCATGGGCCATCGATGAGGCTCCCTTTCTGGGGATTTGACCCGATCCCAAGAGTTTGGGGTCATTCTGTGGGAAGGAAGGAGGCCTTTCTGTTTTTTTTTTTTTGTTGTTTATTTTTTTGTTTTTTGATTTTTGTTTTTTTTTTAACCTCCGGTGGACCACCAAAAGAGGGATTCCAGAGCAGAGTCGTGAGTGGGGGCAACAGGACAAACAGACCTCTGGTTAACATTGGGACCTAAGAACATGGCAAGCCCCTTATGTGGGCTCTTGGTCCAGACACTGAGAGGCCTTCCTTGAGGATAGGTCTCACACTGAGTTTCACAATGTGTTTTTGTGCCCAAGGAGCCCCTCAAGTCAGGGCGTGGCCTAATGTACCATACTGGTTTCTCCTACAATGAACGTTGCACAGTATGGGAACCACAAGTTTTCTGGCAATGGGGAAGATGGAGTTCTAATTTCTGCAACACTTTCACTCCTGGACTGTGATTGGATTTAAGGTCTAGGTTCTGAAGCCTGAAAACTGAGGTTGGGAAGAGATGAAGCCCTAAGGCCATGGTGTGTCTGATGTGCTCAGTGTTCGGCCAGCTGTTGAGTGTGGGTTGGGAGGTGCAGGCTCAGGCTGTGGCAGACAGGGAATTAGTGCCCAGGCTAGACTGTATCATTGGGGTGCAGTCGAGTTTTGTGCAGGATGGTACTCATTTGTGGTTACTGGGTAGCCCCAGAGGGCAACGTTTTTCTTCTGGAGGGAAGACACAGTGCCACATAGTGACTCCAAAATTCCCAAACTGGAAGGCTTGTGGGCCAGGAGTGTGAGGAAAAAATTCTGAGAACACAAGCCAGACTTAGATTTCGGGGTGAGGGGACGGCAGGCACCCTCTGCAGAGATGATTCGAGATCCCGTATACCTGAAGACAGAGCTAGGATCAGACGTTTTCTTAGGTCGGAGTTTCTGTCCATGACGGCCCATTCATGAAGGGGAGGGTGTCACGAGGACATGGAGGTGTTCCCACGATGGGAATTGTGAGATGCTCCGAACCACAATGATTCCTTCTGTGGGACAGTCGAGACATGTTGAATGGCTCCAGGACATCCCATAAGGAAGTTATCCAGAGCAGGGTTCTAAGGATGGATGCGTGGGCAGCCTGCCTCCCATTCCAGGTGTCTCATAGAGCCAAGGCAAGTTCGATCTGCTGGATCTAGGGGAGCAACCGAGGCGGGTGTTTTGAAATGGGTGAGTTGAGGATGGGTCATAATGTGCATTTGTGTGCATGTAGACCTTGGAATGGGGTGCTTGATCCGGGGCCTTGAGGGATGTTCATAACCGGAGGTTTTGATGGAGCTCTAAAGAGTATATTTCCTATGTAGAGAAGAGAATTGTTTTGATGAGTGCCTAAGGAATCTCCCATATGCTTGTATTGGAAACCAGGCCTCTGAGGAGAGATGACTGGAATCAAAAGCAATGGATCTGATTAGGGCCTAAGTGCCCGTCCAGTTCAATCTTATTCTATGGGTATATCTGTCTCTGGGTCTGAGTGGAGGTGGTTTCCTAACTTGTGAAAGATCATCCCTGTTTGTCCTGGGCAGCCAACACAATTCGGATGGCATGGGGGAGTTTGGAGGATTCTCCTAATCTATAGGGTTGTGGCCAATGGAAATGGCAGAATTCCCCTGGAGAGGGAAGCCACAGTCCTGAGGTGTGGCTCCAGGGGCCCCAGCTTGGATGGTGTGTGGGCCATGCCTGTGGGGACAGAAGTCTGAAAACACAAACTCAGCTTAGGTTTGGGGATGTATGTATGAAGGTTCGATCAACAGACCGTGAGAATTTTCCGGGCTATGAAAAAAGGGCGAGTATGTGGCGCTTGCTCAGGGTTTTGTCTCTGGATTTTGTGTCAATGGTGGCCATGGAATGTCGGGGTGTCCTCAAGGGCCATGGACAATTCTTTCTCTGGTCATTTGGCCTGATCCCAAGGGGTTGGGATCATTCTGTGGATGCGAAGAGTCCTTTCTGTTTTTTTTTTTTTTTTTTTTTTTTACCTCAGGTGTCCCACCAAAGAGGGATTCCAGAGTAGAGCCCTGAGTAGGGGTGACTAGACATCTCGAACTCTGGTTGAGATTGGGGGACTAGGGGCTTGGCAAGCCCCATATGGGGGCTGTTGTTCCAGTCACTAAGAGGCTTTACATGAGGATAGGGCTCACGCTGAGGGTCACAATGTGTGTTTGTGCACATTGTGGCCCTCAGGGATATGTGGGGCCTCATAGTCCATGCTGCTTTCTCCTACAATGAACATTGGACAACATGCCAACCACTAGGTTTCTTGCCAAGGCGAAGGAGAAGTTCTGATTCTTGCATCACGTTCACTCCTGAGCAGTGAGTGGAGATAAGGTCTAGGTTCTGAAGGTGAAAACTGAGGTTGGGTAGAGATGATGGCCTAAAGCCATTGTGGGTGTGATATGCTCTGTGTATGGCCAGCTGTCTGGGTGTTGGACTGGAGGTCTGCCCTCAGGCTGTGTCAGACAGGGCTTTAGTGCACAGGCTAGACTATAATTGGGGTATGGTCGAGTGGCATGCATGTTGTTACTCATTTGGTGTTTCTGGTTAGCCCTATAGGGCAACATTTTTCTTCTGGAGGGCAGGCAGAGTGCTGCATTGTGTCTCCAGAATTGCCAAACTGGAGGGGTGTGGCCAGGATTGTGAGGAAGGAAGTCTGAAAACACAAGCTAGCACGAGTTTTGGGGCCAAGAGCATGGCAGGCCCACTCTGCAGAGGCTGAATCGAGATCTCCTGCAGGTGAGGTCAGGGCGATTATCAGATGTTGCCTCAAGCTGGAGTTTGTGTCCATGACGGCCCCTTCCTGAAGGGGGTGGGGGCGTCATGAAGCCAGGGAGGTTTCCCTACGCTGGGAGTTGTGAGCTGCTCCAAACTTCAAAGTTTCCTTCTTCAGGACAGTCGAGTACTATTGGATGGTTCCAGGATGCCCCATACAGAAACACTCGAGAGCAGGGGCCTAAGCATGGATGCCGAGAAACGCCAACTCACCTTCCCATTGCCTAGTCGAGACAAGGCACGCTCAATCTGCGGGCTCTTGTGTGAGCTACCCAGAAGGCTGAGTTTAAATGGACTCTCCTGAGGATGAGTCATAATGTGGGTTGGTGGCCATGGAGACCTTGGAATGTGGCAGTAGTTAAGGGACTCTGCAGGATTCTCCCACCCGAAGGGCTTGACACAACTCCAACAAGGAAGCTTCCCATGTGGAGATGAGAGGTCTTCAGTCTGGTGCCTCAGGAAAGCCCCGTATGCTGGTCTTCGAACCCAGGCCTCTGAGGATTGATACCTGGACACCAAAGCAAGAGTTCATAATAGGGCCTAGGGGCCTGTCTGGTTCAATCTTCTGTCTCTGCGGATATCTGTCTGTGTGTCTACATGGAGGTAGTAGTTGCTCAGCTTGTGTCATAATGCCCCTATTTGTCCAGTGCGCTTACGGTAGTGGGATGTCCTTGGAGACCTTGAGGTTTCTACTATTTTGTAGAGTTGTGGCCAATGGAATGGGCAGTTTCTTCAGAGAGAGCAGGCACAGTTCTGTGGTGTGGCTCCAGAGACCCCAGCCTGGAGGCTGTGTGAGCCATGGCTGTGCAGACAGACATCCAAAAACCCTAACTCAGCTCAGGTTTGGGGCCGAGGTTACGGCAGGCCTGATCTACAGTCCATGAGGGGAGCTCCTCTGGATATGAAAGAAGGGTGAGAGGGAGGCAGTCGCTCAGGCTTTTGTCTCTGGATGTTTTGTCCACAATGGCCGTTTAATGTAGGAGTTGCCTCATGGGTCGTAGAAGTCTCCCTCTCTGGTAGTTTGTCCAGCCCCCAAGAGGTTGGGGTCATTCTGTGGGAAGGGAAGTGTCCTGTTTTCTGCTTCATGTGTCCCCCCAGTAGAGGGATTCTAGAGCATAGCAGTGGGTACTGACAACTGGAATACTCGCCCTCTGGTTAAGCCTGGGGGCCTATGGATATGACAAGCCCCATATGCAGGATCTTGGTCCAGCCACTGAGAGGCGTTACTTTAATACGGGACTCACGCTGCAGGTCACAATGCATGTCTGTGCCCTAGGCGGCCCTCAAGCACTGGCGTGGCCTTTCGGACAATGCAGGTTTTCCCACATTGAACGTTGGACAACATGCCAACCACAAGGTTTCTGGCCATGGGGAAGGAGGAATTCTAATTTCTGCATCACGTTCACCCCTGGGCAGTGATTGGAGATAAGGTCTAGGTTCTGAAGCCTGAAAACCGAGGTTGGGAAGAGATGACGACCTACAGCCATAGCGGGTCCTATGTGTCCAGGTTGGGGCCAGCTGTCTGGGTGTCGTTTGGGATGTCTTGTCTCAGGCTGTGCCAGACAGGGCATTAGTATACAGGGTGGGCTGTATAATTGCTTTACAATCGAGTGGCATGCATTAGAAAATCATTTGGCGTTTCTTATTAGCAGCATAGGGCAAAGTTTTTCTTCTGGAGGGCAGGCAGAGTGCTGCATTGTGGCTTCGGAATTCCCAAACTGGAGGGCTTGTGGGCCAGGAGAGTGAGGACGGAAGTCTGAGAACACAAGCTAGGCTTAGGTTTCGGGGCAAGGACATGGCAGGCACACTCTGCAGAGCTGAATTGAGATCTCATGCGTCTGAAGTCAGGTCGAGGTTCAGACTTTGGCACAGGTTTGAGTTTCTGTCCATGTTGGCCCCTTTAAGAAGGGGGGGCATTATGAGGCCATGGGGGTTTTCCCACTATTGGAGTTGTGAGATGCTCCAAACCGTAAGGATTCCTTCTGTGGGACAATTAAGATTTGTTGGATGGCTCCAGGACGTCTTATAAGGTATTTTTCCAGAACAGGGTTCTAAGTATGGATGCCTGGGCAGCCAGCCTCACATTCCAATTGTCTCCTAGCAACAAGAAACGTTTGATCTGCTGGCTTGGGGTAGCAACAGAGGGGGCTGAGTTGAAATGGACTTTCCTGAGGATGGTCTTAATGTTGGTTTGTGTCCATGGAGACCTTGGTATGGGGCAGTGGCACCAGGGCCCTGAAGGATTCTCCTAACCAGAGGTTATGACAAAGCTCCAATGAGCAAGTTTCCATGGGGAGACGAGATTTGTTCTTCTTGGTGCCTCAGGAATCCATCATATGCTGGTATTGGAAACGAGGCCTCTGAGGAGAGATGCCTGGAAAAAAAAGCAATGGATCTGATTAGGGCCTAGGGGCCTGTCCGGTTCAATATTCTTCTCTGGGGACATCTGTTGTCTGAGTGGAGGTAGTTGCTCAGCTGGTTTGAGATCACCCCTGTTTTTCCTGGGCGGCCTACACTATTGGGATGGCCTTGGTGACTTTGGAGGTTTTTCCTAATTTGCAAGGTTGTGGCCAATGGAATGGGAAGAATTCCCTTGAAAGGGAAGCACAGTCCTGAGGTGTGGCTCCAGGGACCCAAGTGTGGAGCGTGTGTGGTCCAGGGCTATTTGGACAAAAGTCTGAAAACACAAACTCCACTTAGGTTGTGGGATGTAGGTATGGCCGGCCCGATCTGTAGACCGTGAGGAAACCTCTTCGGGATATGAACAAAGGGCGAATGTGAGGTGCTTGCTCATGCTTTTTTTTTTTTTTTCTGGAAATGTGTCACCGATTGCCATGGAATGTCGGGGTGTCCTCATGGGCCATCGATGAGGCTCCCTTTCTGGGGTTTTGACCCGATCCCAAGAGTTTGGGGTCATTCTGTGGGAAGGGAGAAGGCCTTTCTGTTTTTTTTTTTTTTTGTTTATTTTTTTTGTTTTTTTTTTTGTTTTTTTTTTTTACATCAGGTGGACCACCAAAACAGGGATTCCAGAGAAGAGTCATGGGTGGGGGCAACAGGACAACCAGAGCTCTGGTTATATTGGGACCTAAGAACATGGCAAGTCCCTAATGTGGGCTCTTGGTCCAGAAACTGAGAGGCCTTCCTTGAGGATAGGTCTCACACTGAGTTTCACAATGTGTTTTTGTGCCCAAGGAGCCCCTCAAGTCAGGGCGTGGCCTAATGTACCATGCTGGTTTCTCCTACACTGAACGTTGCACAGTATGGGAACCACAAGTTTTCTGGCAATGGGGAAGATGGAGTTCTAATTTCTGCAACACTTTCACTCCTGGACTGTGATTGGATTTAAGGTCTAGGTTCTGAAGCCTGAAAACTGAGGTTGGGAAGAGATGAAGCCCTAAGGCCATGGTGTGTCTGATGTGCTCAGTGTTCGGCCAGCTGTTGAGTGTGGGTTGGGAGGTGCAGGCTCAGGCTGTGGCAGACAGGGAATTAGTGCCCAGGCTAGACTGCATCATTGGGGTGCAGTCGAGTTTTGTGCAGGATGGTACTCATTTGTGGTTACTGGGTAGCCCCAGAGGGCAACGTTTTTCTTCTGGAGGGAAGACACAGTGCCACATAGTGACTCCAAAATTCCCAAACTGGAAGGCTTGTGGGCCAGGAGTGTGAGGAAAAAATTCTGAGAACACAAGCCAGACTTAGATTTCGGGGTGAGGGGACGGCAGGCACCCTCTGCAGAGATGATTCGAGATCCCGTATACCTGAAGACAGAGCTAGGATCAGACGTTTTCTTAGGTTGGAGTTTCTGTCCATGACGGTCCTTTCATGAAGGGAAGGGTTTCACGAGGACATGGAGGTTTTCCCACGATGGGAATTGTGAAATGCTCCAAACCACAATGATTCCTTCTGTGGGACAGTCGAGACATGTTGGATGTCTCCAGGACATCCCATAAGGAAGTTATCCAGAGCAGGGTTCTAAGGATGGATGCGTGGGCAGCCTGCCTCCCATTCCAGGTGTCTCATAGAGCCAAGGCAAGTTCGATCTGCTGGATCTAGGGGAGCAACCGAGGCGGGTGTTTTGAAATGGGTGAGTTGAGAATGGGTCATAATGTGCATTTGTATCCATGTAGACCTTGGAATGGGGTGCTTTATCCGGGGCCTTGAGGGATGTTCATAACCGGAGGTTTTGATGGAGCTCTAAACAGTATATTTCCTATGTAGAGAAGAGAATTGTTTTGATGAGTGCCTAAGGAATCTCCCATATGCTGGTATTGGAAACCAGGCCTCTGAGGAGAGATGACTGGAATCAAAAGCAATGGATCTGATTAGGGCCTAAGTGCCCGTCCAGTTCAATCTTATTCTATGGGGATATCTGTCTCTGGGTCTGAGTGGAGGTGGTTTCCTAACTTGTGAAAGATCATCCCTGTGTGTCCTGGGCAGCCAACACAATTCGGATAGCCTGGGGGAGTTTGGAGGATTCTCCTAATCTATAGGGTTGTGGCCAATGGAAATGGCAGAATTCCCCTGGAGAGGGAAGCCACAGTCCTGAGGTCTGGCTCCAGGGGCCCCAGCTTGGATGGTGTGTGGGCCAGGACTTTGGGGACAGAAGTCTGAAAACACAAACTCAGCTTAGGTTTGGGGATGTATGTATGAAGGCTCGATCTACAGACCGTGAGAATTTTCCGGGCTTGAACAAAGGGCGAGTATGTGGCGCTTGCTCAGGGTTTTGTCTCTGGATTTTGTGTCAATGGTGGCCGTGGAATGTCGGGGTGTCCTCAAGGGCCATGGACAATTCTTTCTCTGGTGATTTGGCCTGATCCCAAGTGGTTGGGATCATTCTGTGGATGGGAAGAGTCCTTTCTGTATTTTTTTTTTTTTACCTCAGTTGTCCCACCAAGGAGGGATTCCAGTGTAGAGCATTGAGTAGGGGTGACTAGACATCTCGAACTCTTGTTGATATTGGGGGACTGGGTTTGGCAAGCTCCATATGTGGGCTGTTGTTCCAGTCACTAAGAGGCTTTACATGAGGATAGGGCTCACGGTGAGGGTCACAATGTGTGTTTGTGCACATTGTGGCCCTCAGGGATAGGTGGGGCCTCATAGTCCATGCTGCTTTCTCCTACAATGAACATTGGACAACATGCCAACCACTAGGTTTCTTGCCAAGGCGAAGGAGAAGTTCTGATTCTTGCATCACGTTCACTCCTGAGCAGTGAGTGGAGATAAGGTCTAGGTTCTGAAGGTGAAAACTGAGGTTGGGTAGAGATGATGGCCTAAAGCCATTGTGGGTGTGATATGCTCTGTGTATGGCCAGCTGTCTGGGTGTTGGACTGGAGGTCTGCCCTCAGGCTGTTTCAGACAGGGCTTTAGTGCACAGGCTAGACTGTATAATTGGGGTATGGTCGAGTGACATGCAGGTTGTTACTCCTTTGGCGTTTCTGGTTAGCCCTATAGGGCAACATTTTTCTTCTGGTGGGTAGGCAGAGTGCTGCATTGTGTCTCCAGAATTGCCAAACTGGAGGGGTGTGGCCAGGATTGTGAGGAAGGAAGTCTGAAAACACAAGCTAGCACGAGTTTTGGGGCCAAGAGCATGGCAGGCCCACTCTGCAGAGGCTGAATCGAGATCTCCTGCAGGTGAGGTCAGGGCGATTATCAGATGTTGCCTCAAGCTGGAGTTTGTGTCCATGACGGCCCCTTCCTGAAGGGGATGGGGGCGTCATGAGTCTAGGGATGTTTCCCTACGCTGGGAGTTGTGAGCTGCTCCAAACTTCAAAGTTTCCTTCTTCAGGACAGTCGAGTACTATTGGATGGTTCCAGGATGCCCCATACAGAAACACTCGAGAGCAGGGCCCTAAGCATGGATGCCGAGAAACGCCAACTCACCTTCCCATTGCCTGGTCGAGACAAGGCACGCTCAATCTGCGGGCTCTTGGGTGAGCTACCCAGAAGGCTGAGTTTAAATGGACTCTGCCGAGGATGAGTCATAATGTGGGTTGGTGGCCATGGAGACCTTGGAATGTGGCAGTAGTTAAGGACTCTGCAGGATTCTCCAACCCGAAGGGCTTGACACAACTCCAACAAGGAAGCTTCCCATGTGGAGATGAGAGGTCTTCTGTCTGGTGCCTCAGGAAAGCCCCGTATGCTGGTCTTCGAACCCAAGCCTCTGAGGAGTGATACCTGGACACCAAAGCAAGAGTTCATAATAGGGCCTAGGGGCCTGTCTGGTTTAATCTTCTGTCTCTGCGGATATCTGTCTGTGTGTCTGCATGGAGGTAGTAGTTGCTCAGCTTGTGTCATTATGCCCCTATTTGTCCAGTGCGGCTTGCGGTAGTGGGATGTCCTTGGGGACCTTGAGGTTTCTACTATTTTGTAGAGTTGTGGCCAATGGAATGGGCAGTTTCTTAGGAGAGAGCAGGCACAGTTCTGTGGTGTGGCTCCAGAGACCCCAGCCTGGGGGCTCTGTGTGCCATGGCTGTGCAGACAGACATCCAAAAACCCTAACTCAGCTCAGGTTTGGGGCCGAGGTTACGGCAGGCCTGATCTACAGTCCATGAGGGGAGCTCCTCTGGATATGAAAGAAGGGTGAGAGGGAGGCAGTCGCTCAGGCTTTTGTCTCTGGATGTTTTGTCCACAATGGCCGTTTAATGTAGGAGTTGCCTCATGGGTCGTAGAAGGCTCCGTCTCTGGTAGTTTGTCTAGCCCCCAAGAGTTTGGGGTCATTCTGTGGGAAGGGAAGTGTCCTGTTTTCTGCTTCATGTGTCCCCCCAGTAGAGGGATTCTAGAGCATAGTAGTGGGTACTGACAACTGGAATACTCGCCCTCTGGTTAAGCCTGGTGGCCTATGGATATGACAAGCCCCATATGCAGGATTTGGTCCAGCCACTGAGAGGCGTTACTTTAATACGGGACTCACGCTGCAGGTCACAATGCATCTGCCCTAGGCGGCCCTCAAGCACTGGCGTGGCCTTTCGGACAATGCAGGTTTTCCCACATTGAACGTTGGACAACATGCCAACCACAAGGTTTCTGGCCATGGGGAAGGAGGAATTCTAATTTCTGCATCACGTTCACCCCTGGGCAGTGATTGGAGATAAGGTCTAGGTTCTGAATCCTGAAAACCGAGGTTGGGAAGAGATGACGACCTACAGCCATAGCGGGTCCTATGTGTCCAGGTTGGGGCCAGCTGTCTGGGTGTCGTTTGGGATGTCTTGTCTCAGGCTGTGCCAGACAGGGCATTAGTATACAGGGTGGGCTGTATAATTGCTTTACAATCGAGTGGCATGCATTAGAAAATCATTTGGGGTTTCTTATTAGCAGCATAGGGCAAAGTTTTTCTTCTGGAGGGCAGGCAGAGTGCTGCATTGTGGCTTCGGAATTCCCAAACTGGAGGGCTTGTGGGCCAGGAGAGTGAGGACGGAAGTCTGAGAACACAAGCTAGGCTTAGGTTTCATGGCAAGGACATGACAGGCACACTCTGCAGAGGTGAATTGAGATCTCATGCGTCTGAAGTCAGGTCGAGGTTCAGACTTTGGCTCAGGTTTGAGTTTCTGTCTATGTTGGCCCCTTCAGGAAGGGGGGGCATTATGAGGCCATGGGGGTTTTCCCACTTTTGGAGTTGTGAGATGCTCCAAACCGCAAGGATTCCTTCTGTGGGACAATTAAGATTTGTTGGATGGCTCCAGGACGTCTTATAAGGTATTTTTCCAGAACAGGGTTCTAAGTATGGATGCCTGGGCAGCCAGCCTCACATTCCAATTGTCTCCTATCAACAATAAACGTTTGATCTGCTGGCTTGGGTTAGCAACAGAGGGGGCTGAGTTGAAATGGAGTTTCCTGAGGATGGTCTTAATGTTGGTTTGAGTCCATGGAGACCTTGGTATGGGGCAGTGGCACCAGGGCCCTGAAGGATTCTCCTAACCAGAGGTTATGACAAAGCTCCAATGAGCAAGTTTCCATGGGGAGACGAGATTTGTTCCTATTGGTGCCTCAGGAAACCACCATATGCTGGTATTGGAAACGAGGCCTCTGAGGAGAGACGCCTGGAAACCAAAGCAATGGATCTGATTAGGGCCTAGGGGCCTGTCCGGTTCAATATTCTTCTCTGGGGACATCTGTTGTCTGAGTGGAGGTAGTTGCTCCGCTGGTTTGAGATCACCCCTGTTTGTCCTGGGCGGCCTACACTATGGGGATGGCCTCGGTGACTTTGGAGGTTTTTCCTAATTTGCAAGGTTGTGGCCAATGGAATGGGAAGAATTCCCTTGAAAGGGAAGCACAGTCCTGAGGTGTGGCTCCAGGGACCCATGTGTGGAGCGTGTGTGGTCCAGGGCTATTTGGACAAAAGTCTGAAAACACAAACTCCACTTAGGTTGTGGGATGTAGGTATGGCCGGCCCGATCTATAGACCGTGAGGAGACCTCTTCGGGATATGAACAAAGGGCGAATGTGCGGTGCTTCCTCATGCTTTTTTTTTTTTTTTTTTCTGGAAATGTGTCACCGATTGCCATGGAATGTCGGGGTGTCCTCATGTGCCATCGATGAGGCTCCCTTTCTGGGGATTTGACCCGATCCCAAGAGTTTGGGGTCATTCTGTGGGAAGGGAGGAGGCCTTTCTGGGTTTTTTTGTTTATTTATTTTTTTTTTTAACCTCCACTGGACCACCAAAAGAGGGATTCCAGAGCAGAGTCGTGGGTGGGGGCAACAGGACAACCAGACCTCTGGTTAACATTGGGACCTAAGAACATAGCAAGCCCCTTATGTGGGCTCTTGGTCCAGACACTGAGAGGCCTTCCTTGAGGATAGGTCTCACACTGAGTTTCACAATGTGTTTTTGTGCCCAAGGAGCCCCTCAAGTAGGGCGTGGCCTAATGTACCATGCTGGTTTCTCCTACACTGAACATTGCACAGTATGGGAACCACAAGTTTTCTGGTAATGGGGAAGATGGAGTTCTAATTTCTGCAACACTTTCACTCCAGGACTGTGATTGGATTTAAGGTCTAGGTTCTGAAGCCTGAAAACTGAGGTTGGGAAGAGATGAAGCCCTAAGGCCATGGTGTGTCTGATGTGCTCAGTGTTCGGCCAGCTGTTGTGTGTGGGTTGGGAGGTGCAGGCTCAGGCTGTGGCAGACAGGGAATTAGTGCCCTGGCTGGACTGTATCATTGGGGTGCAGTCGAGTTTTGTTCAGGATGGTACTAATTTGTGGTTACTGGGTAGCCCCAGAGGCAACGTTTTTCTTCTGGAGGGAAGACACAGTGCCACATTGTGACTCCAAAATCGCAAACTGGAAGGCTTGTGGGCCAGAAGTGTGAAGAAAAAATTCTGAGAACACAAGCCAGACTTAGATTTCGGGGTGAGGGGACGGCAGGCACCCTCTGCAGAGATGATTTCAGATCCCGTATACCTGAAGACAGAGCTAAGATCAGACGTTTTCTTAGGTCGGAGTTTCTGTCCATGACGGCCCATTCATGAAGGGGAGGGTGTCACGAGGACATGGAGGTGTTCCCACGATGGGAATTGTGAGATGCTCCGAACCACAATGATTCCTTCTGTGGGACAGTCGAGACATGTTGGATGGCTCCAGGACATCCCATAAGGAAGTTAACCAGAGCAGGGTTCTAAGGATGGATGCGTGGGCAGCCTGCCTCCCATTCCAGGTGTCTCATAGAGCCAAGGCAAGTTCGATCTGCTGGATCTAGGGGAGCAACCGAGGCGGATGTTTTGAAATGGGTGAGTTGAGGATGGGTCATAATGTGCATTTGTGTGCATGTAGACCTTGGAATGGGGTGCTTGATCCGGGGCCTTGAGGGATGTTCATAACCGGAGGTTTTGATGGAGCTCTAAAGAGTATATTTCCTATGTAGAGAAGAGAATTGTTTTGATGAGTGCCTAAGGAATCTCCCATATGCTGGTATTGGAAACCAGGCCTCTGAGGAGAGATGACTGGAATCAAAAGCAATGGATCTGATTAGGGCCTAAGTGCCCGTCCAGTTCAATCTTATTCTATGGGGATATCTGTCTCTGGGTCTGAGTGGAGGTGGTTTCCTAACTTGTGAAAGATCATCCCTGTTTGTCCTGGGCAGCCAACACAATTCGGATGGCCTGCGGGAGTTTGGAGGATTCTCCTAATCTATAGGGTTGTGGCCAATGGAAATGGCAGAATTCCCCTGGAGAGGGAAACCACAGTCCTGAGGTGTGGCTCCAGGGGCCCCAGCTTGGATGGTGTGTGGGCCAGAACTGTGGGGACAGAAGTCTGAAAACACAAACTCAGCTTAGGTTTGGGGATGTATGTATGAAGGCTGGATCTACAGACCGTGAGAATTTTCCGGGCTATGAACAAAGGGCGAGTATGTGGCGCTTGCTCAGGGTTTTGTCTCTGGATTTTGTGTCAATGGTGGCCGTGGAATGTCGGGGTGTCCTCAAGGGCCATGGACAATTCTTTCTCTGGTGATTTGGCCTGATCCCAAGTGGTTGGGATCATTCTGTGGATGGGAAGAGTCCTTTCTGTATTTTTTTTTTTTTTACCTCAGGTGTTCCACCAAAGAGGGATTCCAGAGTAGAGCCCTGAGTAGGGGTGATTAGACATCTCGAGCTCTGGTTGAGATTGGGGGACTAGTGGCTTGGCAAGCCCCATTTGGGGGCTGTTGTACCAGTCACTAAGAGGCTTTACATGAGGATAGGGCTCACGCTGATGGTCACAATGTGTGTTTGTGCACATTGTGGCCCTCAGGGATAGGTGGGGCCTCATAGTCCATGCTGCTTTCTCCTACAATGAACATTGGACAACATGCCAACCACTAGGTTTCTTGCCAAGGCGAAGGAGAAGTTCTGATTCTTGCATCACGTTCACTCCTGAGCAGTGAGTGGAGATAAGTTCAAGGTTCTGAAGGTGAAAACTGAGGTTGGGTAGAGATGATGGCCTAAAGCCATTGTGGGTGTGATATGCTCTGTGTATGGCCAGCTGTCTGGGTGTTGGACTGGAGGTCTGCCCTCAGGCTGTGTCAGACAGGGCTTTAGTGCACAGGCTAGACTGTATAATTGGGGTATGGTCGAGTGGCATGCAGGTTGTTACTCATTTGGCGTTTCTGGTTAGCCCTATAGGGCAACATTTTTCTTCTGGAGGGCAGGCAGAGTGCTGCATTGTGTCTCCAGAATTGCCTAACTGGAGGTGTGTGGCCAGGATTGTGAGGAAGGAAGTCTGAAAACACAAGCTAGCACGAGTTTTGGGGCCAAGAGCTTGGCAGGCCCACTCTGCAGAGGCTGAATCGAGATCTCCTGCACGTGAGGTCCAGGCGATTATCAAATGTTCCCTCAAGCTGGAGTTTGTGTCCATGACGGCCCCATCCTGAAGGGGGTGGGGGCGTCATGAGGCCAGGGAGGTTTCCCTACGCTGAGAGTTGTGAGCTGCTCCATACTTCAAAGTTTCCTTCTTCAGGACAGTCGAGTACTATTGGATGGTTCCAGGATGCCCCATACAGAAAGACTAGAGAGCAGGCCCTAAGGATGGATGCCGAGAAACGCCAACTCACCTTCCCATTGCCTGGTGGAGACAAGGCACGCTCAATCTGCTGGCTCTTGGGTGAGTTACCCAGAAGCCTGAGTTTAAATGGACTCTGCCGAGGATGAGTCATAATGTGGGTTGGTGGCCATGGAGACCTTGGAATGTGGCAGTAGTTAAGGGACTCTGCAGGATTCTCCAACCCGAAGGGCTTGACACAACTCCAACAAGGAAGCTTCCCATGTGGAGATGAGAGGTCTTCTGTCTGGTGCCTCAGGAAAGCCCCGTATGCTGGTCTTCGAACCCAGGCCTCTGAGGAGTGATACCTGGACACCAAAGCAAGAGTTCATAATAGGGCCTAGGGGCCTGTCTGGTTCAATCTTCTGTCTCTGCGGATATCTGTCTGTGTGTCTGCATGGAGGTAGTAGTTGCTCAGCTTGTGTCATAATGCCCCTATTTGTCCAGTGCGGCTTGCGGTAGTGGGATGTCCTTGGGGACCTTGAGGTTTCTACTATTTTGTAGAGTTGTGGCCAATGGAATGGGCAGTTTCTTAGGAGAGAGCAGGCACAGTTCTGTGGTGTGGCTCCAGAGACCCCAGCCTGGAGGCTGTGTGGGCCATGGCTGTGCAGACAGACATCCAAAAACCCTAACTCAGCTCAGGTTTGGGGCCGAGGTTACGGCAGGCCTGATCTACAGTCCATGAGGGGAGCTCCTCTGGATATGAAAGAAGGGTGAGAGGGAGGCAGTCGCTCAGGCTTTTGTCTCTGGATGTTTTGTCCACAATGGCCGTTTAATGTAGGAGTTGCCTCATGGGTCGTAGAAGTCTCCCTCTCTGGTAGTTTGTCCAGCCCCCAAGAGTTTGGGGTCATTCTGTGGGAAGGGAAGTGTCCTGTTTTCTGCTTCATGTGTCCCCCCAGTAGAGGGATTCTAGAGCATAGCAGTGGGTACTGACAACTGGAATACTCGCCCTCTGGTTAAGCCTGGGGGCCTATGGATATGACAAGCCCCATATGCAGGATCTTGGTCCAGCCACTGGGAGGCGTTACTTTAATACGGGACTCACGCTGCAGGTCACAATGCATGTCTGTGCCCTAGGCGGCCCTCAAGCACTGGCGTGGCCTTTCGGACAATGCAGGTTTTCCCACATTGAACGTTGGACAACATGCCAACCACAAGGTTTCTGGCCATGGGGAAGGAGGAATTCTAATTTCTGCATCACGTTCACCCCTGGGCAGTGATTGGAGCTAAGGTCTAGGTTCTGAAGCCTGAAAACCGAGGTTGGGAAGAATGACGACCTACAGCCATAGCGGGTCCTAAGTGTCTAGGTTGGGGACAGCTGTCTGGGTGTCGTTTGGGATGTCTTGACCCAGGCTGTGCCAGACAGAGCATTAGTATACAGGGTGGGCTGTATAATTGCTTTACAATTGAGTGGCATGCGTTAGAAAACCATTTGGGGTTTCTTATTAGCAGCATAGGGCAAAGTTTTTCTTCTGGAGGGCAGGCACTGTGCTGCATTGTGGCTTCGGAATTCCCAAACTGGAGGGCTTGTGGGCCAGGAGAGTGAGGACGGAAGTCTGAGAACACAGCTAGGCTTAGTTTTCGGGGCAAGGACATGGCAGGCACACTCTGCAGAGCTGAATTGAGATCTCATGCGTCTGAAGTCAGGTCGAGGTTCAGACTTTGGCTCAGGTTTGAGTTTCTGTCCATGTTGGCCCCTTCAGGAAGGGGGGGCATTATGAGGCCATGGGGGTTTTCCCACTATTGGAGTTGTGAGATGCTCCAAACCGCAAGGATTCCTTCTGTGGGACAATTAAGATTTGTTGGATGGCTCCAGGACGTCTTATAAGGGATTTTTCCAGAACAGGGTTCTAAGTATGGATGCCTGGGCAGCCAGCCTCACATTCCAATTGTCTCCTAGCAACAAGAAACGTTTGATCTGCTGGCTTGGGGTAGCAACAGAGGGGGCTGAGTTGAAATGGACTTTCCTGAGGATGGTCTTAATGTTGGTTTGAGTCCATGGAGACCTTGGTATGGGGCAGTGGCACCAGGGCCCTGAAGGATTCTCCTAACCAGAGGTTATGACAAAGCTCCAATGAGCAAGTTTTCCATGGGGAGACGAGATTTGTTCTTATTGGTGCCTCAGGAAACCACCATATGCTGGTATTGGAAACGAGGCCTCTGAGGACAGATGCCTGGAAACCGAAGCAATGGATCTGATTAGGGCCTAGGGGCCTGTCCGGTTCAATATTCTTCTCTGGGGACATCTGTTGTCTGAGTGGAGGTAGTTGCTCAGCTGGTTTGAGATCACCCCTGTTTGTCCTGGGCGGCCTACACTATTGGGATGGCCTCGGTGACTTTGGAGGTTTTTCCTAATTTGCAAGGTTGTGGCCAATGGAATGGGAAGAATTCCCTCGAAAGGGAAGCACAGTCCTGAGGTGTGGCTCCAGGGACCCAAGTGTGGATCGTGTGTGGTCCAGGCCTGTGGGGACAGAAGTCTGAAAACACAAACTCAGCTTAGGTTTGGGGATATATGTATGAAGGCTCAATCTACAGACCGTGAGAATTTTCCGGGCTATGAACAAAGGGCGAGTATGTGGCGCTTGCTCAGGGTTTTGTCTCTGGATTTTGTGTCAATGGTGGCCGTGGAATGTCGGGGTGTCCTTCAGGGCCATGGACAATTCTTTCTCTGGTGATTTGGCCTGATCCCAAGTGGTTGGGATCATTCTGTGGATGGGAAGAGTCCTTTCTGTATTTTTTTTTTTTTACCTCAAGTGTCTCACCAAAGAGGGATTCCCGAGTAGGGCCCTAAGTAGGGGTGACTAGACATCTCGAACTCTGGTTGAGATTGGGAGACTAGGGGCTTGGCAAGCCCCATATGGGGGTGTTGTTCCAGTCACTAAGAGGCTTTACATGAGGATAGGGCTCACGCTGAGGGTCACAATGTGTGTTTGTGCACATTGTGGCCCTCAGGGATAGGTGGGGCCTCATAGTCCATGCTGCTTTCTCCTACAATGAACATTGGACAACATGCCAACCACTAGGTTTCTTGCCAAGGCGAAGGAGAAGTTCTGATTCTTGCATCACGTTCACTCCTGAGCAGTGAGTGGAGATAAGGTCTAGGTTCTGAGGGTGAAAACTGAGGTTGGGTAGAGATGATGGCCTAAAGCCATTGTGGGTGTGATATGCTCTGTGTACGGCCAGCTGTCTGGGTGTTGGACTGGAGGTCTGCCCTCAGGCTGTGTCAGACAGGGCTTTAGTGCACAGGCTAGACTGTATAATTGGGGTATGGTCGAGTGGCATGCAGGTTGTTACTCATTTGGCGTTTCTGGTTAGCCCTATAGGGCAACATTTTTCTTCTGGAGGGCAGGCAGAGTGCTGCATTGTGTCTCCAGAATTGCCTAACTGGAGGGGTGTGGCCAGGATTGTGAGGAAGGAAGTCTGAAAACACAAGCTAGCACGAGTTTTGGGGCCAAGAGCATGGCAGGCCCACTCTGCAGAGGCTGAATCGAGATCTCCTGCACGTGAGGTCCAGGCGATTATCAGTTGTTGCCTCAAGCTGGAGTTTGTGTCCATGAGGGCCCCTTCCTGAAGGGGGTGGGGGCGTCATGAGGCCAGGGAGGTTTCCCTACGCTGGGAGTTGTGAGCTGCTCCAAACTTCAAAGTTTCCTTCTTCAGGACAGTCGAGTACTATTGGATGGTTCCAGGATGCCCCATACAGAAAGACTCGAGAGCAGGGCCCTAAGCATGGATGCCGAGAAACGCCAACTCACCTTCCCATTGCCTGGTGGAGACAAGGCACGCTCAATCTGCGGGCTCTTGGGTGAGCTACCCAGAAGCCTGAGTTTAAATGGACTCTGCCGAGGATGAGTCATAATGTGGGTTGGTGGCCATGGAGACCTTGGAATGTGGCAGTAGCTAAGGGAATCTGCAGGATTCTCCAACCCGAAGGGCTTGACACAACTCCAACAAGGAAGCTTCCCATGTGGAGATGAGAGGTCTTCTGTCTGGTGCCTCAGGAAAGCCCCGTATGCTGGTCTTCGAACCCAGGCCTCTGCGGAGTGATACCAGGACACCAAAGCAAGAGTTCATAATAGGGCCTAGGGGCCTGTCTGGTTCAATCTTCTGTCTCTGCGGATATCTGTCTGTGTGTCTGCATGGAGGTAGTAGTTGCTCAGCTTGTGTCATAATGCCCCTATTTGTCCAGTGCGGCTTGCGGTAGTGGGATGTCCTTGGGGACCTTGAGGTTTCTACTATTTTGTAGAGTTGTGGCCAATGGAATGGGCAGTTTCTTAGGAGAGAGCAGGCACAGTTCTGTGGTGTGGCTCCAGAGACCCCAGCCTGGAGGCTGTGTGGGCCATGGCTGTGCAGACAGACATCCAAAAACCCTAACTCAGCTCAGGTTTGGGGCCGAAGTTACAGCAGGCCTGATCTACAGTCCATGAGGGGAGCTCCTCTGGATATGAAAGAAGGGTGAGAGGGAGGCAGTCGCTCAGGCTTTTGTCTCTGGATGTTTTGTCCACAATGGCCGTTTAATGTAGGAGTTGCCTCATGGGTCGTAGAAGTCTCCCTCTCTGGTAGTTTGTCCAGCCCCCAAGAGTTTGGGGTCATTCTGTGGGAAGGGAAGTGTCCTGTTTTCTGCTTCATGTGTCCCCCCAGTAGAGGGAATCTAGAGAATAGCAGTGGGTACTGACAACTGGAATACTCGCCCTCTGGTTAAGCCTGGGGGCCTATGGATATGACAAGCCCCATATGCAGGATCTCTGTCCAGCCACTGAGAGGCGTTACTTTAATACGGGACTCACGCTGCAGGTCACAATGCATGTCTGTGCCCTAGGCGGCCCTAAAGCACTGGCGTGGCCTTTCGGACAATGCAGGTTTTCCCACATTGAACGTTGGACAACATGCCAACCACAAGGTTTCTGGCCATGGGGAAGGAGGAATTCTAATTTCTGCATCACGTTCACCCCTGGGCAGTGATTGGAGATAAGGTCTAGGTTCTGAAGCCTGAAAACCGAGGTTGGGAAGAGATGACGACCTACAGCCATAGCGGGTCCTATGTGTCCAGGTTGGGGCCAGCTGTCTGGGTGTCGTTTGGGATGTCTTGTCTCAGGCTGTGCCAGACAGGGCATTAGTATACAGGGTGGGCTGTATAATTGCTTTACAATCGAGTGGCATGCATTAGAAAATCATTTGGGGTTTCTTATTAGCAGCATAGGGCAAAGTTTTTCTTCTGGAGGGCAGGCAGAGTGCTGCATTGTGGCTTCGGAATTCCCAAACTGGAGGGCTTGTGGGCCAGGAGAGTGAGGACGGAAGTCTGAGAACACAAGCTAGGCTTACGTTTCGGGGCAAGGACATGGCAGGCACACTCTGCAGAGCTGAATTGAGATCTCATGCGTCTGAAGTCAGGTCGAGGTTCAGACTTTGGCTCAGGTTTGAGTTTCTGTCCATGTTGGCCCCTTCAGGAAGGGGGGTCATTATGAGGCCATGGGGGTTTTCCCACTATTGGAGTTGTGAGATGCTCCAAACCGCAAGGATTCCTTCTGTGGGACAATTAAGATTTGTTGGATGGCTCCAGGACGTCTTATAAGGTATTTTTCCAGAACAGGGTTCTAAGTATGGATGCCTGGGCAGCCAGCCTCACATTCCAATTGTCTCCTAGCAACAAGAAACGTTTGATCTGCTGGCTTGGGGTAGCAACAGAGGGGGCTGAGTTGAAATGGACTTTCCTGAGGATGGTCTTAATGTTGGTTTGAGTCCATGGAGACCTTGGTATGGGGCAGTGGCACCAAGCCCTGAAGGATTCTCCTAACCAGAGGTTATGACAAAGCTCCAATGAGCAAGTTTTCCATGGGGAGACGAGATTTGTTCTTATTGTTGCCTCAGGAAACCACCATATGCTGGTATTGGAAACGAGGCCTCTGAGGACAGATGCCTGGAAACCAAAGCAATGGATCTGATTAGGGCCTAGGGGCCTGTCCGGTTCAATATTCTTCTCTGGGACATCTGTTGTCTGAGTGGAGGTAGTTGCTCAGCTGTTTTGAGATCAACCCTGTTTTTCCTGGGCGGCCTACACTATTGGGATGGCCTCGGTGACTTTGGAGGTTTTTCCTAATTTGCAAGGTTGTGGCCAATGGAATGGGAAGAATTCCCTTGAAAGGGAAGCACAGTCCTGAGGTGTGGCTCCAGGGACCCAAGTGTGGACCGTGTGTGGTCCAGGCCTGTGGGGACAGAAGTCTGAAAACACAAACTCAGCTTAGGTTTGGGGATGTATGTATGAAGGCTCGATCTACAGACCGTGAGAATTTTCCGGGCTATGAACAAAGGGCGAGTATGTGGCGCTTGCTCAGGGTTTTGTCTCTGGATTTTGTGTCAATGGTGGCCGTGGAATGTCGGGGTGTCCTAAAGGGCCATGGACAATTCTTTCTCTGGTGATTTGGCCTGATCCCAAGTGGTTGGGATCATTCTGTGGATGGGAAGAGTCCTTTCTGTATTTTTTTTTTTTTTACCTCAAGTGTCCCACCAAAGAGGGATTCCCGAGTAGAGCCCTGAGTAGGGGTGACTAGACATCTCGAACTCTGGTTGAGATTGGGGGACTAGGGGCTTGGCAAGCCCCATATGGGGGCTGTTGTTCCAGTCACTAAGAGGCTTTACATGAGGATAGGGCTCACGCTGAGGGTCACAATGTGTGTTTGTGCACATTGTGGCCCTCAGGGATATGTGGGGCCTCATAGTCCATGCTGCTTTCTCCTACAATGAACATTGGACAACATGCCAACCACTAGGTTTCTTGCCAAGGCGAAGGAGAAGTTCTGATTCTTGCATCACGTTCACTCCTGAGCAGTGAGTGGAGATAAGGTCTAGGTTCTGAAGGTGAAAACTGAGGTTGGGTAGAGATGATGGCCTAAAGCCATTGTGGGTGTGATATGCTCTGTGTATGGCCAGCTGTCTGGGTGTTGGACTGGAGGTCTGCCCTCAGGCTGTGTCAGACAGGGCTTTAGTGCACAGGCTAGACTGTATAATTGGGGTATGGTCGAGTGGCATGCAGGTTGTTACTCATTTGGCGTTTCTGGTTAGCCCTATAGGGCAACATTTTTCTTCCGGAGGGCAGGCAGAGTGCTGCATTGTGTCTCCAGAATTGCCAAACTGGAGGGGTGTGGCCAGGATTGTGAGGAAGGAAGTCTGAAAACACAAGCTAGCACAAGTTTTGGGGCCAAGAGCATGGCAGGCCCACTCTGCAGAGGCTGAATCGAGATCTCCTGCACGTGAGGTCCGGGCGATTATCAGATGTTGCCTCAAGCTGGAGTTTGTGTCCATGACGGCCCCTTCCTGAAGGGGGTGGGGGCGTCATGAGGCCAGGGAGGTTTCCCAACGCTGGGAGTTGTGAGCTGCTCCAAACTTCAAAGTTTCCTTCTTCAGGAGAGTCGAGTACTATTGGATGGTTCCAGGATGCCCCATACAGAAAGACTCGAGAGCAGGGCCCTAAGCATGGATGCCGAGAAACGCCAACTCACCTTCCCATTGCCTGGTGGAGACAAGGCACGCTCAATCTGCGGGCTCTTGGGTGAGCTACCCAGAAGCCTGAGTTTAAATGGACTCTGCCGAGGATGAGTCATAATGTGGGTTGGTGGCCATGGAGACCTTGGAATGTGGCAGTAGCTAAGGGACTCTGCAGGATTCTCCAACCCGAAGGGCTTGACACAACTCCAACAAGGAAGCTTCCCATGTGGAGATGAGAGGTCTTCTGTCTGGTGCCTCAGGAAAGCCCCGTATGCTGGTCTTCGAACCCAGGCCTCTGAGGAGTGATACCTGGACACCAAAGCAAGAGTTCATAATAGGGCCTAGGGGCCTGTCTGGTTCAATCTTCTGTCTCTGCGGATATCTGTCTGTGTGTCTGCATGGAGGTAGTAGTTGCTCAGCTTGTGTCATAATGCCCCTATTTGTCCAGTGCGGCTTGCGGTAGTGGGATGTCCTTGGGGACCTTGAGGTTTCTACTATTTTGTAGAGTTGTGGCCAATGGAATGGGCAGTTTCTTAGGAGAGAGCAGGCACAGTTCTGTGGTGTGGCTCCAGAGACCCCAGCCTGGAGGCTGTGTGGGCCATGGCTGTGCAGACAGACATCCAAAAACCCTAACTCAGCTCAGGTTTGGGGCCGAGGTTACGGCAGGCCTGATCTACAGTCCATGAGGGGAGCTCCTCTGGATATGAAAGAAGGGTGAGAGGGAGGCAGTCGCTCAGGCTTTTGTCTCTGGATGTTTTGTCCACAATGGCCGTTTAATGTAGGAGTTGCCTCATGGGTCGTAGAAGTCTCCCTCTCTGGTAGTTTGTCCAGCCCCCAAGAGTTTGGGGTCATTCTGTGGGAAGGGAAGTGTCCTGTTTTCTGCTTCATGTGTCCCCCCAGTAGAGGGATTCTAGAGCATAGCAGTGGGTACTGACAACTGGAATACTCGCCCTCTGGTTAAGCCTGGGGGCCTATGGATATGACAAGCCCCATATGCAGGATCTTGGTCCAGCCACTGAGAGGCGTTACTTTAATACGGGACTCACGCTGCAGGTCACAATGCATGTCTGTGCCCTAGGCGGCCCTCAAGCACTGGCGTGGCCTTTCGGACAATGCAGGTTTTCCCACATTGAACGTTGGACAACATGCCAACCACAAGGTTTCTGGCCATGGGGAAGGAGGAATTCTAATTTCTGCATCACGTTCACCCCTGGGCAGTGATTGGAGATAAGGTCTAGGTTCTGAAGCCTGAAAACCGAGGTTGGGAAGAGATGACGACCTACAGCCATAGCGGGTCCTATGTGTCCAGGTTGGGGCCAGCTGTGGGTGTCGTTTGGGATGTCTTGACCCAGGCTGTGCCAGACAGGGCATTAGTATACAGGGTGGGCTGTATAATTGCTTTACAATCGAGTGGCATGCATTAGAAAATCATTTGGGGTTTCTTATAGGCAGCATAGGGCAAAGTTTTTCTTCTGGAGGGCAGGCAGAGTGCTGCATTGTGGCTTCGGAATTCCCAAACTGGAGGGCTTGTGGTCCAGGAGAGTGAGGACGGAAGTCTGAGAACACAAGCTAGGCTTAGGTTTCGGGGCAAGGACATGGCAGGCACACTCTGCAGAGCTGAATTGAGATCTCATGCGTCTGAAGTCAGGTCGAGGTTCAGACTTTGGCTCAGGTTTGAGTTTCTGTCCATGTTGGGCCCTTCAGGAAGGGGGGGGCATTATGAGGCCATGGGGGTTTTCCCACTATTGGAGTTGTGAGATGCTCCAAACCGCAAGGATTCCTTCTGTGGGACAATTAAGATTTGTTGGATGGCTCCAGGACGTCTTATAAGGTATTTTTCCAGAACAGGGTTCTAAGTATGGATGCCTGGGCAGCCAGCCTCACATTAAATTGTCTCCTAGCAACAAGAAACGTTTGATCTGCTGGCTTGGGGTAGCAACAGAGGGGGCTGAGTTGAAATGGACTTTCCTGAGGATGGTCTTAATGTTGGTTTGAGTCCATGGAGACCTTGGTATGGGGCAGTGGCACCAGGGCCCTGAAGGATTCTCCTAACCAGAGGTTATGACAAAGCTCCAATGAGCAAGTTTTCCATGGGGAGACGAGATTTGTTCTTATTGTTGCCTCAGGAAACCACCATATGCTGGTATTGGAAACGAGGCCTCTGAGGACAGATGCCTGGAAACCAAAGCAATGGATCTGATTAGGGCCTAGGGGCCTGTCCGGTTCAATATTCTTCTCTGGGACATCTGTTGTCTGAGTGGAGGTAGTTGCTCAGCTGGTTTGAGATCACCCCTGTTTGTCCTGGGCGGCCTACACTATTGGGATGGCCTCGGTGACTTTGGAGGTTTTTCCTAATTTGCAAGGTTGTGGCCAATGGAATGGGAAGAATTCCCTTGAAAGGGAAGCACAGTCCTGAGGTGTGGCTCCAGGGACCCAAGTGTGGAGCGTGTGTGGTCCAGGCCTGTGGGGACAGAAGTCTGAAAACAAAAACTCAGATTAGGTTTGGGGATATATGTATGAAGGCTCAATCTACAGACCGTGAGAATTTTCCGGGCTATGAACAAAGGGCGAGTATGTGGCGCTTGCTCAGGGTTTTGTCTCTGGATTTTGTGTCAATGGTGGCCGTGGAATGTCGGGGTGTCCTCAAGGGCCATGGACAATTCTTTCTCTGGTGATTTGGCCTGATCCCAAGTGGTTAGGATCATTCTGTGGATGGGAAGAGTCCTTTCTGTATTTTTTTTTTTTTACCTCAAGTGTCCGACCAAAGAGGGATTCCCGAGTAGAGCCCTGAGTAGGGGTGACTAGACATCTCGATCTCTGGTTGAGATTGGGGGACTAGGGGCTTGGCAAGCCCCATTTGGGGGCTGTTGTTCCAGTCACTAAGAGGTTTTACATGAGGATAGGGCTCACGCTGAGGGTCACAATGTGTGTTTGTGCACATTGTGGCCCTCAGGGATAGGTGGGGCCTCATTGTCCATGCTGCTTTCTCCTACAATGAACATTGGACAACATGCCAACCACTAGGTTTCTTGCCAAGGCGAAGGAGAAGTTCTGATTCTTGCATCACGTTCACTCCTGAGCAGTGAGTGGAGATAAGGTCTAGGTTCTGAAGGTGAAAACTGAGGTTGGGTAGAGATGATGGCCTAAAGCCATTGTGGGTGTGATATGCTCTGTGTATGGCCAGCTGTCTGGGTGTTGGACTGGAGGTCTGCCCTCAGGCTGTGTCAGACAGGGCTTTAGTGCACAGGCTAGACTGTATAATTGGGGTATGGTCGAGTGGCATGCAGGTTGTTACTCATTTGGCGTTTCTGGTTAGCCCTATAGGGCAACATTTTTCTTCTGGAGGGCAGGCAGAGTGCTGCATTGTGTCTCCAGAATTGCCAAACTGGAGGGGTGTGGCCAGGATTGTGAGGAAGGAAGTCTGAAAACACAAGCTAGCACAAGTTTTGGGGCCAAGAGCATGGCAGGCCCACTCTGCAGAGGCTGAATCGAGATCTCCTGCACGTGAGGTCCGGGCGATTATCAGATGTTGCCTCAAGCTGGAGTTTGTGTCCATGACGGCCCCTTCCTGAAGGGGGTGGGGGCGTCATGAGTCCAGGGAGGTTTCCCTACGCTGGGAGTTGTGAGCTGCTCCAAACTTCAAAGTTTCCTTCTTCAGGACAGTCGAGTACTATTGGATGGTTCCAGGATGCCCCATACAGAAAGACTCAAGAGCAGGGCCCTAAGCATGGATGCCGAGAAACGCCAACTCACCTTCCCATTGCCTGGTGGAGACAAGGCACGCTCAATCTGCGGGCTCTTGGGTGAGCTACCCAGAAGCCTGAGTTTAAATGGACTCTGCCGAGGATGAGTCATAATGTGGGTTGGTGGCCATGGAGACCTTGGAATGTGGCAGTAGCTAAGGGACTCTGCAGGATTCTCCAACCCGAAGGGCTTGACACAACTCCAACAAGGAAGCTTCCCATGTGGAGATGAGAGGTCTTCTGTCTGGTGCCTCAGGAAAGCCGCGTATGCTGGTCTTCGAACCCAGGCCTCTGAGGAGTGATACCTGGACACCAAAGCAAGAGTTCATAATAGGGCCTAGGGGCCTGTCTGGTTTAATCTTCTGTCTCTGCGGATATCTGTCTGTGTGTCTGCATGGAGGTAGTAGTTGCTCAGCTTGTGTCATAATGCCCCTATTTGTCCAGTGTGGCTTGCGGTAGTGGGATGTCCTTGGGGACCTTGAGGTTTCTACTATTTTGTAGAGTTGTGGCCAATGGAATGTGCAGTTTCTTAGGAGAGAGCAGGCACAGTTCTGTGGTGTGGCTCCAGAGACCCCAGCCTGGAGGCTGTGTGGGCCATGGCTGTGCAGACAGACATCCAAAAACCCTAACTCAGCTCAGGTTTGGGGCCGAGGTTACGGCAGGCCTGATCTACAGTCCATGAGGGGAGCTCCTCTGGATATGAAAGAAGGGTGAGAGGGAGGCAGTCGCTCAGGCTTTTGTCTCTGGATGTTTTGTCCACAATGGCCGTTTAATGTAGGAGTTGCCTCATGGGTCGTAGAAGTCTCCCTCTCTGGTAGTTTGTCCAGCCCCCAAGAGTTTGGGGTCATTCTGTGGGAAGGGAAGTGTCCTGTTTTCTGCTTCATGTGTCCCCCCAGTAGAGGGATTCTAGAGCATAGCAGTGGGTACTGACAACTGGAATACTCGCCCTCTGGTTAAGCCTGGGGGCCTATGGATATGACAAGCCCCATATGCAGGATCTTGGTCCAGCCACTGAGAGGCGTTACTTTAATACGGGACTCACGCTGCAGGTCACAATGCATGTCTGTGCCCTAGGCGGCCCTCAAGCACTGGCGTGGCCTTTCGGACAATGCAGGTTTTCCCACATTGAACGTTGGACAACATGCCAACCACAAGGTTTCTGGCCATGGGGAAGGAGGAATTCTAATTTCTGCATCACGTTCACCCCTGGGCAGTGATTGGAGATAAGGTCTAGGTTCTGAAGCCTGAAAACCGAGGTTGGGAAGAGATGACGACCTACAGCCATAGCGGGTCCTATGTGTCCAGGTTGGGGCCAGCTGTCTGGGTGTCGTTTGGGATGTCTTGACCCAGGCTGTGCCAGACAGGGCATTAGTATACAGGGTGGGCTGTATAATTGCTTTACAATCGAGTGGCATGCATTAGAAAATCATTTGGGGTTTCTTATAGGCAGCATAGGGCAAAGTTTTTCTTCTGGAGGGCAGGCAGAGTGCTGCATTGTGGCTTCGGAATTCCCAAACTGGAGGGCTTGTGGGCCAGGAGAGTGATGACGGAAGTCTGAGAACACAAGCTAGGCTTAGGTTTCGGGGCAAGGACATGGCAGGCACACTCTGCAGAGCTGAATTGAGATCTCATGCGTCTGAAGTCAGGTCGAGGTTCAGACTTTGGCTCAGGTTTGAGTTTCTGTCCATGTTGGCCCCTTCAGGAAGGGGGGGGCATTATGAGGCCATGGGGGTTTTCCCACTATTGGAGTTGTGAGATGCTCCAAACCGAAAGGATTCCTTCTGTGGGACAATTAAGATTTGTTGGATGGCTCCAGGACGTCTTATAAGGTATTTTTCCAGAACAGGGTTCTAAGTATGGATGCCTGGGCAGCCAGCCTCACATTCCAATTGTCTCCTAGCAACAAGAAACGTTTGATCTGCTGGCTTGGGGTAGCAACAGAGGGGGCTGAGTTGAAATGGACTTTCCTGAGGATGGTCTTAATGTTGGTTTGTGTCCATGGAGACCTTGGTATGGGGCAGTGGCACCAGGGCCCTGAAGGATTCTCCTAACCAGAGGTTATGACAAAGCTCCAATGAGCAAGTTTTCCATGGGGAGACGAGATTTGTTCTTATTGTTGCCTCAGGAAACCACCATATGCTGGTATTGGAAACGAGTCCTCTGAGGACAGATGCCTGGAAACCAAAGCAATGGATCTGATTAGGGCCTAGGGGCCTGTCCGGTTCAATATTCTTCTCTGGGGACATCTGTTGTCTGAGTGGAGTTAGTTGCTCAGCTGGTTTGAGATCACCCCTGTTTGTCCTGGGCGGCCTACACTATTGGGATGGCCTCGGTGACTTTGGAGGTTTTTCCTAATTTGCAAGGTTGTGGCCAATGGAATGGGAAGAATTCCCTCGAAAGGGAAGCACAGTCCTGAGGTGTGGCTCCAGGGACCCAAGTGTGGAGCGTGTGTGGTCCAGGGCTATTTGGACAAAAGTCTGAAAACACAAACTCCACTTAGGTTGTGGGATGTAGGTATGGCCGGCCCGATCTATAGACCATGAGGAAACCTCTTCGGGATATGAACAAAGGGCGAATGTGAGGTGCTTGCTCATGCTTTTTTTTTTTTTTTTTCTGGAAATGTGTCACCGATTGCCATGGAATGTCGGGGTTTCCTCATGGGCCATCGATGAGGCTCCCTTTCTGGGGTTTTGACCCGATCCCAAGAGTTTTGGATCATTCTGTGGGAAGGGAGAAGGACTTTTTTTTTGTTTGTTTGTTTATTTTTTTTGTTTTTTGTTTTATTTTTTTTTTTACATCAGGTGGACCACCAAAACAGGGATTCCAGAGAAGAGTCATGGGTGGGGGCAACAGGACAACCAGAGCTCTGGTTAACATTGGGACCTAAGAACATGGCAAGTCCCTAATGTGGGCTCTTGGTCCAGATACTGAGAGGCCTTCCTTGAGGATAGGTCTCACACTGAGTTTCACAATGTGTTTTTGTGCCCAAGGAGCCCCTCAAGTCAGGGCGTGGCCTAATGTACCATGCTGGTTTCTCCTACACTGAACGTTGCACAGTATGGGAACCACAAGTTTTCTGGCAATGGGGAAGATGGAGTTCTAATTTCTGCAACACTTTCACTCCTGGACTGTGATTGGATTTAAGGTCTAGGTTCTGAAGCCTGAAAACTGAGGTTGGGAAGAGATGAAGCCCTAAGGCCATGGTGTGTCTGATGTGCTCAGTGTTCGGCCAGCTGTTGAGTGTGGGTTGGGAGGTGCAGGCTCAGGCTGTGGAAGACAGGGAATTAGTGCCCAGGCTAGACTGCATCATTGGGGTGCAGTCGAGTTTTGTGCAGGATGGTACTCATTTGTGGTTACTGGGTAGCCCCAGAGGGCAAAGTTTTTCTTCTGGAGGGAAGACACAGTGCCACATAGTGACTCCAAAATTCCCAAACTGGAAGGCTTGTGGGCCAGGAGTGTGAGGAAAAAATTCTGAGAACACAAGCCAGACTTAGATTTCGGGGTGAGGGGATGGCAGGCACCCTCTGCAGAGATGATTCGAGATCCCGTATACCTGAAGACAGAGCTAGGATCAGACGTTTTCTTAGGTTGGAGTTTCTGTCCATGACGGCCCATTCATGAAGGGAAGGGTTTCAGGAGGACATGGAGGTTTTCCCACGATGGGAATTGTGAGATGCTCCAAACCACAATGATTCCTTCTGTGGGACAGTCGAGACATGTTGGATGGCTCCAGGACATCCCATAAGGAAGTTATCCAGAGCAGGGTTCTAAGGATGGATGCGTGGGCAGCCTGCCTCCCATTCCAGGTGTCTCATAGAGCCAAGGCAAGTTCGATCTGCTGGATCTAGGGGAGCAACCGAGGCGGGTGTTTTGAAATGGGTGAGTTTAGGATGGGTCATAATGTGCATTTGTGTCCATGTAGACCTTGGAATGGGGTGCTTTATCCGGGGCCTTGAGGGATGTTCATAACCGGAGGTTTTGATGGAGCTCTAAAGAGTATATTTCCTATGTAGAGAAGAGAATTGTTTTGATGAGTGCCTAAGGAATCTCCCATATGCTGGTATTGGAAACCAGGCCTCTGAGGAGAGATGACTGGAATCAAAAGCAATGGATCTGATTAGGGCCTAAGTGCCCGTCCAGTTCAATCTTATTCTATGGGGATATCTGTCTCTGGGTCTGAGTGGAGGTGGTTTCCTAACTTGTGAAAGATCATCCCTGTGTGTCCTGGGCAGCCAACACAATTCGGATAGCCTGGGGGAGTTTGGAGGATTCTCCTAATCTATAGGGTTGTGGCCAATGGAAATGGAAGAATTCCCCTGGAGAGGGAAGCCACAGTCCTGAGGTGTGGCTCCAGGGGCCCCAGCTTGGATGGTGTGTGGGCCAGGACTGTGGGGACAGAAGTCTGAAAACACAAACTCAGCTTAGGTTTGGGGATGTATGTATGAAGGCTCGATCTACAGACCGTGAGAATTTTCCGGGCTTGAACAAAGGTCGAGTATGTGGCGCTTGCTCAGGGTTTTGTCTCTGGATTTTGTGTCAATGGTGGCCGTGGAATGTCGGGGTGTCCTCAAGGGCCATGGACAATTCTTTCTCTGGTGATTTGGCCTGATCCCAAGTGGTTGGGATCATTCTGTGGATGGGAAGAGTCCTTTCTGTATTTTTTATTTTTAACTCAGTTGTCCCACCACGGAGGGATTCCAGAGTAGAGCATTGAGTAGGGGTGACTAGACATCTCGAACTCTTGTTGATATTGGGGGGCTGGGTTTGGCAAGCTCCATATGTGGGCTGTTGTTCCAGTCACTAAGAGGCTTTACATGAGGATAGGGCTCACGGTGAGGGTCACAATGTGTGTTTGTGCACATTGTGGCCCTCAGGGATAGGTGGGGCCTCATAGTCCATGCTGCTTTCTCCTACAATGAACATTGGACAACATGCCAACCACTAGGTTTCTTGCCAAGGCGAAGGAGAAGTTCTGATTCTTGCATCACGTTCACTCCTGAGCAGTGAGTGGAGATAAGTTCAAGGTTCTGAGGGTGAAAACTGAGGTTGGGTAGAGATGATGGCCTAAAGCCATTGTGGGTGTGATATGCTCTGTGTATGGCCAGCTGTCTGGGTGTTGGACTGGAGGTCTGCCCTCAGGCTGTGTCAGACAGGGCTTTAGTGCACAGGCTAGACTGTATAATTGGGGTATGGTCGAGTGGCATGCAGGTTGTTACTCCTTTGGCGTTTCTGGTTAGCCCTATAGGGCAACATTTTTCTTCCGGAGGGCAGGCAGAGTGCTGCATTGTGTCTCCAGAATTGCCAAACTGGAGGGGTGTGGCCAGGATTGTGAGGAAGGAAGTCTGAAAACACAAGCTAGCACGAGTTTTGGGGCCAAGAGCATGGCAGGCCCACTCTGCAGAGGCTGAATCGAGATCTCCTGCAGGTGAGGTCAGGGCGATTATCAGATGTTGCCTCAAGCTGGAGTTTGTGTCCATGACGGCCCCTTCCTGAAGGGGGTGGGGGCGTCATGAGTCCAGGGATGTTTCCCTACGCTGGGAGTTGTGAGCTGCTCCAAACTTCAAAGTTTCCTTATTCAGGACAGTCGAGTATTATTGGATGGTTCCAGGATGCCCCATACAGAAAGACTCGAGAGCAGGGCCCTAAGCATGGATGCCGAGAAACGCCAACTCACCTTCCCATTGCCTGTTCGAGACAAGGCACGCTCAATCTGCGGGCTCTTGGGTGAGCTACCCAGAAGCCTGAGTTTAAATGGACTCTCCTGAGGATGAGTCATAATGTGGGTTGGTGGCCATGGAGACCTTGGAATGTGGCAGTAGCTAAGGGACTCTGCAGGATTCTCCAACCCGAAGGACTTGACACAACTCCAACAAGGAAGCTTCCCATGTGGAGATGAGAGGTCTTCTGTCTGGTGCCTCAGGAAAGCCCCGTATGCTGGTCTTTGAACCCAAGCCTCAAGGGAGTGATACCTGGACACCAAAGCAAGAGTTCATAATAGGGCCTAGGGGCCTGTCTGGTTTAATCTTCTGTCTCTGCGGATATCTGTCTGTGTGTCTGCATGGAGGTAGTAGTTGCTCAGCTTCTGTCATTATGCCCCTATTTGTCCAGTGCGGCTTGCGGTAGTGGGATGTCCTTGGGGACCTTGAGGTTTCTACTATTTTGTAGAGTTGTGGCCAATGGAATGGGCAGTTTCTTAGGAGAGAGCAGGCACAGTTCTGTGGTGTGGCTCCAGAGACCCCAGCCTGGGGGCTCTGTGTGCCATGGCTGTGCAGACAGACATCCAAAAACCCTAACTCAGCTCAGGTTTGGGGCCGAGGTTACGGCAGGCCTGATCTACAGTCCATGAGGGGAGCTCCTCTGGATATGAAAGAAGGGTGAGAGGGAGGCAGTCGCTCAGGCTTTTGTCTCTGGATGTTTTGTCCACAATGGCCGTTTAATGTAGGAGTTGCCTCATGGGTCGTAGAAGTTCCGTCTCTGGTAGTTTGTCTAGCCCCCAAGAGTTTGGGGTCATTCTGTGGGAAGGGAAGTGTCCTGTTTTCTGCTTCATGTGTCCCCCCAGTAGAGGGATTCTAGAGCATAGTAGTGGGTACTGACAACTGGAATACTCGCCCTCTGGTTAAGCCTGGGGGCCTATGGATATGACAAGCCCCATATGCAGGATCTCTGTCCAGCCACTGAGAGGCGTTACTTTAATACGGGACTCACGCTGCAGGTCACAAAGCATGTGCCCTAGGCGGCCCTCAAGCACTGGCGTGGCCTTTCGGACAATGCAGGTTTTCCCACATTGAACGTTGGACAACATGCCAACCACAATGTTTCTGGTCATGGGGAAGGAGAAATTCTAATTTCTGCATCACGTTCACCCCTGGGCAGTGATTGGAGATAAGGTCTAGGTTCTGAAGCCTGAAAACCGAGGTTGGGAAGAGATGACGACCTACAGCCATAGCGGGTCCTATGTGTCCAGGTTGGGGCCAGCTGTCTGGGTGTCGTTTGGGATGTCTTGACCCAGGCTGTGCCAGACAGGGCATTAGTATACAGGGTGGGCTGTATAATTGCTTTACAATCGAGTGGCATGCATTAGAAAATCATTTGGGGTTTCTTATTAGCAGCATAGGGCAAAGTTTTTCTTCTGAGGGCAGGCAGAGTGCTGCATTGTGGCTTCGGAATTCCCAAACTGGAGGGCTTGTGGGCCAGGAGAGTGAGGACGGAAGTCTGAGAACACAAGCTAGGCTTAGGTTTCAGGGCAAGGACATGACAGGCACACTCTGCAGAGCTGAATTGAGATCTCATACGTCTGAAGTCAGGTCGAGGTTCAGACTTTGGCTCAGGTTTGAGTTTCTGTCTATGTTGGCCCCTTCAGGAAGGGGGGGGCATTATGAGGCCATGGGGGTTTTCCCACTTTTGGAGTTGTGAGATGCTCCAAACCGCAAGGATTCCTTCTGTGGGACAATTAAGATTTGTTGGATGGCTCCAGGACGTCTTATAAGGTATTTTTCCAGAACAGGGTTCTAAGTATGGATGCCTGGGCAGCCAGCCTCACATTCCAATTGTCTCCTATCAACAATAAACGTTTGATCTGCTGGCTTGGGTTAGCAACAGAGGGGGCTGAGTTGAAATGGACTTTCCTGAGGATGGTCTTAATGTTGGTTTGAGTCCATGGAGACCTTGGTATGGGGCAGTGGCACCAGGGCCCTGAAGGGTTCTCCTAACCAGAGGTTATGACAAAGCTCCAATGAGCAAGTTTCCATGGGGAGACGAGATTTGTTCCTATTGGTGCCTCAGGAAACCACCATATGCTGGTATTGGAAACGAGGCCTCTGAGGAGAGACGCCTGGAAACCAAAGCAATGGATCTGATTAGGGCCTAGGGGCCTGTACGGTTCAATATTATTCTCTGGGGACATCAGTTGTCTGAGTGTCGGTAGTTGCTCCGCTGGTTTGAGATCACCCCTGTTTGTCCTGGGCGGCCTACACTATTGGGATGGCCTCGGTGACTTTGGAGGTTTTTCCTAATTTGCAAGGTTGTGGCCAATGGAATGGGAAGAATTCCCTTGAAAGGGAAGCACAGTCCTGAGGTGTGGCTCCAGGGACCCATGTGTGGAGCGTGTGTGGTCCAGGGCTATTTGGACAAAAGTCTGAAAACACAAACTCCACTTAGGTTGTGGGATGTAGGAATGGCCGGCCCGATCTATAGACCGTGAGGAGACCTCTTCGGGATATGAACAAAGGGCGAATGTGCGGTGCTTCCTCATGCTTTTTTTTTTTTTTTTTTTTCTGGAAATGTGTCACCGATTGCCATGGAATGTCGGGGTGTCCTCATGTGCCATCGATGAGGCTCCCTTTCTGGGGATTTGACCCGAACCCAAGAGTTTGGGGTCATTCTGTGGGAAGGGAGGAGGCCTTTCTGGGTTTTTTTGTTTATTTATTTATTTATTTTTTTAACCTCCGGTGGACCACCAAAAGAGGGATTCCAGAGCAGAGTCGTGGGTGGGGGCAACAGGACAACCAGACCTCTGGTTAACATTGGGACCTAAGAACATAGCAAGCCCCTTATGTGGGCTCTTGGTCCAGACACTGAGAGGCCTTCCTTGAGGATAGGTCTCACACTGAGTTTCACAATGTGTTTTTGTGCCCAAGGAGCCCCTCAAGTCAGGGCGTGGCCTAATGTACCATGCTGGTTTCTCCTACACTGAACTTTGCACAGTATGGGAACCACAAGTTTTCTGGCAATGGGGAAGATGGAGTTCTAATTTCTGCAACACTTTCACTCCAGGACTGTGATTGGATTTAAGGTCTAGGTTCTGAAGCCTGAAAACTGAGGTTGGGAAGAGATGAAGCCCTAAGGCCATGGTGTGTCTGATGTGCTCAGTGTTCGGCCAGCTGTTGTGTGTGGGTTGGGAGGTGCAGGCTCAGGCTGTGGCAGACAGGGAATTAGTGCCCTGGCTGGACTGTATCATTGGGGTGCAGTCGAGTTTTGTGCAGGATGGTACTAATTTGTGGTTACTGGGTAGCCCCAGAGGCAACGTTTTTCTTCTGGAGGGAAGACACAGTGCCACATTGTGACTCCAAAATCGCAAACTGGAAGGCTTGTGGGCCAGAAGTGTGAAGAAAAAATTCTGAGAACACAAGCCAGACTTAGATTTCGGGGTGAGGGGACGGCAGGCACCCTCTGCAGAGATGATTCGAGATCCCGTATACCTGAAGACAGAGCTAGGATCAGACGTTTTCTTAGGTCGGAGTTTCTGTCCATGACGGCCCATTCATGAAGGGGAGGGTGTCACGAGGACATGGAGGTGTTCCCACGATGGGAATTGTGAGATGCTCCGAACCACAATGATTCCTTCTGTGGGACAGTCGAGACATGTTGGATGGCTCCAGGACATCCCATAAGGAAGTTAACCAGAGCAGGGTTCTAAGGATGGATGCGTGGGCAGCCTGCCTCCCATTCCAGGTGTCTCATAGAGCCAAGGCAAGTTCGATCTGCTGGATCTAGGGGAGCAACCGAGGCGGGTGTTTTGAAATGGGTGAGTTGAGGATGGGTCATAATGTGCATTTGTGTGCATGTAGACCTTGGAATGGGGTGCTTGATCCGGGGCCTTGAGGGATGTTCATAACCGGAGGTTTTGATGGAGCTCTAAAGAGTATATTTCCTATGTAGAGAAGAGAATTGTTTTGATGAGTGCCTAAGGAATCTCCCATATGCTGGTATTGGAAACCAGGCCTCTGAGGAGAGATGACTGGAATCAAAAGCAATGGATCTGATTAGGGCCTAAGTGCCCGTCCAGTTCAATCTTATTCTATGGGGATATCTGTCTCTGGGTCTGAGTGGAGGTGGTTTCCTAACTTGTGAAAGATCATCCCTGTTTGTCCTGGGCAGCCAACACAATTCGGATGGCCTGGGGGAGTTTGGAGGATTCTCCTAATCTATAGGGTTGTGGCCAATGGAAATGGCAGAATTCCCCTGGAGAGGGAAGCCACAGTCCTGAGGTGTGGCTCCAGGGGCCCCAGCTTGGATGGTGTGTGGGCCAGGACTGTGGGGACAGAAGTCTGAAAACACAAACTCAGCTTAGGTTTGGGGATGTATGTATGAAGGCTGGATCTACAGACCGTGAGAATTTTCCGGGCTATGAACAAAGGGCGAGTATGTGGCGATTGCTCAGGGTTTTGTCTCTGGATTTTGTGTCAATGGTGGCCGTGGAATGTCGGGGTGTCCTCAAGGGCCATGGACAATTCTTTCTCTGGTGATTTGGCCTGATCCCAAGTGGTTGGGATCATTCTGTGGATGGGAAGAGTCCTTTCTGTATTTTTTTTTTTTTATCTCAGGTATCCCACCAAATAGGGATTCCAGAGTAGAGCCCTGAGTAGGGGTGATTAGACATCTCGAGCTCTGGTTGAGATTGGGGGACTAGGGGCTTGGCAAGCCCCATTTGGGGGCTGTTGTTCCAGTCACTAAGAGGCTTTACATGAGGATAGGGCTCACGCTGAGGGTCACAATGTGTGTTTGTGCACATTGTGGCCCTCAGGGATAGGTGGGGCCTCATAGTCCATGCTGCTTTCTCCTACAATGAACATTGGACAACATGCCAACCACTAGGTTTCTTGCCAAGGCGAAGGAGAAGTTCTGATTCTTGCATCACGTTCACTCCTGAGCAGTGAGTGGAGATAAGGTCTAGGTTCTGAAGGTGAAAACTGAGGTTGGGTAGAGATGATGGCCTAAAGCCATTGTGGGTGTGATATGCTCTGTGTACGGCCAGCTGTCTGGGTGTTGGACTGGAGGTCTGCCCTCAGGCTGTGTCAGACAGGGCTTTAGTGCACAGGCTAGACTGTATAATTGGGGTATGGTCGAGTGGCATGCAGGTTGTTACTCATTTGGCGTTTCTGGTTAGCCCTATAGGGCAACATTTTTCTTCTGGAGGGCAGGCAGAGTGCTGCATTGTGTCTCCAGAATTGCCTAACTGGAGGGGTGTGGCCAGGATTGTGAGGAAGGAAGTCTGAAAACACAAGCTAGCACGAGTTTTGGGGCCAAGAGCTTGGCAGGCCCACTCTGCAGAGGCTGAATCGAGATCTCCTGCACGTGAGGTCCAGGCGAATATCAGATGTTGCCTCAAGCTGGAGTTTGTGTCCATGACGGCCCCATCCTGAAGGGGGTGGGGGCGTCATGAGGCCAGGGAGGTTTCCCTACGCTGGGAGTTGTGAGCTGCTCCATACTTCAAAGTTTCCTTCTTCAGGACAGTCGAGTACTATTGGATGGTTCCAGGATGCCCCATACAGAAAGACTCGAGAGCAGGGCCCTAAGGATGGATGCCGAGAAACGCCAACTCACCTTCCAATTGCCTGGTGGAGACAAGGCACGCTCAATCTGCGGGCTCTTGGGTGAGCTACCCAGAAGCCTGAGTTTAAATGGACTCTGCCGAGGATGAGTCATAATGTGGGTTGGTGGCCATGGAGACCTTGGAATGTGGCAGTAGCTAAGGGACTCTGCAGGATTCTCCAACCCGAAGGGCTTGACACAACTCCAACAAGGAAGCTTCCCATGTGGAGATGAGAGGTCTTCTGTCTGGTGCCTCAGGAAAGCCCCGTATGCTGGTCTTCGAACCCAGGCCTCTGCGGAGTGATACCTGGACACCAAAGCAAGAGTTCATAATAGGGCCTAGGGGCCTGTCTGGTTCAATCTTCTGTCTCTACGGATATCTGTCTGTGTGTCTGCTTGGAGGTAGTAGTTGCTCAGCTTGTGTCATAATGCCCCTATTTGTCCAGTGCGGCTTGCGGTAGTGGGATGTCCTTGGGGACCTTGAGGTTTCTACTATTTTGTAGAGTTGTGGCCAATGGAATGGGCAGTTTCTTAGGAGAGAGCAGGCACAGTTCTGTGGTGTGGCTCCAGAGACCCCAGCCTGGAGGCTGTGTGGGCCATGGCTGTGCAGACAGACATCCAAAAACCCTAACTCAGCTCAGGTTTGGGGCCGAAGTTACAGCAGGCCTGATCTACAGTCCATGAGGGGAGCTCCTCTGGATATGAAAGAAGGGTGAGAGGGAGGCAGTCGCTCAGGCTTTTGTCTCTGGATGTTTTGTCCACAATGGCCGTTTAATGTAGGAGTTGCCTCATGGGTCGTAGAAGTCTCCCTCTCTGGTAGTTTGTCCATCCCCCAAGAGTTTGGGGTCATTCTGTGGGAAGGGAAGTGTCCTGTTTTCTGCTTCATGTGTCCCCCCAGTAGAGGGAATCTAGAGAATAGCAGTGGGTACTGACAACTGGAATACTCGCCCTCTGGTTAAGCCTGGGGGCCTATGGATATGACAAGCCCCATATGCAGGATCTCTGTCCAGCCACTGAGAGGCTTTACTTTAATACGGGACTCACGCTGCAGGTCACAATGCATGTCTGTGCCCTAGGCGGCCCTCAAGCACTGGCGTGGCCTTTCGGACAATGCAAGTTTTCCCACATTGAACGTTGGACATCATGCCAACCACAAAGTTTCTGGCCATGGGGAAGGAGGAATTCTAATTTCTGCATCACGTTCACCCCTGGGCAGTGATTGGAGATAAGGTCTAGGTTCTGAAGCCTGAAAACCGAGGTTGGGAAGAGATGACGACCTACAGCCATAGCGGGTCCTAAGTGTCCAGGTTGGGGCCAGCTGTCTGGGTGTCGTTTGGGATGTCTTGTCTCAGGCTGTGCCAGACAGGGATTTGTATACAGGGTGGGCTGTATAATTGCTTTACAATCGAGTGGCATGCGTTAGAAAATCATTTGGGGTTTCTTATTAGCAGCATAGGGCAAACTTTTTCTTCTGGAGGGCAGGCAGAGTGCTGCATTGTGGCTTCGGAATTCCCAAACTGGAGGGCTTGTGGGCCAGGAGAGTGAGGACGGAAGTCTGAGAACACAAGCTAGGCTTAGGTTTCGGGGCAAGGACATGGCAGGCACACTCTGCAGAGCTGAATTGAGATCTCATGCGTCTGAAGTCAGGTCGAGGTTCAGACTTTGGCTCAGGTTTGAGTTTCTGTCCATGTTGGCCCCTTCAGGAAGGGGGGGCATTATGAGGCCATGGGGGTTTTCCCACTATTGGAGTTGTGAGATGCTCCAAACCGCAAGGATTCCTTATGTGGGACAATTAAGATTTGTTGGATGGCTCCAGGACGTCTTATAAGGTATTTTTCCAGAACAGGGTTCTAAGTATGGATGCCTGGTCAGCCAGCCTCACATTCCAATTGTCTCCTAGCAACAAGAAACGTTTGATCTGCTGGCTTGGGGTAGCAACAGAGGGGGCTGAGTTGAAATGGTCTTTCCTGAGGATGGTCTTAATGTTGGTTTGAGTCCATGGAGACCTTGGTATGGGGCAGTGGCACCAAGCCCTGAAGGATTCTCCTAACCAGAGGTTATGACGAACCTCCAATGAGCAAGTTTTCCATGGGGAGACGAGATTTGTTCTTATTGTTGCCTCAGGAAACCACCATATGCTGGTATTGGAAACGAGGCCTCTGAGGACAGATGCCTGGAAAACAAAGCAATGGATCTGATTAGGGCCTAGGGGCCTGTCCGGTTCAATATTCTTCTCTGGGGACATCTGTTGTCTGAGTGGAGGTAGTTGCTCAGCTGGTTTGAGATCACCCCTGTTTGTCCTGGGCGGCCTACACTATTGGGATGGCCTCGGTGACTTTGGAGGTTTTTCCTAATTTGCAAGGTTGTGGCCAATGGAATGGGAAGAATTCCCTTGAAAGGGAAGCACAGTCCTGAGGTGTGGCTCCAGGGACCCAAGTGTGGACCGTGTGTGGTCCAGGCCTCTGGGGACAGAAGTCTGAAAACACAAACTCAGCTTAGGTTTGGGGATGTATGTATGAAGGCTCGATCTACAGACCGTGAGAATTTTCCGGGCTATGAACAAAGGGCGAGTATGTGGCGCTTGCTCAGGGTTTTGTCTCTGGATTTTGTGTCAATGGTGGCCGTGGAATGTCGGGGTGTCCTCAAGGGCCATGGACAATTCTTTCTCTGGTGATTTGGCCTGATCCCAAGTGGTTGGGATCATTCTGTGGATGGGAAGAGTCCTTTCTGTATTTTTTTTTTTTTACCTCAAGTGTCCCACCAAAGAGGGATTCCCGAGTAGAGCCCTGAGTAGGGGTGACTAGACATCTCGAACTCTGGTTGAGATTGGGGGACTAGGGGCTTGGCAAGCCCCATATGGGGGCTGTTGTTCCAGTCACTAAGAGGCTTTACATGAGGATAGGGCTCACGCTGAGGGTCACAATGTGTGTTTGTGCACATTGTGGCCCTCAGGGATATGTGGGGCCTCATAGTCCATGCTGCTTTCTCCTACAATGAACATTGGACAACATGCCAACCACTAGGTTTCTTGCCAAGGCGAAGGAGAAGTTCTGATTCTTGCATCACGTTCACTCCTGAGCAGTGAGTGGAGATAAGGTCTAGGTTCTGAAGGTGAAAACTGAGGTTGGGTAGAGATGATGGCCTAAAGCCATTGTGGGTGTGATATGCTCTGTGTATGGCCAGCTCTCTGGGTGTTGGACTGGAGGTCTGCCCTCAGGCTGTGTCAGACAGGGCTTTAGTGCACAGGCTAGACTGTATAATTGGGGTATGGTCGAGTGGCATGCAGGTTGTTACTCATTTGGCGTTTCTGGTTAGCCCTATAGGGCAACATTTTTCTTCTGGAGGGCAGGCAGAGTGCTGCATTGTGTCTCCAGAATTGCCAAACTGGAGGGGTGTGGCCAGGATTGTGAGGAAGGAAGTCTGAAAACACAAGCTAGCACAAGTTTTGGGGCCAAGAGCATGGCAGGCCCACTCTGCAGAGGCTGAATCGAGATCTCCTGCACGTGAGGTCCGGGCGATTATCAGATGTTGCCTCAAGCTGGAGTTTGTGTCCATGACGGCCCCTTCCTGAAGGGGGTGGGGGCGTCATGAGGCCAGGGAGGTTTCCCTACGCTGGGAGTTGTGAGCTGCTCCAAACTTCAAAGTTTCCTTCTTCAGGACAGTCGAGTACTATTGGATGGTTCCAGGATGCCCCATACAGAAAGACTCGAGAGCAGGGCCCTAAGCATGGATGCCGAGAAACGCCAACTCACCTTCCCATTGCCTGGTGGAGACAAGGCACGCTCAATCTGCGGGCTCTTGGGTGAGCTACCCAGAAGCCTGAGTTTAAATGGACTCTGCCGAGGATGAGTCATAATGTGGGTTGGTGGCCATGGAGACCTTGGAATGTGGCAGTAGCTAAGGGACTCTGCAGGATTCTCCAACCCGAAGGGCTTGACACAACTCCAACAAGGAAGCTTCCCATGTGGAGATGAGAGGTCTTCTGTCTGGTGCCTCAGGAAAGCCCCGTATGCTGGTCTTCGAACCCAGGCCTCTGAGGAGTGATACCTGGACACCAAAGCAAGAGTTCATAATAGGGCCTAGGGGCCTGTCTGGTTCAATCTTCTGTCTCTGCGGATATCTGTCTGTGTGTCTGCATGGAGGTAGTAGTTGCTCAGCTTGTGTCATAATGCCCCTATTTGTCCAGTGCGGCTTGTGGTAGTGCGATGTCCTTGGGGACCTTGAGGTTTCTACTATTTTGTAGAGTTGTGGCCAATGGAATGGGCAGTTTCTTAGGAGAGAGCAGGCACAGTTCTGTGGTGTGGCTCCAGAGACCCCAGCCTGGAGGCTGTGTGGGCCATGGCTGTGCAGACAGACATCCAAAAACCCTAACTCAGCTCAGGTTTGGGGCCGAGGTTACGGCAGGCCTGATCTACAGTCCATGAGGGGAGCTCCTCTGGATATGAAAGAAGGGTGAGAGGGAGGCAGTCGCTCAGGCTTTTGTCTCTGGATGTTTTGTCCACAATGGCCGTTTAATGTAGGAGTTGCCTCATGGGTCGTAGAAGTCTCCCTCTCTGGTAGTTTGTCCAGCCCCCAAGAGTTTGGGGTCATTCTGTGGGAAGGGAAGTGTCCTGTTTTCTGCTTCATGTGTCCCCCCAGTAGAGGGAATCTAGAGAATAGCAGTGGGTACTGACAACTGGAATACTCGCCCTCTGGTTAAGCCTGGGGGCCTATGGATATGACAAGCCCCATATGCAGGATCTTGGTCCAGCCACTGAGAGGCGTTACTTTAATACAGGACTCACGCTGCAGGTCACAATGCATGTCTGTGCCCTAGGCGGCCCTCAAGCACTGGCGTGGCCTTTCGGACAATGCAGGTTTTCCCACATTGAACGTTGGACAACATGCCAACCACAAGGTTTCTGGCCATGGGGAAGGAGGAATTCTAATTTCTGCATCACGTTCACCCCTGGGCAGTGATTGGAGATAAGGTCTAGGTTCTGAAGCCTGAAAACCGAGGTTGGGAAGAGATGACGACCTACAGCCATAGCGGGTCCTAAGTGTCCAGGTTGGGGCCAGCTGTCTGGGTGTCGTTTGGGATGTCTTGTCTCAGGCTGTGCCAGACAGGGCATTAGTATACAGGGTGGGCTGTATAATTGCTTTACAATCGAGTGGCATGCATTAGAAAATCATTTGGGGTTTCTTATTAGCAGCATAGGGCAAAGTTTTTCTTCTGGAGGGCAGGCAGAGTGCTGCATTGTGGCTTCGGAATTCCCAAACTGGAGGGCTTGTGGGCCAGGAGAGTGAGGACGGAAGTCTGAGAACACAAGCTAGGCTTAGGTTTCGGGGCAAGGACATGGCAGGCACACTCTGCAGAGCTGAATTGAGATCTCATGCGTCTGAAGTCAGGTCGAGGTTCAGACTTTGGCTCAGGTTTGAGTTTCTGTCCATGTTGGCCCCTTCAGGAAGGGGGGGCATTATAAGGCCATGGGGGTTTTCCCACTATTGGAGTTGTGAGATGCTCCAAACCGCAAGGATTCCTTCTGTGGGACAATTAAGATTTGTTGGATGGCTCCAGGACGTCTTATAAGGTATTTTTCCAGAACAGGGTTCTAAGTATGGATGCCTGGGCAGCCAGCCTCACATTCCAATTGTCTCCTAGCAACAAGAAACGTTTGATCTGCTGGCTTGGGGTAGCAACAGAGGGGGCTGAGTTGAAATGGTCTTTCCTGAGGATGGTCTTAATGTTGGTTTGAGTCCATGGAGACCTTGGTATGGGGCAGTGGCACCAAGCCCTGAAGGATTCTCCTAACCAGAGGTTATGACAAACCTCCAATGAGCAAGTTTTCCATGGGGAGACGAGATTTGTTCTTATTGTTGCCTCAGGAAACCACCATATGCTGGTATTGGAAACGAGGCCTCTGAGGACAGATGCCTGGAAAACAAAGCAATGGATCTGATTAGGGCCTAGGGGCCTGTCCGGTTCAATATTCTTCTCTGGGGACATCTGTTGTCTGAGTGGAGGTAGTTGCTCAGCTGGTTTGAGATCACCCCTGTTTGTCCTGGGCGGCCTACACTATTGGGATGGCCTCGGTGACTTTGGAGGTTTTTCCTAATTTGCAAGGTTGTGGCCAATGGAATGGGAAGAATTCCCTTGAAAGGGAAGCACAGTCCTGAGGTATGGCTCCAGGGACCCAAGTGTGGACCGTGTGTGGTCCAGGCCTGTGGGGACAGAAGTCTGAAAACACAAACTCAGCTTAGGTTTGGGGATGTATGTATGAAGGCTCGATCTACAGACCGTGAGAATTTTCCGGGCTATGAACAAAGGGCGAGTATGTGGCGCTTGCTCAGGGTTTTGTCTCTGGATTTTGTGTCAATGGTGGCCGTGGAATGTCGGGGTGTCCTCAAGGGCCATGGACAATTCTTTCTCTGGTGATTTGGCCTGATCCCAAGTGGTTGGGATCATTCTGTGGATGGGAAGAGTCCTTTCTGTATTTTTTTTTTTTTACCTCAAGTGTCCCACCAAAGAGGGATTCCCGAGTAGAGCCCTGAGTAGGGGTGACTAGACATCTCGAACTCTGGTTGAGATTGGGGGACTAGGGGCTTGGCAAGCCCCATATGGGGGCCCTTGTTCCAGTAACTAAGAGGCTTTACATGAGGATAGGGCTCACGCTGAGGGTCACAATGTGTGTTTGTGCACATTGTGACCCTCAATGATATGTGGGGCCTCATAGTCCATGCTGCTTTCTCCTACAATGAACATTGGACAACATGCCAACCACTAGGTTTCTTGCCAAGGCGAAGGAGAAGTTCTGATTCTTGCATCACGTTCACTCCTGAGCAGTGAGTGGAGATAAGGTCTAGGTTCTGAAGGTGAAAACTGAGGTTGGGTAGAGATGATGGCCTAAAGCCATTGTGGGTGTGATATGCTCTGTGTATGGCCAGCTGTCTGGGTGTTGGACTGGAGGTCTGCCCTCAGGCTGTGTCAGACAGGGCTTTAGTGCACAGGCTAGACTGTATAATTGGGGTATGGTCGAGTGGCATGCAGGTTGTTACTCATTTGGCGTTTCTGGTTAGCCCTATAGGGCAACATTTTTCTTCTGGAGGGCAGGCAGAGTGCTGCATTGTGTCTCCAGAATTGCCAAACTGGAGGGGTGTGGCCAGGATTGTGAGGAAGGAAGTCTGAAAACACAAGCTAGCACAAGTTTTGGGGCCAAGAGCATGGCAGGCCCACTCTGCAGAGGCTGAATCGAGATCTCCTGCACGTGAGGTCCGGGCGATTATCAGATGTTGCCTCAAGCTGGAGTTTGTGTCCATGACGGCCCCTTCCTGAAGGGGGTGGGGGCGTCATGAGGCCAGGGAGGTTTCCCTACGCTGGGAGTTGTGAGCTGCTCCAAACTTCAAAGTTTCCTTCTTCAGGACAGTCGAGTACTATTGGATGGTTCCAGGATGCCCCATACAGAAAGACTCGAGAGCAGGGCCCTAAGCATGGATGCCGAGAAACGCCAACTCACCTTCCCATTGCCTGGTGGAGACAAGGCACGCTCAATCTGCGGGCTCTTGGGTGAGCTACCCAGAAGCCTGAGTTTAAATGGACTCTGCCGAGGATGAGTCATAATGTGGGTTGGTGGCCATGGAGACCTTGGAATGTGGCAGTAGCTAAGGGACTCTGCAGGATTCTCCAACCCGAAGGGCTTGACACAACTCCAACAAGGAAGCTTCCCATGTGGAGATGAGAGGTCTTCTGTCTGGTGCCTCAGGAAAGCCCCGTATGCTGGTCTTCGAACCCAGGCCTCTGAGGAGTGATACCTGGACACCAAAGCAAGAGTTCATAATAGGGCCTAGGGGCCTGTCTGGTTCAATCTTCTGTCTCTGCGGATATCTGTCTGTGTGTCTGCATGGAGGTAGTAGTTGCTCAGCTTGTGTCATAATGCCCCTATTTGTCCAGTGCGGCTTGTGGTAGTGCGATGTCCTTGGGGACCTTGAGGTTTCTACTATTTTGTAGAGTTGTGGCCAATGGAATGGGCAGTTTCTTAGGAGAGAGCAGGCACAGTTCTGTGGTGTGGCTCCAGAGACCCCAGCCTGGAGGCTGTGTGGGCCATGGCTGTGCAGACAGACATCCAAAAACCCTAACTCAGCTCAGGTTTGGGGCCGAGGTTACGGCAGGCCTGATCTACAGTCCATGAGGGGAGCTCCTCTGGATATGAAAGAAGGGTGAGAGGGAGGCAGTCGCTCAGGCTTTTGTCTCTGGATGTTTTGTCCACAATGGCCGTTTAATGTAGGAGTTGCCTCATGGGTCGTAGAAGTCTCCCTCTCTGGTAGTTTGTCCAGCCCCCAAGAGTTTGGGGTCATTCTGTGGGAAGGGAAGTGTCCTGTTTTCTGCTTCATGTGTCCCCCCAGTAGAGGGGTTCTAGAGCATAGCAGTGGGTACTGACAACTGGAATCCTCGCCCTCTGGTTAAGCCTGGGGGCCTATGGATATGACAAGCCCCATATGCAGGATCTTGGTCCAGCCACTGAGAGGCGTTACTTTAATACGGGAATCACGCTGCAGGTCACAATGCATGTCTGTGCCCTATGCGGCCCTCAAGCACTGGCGAGGCCTTTCGGACAATGCAGGTTTTCCCACATTGAACGTTGGACAACATGCCAACCACAAGGTTTCTGGCCATGGGGAAGGAGGAATTCTAATTTCTGCATCACGTTTACCCCTGGGCAGTGATTGGAGATAAGGTCTAGGTTCTGAAGCCTGAAAACCGAGGTTGGGAAGAGATGACGACCTACAGCCATAGCGGGTCCTATGTGTCCAGGTTGGGGCCAGCTGTCTGGGTGTCGTTTGGGATGTCTTGACCCAGGCTGTGCCAGACAGGGCATTAGTATACAGGGTGGGCTGTATAATTGCTTTACAATCGAGTGGCATGCATTAGAAAATCATTTGGGGTTTCTTATTAGCAGCATAGGGCAAAGTTTTTCTTCTGGAGGGCAGGCAGAGTGCTGCATTGTGGCTTCGGAATTCCCAAACTGGAGGGCTTGTGGGCCAGGAGAGTGAGGACGGAAGTCTGAGAACACAAGCTAGGCTTAGGTTTCGGGGCAAGGACATGGCAGGCACACTCTGCAGAGCTGAATTGAGATCTCATGCGTCTGAAGTCAGGTCGAGGTTCAGACTTTGACTCAGGTTTGAGTTTCTGTCCATGTTGGGCCCTTCAGGAAGGGGGGGGCATTATGAGGCCATGGGGGTTTTCCCACTATTGGAGTTGTGAGATGCTCCAAACCGCAAGGATTCCTTCTGTGGGACAATTAAGATTTGTTGGATGGCTCCAGGACGTCTTATAAGGTATTTTTCCAGAACAGGGTTCTAAGTATGGATGCCTGGGCAGCCAGCCTCACATTCCAATTGTTTCCTAGCAACAAGAACGTTTGATCTGCTGGCTTGGGGTAGCAACAGAGGGGGCTGAGTTGAAATGGACTTTCCTGAGGATGGTCTTAATGTTGGTTTGAGTCCATGGAGACCTTGGGTTGGGGCAGTGGCACCAGGGCCCTGAAGGATTCTCCTAACCAGAGGTTATGACAAAGCTCCAATGAGCAAGTTTTCCATGGGGAGACGAGATTTGTTCTTATTGGTGCCTCAGGAAACCACCATATGCTGGTATTGGAAACGAGGCCTCTGAGGACAGATGCCTGGAAAACAAAGCAATGGATCTGATTAGGGCCTAGGGGCCTGTCCGGTTCAATATTCTTCTCTGGGGACATCTGTTGTCTGAGTGGAGGTAGTTGCTCAGCTGGTTTGAGATCACCCCTGTTTGTCCTGGGCTGCCTACACTATTGGGATGGCCTCGGTGACTTTGGAGGTTTTTCCTAATTTGCAAGGTTGTGGCCAATGGAATGGGAAGAATTCCCTTGAAAGGGAAGCACAGTCCTGAGGTGTGGCTCCAGGGACCCAAGTGTGGAGCGTGTGTGGTCCAGGCCTGTGGGGACAGAAGTCTGAAAACACAAACTCAGCTTAGGTTTGGGGATGTATGTATGAAGGCTCGATCTACAGACCGTGAGAATTTTCCGGGCTATGAACAAAGGGCGAGTATGTGGCGCTTGCTCAGGGTTTTGTCTCTGGATTTTGTGTCAATGGTGGCCGTGGAATATCGGGGTGTCCTCAAGGGCCATGGACAATTCTTTCTCTGGTGATTTGGCCTGATCCCAAGTGGTTGGGATCATTCTGTGGATGGGAAGAGTCCTTTCTGTATTTTTTTTTTTTTACCTCAAGTGTCCCACCAAAGAGGGATTCCCGAGTAGAGCCCTGAGTAGGGGTGACTAGACATCTCGAACTCTGGTTGAGATTGGGGGACTAGGGGCTTGGCAAGCCCCATATGGGGGCTGTTGTTCCAGTCACTAAGAGGCTTTACATGAGGATAGGGCTCACGCTGAGGGTCACAATGTGTGTTTGTGCACATTGTGGCCCTCAGGGATAGGTGGGGCCTCATAGTCCATGCTGCTTTCTCCTACAATGAACATTGGACAACATGCCAACCACTAGGTTTCTTGCCAAGGCGAAGGAGAAGTTCTGATTCTTGCATCACGTTCACTCCTGAGCAGTGAGTGGAGATAAGGTCTAGGTTCTGAAGGTGAAAACTGAGGTTGGGTAGAGATGATGGCCTAAAGCCATTGTGGGTGTGATATGCTCTGTGTATGGCCAGCTGTCTGGGTGTTGGACTGGAGGTCTGCCCTCAGGCTGTGTCAGACAGGGCTTTAGTGCACAGGCTAGACTGTATAATTGGGGTATGGTCGAGTGGCATGCAGGTTGTTACTCATTTGGCGTTTCTGGTTAGCCCTATAGGGCAACATTTTTCTTCTGGAGGGCAGGCAGAGTGCTGCATTGTGTCTCCAGAATTGCCAAACTGGAGGGGTGTGGCCAGGATTGTGAGGAAGGAAGTCTGAAAACACAAGCTAGCACAAGTTTTGGGGCCAAGAGCATGGCAGGCCCACTCTGCAGAGGCTGAATCGAGATCTCCTGCACGTGAGGTCCGGGCGATTATCAGATGTTGCCTCAAGCTGGAGTTTGTGTCCATGACGGCCCCTTCCTGAAGGGGGTGGGGGCGTCATGAGGCCAGGGAGGTTTCCCTACGCTGGGAGTTGTGAGCTGCTCCAAACTTCAAAGTTTCCTTCTTCAGGACAGTCGAGTACTATTGGATGGTTCCAGGATGCCCCATACAGAAAGACTCGAGAGCAGGGCCCTAAGCATGGATGCCGAGAAACGCCAACTCACCTTCCCATTGCCTGGTGGAGACAAGGCACGCTCAATCTGCGGGCTCTTGGGTGAGCTACCCAGAAGCCTGAGTTTAAATGGACTCTGCCGAGGATGAGTCATAATGTGGGTTGGTGGCCATGGAGACCTTCGAATGTGGCAGTAGCTAAGGGACTCTGCAGGATTCTCCAACCCGAAGGGCTTGACACAACTCCAACAAGGAAGCTTCCCATGTGGAGATGAGAGGTCTTCTGTCTGGTGCCTCAGGAAAGCCCCGTATGCTGGTCTTCGAACCCAGGCCTCTGCGGAGTGATACCTGGACACCAAAGCAAGAGTTCATAATAGGGCCTAGGGGCCTGTCTGGTTCAATCTTCTGTCTCTGCGGATATCTGTCTGTGTGTCTGCATGGAGGTAGTAGTTGCTCAGCTTGTGTATAATGCCCCTATTTGTCCAGTGCGGCTTGCGGTAGTGGGATGTCCTTGGGGACCTTGAGGTTTCTACTATTTTGTAGAGTTGTGGCCAATGGAATGGGCAGTTTCTTAGGAGAGAGCAGGCACAGTTCTGTGGTGTGGCTCCAGAGACCCCAGCCTGGAGGCTGTGTGGGCCATGGCTGTGCAGACAGACATCCAAAAACCCTAACTCAGCTCAGGTTTGGGGCCGAGGTTACGGCAGGCCTGATCTACAGTCCATGAGGGGAGCTCCTCTGGATATGAAAGAAGGGTGAGAGGGAGGCAGTCGCTCAGGCTTTTGTCTCTGGATGTTTTGTCCACAATGGCCGTTTAATGTAGGAGTTGCCTCATGGGTCGTAGAAGTCTCCCTCTCTGGTAGTTTGTCCAGCCCCCAAGAGTTTGGGGTCATTCTGTGGGAAGGGAAGTGTCCTGTTTTCTCCTTCATGTGTCCCCCCATTAGAGGGGTTCTAGAGCATAGCAGTGGGTACTGACAACTGGAATCCTCGCCCTCTGGTTAAGCCTGGGGGCCTATGGATATGACAAGCCCCATATGCAGGATCTTGGTCCAGCCACTGAGAGGCGTTACTTTAATACGGGACTCACGCTGCAGGTCACAATGCATGTCTGTGCCCTAGGCGGCCCTCAAGCACTGGCGAGGCCTTTCGGACAATGCAGGTTTTCCCACATTGAACGTTGGACAACATGCCAACCACAAGGTTTCTGGCCATGGGGAAGGAGGAATTCTAATTTCTGCATCACGTTCACCCCTGGGCAGTGATTGGAGATAAGGTCTAGGTTCTGAAGCCTGAAAAGCGAGGTTGGGAAGAATGACGACCTACAGCCATAGCGGGTCCTATGTGTCCAGGTTGGGGCCAGCTGTCTGGGTGTCGTTTGGGATGTCTTGACCCAGGCTGTGCCAGACAGGGCATTAGTATACAGGGTGGGCTGTATAATTTCTTTACAATCGAGTGGCATGCATTAGAAAATCATTTGGGGTTTCTTATTAGCAGCATAGGGCAAAGTTTTTCTTCTGGAGGGCAGGCAGAGTGCTGCATTGTGGCTTCGGAATTCCCAAACTGGAGGGCTTGTGGGCCAGGAGAGTGAGGACGGAAGTCTGAGAACACAAGCTAGGCTTAGGTTTCGGGGCAAGGACATGGCAGGCACACTCTGCAGAGCTGAATTGAGATCTCATGCGTCTGAAGTCAGGTCGAGGTTCAGACTTTGACTCAGGTTTGAGTTTCTGTCCATGTTGGGCCCTTCAGGAAGGGGGGGGCATTATGAGGCCATGGGGGTTTTCCCACTATTGGAGTTGTGAGATGCTCCAAACCGCAAGGATTCCTTATGTGGGACAATTAAGATTTGTTGGATGGCTCCAGGACGTCTTATAAGGTATTTTTCCAGAACAGGGTTCTAAGTATGGATGCCTGGGCAGCCAGCCTCACATTCCAATTGTTTCCTAGCAACAAGAACGTTTGATCTGCTGGCTTGGGGTAGCAACAGAGGGGGCTGAGTTGAAATGGACTTTCTTGAGGATGGTCTTAATGTTGGTTTGAGTCCATGGAGACCTTGGTATGGGGCAGTGGCACCAGGGCCCTGAAGGATTCTCCTAACCAGAGGTTATGACAAAGCTCCAATGAGCAAGTTTTCCATGGGGAGACGAGATTTGTTCTTATTGGTGCCTCAGGAAACCACCATATGCTGGTATTGGAAACGAGGCCTCTGAGGACAGATGCCTGGAAACCAAAGCAATGGATCTGATTAGGGCCTAGGGGCCTGTCCGGTTCAATATTCTTCTCTGGGGACATCTGTTGTCTGAGTGGAGGTAGTTGCTCAGCTGGTTTGAGATCACCCCTGTTTGTCCTGGGCGGCCTACACTATGGGGATGGCCTCGGTGACTTTGGAGGTTTTTCCTAATTTGCAAGGTTGTGGCCAATGGAATGGGAAGAATTCCCTTGAAAGGGAAGCACAGTCCTGAGGTGTGGCTCCAGGGACCCAAGTGTGGAGCGTGTGTGGTCCAGGCCTGTGGGGACAGAAGTCTGAAAACACAAACTCAGCTTAGGTTTGGGGATGTATGTATGAAGGCTCGATCTACAGACCGTGAGAATTTTCCGGGCTATGAACAAAGGGCGAGTATGTGCGCTCGCTCAGGGTTTTGTCTCTGGATTTTGTGTCAATGGTGGCCGTGGAATATCGGGGTGTCCTCAAGGGCCATGGACAATTCTTTCTCTGGTGATTTGGCCTGATCCCAAGTGGTTGGGATCATTCTGTGGATGGGAAGAGTCCTTTCTGTATTTTTTTTTTTTTACCTCAAGTGTCCCACCAAAGAGGGATTCCCGAGTAGAGCCCTGAGTAGGGGTGACTAGACATCTCGAACTCTGGTTGAGATTGGGGGACTAGGGGCTTGGCAAGCCCCATATGGGGGCTGTTGTTCCAGTCACTAAGAGGCTTTACATGAGGATAGGGCTCACGCTGAGGGTCACAATGTGTGTTTGTGCACATTGTGGCCCTCAGGGATAGGTGGGGCCTCATAGTCCATGCTGCTTTCTCCTACAATGAACATTGGACAACATGCCAACCACTAGGTTTCTTGCCAAGGCGAAGGAGAAGTTCTGATTCTTGCATCACGTTCACTCCTGAGCAGTGAGTGGAGATAAGGTCTAGGTTCTGAAGGTGAAAACTGAGGTTGGGTAGAGATGATGGCCTAAAGCCATTGTGGGTGTGATATGCTCTGTGTATGGCCAGCTGTCTGGGTGTTGGACTGGAGGTCTGCCCTCAGGCTGTGTCAGACAGGGCTTTAGTGCACAGGCTAGACTGTATAATTGGGGTATGGTCGAGTGGCATGCAGGTTGTTACTCATTTGGCGTTTCTGGTTAGCCCTATAGGGCAACATTTTTCTTCTGGAGGGCAGGCAGAGTGCTGCATTGTGTCTCCAGAATTGCCAAACTGGAGGGGTGTGGCCAGGATTGTGAGGAAGGAAGTCTGAAAACACAAGCTAGCACAAGTTTTGGGGCCAAGAGCATGGCAGGCCCACTCTGCAGAGGCTGAATCGAGATCTCCTGCACGTGAGGTCCGGGCGATTATCAGATGTTGCCTCAAGCTGGAGTTTGTGTCCATGACGGCCCCTTCCTGAAGGGGGTGGGGGCGTCATGAGGCCAGGGAGGTTTCCCTACGCTGGGAGTTGTGAGCTGCTCCAAACTTCAAAGTTTCCTTCTTCAGGACAGTCGAGTACTATTGGATGGTTCCAGGATGCCCCATACAGAAAGACTCGAGAGCAGGGCCCTAAGCATGGATGCCGAGAAACGCCAACTCACCTTCCCATTGCCTGGTGGAGACAAGGCACGCTCAATCTGCGGGCTCTTGGGTGAGCTACCCAGAAGCCTGAGTTTAAATGGACTCTGCCGAGGATGAGTCATAATGTGGGTTGGTGGCCATGGAGACCTTGGAATGTGGCAGTAGCTAAGGGACTCTGCAGGATTCTCCAACCCGAAGGGCTTGACACAACTCCAACAAGGAAGCTTCCCATGTGGAGATGAGAGGTCTTCTGTCTGGTGCCTCAGGAAAGCCCCGTATGCTGGTCTTCGAACCCAGGCCTCTGCGGAGTGATACCTGGACACCAAAGCAAGAGTTCATAATAGGGCCTAGGGGCCTGTCTGGTTCAATCTTCTGTCTCTGCGGATATCTGTCTGTGTGTCTGCATGGAGGTAGTAGTTGCTCAGCTTGTGTATAATGCCCCTATTTGTCCAGTGCGGCTTGCGGTAGTGGGATGTCCTTGGGGACCTTGAGGTTTCTACTATTTTGTAGAGTTGTGGCCAATGGAATGGGCAGTTTCTTAGGAGAGAGCAGGCACAGTTCTGTGGTGTGGCTCCAGAGACCCCAGCCTGGAGGCTGTGTGGGCCATGGCTGTGCAGACAGACATCCAAAAACCCTAACTCAGCTCAGGTTTGGGGCCGAGGTTACGGCAGGCCTGATCTACAGTCCATGAGGGGAGCTCCTCTGGATATGAAAGAAGGGTGAGAGGGAGGCAGTCGCTCAGGCTTTTGTCTCTGGATGTTTTGTCCACAATGGCCGTTTAATGTAGGAGTTGCCTCATGGGTCGTAGAAGTCTCCCTCTCTGGTAGTTTGTCCAGCCCCCAAGAGTTTGGGGTCATTCTGTGGGAAGGGAAGTGTCCTGTTTTCTGCTTCATGTGTCCCCCCAGTAGAGGGGTTCTAGAGCATAGCAGTGGGTACTGACAACTGGAATCCTCGCCCTCTGGTTAAGCCTGGGGGCCTATGGATATGACAAGCCCCATATGCAGGATCTTGGTCCAGCCACTGAGAGGCGTTACTTTAATACGGGACTCACGCTGCAGGTCACAATGCATGTCTGTGCCCTAGGCGGCCCTCAAGCACTGGCGAGGCCTTTCGGACAATGCAGGTTTTCCCACATTGAACGTTGGACAACATGCCAACCACAAGGTTTCTGGCCATGGGGAAGGAGGAATTCTAATTTCTGCATCACGTTCACCCCTGGGCAGTGATTGGAGATAAGGTCTAGGTTCTGAAGCCTGAAAAGCGAGGTTGGGAAGAATGACGACCTACAGCCATAGCGGGTCCTATGTGTCCAGGTTGGGGCCAGCTGTCTGGGTGTCGTTTGGGATGTCTTGACCCAGGCTGTGCCAGACAGGGCATTAGTATACAGGGTGGGCTGTATAATTTCTTTACAATCGAGTGGCATGCATTAGAAAATCATTTGGGGTTTCTTATTAGCAGCATAGGGCAAAGTTTTTCTTCTGGAGGGCAGGCAGAGTGCTGCATTGTGGCTTCGGAATTCCCAAACTGGAGGGCTTGTGGGCCAGGAGAGTGAGGACGGAAGTCTGAGAACACAAGCTAGGCTTAGGTTTCGGGGCAAGGACATGGCAGGCACACTCTGCAGAGCTGAATTGAGATCTCATGCGTCTGAAGTCAGGTCGAGGTTCAGACTTTGACTCAGGTTTGAGTTTCTGTCCATGTTGGGCCCTTCAGGAAGGGGGGGGGCATTATGAGGCCATGGGGGTTTTCCCACTATTGGAGTTGTGAGATGCTCCAAACCGCAAGGATTCCTTCTGTGGGACAATTAAGATTTGTTGGATGGCTCCAGGACGTCTTATAAGGTATTTTTCCAGAACAGGGTTCTAAGTATGGATGCCTGGGCAGCCAGCCTCACATTCCAATTGTCTCCTAGCAACAAGAAACGTTTGATCTGCTGGCTTGGGGTAGCAACAGAGGGGGCTGAGTTGAAATGGACTTTCCTGGGGATGGTCTTAATGTTGGTTTGAGTCCATGGAGACCTTGGTATGGGGCAGTGGCACCAGGGCCCTGAAGGATTCTCCTAACCAGAGGTTATGACAAAGCTCCAATGAGCAAGTTTTCCATGGGGAGACGAGATTTGTTCTTATTGGTGCCTCAGGAAACCACCATATGCTGGTATTGGAAACGAGGCCTCTGAGGACAGATGCCTGGAAACCAAAGCAATGGATCTGATTAGGGCCTAGGGGCCTGTCCAGTTCAATATTCTTCTCTGGGGACATCTGTTGTCTGAGTGGAGGTAGTTGCTCAGCTGGTTTGAGATCACCCCTGTTTGTCCTGGGCTGCCTACACTATTGGGATGGCCTCGGTGACTTTGGAGGTTTTTCCTAATTTGCAAGGTTGTGGCCAATGGAATGGGAAGAATTCCCTTGAAAGGGAAGCACAGTCCTGAGGTGTGGCTCCAGGGACCCAAGTGTGGAGCGTGTGTGGTCCAGGCCTGTGGGGACAGAAGTCTGAAAACACAAACTCAGCTTAGGTTTGGGGATATATGTATGAAGGCTCAATCTACAGACCGTGAGAATTTTCCGGGCTATGAACAAAGGGCGAGTATGTGGCGCTTGCTCAGGGTTTTGTCTCTGGATTTTGTGTCAATGGTGGCCGTGGAATGTCGGGGTGTCCTCAAGGGCCATGGACAATTCTTTCTCTGGTGATTTGGCCTGATCCCAAGTGGTTGGGATCATTCTGTGGATGGGAAGAGTCCTTTCTGTATTTTTTTTTTTTTTACCTCAAGTGTCCCACCAAAGAGGGATTCCCGAGTAGAGCCCTGAGTAGGGGTGACTAGACATCTCGATCTCTGGTTGAGATTGGGGGACAAGGGGCTTGGCAAGCCCCATATGGGGGCTGTTGTTCCAGTCACTAAGAGGCTTTATATGAGGATAGGGCTCACGCTGAGGGTCACAATGTGTGTTTGTGCACATTGTGGCCCTCAGGGATAGGTGGGGCCTCATAGTCCAAGCTGCTTTCTCCTACAATGAACATTGGACAACATGCCAACCACTAGGTTTCTTGCCAAGGCGAAGGAGAAGTTCTGATTCTTGCATCACGTTCACTCCTGAGCAGTGAGTGGAGATAAGGTCTAGGTTCTGAAGGTGAAAACTGAGGTTGGGTAGAGATGATGGCCTAAAGCCATTGTGGGTGTGATATGCTCTGTGTATGGCCAGCTGTCTGGGTGTTGGACTGGAGGTCTGCCCTCAGGCTGTGTCAGACAGGGCTTTAGTGCACAGGCTAGACTGTATAATTGGGGTATGGTCGAGTGGCATGCAGGTTGTTACTCATTTGGCGTTTCTGGTTAGCCCTATAGGGCAACATTTTTCTTCTGGAGGGCAGGCAAAGTGCTGCATTGTGTCTCCAGAATTGCCAAACTGGAGGGGTGTGGCCAGGATTGTGAGGAAGGAAGTCTGAAAACACAAGCTAGCACAAGTTTTGGGGCCAAGAGCATGGCAGGCCCACTCTGCAGAGGCTGAATCGAGATCTCCTGCACGTGAGGTCCGGGCGATTATCAGATGTTGCCTCAAGCTGGAGTTTGTGTCCATGACGGCCCCTTCCTGAAGGGGGTGGGGGCGTCATGAGGCCAGGGAGGTTTCCCTACGCTGGGAGTTGTGAGCTGCTCCAAACTTCAAAGTTTCCTTCTTCAGGACAGTCGAGTACTATTGGATGGTTCCAGGATGCCCCATACAGAAAGACTCGAGAGCAGGGCCCTAAGCATGGATGCCGAGAAACGCCAACTCACCTTCCCATTGCCTGGTCGAGACAAGGCACGCTCAATCTGCGGGCTCTTGGGTGAGCTACCCAGAAGCCTGAGTTTAAATGGACTCTGACGATGATGAGTCATAATGTGGGTTGGTGGCCATGGAGACCTTCGAATGTGGCAGTAGCTAAGGGACCCTGCAGGATTCTCCAACCCGAAGGGCTTGACACAACTCCAACAAGGAAGCTTCCCATGTGGAGATGAGAGGTCTTCTGTCTGGTGCCTCAGGAAAGCCCCGTATGCTGGTCTTCGAACCCAGGCCTCTGAGGAGTGATACCTGGACACCAAAGCAAGAGTTCATAATAGGGCCTAGGGGCCTGTCTGGTTCAATCTTCTGTCTCTGCGGATATCTGTCTATGTGTCTGCATGGAGGTAGTAGTTGCTCAGCTTGTGTCATAATGCCCCTATTTGTCCAGTGCGGCTTGCGGTAGTGGGATGTCCTTGGGGACCTTGAGGTTTCTACTATTTTGTAGAGTTGTGGCCAATGGAATGTGCAGTTTCTTAGGAGAGAGCAGGCACAGTTCTGTGGTGTGGCTCCAGAGACCCCAGCCTGGGGGCTGTGTGGGCCATGGCTGTGCAGACAGACATCCAAAAACCCTAACTCAGCTCAGGTTTGGGGCCGAGGTTACGGCAGGCCTGATCTACAGTCCATGAGGGGAGCTCCTCTGGATATGAAAGAAGGGTGAGAGGGAGGCAGTCGCTCAGGCTTTTGTCTCTGGATGTTTTGTCCACAATGGCCGTTTAATGTAGGAGTTGCCTCATGGGTCGTAGAAGTCTCCCTCTCTGGTAGTTTGTCCAGCCCCCAAGAGTTTGGGGTCATTCTGTGGGAAGGGAAGTGTCCTGTTTTCTGCTTCATGTGTCCCCCCAGTAGAGGGATTCTAGAGCATAGCAGTGGGTACTGACAACTGGAATACTCGCCCTCTGCTTAAGCCTGGGGGCCTATGGATATGACAAGCCCCATATGCTGGATCTCTGTCCAGCCACTGAGAGGCGTTACTTTAATACGGGACTCACGCTGCAGGTCACAATGCATGTCTGTGCCCTAGGCGGCCCTCAAGCACTGGCGTGGCCTTTCGGACAATGCAGGTTTTCCCACATTGAACGTTGGACAACATGCCAACCACAAGGTTTCTGGCCATGGGGAAGGAGAAATTCTAATTTCTGCATCACGTTCACCCCTGGGCAGTGATTGGAGATAAGGTCTAGGTTCTGAAGCCTGAAAACCGAGGTTGGGAAGAGATGACGACCTACAGCCATAGCGGGTCATATGTGTCCAGGTTGGGGCCAGCTGTCTGGGTGTCGTTTGGGATGTCTTGTCTCAGGCTGTGCCAGACAAGGCATTAGTATACAGGGTGGGCTGTATAATTGCTTTACAATCGAGTGGCATGCATTAGAAAATCATTTGGGGTTTCTTATTAGCAGCATAGGGCAAAGTTTTTCTTCTGGAGGGCAGGCAGAGTGCTGCATTGTGGCTTCGGAATTCCCAAACTGGAGGGCTTGTGGGCCAGGAGAGTGAGGACGGAAGTCTGAGAACACAAGCTAGGCTTAGGTTTCGGGGAAAGGACATGGCAGGCACACTCTGCAGAGCTGAATTGAGATCTCATGCGTCTGAAATCAGGTCGAGGTTCAGACTTTGGCTCAGGTTTGGTTTCTGTCTATGTTGGCCCCTTCAGGAAGGGGGGGCATTATGAGGCCTTGGGGGTTTTCCCACTATTGGAGTTGTGAGATGCTCCAAACCGCAAGGATTCCTTCTGTGGGACAATTAAGATTTGTTGGATGGCTCCAGGACGTCTTATAAGGTATTTTTCCAGAACAGGGTTCTAAGTATGGATGCCTGGGCAGCCAGCCTCACATTCCAATTGTCTCCTAGCAACAAGAAACGTTTGATCTGCTGGCTTGGGGTAGCAACAGAGGGGGCTGAGTTGAAATGGACTTTCCTGGGGATGGTCTTAATGTTGGTTTGAGTCCATGGAGACCTTGGTATGGGGCAGTGGCACCAGGGCCCTGAAGGATTCTCCTAACCAGAGGTTATGACAAAGCTCCAATGAGCAAGTTTTCCATGGGGAGACGAGATTTGTTCTTATTGGTGCCTCAGGAAACCACCATATGCTGGTATTGGAAACGAGGCCTCTGAGGACAGATGCCTGGAAACCAAAGCAATGGATCTGATTAGGGCCTAGGGGCCTGTCCGGTTCAATATTCTTCTCTGGGGACATCTGTTGTCTGAGTGGAGGTAGTTGCTCAGCGGGTTTGAGATCACCCCTGTTTGTCCTGGGCGGCCTACACTATTGGGATGGCCTCGGTGACTTTGGAGGTTTTTCCTAATTTGCAAGGTTGTGGCCAATGGAATCGGAAGAATTCTCGGTTTTCAGGTTTCAGAACCTAGACCTTATCTCCAATCACTGTCCATGTTGAAGGTGATGCAGAAATCAGAACTCCTTCCCCATGGCAAGAAACCTTGTGGTTGGCATGTTGTCCAACGTTCATTGTCGTTGAAACCAGTGTGGCCCATGAGGCCCCGCCAATGCTCGCGGGCCACATTGGTCACAAACACACATTGTGACCCTCAGGCTGAGCCCAGTCCTCAAGTAAGGCCACTCAGTGGCTGGATGAAGAGATAGCCTATTGGGCTTGCCATGCCCCTAGGCCCCAATTTTTAACCATAGTTCGGATTGTCCCTTCAGTCTTCCCCACGGCTTTGCTTTGGAATTCCTCTTTTGGTGGGACACCTGAGGTAACAAAACTGAAATGAGTCCTCCCATCCCACAGATTGACGAAAAGCAATTGGGAATCGGGCCAAATCCTCAGAGAGGAAGATTCGTCCATGGCCCATGAGGCCTCCCCGACATTCCACGGCCATCACTGATACAAAATCCAGAGACAAAAGCCTGAGCAATCGCCACAGACTCGAACTTTCTTCATATCCTGTAGAGTTCTTCTCATGGTTTGTAGATCAGGCCTGCCATACCTACGTCCCCAAACCTAAGCTGAGTTTGTGTTTTCAGACTTCTGTCCTCAAAGAGTTGGGCCACACACCCTCCAGGCTGGGCCCCTGGAGCCACACATTAGGACTGTGCCTACCAATCCATGGGAATTCTGCCCATTCCATGGTCCAAAATCGTACAAATTAGGAGAAACCTCCAACGACCCTTAGGCCATCCCAATAGTTGGGTCACCCGGAACAAACAAGGGGTGTCTGACACCAGCTGATAATCGACCTCCACTCATACCATAGATGGATGTCCCCAGAGAAGAAGATTGAACCAGACAGGACCCTAGGCCATAATAGGATCCATTGCTATGGGTTACAGGCATGTGTCCTCAAAAGCCTGATTCCAATACGAGCATAGGGGTTTTCCTGAGGCACCCATCAGAACTCATCTCGTCTCCACAAGTAAACCTGTGCATGGGAGCCATGTCCAAAGCTTAGGAAAGTACTTCAGGTTGCCGGTGCCACCGCCCCATTCCAAGGCCCTCATGGACACAAAAACACATTAGGACACATCCTCAGGAAAGTCCATTTCAACTCAGCCACCGAGGTTGCTCCCGCAGAGCCATCAGATCTAAACTGTCTTGTTGCTAGGAGACAATTGGAATGCGAGGCGGGCTTCCCAGGCATCCGTCCGCGAATGGTGCTCTGGAGTCATTCCATATGGGATGTCCTGGAGCTGTCCAACAGGTCTCAATTGTCCGGAAGAAGGAATCCTGGAAGGGGGCATCCCACAACTCCCAACGTGGGAAAACCTCAATGGTCTCGAGATTCCGCTCCCTTCATGAAGCGGCCGTCATGCTCAGAAACTCCCACCTGAGCCAACGTCTGATCCTCGCCCTGACTTCAGATGCATGAGATATTGGTTCAGATCTGCAGGGGGTACCTGCCGTGCCCTCGCCCTGAAACCCAAGTCTAGCTTGTCTTCTCAGACTTCCATCCTCACACTCCTGGCCCCAAAGCCCTCAAGTTTGGCAATTTCGGACCCACAATTCAGCACTCTGCCTGCCCTCTAGAGAAAAAAATTATTGCCTCATGAGCTTCCCAGGCACCTTAAATGAGGGTAAACCTACACAACACTCGACTTTACCCAAATTATATAGTCTAACCTGGGCACTAATGCACTGTCGAACACATCCTGAGCCCGGACCTCCTGAACAACACCCAGAAAGCTGACCGCACACTGAGCACATAAAACCCGCCATGGCCTTAGGTCATCATCTCTTCCCTACCTCAGTTTTCAGGCTTCAGAACCGAGACCTTATCTCCAATCACTGCCCAGGGGTGAGTCTGATGCAGAAATCAGAACTCCTCCTTACCCATGGCAAGAACCCTTGTGGTTGGCACGTTGTCCAACGATCAGTGTAGGAGAAACCCTGAGGCCCCGCCCATTCTTGAGTGCGACGAGGGCATACACACGCATTGTGACCCTCAGCATGAGTCCTATCCTCTAGTAAGTCCTCTCAGTGGCTGGACCATTAGATGTCATAATGGGCTTGACATGTCCCTAGGCCCCAATTTTTAACCAGATTTCTGATTGTCCAGTCGCCCCTCCTAGGGCTCTACTCTGAAATCCCTCATTTGGTGGGACACCTGAGGTTAAAAAAGAAAACAACAACAACAACAAAATAAAACGGACTTCTTCCAGCCCACAGAATGAACCCAAACTCTTTGGACGGGGCCAAACCACCAGAGAGTAAGACTCGTCCATTTCCCATGAAGTCACCCAGAAATTCCACGACCATGAGTGACACGATATCCCGAGACAAAAACTTGAGCAGGAGCCTCACACTCGCCCTTCTTTCAAATCCCGAAAAGTTCTCCTCATGGTCTGTAGATCATTCCTGCCATACCTATGACCTGAAACATAAGCCGAGTTTGTGTTTTCAGACAACTGTCCAAAAAGGGCTGGACTACACAACCTACAGGCTCAGGCCCCTGGAGCCAAACCTGAGGACTGTACTTGCCCTCTCCAAGGGAATTGTGTGTGCCCATTCCAATGGCCACAACCCTTCTAATAGGATAAACCTCCAAAGTCCCTGATATATCTCAATAGTGGTAGCATCCCAGGAAAAACAGGGGCAATCTGAGCCCAAATGAGCCCCTACCTGCACTCAGACCCATAGACAGATGTCCTCAGAGGTAAAAAGGAAAGAACAGGCCCCTAGGCACTAATCAGATCCATTGCTTTGGTTTCCAGGCATCTCTCCTCAGAGGCCTGGATTTCAAAAGCAGCATATAGCTGTTTCTTGTTTCACCCATCAGAAAACATCTCATCTACACATGGGAAACTTGCACGTTGGAGCTGTGTCAAAGCCTCTGTTTAGGAGAACCCTTTAGGGCCCCAGAGCCACCGCTTCATTCCAAGGTCTCCATAGACACAAAAGCACATTCGGACCCATCCCCAGGGGTGTGCATTTCAACTCAGCATCCTCGGTAGCTCCCCACAGATCCAGGAGATCTAAACTGTCTTGTTGCTAGGAGACAATTGGAATGCGAGGTGGGCTACCCAGCCATCCATCCTTAGAACCCTGCTCAGAATCATTGGCCTGGAGCCAAACAACAGGTCTCAATTGTCCTGCCGAAGACTCTCTGCAGTTTGGAGCTTCTCACAACTCCCATCATGGGAAAACCCCCATGGCCTCGTGATGCCCCCCCATTCAAGAAGGGGCTATCAGGGACAGAAACTCCAACCTGAGCGATCGTCTGATCCTCGCCCTGACTTCAGATGCACGAGATCTCGATTCAGGTCTGTAGATTGTGCCTGCCATGGCCTCACCCAGAAACCTAAGCCTAGCTTGTGCTCTCAGACTTTTGTCGTCAGACTACTGGCCCACCAGGCCTCCAGTTTGGCAATCCAGAACTACAATGCAGCACTCTGCCTGCCCTCCAGATAAAAAACGTTGTCCTCTGGGGCTACCCAGTAACGCCAAATGAGGATCAACCTGCACCGACCTTGGCTGTACCCCAAATACATAGGCTGACCAGGGCACTAATGCCCTTTCTGACACAGCCTGAGCCTGGACCCCCTGGCCCCTCCCAGACAGCTGGCCGCACACTGAGCACATTGAGCCGCCATGGCCTTAGGTCGTCATCTCTTTCCAACCTCGGTTTTCAGGTTTCAGAACCTAGACCTTATCTCCAATCACTGTCCATGTTGAAGGTGATGCAGAAATCAGAACTCCTTCCCCATGGCAAGAAACCTTGCGGTTGGCATGTTGTCCAACGTTCAGTGTAGTTGAAACCAGTGTGGCCCATGAGGCCCCGCCCATGCTCATGGGCCACATTGGTCACAATCACACATTGTGACCCTCAGGCTGAGCCCAGTCCTCAAGTAAGGCCACTCAGTGGCTGGATGAAGAGATAGCATATTGGGCTTGCCATGCCCCTAGGCCCCAATTTTTAACCATAGTTCGGATTGTCCCTTCAGTCTTCCCCACGGCTTTGCTTTGGAATTCCTCTTTTGGTGGGACACCTGAGGTAACAAAACTGAAATGAGTCCTCCCATCCCACAGATTGACGAAAAGCAATTGGGAATCGGGCCAAATCCTCAGAGAGGAAGATTCGTCCATGGCCCATGAGGCCTCCCCGACATTCCACGGCCATCACTGATACAAAATCCAGAGACAAAAGCCTGAGCAATCGCCACAGACTCGAACTTTCTTCATATCCTGTAGAGTTCTTCTCATGGTTTGTAGATCGGGCCTGCCATACCTACGTCCCCAAACCTAAGCTGAGTTTGTGTTTTCAGACTTCTGTCCTCAAAGTCTTGGGCCACACACCCTCCAGGCTGGGCCCCTGGAGCCACACATTAGGACTGTGCCTACCAATCCATGGGAATTCTGCCCATTCCATGGTCCAAAATCGTACAAATTAGGAGAAACCTCCAACGACCCTTAGGCCATCCCAATAGTGTGGGTCACCCGGAACAAAAAAGGGGTGTCTGACACCAGCTGATAATCGACCTCCACTCATACCATAGATGGATGTCCCCAGAGAAGAAGATTGAACCAGACAGGACCCTAGGCCATAATAGGATCCATTGCTATGGGTTACAGGCATGTGTCCTCAAAAGCCTGATTCCAATACGAGCATAGGGGTTTTCCTGAGGCACCCATCAGAACTCATCTCGTCTCCACAAGTAAACCTGTGCATGGGAGCCATGTCCAAAGCTTAGGAAAGTACTTCAGGTTGCCGGTGCCACCGCCCCATTCCAAGGCCCTCATGGACACAAAAACACATTAGGACACATCCTCAGGAAAGTCCATTTCAACTCAGCCACCGAGGTTGCTCCCGCAGAGCCATCAGATCTAAACTGTCTTGTTGCTAGGAGACAATTGGAATGCGAGGCGGGCTTCCCAGGCATCCGTCCGCGAATGGTGCTCTGGAGTCATTCCATATGGGATGTCCTGGAGCTGTCCAACAGGTCTCAATTGTCCGGAAGAAGGAATCCTGGAAGGGGGCATCCCACAACTCCCAACGTGGGAAAACCTCAATGGTCTCGAGATTCCGCTCCCTTCATGAAGCGGCCGTCATGCTCAGAAACTCCCACCTGAGCCAACGTCTGATCCTCGCCCTGACTTCAGATGCATGAGATATTGGTTCAGATCTGCAGGGGGTACCTGCCGTGCCCTCGCCCTGAAACCCAAGTCTAGCTTGTCTTCTCAGACTTCCATCCTCACACTCCTGGCCCCAAAGCCCTCAAGTTTGGCAATTCCGGACCCACAATGCAGCACTCTGCCTGCCCTCTAGAGAAAAAAATTATTGCCTCATGAGCTTCCCAGGCACCTTAAATGAGGGTAAACCTACACAGCACTCGACTTTACCCAAATTATATAGTCTAACCTGGGCACTAATGCACTGTCGAACACATCCTGAGCCCGGACCTCCTGACCAACACCCAGAAAGCTGACCGCACACTGAGCACATAAAACCCGCCATGGCCTTAGGTCATCATCTCTTCCCTACCTCAGTTTTCAGGCTTCAGAACCGAGACCTTATCTCCAATCACTGCCCAGGGGTGAGTCTGATGCAGAAATCAGAACTCCTCCTTACCCATGGCAAGAACCCTTGTGGTTGGCACGTTGTCCAACGATCAGTGTAGGAGAAACCCTGGGGCCCCGCCCATTCTTGAGTGCGACGAGGGCATACACACGCATTGTGACCCTCAGCATGAGTCCTATCCTCTACTAAGTCCTCTCAGTGGCTGGACCATTAGATGTCATAATGGGCTTGACATGTCCCTAGGCCCCAATTTTTAACCAGATTTCTGATTGTCCAGTCGCCCCTCCTAGGGCTCTACTCTGAAATCCCTCATTTGGTGGGACACCTGAGGTTAAAAAAGAAAACAACAACAACAACAAAATAAAACGGACTTCTTCCAGCCCACAGAATGAACCCAAACTCTTTGGACGGGGCCAAACCACCAGAGAGTAAGACTCGTCCATTTCCCATGAAGTCACCCAGAAATTCCACGACCATGAGTGACACGATATCCCGAGACAAAAACTTGAGCAGGAGCCTCACACTCGCCCTTCTTTCAAATCCCGAAAAGTTCTCCTCATGGTCTGTAGATCATTCCTGCCATACCTATGACCTGAAACATAAGCCGAGTTTGTGTTTTCAGACAACTGTCCAAAAAGGGCTGGACTACACAACCTACAGGCTCAGGCCCCTGGAGCCAAACCTGAGGACTGTACTTGCCCTCTCCAAGGGAATTGTGTGTGCCCATTCCAATGGCCACAACCCTTCTAATAGGATAAACCTCCAAAGTCCCTGATATATCTCAATAGTGGTAGCATCCCAGGAAAAACAGGGGCAATCTGAGCCCAAATGAGCCCCTACCTGCACTCAGACCCATAGACAGATGTCCTCAGAGGTAAAAAGGAAAGAACAGGCCCCTAGGCACTAATCAGATCCATTGCTTTGGTTTCCAGGCATCTCTCCTCAGAGGCCTGGATTTCAAAAGCAGCATATAGCTGTTTCTTGTTTCACCCATCAGAAAACATCTCATCTACACATGGGAAACTTGCACGTTGGAGCTGTGTCAAAGCCTCTGTTTAGGAGAACCCTTTAGGGCCCCAGAGCCACCACTTCATTCCAAGGTCTCCATAGACACAAAAGCACATTCGGACCCATCCCCAGGGGTGTGCATTTCAACTCAGCATCCTCGGTAGCTCCCCACAGATCCAGGAGATCTAAACTGTCTTGTTGCTAGGAGACAATTGGAATGCGAGGTGGGCTACCCAGCCATCCATCCTTAGAACCCTGCTCAGAATCATGGGCCTGGAGCCAAACAACAGATCTCAATTGTCCTGCCGAAGACTCTCTGCAGTTTGGAGCTTCTCACAACTCCCATCATGGGAAAACCCCCATGGCCTCGTGATGCCCCCCCATTCAAGAAGGGGCTATCAGGGACAGAAACTCCAACCTGAGCGATCGTCTGATCCTCGCCCTGACTTCAGATGCACGAGATCTCGATTCAGGTCTGTAGATTGTGCCTGCCATGGCCTCACCCAGAAACCTAAGCCTAGCTTGTGCTCTCAGACTTTTGTCGTCAGACTACTGGGCCACCAGGCCTCCAGTTTGGCAATCCAGAACTACAATGCAGCACTCTGCCTGCCCTCCAGATAAAAAACGTTGTCCTCTGGGGCTACCCAGTAACCCCAAATGAGGATCAACCTGCACCGACCTTGGCTGTACCCCAAATACATAGGCTGACCAGGGCACTAATGCCCTTTCTGACACAGCCTGAGCCTGGACCCCCTGGCCCCTCCCAGACAGCTGGCCGCACACTGAGCACATCGAGCCGCCATGGCCTTAGGTCGTCATCTCTTTCCATCCTCGGTTTTCAGGTTTCAGAACCTAGACCTTATCTCCAATCACTGTCCATGTTGAAGGTGATGCAGAAATCAGAACTCCTTCCCCATGGCAAGAAACCTTGTGGTTGGCATGTTGTCCAACGTTCAGTGTCGTTGAAACCAGTGTGGCCCATGAGGCCCTGCCCATGCTCCCGGGCCACATTGGTCACAATCACACATTGTGACCCTCAGGCTGAGCCCAGTCCTCAAGTAAGGCCACTCAGTGGCTGGATGAAGAGATAGCATATTGGGCTTGCCATGCCCCTAGGCCCCAATTTTTAACCATAGTTCGGATTGTCCCTTCAGTCTTCCCCACGGCTTTGCTTTGGAATTCCTCTTTTGGTGGGACACCTGAGGTAACAAAACTGAAATGAGTCCTCCCATCCCACAGATTGACGAAAAGCAATTGGGAATTGGGCCAAATCCTCAGAGAGGAAGATTCGTCCATGGCCCATGAGGCCTCCCCGACATTCCACGGCCATCACTGATACAAAATCCAGAGACAAAAGCCTGAGCAATCGCCACAGACTCGAACTTTCTTCATATCCTGTAGAGTTCTTCTCATGGTTTGTAGATCGGGCCTGCCATACCTACGTCCCCAAACCTAAGCTGAGTTTGTGTTTTCAGACTTCTGTCCTCAAAGTCTTGGGCCACACACCCTCCAGGCTGGGCACCTAGAGCCACACATTAGGACTGTGCCTACCAATCCATGGGAATTCTGCCCATTCCATGGTCCAAAATCGTACAAATTAGGAGAAACCTCCAACGACCCTTAGGCCATCCCAATAGTGTGGGTCACCCGGAACAAACAAGGGGTGTCTGACACCAGCTGATAATCGACCTCCACTCATACCATAGATGGATGTCCCCAGAGAAGAAGATTGAACCAGACAGGACCCTAGGCCATAATAGGATCCATTGCTATGGGTTACAGGCATGTGTCCTCAAAAGCCTGATTCCAATACGAGCATAGGGGTTTTCCTGAGGCACCCATCAGAACTCATCTCGTCTCCACAAGTAAACCTGTGCATGGGAGCCATGTCCAAAGCTTAGGAAAGTACTTCAGGTTGCCGGTGCCACCGCCCCATTCCAAGGCCCTCATGGACACAAAAACACATTAGGACACATCCTCAGGAAAGTCCATTTCAACTCAGCCACCAAGGTTGCTCCCGCAGAGCCATCAGATCTAAACTGTCTTGTTGCTAGGAGACAATTGGAATGCGAGGCGGGCTTCCCAGGCATCCGTCCGCGAATGGTGCTCTGGAGTCATTCCATATGGGATGTCCTGGAGCTGTCCAACAGGTCTCAATTGTCCGGAAGAAGGAATCCTGGAAGGGGGCATCCCACAACTCCCAACGTGGGAAAACCTCAATGGTCTCGAGATTCCGCTCCCTTCATGAAGCGGCCGTCATGCTCAGAAACTCCCACCTGAGCCAACGTCTGATCCTCGCCCTGACTTCAGATGCATGAGATATTGGTTCAGATCTGCAGGGGGTACCTGCCGTGCCCTCGCCCTGAAACCCAAGTCTAGCTTGTCTTCTCAGACTTCCATCCTCACACTCCTGGCCCCAAAGCCCTCAAGTTTGGCAATTCCGGACCCACAATGCAGCACTCTGCCTGCCCTCTAGAGAAAAAAATTATTGCCTCATGAGCTTCCCAGGCACCTTAAATGAGGGTAAACCTACACAACACTCGACTTTACCCAAATTATATAGTCTAACCTGGGCACTAATGCACTGTCGAACACATCCTGAGCCCGGACCTCCTGACCAACACCCAGAAAGCTGACCGCACACTGAGCACATAAAACCCGCCATGGCCTTAGGTCATCATCTCTTCCCTACCTCAGTTTTCAGGCTTCAGAACCGAGACCTTATCTCCAATCACTGCCCAGGGGTGAGTCTGATGCAGAAATCAGAACTCCTCCTTACCCATGGCAAGAACCCTTGTGGTTGGCACGTTGTCCAACGATCAGTGTAGGAGAAACCCTGAGGCCCCGCCCATTCTTGAGTGCGACGAGGGCATACACACGCATTGTGACCCTCAGCATGAGTCCTATCCTCTAGTAAGTCCTCTCAGTGGCTGGACCATTAGATGTCATAATGGGCTTGACATGTCCCTAGGCCCCAATTTTTAACCAGATTTCTGATTGTCCAGTCGCCCCTCCTAGGGCTCTACTCTGAAATCCCTCATTTGGTGGGACACCTGTGGTTAAAAAAGAAAACAACAACAACAACAAAATAAAACGGACTTCTTCCAGCCCACAGAATGAACCCAAACTCTTTGGACGGGGCCAAACCACCAGAGAGTAAGACTCGTCCATTTCCCATGAAGTCACCCAGAAATTCCACGACCATGAGTGACACGATATCCCGAGACAAAAACTTGAGCAGGAGCCTCACACTCGCCCTTCTTTCAAATCCCGAAAAGTTCTCCTCATGGTCTGTAGATCAGTCCTGCCATACCTATGACCTGAAACATAAGCCGAGTTTGTGTTTTCAGACAACTGTCCAAAAAGGGCTGGACTACACAACCTACAGGCTCAGGCCCCTGGAGCCAAACCTGAGGACTGTACTTGCCCTCTCCAAGGGAATTGTGTGTGCCCATTCCAATGGCCACAACCCTTCTAATAGGATAAACCTCCAAAGTCCCTGATATATCTCAATAGTGGTAGCTTCCCAGGAAAAACAGGGGCAATCTGAGCTCAAATGAGCCCCTACCTGCACTCAGACCCATAGACAGATGTCCTCAGAGGTAAAAAGGAAAGAACAGGCCCCTAGGCACTAATCAGATCCATTGCGTTGGTTTCCAGGCATCTCTCCTCAGAGGCCTGGATTTCAAAAGCAGCACATAGCTGTTTCTTGTTTCACCCATCAGAAAACATCTCATCTACACATGGGAAACTTGCACGTTGGAGCTGTGTCAAAGCCTCTGTTTAGGAGAACCCTTTAGGGCCCCAGAGCCACCGCTTCATTCCAAGGTCTCCATAGACACAAAAGCACATTCGGACCCATCCCCAGGGGTGTGCATTTCAACTCAGCATCCTCGGTAGCTCCCCACAGATCCAGGAGATCTAAACTGTCTTGTTGCTAGGAGACAATTGGAATGCGAGGTGGGCTACCCAGCCATCCATCCTTAGAACCCTGCTCAGAATCATTGGCCTGGAGCCAAACAACAGGTCTCAATTGTCCTGCCGAAGACTCTCTGCAGTTTGGAGCTTCTCACAACTCCCATCATGGGAAAACCCCCATGGCCTCGTGATGCCCCCCCATTCATGAAGAGGCCATCAGGGACAGAAACTCCAACCTGAGCGATCGTCTGATCCTCGCCCTGACTTCAGATGCACGAGATCTCGATTCAGGTCTGTAGATTGTGCCTGCCATGGCATCACCCAGAAACCTAAGCCTAGCTTGTGTTCTCAGACTTTTGTCGTCAGACTACTGGCCCACAAGGCCTCCAGTTTGGCAATCCAGAACTACAATGCAACACTCTGCCTGCCCTCCAGATAAAAAACATTGTCCTCTGGGGCTACCCAGTAACTCCAAATGAGGATCAACCTGCATCGACCTTGGCTGTACCCCAAATACATAGGCTGACCAGGGCACTAATGCCCTTTCTGACACAGCCTGAGCCTGAAACCCCTGGCCCCTTCCAGACAGCTGGCCGCACATTGAGCACATCGAGCCGCCATGGCCTTAGGTCGTCATCTCTTCCCAACCTCGGTTTTCAGGTTTCAGAACCTAGACCTTATCTCCAATCACAGTCCATGTTGAAGGTGATGCAGAAATCAGAACTCCTTCCCCATGGCAAGAAACCTTGTGGTTGGCATGTTGTCCAAAGTTCAGTGTCGTTGAAACCAGTGTGTCCCATGAGGCCCCGCCCATGCTCGCGGGCCACATTGGTCACAAACACACATTGTGACCCTCAGGCTGAGCCCAGTCCTCAAGTAAGGCCACTCAGTGGCTGGATGAAGAGATAGCATATTGGGCTTGCCATGCCCCTAGGCCCCAATTTTTAACCATAGTTCGGATTGTCCCTTCAGTCTTCCCCACGGCTTTGCTTTGGAATTCCTCTTTTGGTGGGACACCTGAGGTAACAAAACTGAAATGAGTCCTCCCATCCCACAGATTGACGAAAAGCAATTGGGAATCGGGCCAAATCCTCAGAGAGGAAGATTCGTCCATGGCCCATGAGGCCTCCCCGACATTCCACGGCCATCACTGATACAAAATCCAGAGACAAAAGCCTGAGCAATCGCCACAGACTCGCACTTTCTTCATATCCTGTAGAGTTCTTCTCATGGTTTGTAGATCGGGCCTGCCATACCTACGTCTCCAAACCTAAGCTGAGTTTGTGTTTTCAGACTTCTGTCCTCAAAGTCTTGGGCCACACACCTTCCAGGCTGGGCCCCTGGAGCCACACATTAGGACTGTGCCTACCAATCCATGGGAATTCTGCCCATTCCATGGTCGAAAATCGTACAAATTAGGAGAAACCTCCAACGACCCTTAGGCCATCCCAATAGTGTGGGTCACCCGGAACAAACAAGGGGTGTCTGACACCAGCTGATAATCGACCTCCACTCATACCATAGATGGATGTCCCCAGAGAAGAAGATTGAACCAGACAGGACCCTAGGCCATAATAGGATCCATTGCTATGGGTTACAGGCATGTGTCCTCAAAAGCCTGATTCCAATACGAGCATAGGGGTTTTCCTGAGGCACCCATCAGAACTCATCTCGTCTCCACAAGTAAACCTGTGCATGGGAGCCATGTCCAAAGCTTAGGAAAGTACTTCAGGTTGCCGGTGCCACCGCCCCATTCCAAGGCCCTCATGGACACAAAAACACATTAGGACACATCCTCAGGAAAGTCCATTTCAACTCAGCCACCGAGGTTGCTCCCGCAGAGCCATCAGATCTAAACTGTCTTGTTGCTAGGAGACAATTGGAATGCGAGGCGGGCTTCCCAGGCATCCATCCGCGAACGGTGCTCTGGAGTCATACCATATGGGATGTCCTGGAGCTGTCCAACAGGTCTCAATTGTCCGGAAGAAGGAATCCTGGAAGGGGGCATCCCACAACTCCCAACGTGGGAAAACCTCAATGGTCTCGAGATTCCGCTCCCTTCATGAAGCGGCCGTCATGCTCAGAAACTCCCACCTGAGCCAACGTCTGATCCTCGCCCTGACTTCAGATGCATGAGATATTGGTTCAGATCTGCAGGGGGTACCTGCCGTGCCCTCGCCCTGAAACCCAAGTCTAGCTTGTCTTCTCAGACTTCCATCCTCACACTCCTGGCCCCAAAGTCCTCAAGTTTGGCAATTCCGGACCCACAATGCAGCACTCTGCCTGCCCTCTAGAGAAAAAAATTATTGCCTCATGAGCTTCCCAGGCACCTTAAATGAGGGTAAACCTACACAGCACTCGACTTTACCCAAATTATATAGTCTAACCTGGGCACTAATGCACTGTCGAACACATCCTGAGCCCGGACCTCCTGAACAACACCCAGAAAGCTGACCGCACACTGAGCACATAAAACCCGCCATGGCCTTAGGTCATCATCTCTTCCCTACCTCAGTTTTCAGGCTTCAGAACCGAGACCTTATCTCCAATCACTGCCCAGGGGTGAGTCTGATGCAGAAATCAGAACTCCTCCTTACCCATGGCAAGAACCCTTGTGGTTGGCACGTTGTCCAACGATCAGTGTAGGAGAAACCCTGAGGCCCCGCCCATTCTTGAGTGCGACGAGGGCATACACACGCATTGTGACCCTCAGCATGAGTCCTATCCTCTAGTAAGTCCTCTCAGTGCCTGGACCATTAGATGTCATAATGGGCTTGACATGTCCCTAGGCCCCAATTTTTAACCAGATTTCTGATTGTCCAGTCGCCCCTCCTAGGGCTCTACTCTGAAATCCCTCATTTGGTGGGACACCTGAGGTTAAAAAAGAAAACAACAACAACAACAAAATAAAACGGACTTCTTCCAGCCCACAGAATGAACCCAAACTCTTTGGATGGGGCCAAACCACCAGAGAGTAAGACTCGTCCATTTCCCATGAAGTCACCCAGAAATTCCACGACCATGAGTGACACGATATCCCGAGACAAAAACTTGAGCAGGAGCCTCACACTCGCCCTTCTTTCAAATCCCGAAAAGTTCTCCTCATGGTCTGTAGATCAGTCCTGCCATACCTATGACCTGAAACATAAGCCGAGTTTGTGTTTTCAGACAACTGTCCAAAAAGGGCTGGACTACACAACCTACAGGCTCAGGCCCCTGGAGCCAAACCTGAGGACTGTACTTGCCCTCTCCAAGGGAATTGTGTGTGCCCATTCCAATGGCCACAACCCTTCTAATAGGATAAACCTCCAAAGTCCCTGATATATCTCAATAGTGGTAGCATCCCAGGAAAAACAGGGGCAATCTGAGCCCAAATGAGCCCCTACCTGCACTCAGACCCATAGACAGATGTCCTCAGAGGTAAAAAGGAAAGAACAGGCCCCTAGGCACTAATCAGATCCATTGCTTTGGTTTCCAGGCATCTCTCCTCAGAGGCCTGGATTTCAAAAGCAGCACATAGCTGTTTCTTGTTTCACCCATCAGAAAACATCTCATCTACACATGGGAAACTTGCACGTTGGAGCTGTGTCAAAGCCTCTGTTTAGGAGAACCCTTTAGGGCCCCAGAGCCACCGCTTCATTCCAAGGTCTCCATAGACACAAAAGCACATTCGGACCCATCCCCAGGGGTGTGCATTTCAACTCAGCATCCTCGGTAGCTCCCCACAGACCCAGAAGATCTAAACTGTCTTGTTGCTAGGAGACAATTGGAATGCGAGGTGGGCTACCCAGCCATCCATCCTTAGAACCCTGCTCAGAATCATTGGCCTGGAGCCAAACAACAGGTCTCAATTGTCCTGCCGAAGACTCTCTGCAGTTTGGAGCTTCTCACAACTCCCATCATGGGAAAACCCCCATGGCCTCGTGATGCCCCCCCATTCATGAAGAGGCCATCAGGGACAGAAACTCCAACCTGAGCGATCGTCTGATCCTCGCCCTGACTTCAGATGCACGAGATCTCGATTCAGGTCTGTAGATTGTGCCTGCCATGGCATCACCCAGAAACCTAAGCCTAGCTTGTGTTCTCAGACTTTTGTCGTCAGACTACTGGCCCACAAGGCCTCCAGTTTGGCAATCCAGAACTACAATGCAACACTCTGCCTGCCCTCCAGATAAAAAACATTGTCCTCTGGGGCTACCCAGTAACCCCAAATGAGGATCAACCTGCATCGACCTTGGCTGTACCCCAAATACATAGGCTGACCAGGGCACTAATGCCCTTTCTGACACAGCCTGAGCCTGAAACCCCTGGCCCCTTCCAGACAGTTGGCCGCACATTGAGCACATCGAGCCGCCATGGCCTTAGGTCGTCATCTCTTCCCAACCTCGGTTTTCAGGTTTCAGAACCTAGACCTTATCTCCAATCACAGTCCATGTTGAAGGTGATGCAGAAATCAGAACTCCTTCCCCATGGCAAGAAACCTTGTGGTTGGCATGTTGTCCAAAGTTCAGTGTCGTTGAAACCAGTGTGTCCCATGAGGCCCCGCCCATGCTCGCGGGCCACATTGGTCACAAACACACATTGTGACCCTCAGGCTGAGCCCAGTCCTCAAGTAAGGCCACTCAGTGGCTGGATGAAGAGATAGCATATTGGGCTTGCCATGCCCCTAGGCCCCAATTTTTCACCATAGTTCGGATTGTCCCTTCAGTCTTCCCCACGGCTTTGCTTTGGAATTCCTCTTTTGGTGGGACACCTGAGGTAACAAAACTGAAATGAGTCCTCCCATCCCACAGATTGACGAAAAGCAATTGGGAATCGGGCCAAATCCTCAGAGAGGAAGATTCGTCCATGGCCCATGAGGCCTCCCCGACATTCCACGGCCATCACTGATACAAAATCCAGAGACAAAAGCCTGAGCAATCGCCACAGACTCGCACTTTCTTCATATCCTGTAGAGTTCTTCTCATGGTTTGTAGATCGGGCCTGCCATACCTACGTCTCCAAACCTAAGCTGAGTTTGTGTTTTCAGACTTCTGTCCTCAAAGTCTTGGGCCACACACCTTCCAGGCTGGGCCCCTGGAGCCACACATTAGGACTGTGCCTACCAATCCATGGGAATTCTGCCCATTCCATGGTCCAAAATCGTACAAATTAGGAGAAACCTCCAACGACCCTTAGGCCATCCCAATAGTGTGGGTCACCCGGAACAAACAAGGGGTGTCTGACACCAGCTGATAATCGACCTCCACTCATACCATAGATGGATGTCCCCAGAGAAGAAGATTGAACCAGACAGGACCCTAGGCCATAATAGGATCCATTGCTATGGGTTACAGGCATGTGTCCTCAAAAGCCTGATTCCAATAGGAGCATAGGGGTTTTCCTGAGGCACCCATCAGAACTCATCTCGTCTCCACAAGTAAACCTGTGCATGGGAGCCATGTCCAAAGCTTAGGAAAGTACTTCAGGTTGCCGGTGCCACCGCCCCATTCCAAGGCCCTCATGGACACAAAAACACATTAGGACACATCCTCAGGAAAGTCCATTTCAACTCAGCCACCGAGGTTGCTCCCGCAGAGCCATCAGATCTAAACTGTCTTGTTGCTAGGAGACAATTGGAATGCGAGGCGGGCTTCCCAGGCATCCATCCGCGAACGGTGCTCTGGAGTCATACCATATGGGATGTCCTGGAGCTGTCCAACAGGTATCAATTGTCCGGAAGAAGGAATCCTGGAAGGGGGCATCCCACAACTCCCAACGTGGGAAAACCTCAATGGTCTCGAGATCCGCTCCCTTCATGAAGCGGCCGTCATGCTCAGAAACTCCCACCTGAGCCAACGTCTGATCCTCGCCCTGACTTCAGATGCATGAGATATTGGTTCAGATCTGCAGGGGGTACCTGCCGTGCCCTCGCCCTGAAACCCAAGTCTAGCTTGTCTTCTCAGACTTCCATCCTCACACTCCTGGCCCCAAAGCCCTCAAGTTTGGCAATTCTGGACCCACAATGCAGCACTCTGCCTGCCCTCTAGAGAAAAAAATTATTGCCTCATGAGCTGCCCAGGCACCTTAAATGAGGGTAAACCTACACAGCACTCGACTTTACCCAAATTATATAGTCTAACCTGGGCACTAATGCACTGTCGAACACATCCTGAGCCCGGACCTCCTGACCAACACCCAGAAAGCTGACCGCACACTGAGCACATAAAACCCGCCATGGCCTTAGGTCATCATCTCTTCCCTACCTCAGTTTTCAGGCTTCAGAACCGAGACCTTATCTCCAATCACTGCCCAGGGGTGAGTGTGATGCAGAAATCAGAACTCCTCCTTACCCATGGCAAGAACCGTTGTGGTTGGCACGTTGTCCAACGATCAGTGTAGGAGAAACCCTGAGGCCCCGCCCATTCTTGAGTGCGACGAGGGCATACACACGCATTGTGACCCTCAGCATGAGTCCTGTCCTCTAGTAAGTCCTCTCAGTGGCTGGACCATTAGATGTCATAATGGGCTTGACATGTCCCTAGGCCCCAATTTTTAACCAGATTTCTGATTGTCCAGTCGCCCCTCCTAGGGCTCTACTCTGAAATCCCTCATTTGGTGGGACACCTGAGGTTAAAAAAGAAAACAACAACAACAACAACAATATAAAACGGACTTCTTCCAGCCCACAGAATGAACCCAAACTCTTTGGACGGGGCCAAACCACCAGAGAGTAAGACTCGTCCATTTCCCATGAAGTCACCCAGAAATTCCACGACCATGAGTGACACGATATCCCGAGACAAAAACTTGAGCAGGAGCCTCACACTCGCCCTTCTTTCAAATCCCGAAAAGTTCTCCTCATGGTCTGTAGATCAGTCCTGCCATACCTATGACCTGAAACATAAGCCGAGTTTGTGTTTTCAGACAACTGTCCAAAAAGGGCTGGACTACACAACCTACAGGCTCAGGCCCCTGGAGCCAAACCTGAGGACTGTACTTGTTCTCTCCAAGGGAATTGTGTGTGCCCATTCCAATGGCCACAACCCTTCTAATAGGATAAACCTCCAAAGTCCCTGATATATCTCAATAGTGGTAGCTTCCCAGGAAAAACAGGGGCAATCTGAGCCCAAATGAGCCCCTACCTGCACTCAGACCCATAGACAGATGTCCTCAGAGGTAAAAAGGAAAGAACAGGCCCCTAGGCACTAATCAGATCCATTGCTTTGGTTTCCAGGCATCTCTCCTCAGAGGCCTGGATTTCAAAAGCAGCATATAGCTGTTTCTTGACTCACCCATCAGAAAACATCTCATCTACACATGGGAAACTTGCACGTTGGAGCTGTGTCAAAGCCTCTGTTTAGGAGAACCCATTAGGGCCCGAGTGCCACCGCTTCATTCCAAGGTCTCCATAGACACAAAAGCATATTCGGACCCATCCCCAGTGGTGTGCATTTCAACTCAGCATCCTCCGTAGCTCCCCACAGATCCAGGAGATCTAAACTGTCTTGTTGCTAGGAGAAAATTGGAATGCGAGGTGGGCTACCCAGCCATCCATCCTTAGAACCCTGCTCAGAATCATTGGCCTGGAGCCAAACAAGAGGTCTCAATTGTCCTGCCGAAGACTCTCTGCAGTTTGGAGCTTCTCACAACTCCCATCATGGGAAAACCCCCATGGCCTCGTGATGCCCCCCCATTCATGAAGGGGCCATCAGGGACAGAAACTCCAACCTGAGCGATCGTCTGATCCTCGCCCTGACTTCAGATGCACGAGATCTCGATTCAGGTCTGTAGATTGTGCCTGCCATGGCCTCACCCAGAAACCTAAGCCTAGCTTGTGTTCTCAGACTTTTGTCGTCAGACTACTGGCCCACAAGGCCTCCAGTTTGGCAATCCAGAACTACAATGCAGCACTCTGCCTGCCCTCAAGATAAAAAACATTGTCCTCTGGGGCTACCCAGTAACCCCAAATGAGGATCAACCTGCACCGACATTGGCTGTACCCCAAATACATAGGCTGACCAGGGCACTAATGCCCTTTCTGACACAGCCTGAGCCTGGACCCCCTGGCACCTCCCAGACAGCTGGCTGCACACTGAGCACATCGAGCCGCCATGGCCTTAGGTCGTCATCTCTTCCCAACCTCGGTTTTCAGGTTTCAGAACCTAGACCTTATCTCCAATCACTGTCCATGTTGAAGGTGATGCAGAAATCAGAACTCCTTCCCCATGGCAAGAAACCTTGTGGTTGGCATGTTGTCCAACGTTCAGTGTCGTTGAAACCAGTGTGGCCCATGAGGCCCCGTCCATGCTCGCGGGCCACATTGGTCACAAACACACATTGCGACCCTCAGGCTGAGCCCAGTCCTCAAGTAAGGCCACTCAGTGGCTGGATGAAGAGATAGCATATTGGGCTTGCCATGCCCCTAGGCCCCAATTTTTAACCATAGTTCGGATTGTCCCTTCAGTCTTCCCCACGGCTTTGCTTTGGAATTCCTCTTTTGGTGGGACACCTGAGGTAACAAAACTGAAATGAGTCCTCCCATCCCACAGATTGACGAAAAGCAATTGGGAATCGGGCCAAATCCTCAGAGAGGAAGATTCGTCCATGGCCCATGAGGCCTCCCCGACATTCCACGGCCATCACTGATACAAAATCCAGAGACAAAAGCCTGAGTAATCGCCACAGACTCGCACTTTCTTCATATCCTGTAGAGTTCTTCTCATGGTGTGTAGATCGGGCCTGCCATACCTACGTCCCCAAACCTAAGCTGAGTTTGTGTTTTCAGACTTCTGTCCTCAAAGTCTTGGGCCACACACCCTCCAGGCTGGGCCCCTGGAGCCACACATTAGGACTGTGCCTACCAATCCATGGGAATTCTGCCCATTCCATGGTCCAAAATCGTACAAATTAGGAGAAACCTCCAACGACCCTTAGGCCATCCCAATAGTGTGGGTCACCCGGAACAAACAAGGGGTGTCTGACACCAGCTGATAATCGACCTCCACTCATACCATAGATGGATGTCCCCAGAGAAGAATATTGAACCAGACAGGACCCTAGGCCATAATAGGATCCATTGCTTTGGGTTACAGGCATGTGTCCTCAAAAGCCTGATTCCAAGACGAGCATAGGGGTTTTCCAGAGGCACCCATCAGAACTCAACTCGTCTCCACAAGGAAACCTGTGCATGGGAGCCATGTCCAAAGCTTAGGAGAGTACTTCAGGGTCCCGGTGCCACCGCCCCATTCCAAGGCACTCATGGACACAAAAACACATTAGGACCCATCCTCAGGAAAGTCCATTTCAACTCAGCCACCCCGGTTGTTCCGGCAGAGCCATCAGATCTAAACTGTCTTGTTGCTAGGAGACAATTTGAATGCGAGGCGGGCTTCCCAGGCATCCATCCACGAACGGTGCTCTGGAGTCATTCCATATGGAATGTCCTGGAGCTGTTCAACAGGTTTCAATTGTCCCGCAGAAGGAATCCTTTAAGGGGGCATCCCACAACTCCCAACGTGGGAAAACCTCAATGGCCTCGAGATTCCGCTCCCTTCATGAAGCGTCAATCATGCACAGAAAATCCATCCTGAGCCAACGTCTGATCCTCGCCCTGACTTCAGATGCATGAGATATTGGTTCAGATCTGCAGGGGGTACCTGCCATGACCTCGCCCTGAAACCGAAGTCTAGCTTGTCTTCTAAGAATTCTGTCCTCACACTCCTGGCCCCAAAGCCCTCAAGTTTGGCAATTCAGGACCCACAATGCAGCACACTGCCTGCCCTCTAGAAATAAATTATTGCCTCATGACCTGCCCAGGCACCTTAAATGCGGGTAAACCTACACAGCACTCGACCTTACCCTAATTATATAGTCTAACCTGGGCACTAATGCACTGTCGAACACAACCTGAGCCCGGAACTCCTGACCAACACCCAGAAAGCTGACCGCACACTGAGCACATGAAACCCTCCATCGCCTTAGGTCATCATCTCTTCCCTACCTCAGTTTTCAGGCTTCAGAACTGAGACCTTATCTCCAATCACTGCTCAGGGGTGAGTGTGATGCAGAAATCAGAACTCCTCCTTACCCATGGCAAGAACCCTTGTGGTTGGCACGTTGTCCAACGTTCAGTGTAGGAGAAACCAGCATTCACCCTGAGGCCCCGCCCATTCTTGAGTGCGACGAGGGCATACACACGCATTGTGACCCTCAGCATGAGTCCTGTCCTCGAGTAAGTCCTCTCCTTGGCTGGACAATTAGATGTCATAATGGGCTTGACATGTCCCTAGGCCCCAATTTTTAACCAGATTTCTGATTGTCCAGTCGCCCCTCCCCAGGGCTCTACTCTGGAATCCCTCATTTGGTGGGACACCTGAGGTTAAAAAAGAAAACAACAACAACAACAACAACAACAACAACAAAAAACTGACTTCTTCCAGCCCACAGAATGACCCCAAACTCTTTGGACGTGGCCAAACCACCAGAGAGTAAGACTCGTCCATTTCCCATGAAGTCACCCAGAAATTCCACGACCATGAGTGACACGATATCCAGAGACAAAAACTTGAGAAAAGGAGCCTCACACTCGCCCTTCTTTCAAATCCAAAAGAGTTCTCCTCATGGTCTGTAGATCAGTCCTGACATACCTATGACCCGAAACATAAGCCGAGTTTGTGTTTTCAGACAACTGTCCAAACAGCCCTGGCATACACAACCTACAGGCTAAGGCCCCTGGAGCCAAACCTGAGGACTGTACTTGCCCTCTCCAAGGGAATTCTGTGTGCCCATTCCAATGGCCACAACCCTTCTAATAGGATAAACCTCCAAACTCCCTGATCCATCACAATAGTGGTCGCTTCCCAGGAAAAACAGGGGCAATCTGAGCCCTACAGAGCACCTACCTGCACTCAGACACATAGACAGATGTCCCCAGAGGTAAAAAGGAAAGAACAGGCCCCTAGGCACTAATCAGATCCATTGCGTTGGTTTCCAGGCATCTCTCCTCAGAGGCCTGGAATTCAAAAGCAGCATATAGCTGTTTCTTGACTCACCCAACAGAAAACATCTCATCTACACATGGGATACTTGCACGTTGGAGATGTGTCAAAGCCTCTGTTTAGTAGAACTTTTTAGGGCCCAAGTGCCACCGCTTCATTCCAAGGTCTCCATAGACACAAAAGCACATTAGGACCCATGCCCAGGAGTGTCCATTTCAATGCAGCGTCCTCGATTACTCCCCACAGATCCAGGAGATCTAACCTGTCTTGTTGCTAGGAGACAATTGGAATGCGAGGTGGGCTACCCAGCCATCCATCCTTAGAACCCTGCTCAGAATCATTGGCCTGGAGCCAAACAACAGGTCTCAATTGTCCTGCCAAAGACTCTCTGCAGTTTGGAGCTTCTCACAACTCCCATCGTGGGAAAACCCCCATGGCCTCGTGATCCCCCCCCCATTCATGAAGGGGCCATCAGGGACAGAAACTATAACCTGAGCGATCGTCTGACCCTCACCCTGACTTCAGATGCACGAGATCTCGATTCATGTCTGTAGATTGTGCCTGCCATGGCCTCACCCAGAAACCTAAGCCTAGCTTGTGTTCTCAGACTTTTGTCGTCAGACTACTGGCCCACAAGCCCTCCAGTTTGGCAATCCAGAACTACAATGCAGCACTCTGCCTGCCCTCCAGATAAAAAACATTGTCCTCTGGGGCTAATCAGTAACCCCAAATGAGGATCAACCTGCACCGACCTTGGCTGTACCCCAAATACATAGGCTGACCAGGGCACTAATGCCCTTTCTGACACAGCCTGAACCTGGACCCCTGGCCCCTCCCAGACAGCTGGCCGCACACTGAGCACATCGAGCCCCCATGGCCTTAGGTCGTCATCTCTTCCCAACCTCGATTTCCAGGTTTCAGAACCTAGAACTTATCTCCAATCACTGTCCATGTTGAAGGTGATGCAGAAATCAGAACTCCTTCCCCATGGCAAGAAACCTTGTGGTTGGCATGTTGTCCAACGTTCAGTGTCGTTGAAACCAGTGTGTCCCATGAGGCCCCGCCCATGCTCGCGGGCCACATTGGTCACAAACACACATTGTGACCCTCAGGCTGAGCCCAGTCCTCAAGTAAGGCCACTCAGTGGCTGGATGAAGAGATAGCATATTGGGCTTGCCATGCCCCTAGGCCCCAATTTTTCACCATAGTTCGGATTGTCCCTTCAGTCTTCCCCACGGCTTTGCTTTGGAATTCCTCTTTTGGTGGGACACCTGAGGTAACAAAACTGAAATGAGTCCTCCCATCCCACAGATTGACGAAAAGCAATTGGGAATCGGGCCAAATCCTCAGAGAGGAAGATTCGTCCATGGCCCATGAGGCCTCCCTGACATTCCACGGCCATCACTGATACAAAATCCAGAGACAAAAGCCTGAGCAATCGCCACAGACTCGCACTTTCTTCATATCCTGTAGAGTTCTTCTCATGGTTTGTAGATCGGGTCTGCCATACCTACGTCCCCAAACCTAAGCTGAGTTTGTGTTTCAGACTTCTGTCCTCAACGTCTTGGGCCACACACCCTCCAGGCTGGGCCCCTGGAGCCACACATTAGGACTGTGCCTACCAATCCATGGGAATTCTGCCCATTCCATGGTCCATAATTGTACAAATTAGGAGAAACCTCGAAAGTCCCTAAGGCCATCCCAATAGTGTAGGTCGCCCTGAACAAACAAGGGGTGTCTGACACCAGCTGATAATCGACCTCCACACATACCATAGATGGATGTCCCCAGAGAAGAATATTGAACCAGACAGGACCCTAGGCCATAATAGGATCCATTGCTTTGGGTTACAGGCATGTGTCCTCAAAAGCCTGATTCCAAGACGAGCATAGGGGTTTTCCAGAGGCACCCATCAGAACTCAACTCGTCTCCACAAGGAAACCTGTGCATGGGAGCCATGTCCAAAGCTTAGGAGAGTACTTCAGGGTCCCGGTGCCACCGCCCCATTCCAAGGCACTCATGGACACAAAAACACATTAGGACCCATCCTCAGGAAAGTCCATTTCAACTCAGCCACCCCGGTTGTTCCGGCAGAGCCATCAGATCTAAACTGTCTTGTTGCTAGGAGACAATTTGAATGCGAGGCGGGCTTCCCAGGCATCCATCCACGAACGGTGCTCTGGAGTCATTCCATATGGAATGTCCTGGAGCTGTTCAACAGGTTTCAATTGTCCCGCAGAAGGAATCCTTTAAGGGGGCATCCCACAACTCCCAACGTGGGAAAACCTCAATGGCCTCGAGATTCCGCTCCCTTCATGAAGCGTCAATCATGCACAGAAAATCCATCCTGAGCCAACGTCTGATCCTCGCCCTGACTTCAGATGCATGAGATATTGGTTCAGATCTGCAGGGGGTAACTGCCATGACCTCGCCCTGAAACCGAAGTCTAGCTTGTCTTCTAAGAATTCTGTCCTCACACTCCTGGCCCCAAAGCCCTCAAGTTTGGCAATTCAGGACCCACAATGCAGCACACTGCCTGCCCTCTAGAAATAAATTATTGCCTCATGACCTGCCCAGGCACCTTAAATGCGGGTAAACCTACACAGCACTCGACCTTACCCTAATTATATAGTCTAACCTGGGCACTAATGCACTGTCGAACACAACCTGAGCCCGGAACTCCTGACCAACACCCAGAAAGCTGACCGCACACTGAGCACATGAAACCCTCCATCGCCTTAGGTCATCATCTCTTCCCTACCTCAGTTTTCAGGCTTCAGAACCGAGACCTTATCTCCAATCACTGCTCAGGGGTGAGTGTGATGCAGAAATCAGAACTCCTCCTTACCCATGGCAAGAACCCTTGTGGTTGGCACGTTGTCCAACGTTCAGTGTAGGAGAAACCAGCATTCACCCTGAGGCCCCGCCCATTCTTGAGTGCGACGAGGGCATACACACGCATTGTGACCCTCAGCATGAGTCCTGTCCTCGAGTAAGTCCTCTCCTTGGCTGGACAATTAGATGTCATAATGGGCTTGACATGTCCCTAGGCCCCAATTTTTAACCAGATTTCTGATTGTCCAGTCGCCCCTCCCCAGGGCTCTACTCTGGAATCCCTCATTTGGTGGGACACCTGAGGTTAAAAAAGAAAACAACAACAACAACAACAACAACAACAACAAAAAACTGACTTCTTCCAGCCCACAGAATGACCCCAAACTCTTTGGACGTGGCCAAACCACCAGAGAGTAAGACTCGTCCATTTCCCATGAAGTCACCCAGAAATTCCACGACCATTAGTGACACGATATCCAGAGACAAAAACTTGAGAAAAGGAGCCTCACACTCGCCCTTCTTTCAAATCCAAAAGAGTTCTCCTCATGGTCTGTAGATCAGTCCTGACATACCTATGACCCGAAACATAAGCCGAGTTTGTGTTTTCAGACAACTGTCCAAACAGCCCTGGCATACACAACCTACAGGCTAAGGCCCCTGGAGCCAAACCTGAGGACTGTACTTGCCCTCTCCAAGGGAATTCTGTGTGCCCATTCCAATGGCCACAACCCTTCTAATAGGATAAACCTCCAAACTCCCTGATCCATCACAATAGTGGTCGCTTCCCAGGAAAAACAGGGGCAATCTGAGCCCTACAGAGCACCTACCTGCACTCAGACACATAGACAGATGTCCCCAGAGGTAAAAAGGAAAGAACAGGCCCCTAGGCACTAATCAGATCCATTGCGTTGGTTTCCAGGCATCTCTCCTCAGAGGCCTGGAATTCAAAAGCAGCATATAGCTGTTTCTTGACTCACCCAACAGAAAACATCTCATCTACACATGGGATACTTGCACGTTGGAGATGTGTCAAAGCCTCTGTTTAGTAGAACTTTTTAGGGCCCAAGTGCCACCGCTTCATTCCAAGGTCTCCATAGACACAAAAGCACATTAGGACCCATGCCCAGGAGTGTCCATTTCAATGCAGCGTCCTCGATTACTCCCCACAGATCCAGGAGATCTAACCTGTCTTGTTGCTAGGAGACAATTGGAATGCGAGGTGGGCTACCCAGCCATCCATCCTTAGAACCCTGCTCAGAATCATTGGCCTGGAGCCAAACAACAGGTCTCAATTGTCCTGCCAAAGACTCTCTGCAGTTTGGAGCTTCTCACAACTCCCATCGTGGGAAAACCCCCATGGCCTCGTGATCCCCCCCCCATTCATGAAGGGGCCATCAGGGACAGAAACTATAACCTGAGCGATCGTCTGACCCTCACCCTGACTTCAGATGCACGAGATCTCGATTCATGTCTGTAGATTGTGCCTGCCATGGCCTCACCCAGAAACCTAAGCCTAGCTTGTGTTCTCAGACTTTTGTCGTCAGACTACTGGCCCACAAGCCCTCCAGTTTGGCAATCCAGAACTACAATGCAGCACTCTGCCTGCCCTCCAGATAAAAAACATTGTCCTCTGGGGCTAATCAGTAACCCCAAATGAGGATCAACCTGCACCGACCTTGGCTGTACCCCAAATACATAGGCTGACCAGGGCACTAATGCCCTTTCTGACACAGCCTGAACCTGGACCCCTGGCCCCTCCCAGACAGCTGGCCGCACACTGAGCACATCGAGCCCCCATGGCCTTAGGTCGTCATCTCTTCCCAACCTCGATTTCCAGGTTTCAGAACCTAGAACTTGTCTCCAATCACTGTCCATGTTGAAGGTGATGCAGAAATCAGAACTCCTTCCCCATGGCAAGAAACCTTGTGGTTGGCATGTTGTCCAACGTTCAGTGTCGTTGAAACCAGTGTATCCCATGAGGCCCCGCCCATGCTCGCAGGCCACATTGGTCACAAACACACATTGTGACCCTCAGGCTGAGCCCAGTCCTCAAGTAAGGCCACTCAGTGGCTGGATGAAGAGATAGCATATTGGGCTTGCCATGCCCCTAGGCCCCAATTTTTAACCATAGTTCGGATTGTCCCTTCAGTCTTCCCCACGGCTTTGCTTTGGAATTCCTCTTTTGGTGGGACACCTGAGGTAACAAAACTGAAATGAGTCCTACCATCCCACAGATTGACGAAAAGCAATTGGGAATCGGGCCAAATCCTCAGAGAGGAAGATTCGTCCATGGCCCATGAGGCCTCCCTGACATTCCACGGCCATCACTGATACAAAATCCAGAGACAAAAGCCTGAGCAATCGCCACAGACTCGCACTTTCTTCATATCCTGTAGAGTTCTTCTCATGGTTTGTAGATCGGGCCTGCCATACCTACGTCCCCAAACCTAAGCTGAGTTTGTGTTTCAGACTTCTGTCCTCAAAGTCTTGGGCCACACACCCTCCAGGCTGGGCCCCTGGAGCCACACATTAGGACTGTGCCTACCAATCCATGGGAATTCTGCCCATTCCATGGTCCATAATCGTACAAATTAGGAGAAACCTAGAAAGTCCCTAAGGCCATCCCAATAGTGTAGGTCGATCTGAACAAACAAGGGGTGTCTGACACCAGCTGATAATCGACCTCCACACATACCATAGATGGATGTCCCCAGAGAAGAAGATTGAACCAGACAGGACCCTAGGCCATAATAGGATCCATTGCTTTGGGTTACAGGTATGTGTCCTCAAAAGCCTGATTCCAAGACGAGCATAGGGGTTTTCCTGAGGCACCCATCAGAACTCATCTCGTCTCCACAAGGAAACCTGTGCATGGGAGCCATGTCCAAAGCTTAGGAGAGTACTTCAGGGTCCCGGTGCCACCGCCCCATTCCAAGGCACTCATGGACACAAAAACACATTAGGACCCATCCTCAGGAAAGTCCATTTCAACTCAGCCACCCCGGTTGTTCCGGCAGAGCCATCAGATCTAAACTGTCTTGTTGCTAGGAGACAATTTGAATGCGAGGCGGGCTTCCCAGGCATCCATCCACGAACGGTGCTCTGGAGTCATTCCATATGGAATGTCCTGGAGCTGTCCAACAGGTTTCAATTGTCCCGCAGAAGGAATCCTTTAAGGGGGCATCCCACAACTCCCAACGTGGGAAAACCTCAATGGCCTCGAGATTCCGCTCCCTTCATGAAGCGTCAATTATGCACAGAAAATCCATCCTGAGCCAACGTCTGATCCTCGCCCTGACTTCAGATGCATGAGATATTGGTTCAGATCTGCAGGGGGTACCTGCCATGACCTCGCCCTGAAACCGAAGTCTAGCTTGTCTTCTCAGAATTCTGTCCTCACACTCCTGGCCCCAAAGCCCTCAAGTTTGGCAATTCCGGACCCACAATGCAGCACTCTGCCTGCCCTCTAGAAATAAATTATTGCCTCATGACCTGCCCAGGCACCTTAAATGCGGGTAAACCTACACAGCACTCGACTTTACCCAAATTATATAGTCTAACCTGGGCACTTATGCACTGTCGAACACAACCTGAGCCCGGAACTCCTGACCAACACCCAGAAATCTGACCGCACACTGAGCACATGAAACCCTCCATCGCCTTAGGTCATCATCTCTTCCCTACCTCAGTTTTCAGGCTTCAGAACCGAGACCTTATCTCCAATCACTGCTCAGGGGTGAGTGTGATGCAGAAATCAGAACTCCTCCTTACCCATGGCAAGAACCCTTGTGGTTGGCACGTTGTCCAACGTTCAGTGTAGGAGAAACCAGCATTCACCCTGAGGCCCCGCCCATTCTTGAGTGCGACGAGGGCATACACACGCATTGTGACCCTCAGCATGAGTCCTGTCCTCGAGTAAGTCCTCTCCTTGGCTGGACAATTAGATGTCATAATGGGCTTGACATGTCCCTAGGCCCCAATTTTTAACCAGATTTCTGATTGTCCAGGCGCCCCTCCCCAGGGCTCTACTCTGGAATCCCTCATTTGGTGGGACACCTGAGGTTAAAAAAGAAAACAACAACAACAACAACAACAACAACAAAACGGACTTCTTGAAGCCCACAGAATGACCCCAAACTCTTTGGACGTGGCCAAACCACCAGAGAGTAAGACTCGTCCATTTCCCATGAAGTCACCAAGAAATTCCACGACCATGAGTGACACGATATCCCAAGACAAAAACTTGAGAAAAGGAGCCTCACACTCGCCCTTCTTTCAAATCCAAAAGAGTTCTTCTCATGGTCTGTAGATCAGTCCTGCCATACCTATGACCCGAAACATAAGCCGAGTTTGTGTTTTCAGACAACTGTCCAAACAGCCCTGGCCTACACAACCTACAGGCTAAGGTCCCTGGAGCCAAACCTGAGGACTGTACTTGCCTCTCCAAGGGAACTGTGTGTGCCCATTCCAATGGCCACAACCCTTCTAATAGGATAAACCTCCAAAGTCCCTGATCCATCTCAATAGTGGTGGCTTCCCAGGAAAAACAGGGGCAATCTGAGCCCTTCAGAGCACCTACCTGCACTCAGACCCATAGACAGATGTGCCCAGAAGTAAAAAGGAAAGAACAGGCCCCTAGGCACTAATCAGATCCATTGCTTTGGTTTCCAGGCATCTCTCCTCAGAGGCCTGGATTTCAAAAGCAGCATATAGCTGTTTCTTGACTCACCCAACAGAAATCATCTCATCTACACATGGGAAACTTGCACGTTGGAACTGTGTCAAAGCCTCTGTTTAGTAGAACTCTTTAGGGCCCCAGTGCCACCGCTTCATTCCAAGGTCTCCTTAGACACAAAAGCACATTAGGACCCATGCCCAGGGGTGTCCATTTCAATGCAGCGTCCTCGGTTACTCCCAACAGATCCAGGAGATCTAACCTGTCTTGTTGCTAGGAGACAATTGGAATGCGAGGTGGGCTACCCAGCCATCCATCCTTAGAACCCTGCTCAGAATCATTGGCCTGGAGCCAAACAACAGGTCTCAATTGTCCTGCCAAAGACTCTCTGCAGTTTGGAGCTTCTCACAACTCCCATCGTGGGAAAACACCCATGGCCTCGTGATCCCCCCCCATTCATGAAGGGGCCTTCAGGTACAGAAACTACAACCTGAGCGATCCTCTGATCCTCGCCCTGACTTCAGATGCACGATCTCGATTCAGGTCTGTAGATTGTGCCTGCCATGGCCTCACCCAGAAACCTAAGCCTAGCTTGTGTTCTCAGACTTTTGTCATCAGACAACAGGCCCACAAGCCCTCCAGTTTGGCAATCCAGAACTACAATGCAGCACTCTGCCTGCCCTCCAGATAAAAAATATTGTCCTCTGGGGCTAACCAGTAACCCCAAATGAGGATCAAACTGCACCGAACTTGGCTGTACCCCAAATACATAGGCTGACCAGGGCACTAATGCCCTTTCTGACACAGCCTGAGCCTGGACCCCTGGCCCCTCCCAGACAGCTGGCCGCACACTGCGCACATCGAGCCTCCATGGCCTTAGGTCGTCATCTCTTCCCAACCTGGTTTCCAGGTTTCAGAACCTAGACCTTATCTCCAATCACTGCCCAAGTTGAAGGTGATGCAGAAATCAGAACTCCTTCCCCATGGCAAGAAACCTTGTGGTTGGCATGTTGTCCAACGTTCAGTGTCGTTGAAACCAGTGTGGCCCATGAGGCCCCGCCCATGCTCGTGGGCCACATTGGTCACAAACACACATTGTGACCGTCAGGCTGAGCCCAGTCCTCAAGTAAGGCCACTCAGTGGCTGGAAGAAGATAGCATATTGGGGTTTCCATGCCCCTAGGCCCCAATTTTTAACCATAGTTCGGATTGTCCCTTCAGTCTTCCCCAAGGCTTGGCTTTGGAATTCCTCTTTTGGTGGGACACCTGAGGTAACAAAACTGAAATGAGTCATCCCATCCCACAGATTGACTAAAAGCAATTGGGAATCGGGCCAAATCCTAAGAGAGGAAGATTCGTCCATGGCCCATGATGCCTCCCCGACATTCCACGTCCATCGCTGATACAAAATCCAGAGACAAAAGCCTGAGCAAGCGCCTCAGACTCGGACTTTCTTCATATCCTGAAGAGTTCTTCTCATGGTTTGTCGATCGGGCCTGCCATACCTACATCCCCAAACCTAAGCTGAGTTTGTGTTTTCAGACTTCTGTCCTTAAATTCTTGGGCCACACACTCTCCAGGCTGGGACCCTGGAGCCACACATTAGGACTGTGCCTACCAATCCATGGGAATTCTGCCCATTGCATGGTCCATAATCGTACAAATTAGGAGAAACCTCCAAAGTCCCTAAGGCCATCCCAATAGTGTCGGTCGCCCGGAAATAACAAGGGCTGTCTGACACCAGCTGATAATCGACCTCCACTCATACCATAGGTGGATGTCCCCAGAGAAGAAGATTGAACCAGACAGGACCCTAGGCCTTAATAGGATCCATTGTTTTGGGTTACTGGCATGTGTCCTCTAAAGCCTGATTCCAATACGAGCATAGGGGTTTTCCTGAGGCACCCATCAGAACTCATCTCGTCTCCACAAGGAAACCTGTGCATGGGAGCCATGTCCAAAGCTTAGGAGAGTTCTTCAGGGTCCCGGTGCCACCGCCCCATTCCAAGGCCCTCATGGACCCAAAAACACATTAGGACCCATCCTCAGGAAAGTCCATTTCAACTCAGCCACCCCGGTTGCTCTGGCAGAGCCATCAGATCTAAACTGTCTTGTTGCTAGGAGACAATTAGAATGCGAGGCGGGATTCCCAGGCATCCATCCGCGAACGGTGCTCTGGAGTCATTCCATATGGGATGTCCTGGAGCTGTCCAACAGGTCTCAATTGTCCCGCAGAAGGAATCCTGGAAGGGGGCATCCCACAACTCCCAACGTGGGAAAAACTCAATGGCCTCGAGATTCCGCTCCCTTCATGAAGCGTCCATCAGGCACAGAAAATCCAACCTGAGCCATCGTCTGATCCTCGCCCTGACTTCAGATGCATGAGATATTGGTTCAGATCTGCAGGGGGTACCTGCCGTGACCTCGCCCTGAAACCGAAGTCTAGCTTGTCTTCTCAAACTACTGTCCTCACACTCCTGGCCCCGAAGCCCTCAAGTTTGGCAATTCCGGACCCACAATGCAGCACTCTGCTTGCCCTCTAGAAAAAAAAATTATTGCCTCATGAGCTGCCCAGGCACCTTAAATGAGGGTAAACCTCCACAGCACTTGACTTTACCCAAATTATATAGTCTAACCTGGGCACTAATGCACTGTCGAACACAACCTGAGCCTGGAACTCCTGACCAACAAGCAGAAAGCTAACCGCACACTGAGCACATAAAACCCGCCATGGCCTTAGGTCATCATCTCTTCCCTACCTCAGTTTTCAGGCTTCAGAACCGAGACCTTATCTCCAATCAATGCCCAGGGGTGAGTGTAATGCAGAAATCAGAACTCCTGCTTACCCATGGCAAGAACCCTTGTGGTTGGCACGTTGTCCAACGTTCAGTGTAGGAGAAACCAGCATTCACCCTGAGGCCCCGCCCATTCTTGAGTGCGACGAGGGCATACACACGCATTGTGACCCTCAGCATGAGTCCTGTCCTCTAGTAAGTCCTCTCAGTAGCTGGACCATTAGATGTCATAATGGGCTTGACATGTCCCTAGGCCCCAATTTTTAACCAGATTTCTGATTGTCCAGTCGCCCCTCCCCAGGGCTCTACTCTGGAATCCCTCATTTGGTGGGACACCTGAGGTTAAAAAAGAAAACAACAACAACAACAAAAAAAAAAAACGGACTTCTTCCAGCCCACAGAATGACCCCAAACTCTTTGGACGGGGCCAAGCCACCAGAGAGTAAGACTCATCCATTTCCCATGGAGTCACCCAGAAATTCCACGACCATGAGTGACACGATATCCAGAGACAAAAACTTGAGCAGGAGCCTCACATCGCCCTTCTTTCAAATCCAGAAGAGTTCTCCTCATGATCTGTAGATTAGTCCTGCCATACCTATGACCCGAAACATAAGCCGAGTTTGTGTTTTCAGACAACTGTCCAAACAGCCCTGGCCTACACAACCTACAGGCTCAGAACCCTGCAGCCAAACCTGAGGACTGTACTTGCCCTCTCCAAGGGAATTGTGTGTGCCCATTCCAATGGCCACAACCCTTCTAATAGGATAAACCTCCAAAGTCCCAGATCCATCTCAATAGTGGTGGCTTCCCAGGAAAAACAGGGGCAATCTGAGCACTACAGAGCACCTACCTGCACTCAGACCCATAGACACATGTGCCCAGAGGTAAAAAGGAAAGAACAGGCCCCTAGGCACTAATCAGATCCATTGCTTTGGTTTCCAGGCATCTCTCCTCAGAGGCCTGCAATTCAAAAGCAGCATATAGCTGTTTCTTGACTCACCCAACAGAAAACATCTCATCTACACATGGGATACTTGCACGTTGGAGATGTTTCAAAGCCTCTGTTTAGTAGAACTCTTTAGGGCCCAAGTGCCCCCGCTTCATTCCAAGGTCTCCTTAGACACAAAAGCACATTAGGACCCATGACCAGGGGTGTCCATTTCAACTCAGCGTCCTCGATTGCTCCCCACAGATCCAGGAGATCTAACCTGTCTTGTTGCTAGGAGACAATTTGAATGTGAGGTGGGCTACCAGCCATCCATCCTTAGAACCCTGCTCAGAATCATTGGCCTGGAGCCAAACAACAGGTCTCAATTGTCCTGCAGAAGACTCTCTGCAGTTTGGAGCTTCTCACAACTCCCATCGTGGGAAAACCCCCATGGTCTCGTGATCCCCCCCCCATTCATGAAGGGGCCATCAGGGACAGAAACTCCAACCTGAGCGATCGTCTGATCCTCGCCCTGACTTCAGATGCATGAGATCTCGATTCAGGACTGTAGATTGTGCCTGCCATGGCCTCACCCAGAAACCTAAGCCTAGCTTGTGTTCTCAATTTTTGTCGTCAGACTACTGGCCCAGAAGCCCTCCAGTTTGGCAATCCAGAACTACAATGCAGCACTCTGCCTGCCCTCCAGATAAAAAACATTGTCCTCTGGGGCTACCCAGTAACCCCAAATGAGGATCAACCTGCACCGACCTTGGCTGTACCCCAAATACATAGACTGACCAGGGCACTAATGCCCTTTCTGACACAGCCTGAGCCTGGACTCCCTGGCCCGTCCCAGACAGCTGACCGCACACTGAGCACATCGAGCCGCCATGGCCTTAGGTCATCATCTCTTCCCAACCTCGGATTTCAGGCTTTAGATTCTAGACCTTTCCTCCAATCACTGCCCAGGGTTGAACGGGATGCAGAAATCAGAACTCCTTCCCCATGGCAAGATACCTTGTGGTTGGCATGTTGTCCAACTTTCAGTGTTGTTGAATCCAGTGTTGCCCATGAGGCCCCGCCATGCTCGCAGGCTACATTGGTCACAAACACACATTGTGACCCTCAGCCTGACCAAAGTCCTCAAGTAAGGCCTCTCAGTGGCTGGATGAAGAGATAGCATATTGGGCTTGCCATGCCCCTAGTCCCCAATTTTGAACCATAGTTCTGGTGGTTCCTTCAGTCTTCCCCACGGCTTTGCTTTGGAATTCCTCTTTTCGTGGGACACCTGAGGTAACAAAACTGAAAGGAGTCCTCCCATCCCACAGTATGACGAAAATAAATTGGGAATCGGGCGAAATCCTCATAGAGGTAGATTCGTCCATGGCCCATGAAGCATACCCGACATTCTACGGCCATTGCTGATACAAATTCCAGAGACAAAAGCCTGAGCAAGTGCCTCAGACTCGCTCTATATTCAAATCTTCATGAGTTCTTCTCATTGTTTGTATATTGGGCCTGCCATACCGACGTCCCCCAAAAAAACTTAGTTTGTGTATCGGAATCACAATCAGAACTCTGCCTTCCACATGGCTGTAATGCTTGTTCTTCACATGGAGTCACACCTTCACGTGGGGAACCCTTCATGGCCCCTGATGCCACGCCAAAACATGAGTGCTGCTTGGGCACAAATTCACACTGTTACCCTAGCATGAGCCCCATGTCAAAGAAAGGCCTGTCAGGTTCGGGACGAAGATTCTGCATATAGTCCCTGCCATGCCTATAGGCACCCAAGACTAATTAGATGGTGTGTATTCTAGTTGAAGGAACCCACTGCTGTGCTCTAGAGTCCCTCTCCTGGGGGGTCCTTTCTGGCAGAAAACAGTACTCTTCACTTCCCACAGAATGAACCCAAACACTTGGGAGCTTGGACAATCCCCTGAGAGGAAGGCTCTTCCTCGGCCCCTGAGGCAACCCCTACCCTGACCGGACACTGTGAACGCAACACCCAGAGACAAAAGCCTGAGCAATTGCCTCCCATTTGCCCTCCTTTGATATCCAGAGAATCTCCCCTCACGGACTGGAGATCAGGACTGCCATTACCTTGGCCCCATCCTGAGCCAAGTTTGCTTTTTCAGACATCCGTCCCCACAGCCCTGGCAAACAGAGCCTCTAGGCTGGGTCCTCTGGAGCCATACAACAGGACCGTGCCTGCTCTCTCCTGGGAAACTGTGTACATTCTTTGGACACACACATCCAGAATATGAGAAACCTCAAGGCCCCCGAGGACATCCCACTACTGGGAGCCTCCCTGGACACACAGGGGCATTCCGACACTAGCTGAGCAGCTACCTCCACGAAGGCATGCACACAGATGTCAACAGAGATAGAAGGTTGAGCCGGACAGGCCCTTAGGCTTGCTTTGGATTCCAGGTGTTACTCCTCAGAGGCTTTGGTTCGAAGAACAGGATATGAGGCTTTCCTGAGGCACAGAACAGAACTCCTCTCGTCTCCACATGGGGAGCTTTCTTACTGGGGATGTATCAAACCCTTCAGGTAGTGCCCAAGCAGCACTTGAGTGCTGATTGGGAACAAATTCACACTGTGACCCTAGCATGAGCCCCATGTCAAAGAAAGGCCTGTCAGGGCCTGGACAAAGAGCCCGCATATGGGGCTTGCCAAGCCCCTATGCACCCAATCCTCACCAGGGTTTGAGATTTCCAGTCGCCCCGCCCGTACCTGGGGATCTGATCTGGAATCCCTTTCTTGGAGAGACACATGAGCCAGACAACACGACTCCACCCTTCCCACAAAATGACCCCAAACTCTTGGGAGCTGGGACAAATCCCCAGAGAGGGATACTCGTCCACTGTACCTGAGGCCACCGCTCCAATCCACGGCTATCCCGGACACAACATCCAGAGACAAAAGCCTGAAGGAACGCCTCCCACTCGCCCTTGTTTCAGAGGCCCAGGAGCTCCCTCTCGGGCTGTACATCCGGCCTGCCATACCCTAGGCGCCACTCATAAGCTGAGTTTGTGTATTCAGACTTCTGTGCCCACAGCCTGGACCCACACAACATCCAGGCTAGGGCCTCTGGACCAAACAGCGAAAGATTGTGCCTGCCCTCTCCAAGGAAAGTGTGCCCAATCCATTGACCACAACCCTGCAGGTTAGGGAAAAGCTCCAAGGTCCCTGAGGCCATCAATAGTATAGGCCCCCCTGGACTAAGAGGGGCTCTCTGACACCAGCGGAGCAACTATCTCCACTTAGACTCTCAGACAGTGTCCCCAGAGACAGAAGGTTGAAATGGACAGGCCCCCAGACCCTAATCTGAACCTTAGCTTTGGTTTCCATGTTTCCGTTCTCAGAGGACTGTTTTCGTAGACCAGCACCTGGGGCTTTTCTGAGGCACCAAACCAAACCTCTCTCATCTCCACATGGGCAGCATTCTTACTGGGATGTATCAAACACTTCAGGTAGGAGAGTTCCGCAGGGCCACTGAACAACCAGCACATTCCAAGGTCTCCATGGACCCAAACGCACATTATGACGCATCCTCAGGAGAGGCCATTTCAACTCAGCCCCCTGGGTCGCGTGTTCCAGAGGCAGCAGATCAAACATATCTTGTCGCTAATAGCCAATGGGAATGCGAGGCATGCTGTACAGGGATCCATCCTTCGAACCCTGCTCTCCAGTCCTTCCATATGGTATGTCCTGGAGCCATGCAACAGGACTCGAATGTCCCGCAGAAGGAAACCTTGTGGTTTGGGGCAACCTCCAAACTCAGCGTGGGAAAACTTCCTTGGCCTCATGAGGCCCCCACTTCATGAAGGTGCCATCATGGACACATACTCCAGCCTCAGCCAACGTCTGATCCTCAGCCTGACTTCAGATGCAGGAGATTTTGATTCAGCCTCTGCAGAGTGGGCCTGCTCTGCCCTTGGCTCCAATCCTCACACTAGCTTGTGTTTTCAGACTTCCGTCCTCACACTCCTGGCCCACAAACCCTCCCTACTGGGAATTCTGGGGCCACAATGAAGCACTGTGCCTGCCTCCCAGGAGAAAAACATTGTCTATGGCGCTGCCCAGAAACCCCAAATGAGGATCAAACTGCTTGGCCCTCGGCAACACCCCAATTGCATAGGCTACCTTAAACAGTGATGCTCTGTCGCAAATAGCCTGAGCCCAGACCTTCCAACAGACACCGACACAGCTGGCTGCACACCCAGCACATTGGACCCGCCACTGCCTTAGGCCACCATCCATTCCCAACCTGGGTTTTCAGTCATCGGAACCTAGACCTTATCTCCAATCCCTGCACAGGGGGGAACCTGATGCACAAGTCAGAACCCCTCCTTCCCCATGGCAAGAAACCTTGCTGCTGGCAGTGAGTCAAACCTTCAGTGTAGGAGAAAACGGCATGGCCCATGAGGCCACGCCCAAGCGTGAGGGCCGCCTTGGGCACAAACACACATTGTGACCCTCAGCTTGAGTACCTTATTCAAGTAACGCCTCTCAGTGACTGGACCAAGAGCCCGCATATGTGGCTTGCCATGCCCATAGGCACACAGGACTAACTAGATGGTGTGTATTCCAGTTGAGGGAACCCACTGCTGTGCTCTAGAGTCCCTCTCCTGGGGGGTCCCGTGTGGCAGAAAACAGTACTCTTCATTCCCACAGAATGAACACAAACACTTGGGAGCTTGGACAATCCCCCGAGAGGAAGGCTCTTCCTCGGCCTCTGAGACAACCCCTACCCTGTCCGGACACTGTAAACGCAACACCCAGAGACAAAACCTGAGTGACTGCCTCCCACTTGCCCTACTTTGATTTCCAGAGGATCTCCCCTCACGGACTAGAGATCAGGCCTGCCATTACATTGGCCCCTAGCTGAGCCAAGTTTGCTTTTTCAGACATCTGTCCCCACAGCCCTGGCAAACACAGCCTCTAGGCTGGGTCCTCTGGAGCCATACCACAGGACCGTGCCTGCTCTCTCCTGGCAAACTGTGTCCATTCCTTTGGCCACACACCTCCAGAATATGAGAAACCTCAAGGCCTCCGAGGACATCCCACTACTGGGAGCCTCACTGGACTCACAGGGGCATTCGGACACAAGCTGAGCAGCTACATCCATGAATGCATGCACACAGATGTCAACAGAGATAGAAGGTTGAGCCGGACAGGCCTTTAGGCCGTAGTCTCAACTCTTGCTTTGGTTTCCAGGTGTCACTCCTCAGAGGCTTTGGTTCGAAGAACAGGGTATGGGGCTTTCCTGAGGCACGGAACAGAACTCCTCTCGTCTCCACATGGGAAGTTGCCTTGTTGGAGCCGTGTCAAACACCTCATGTTGGAGAATCCTGCAGAGTCCCTGAGCCACCTCCACATTCCAAGGTCTCCCAGGCCACCAAGCCACAGTAGGACTCATCTTCAGGCGAGTCCATTTCAACTCTCCCCTCTGGGTAGCTCACCCAGGAGCCCGCAGATTGAGCCTGCCTTGTCCTGACTAAAGAGTGGGAATATGAGGTGGCGTTCCCAGGCATCCATGCTTAGACACCTGCTCTCGAGTCTTTCCATATGGGGCCTCTTGGAACCATCCAATAGGACTCGACTGTCGTGCAGAAGGTAACCTTCAGTTTTGGAGCAGTTCACAAATCCCATCGTAGGCAAAACTTTCTGGCCTCATGAAGCCCCCACACCCTTCAGGAAGAGGCCATGCTGGACAAGAACTCTAGCCTGAGGCACGTCTCATAGTTGACATGACCTCAGTGCAGGAGATCTCGATTCAGCCTCTGCAGAGTGGGCCTGCCGTGCCCTCGGTCCCAAACCTCACGCTAGCTTGTGTTTTCCGACTTCCTTCCTCACACTCCTGGCAAACAAGCCCTCCGGACTAGGAACTCCGGAACCAAAACCCAGCCCAGTGTCTGCCCAACGGAAGAAAAACGTTTCCCTGTGGGGCTCTCCAGAAAACCCAGATGAGGATCAACCTGCTCGGGCCTAGACGGTACCCGAAATGGATACGCTGCTCTGGGCACTCATGCTCTGCCTGACACAGCCTGAAGCCAGACGTCCAGACAGACAAGGAGACAGCTGGCCGCACACCCAGCACTTCGGACACGCCATGGTCTTATGCCGTCACCTCATCCTAACCTTGGTTTTCAGATATCTGTACCTAGACATTATATCAATTCTCCACACAGCTGGGTATAGCAAGCACAAAACAGAACTCCTCCTTCCCCATGTATGTCAAGCTTGCTCTTGGCATGGAGTCACACCTTCAGGGTGGGAGAAACCTTCATGGCCCCTGATGCCACGCCCAAACTTGAGTGCTGCTTGGGCACAAATTCACACTGTGACCCTCAGCATGAGCCCCATGTCAAAGAAAGGCTTGTCAGGGCCTGGACCAAGAGCCCACATATGGGGATTGCCAAGCCCCTATGCACCCAATCCTCACCACGGTTTGAATTTTCCAGTCGCCCCGCCCGTACCTGGAGCTCTGCTCTGGAATCCCTTTCTTGGAGAGACCCATGAGCCAGACAACACGACTCCACCATTCCCACAAAATGACCCCAAACGCTTGGGAGCTGGGACAAATCCCCAGAGAGGGATACTCGTCCACAGTACCTGAGGCCACCGCTCCAATCCACGGCTATCCCGGACACAACATCCAGAGACAAAAGCCTGAAGGAACGCCTCCCAGTCACCCTTGTTTCAGAGGCCCAGGAGCTCCCTCTCGGGCTGTACATCCGGCCAGCCATACCCTAGGCGCCACTCATAAGCTGAGTTTGTGTATTCAGACTTCTGTGCCCACAGCCTGGACCCACACAACATCCAGGCTAGGGCCTCTGGACCAAAAAGCGAAAGATTGTGCCTGCCCTCTCCAAGGAAAGTGTGACCAATCCATTGACCACAACCCTACAGGTTAGGGAAAAGCTCCAAGGTCCCTGAGGCCATCAAGAGTATAGGCCACCCTGGACTAAGAGGGGCTCTCTGACACCAGCGGAGCAACTATCTCCACTTAGACTCTCAGACAGTGTCCCCAGAGACAGAAGGTTGAAATGGACAGGCCCCCAGGCCCTAATCTGAACCTTAGCTTTGGTTTCCATGTTTCCATTCTCAGAGGGCTGTTTTCGTAGACCAGCACCTGGGGCTTTCCTGAGGCACCAAACCAAACCTCTCTCATCTCCACATGGGCAGCATTCTTACTGGGATGTATCAAACACTTCAGGTAGGAGAGTTCCGCAGGGCCACTGAACAACCAGCACATTCCAAGGTCTCCATGGACCCAAACGCACATTATGACGCATCCTCAGGAGAGGCCATTTCAACTCAGCCCCCTGGGTCGCGTGTTCCAGAGGCAGCAGATCAAACATATCTTGTCGCTAATAGCCAATGGGAATGCGAGGCATGCTGTACAGGGATCCATCCTTCGAACCCTGCTCTCCAGTCCTTCCATATGGTATGTCCTGGAGCCATGCAACAGGACTCGAATGTCCCGCAGAAGGAAACCTTGTGGTTTGGGGCAACCTCCAAACTCAGCGTGGGAAAACTTCCTTGGCCTCATGAGGCCCCCACTTCATGAAGGTGCCATCATGGACACATACTCCAGCCTCAGCCAACGTCTGATCCTCAGCCTGACTTCAGATGCAGGAGATTTTGATTCAGCCTCTGCAGAGTGGGCCTGCTCTGCCCTTGGCTCCATTCCTCACACTAGCTTGTGTTTTCAGACTTCCGTCCTCACACTCCTGGCCCACAAACCCTCCCTACTGGGAATTCTGGGGCCACAATGAAGCACTGTGCCTGCCTCCCAGGAGAAAAACATTGTCTATGGCGCTGCCCAGAAACCCCAAATGAGGATCAAACTGCTTGGCCCTCGGCAACACCCCAATTGCATAGGCTACCTTAAACAGTGATGCTCTGTCGCAAATAGCCTGAGCCCAGACCTTCCAACAGACACCGACACAGCTGGCTGCACACCCAGCACATTGGACCCGCCACTGCCTTAGGCCACCATCCATTCCCAACCTGGGTTTTCAGTCATCGGAACCTAGACCTTATCTCCAATCCCTGCACAGGGGGGAACCTGATGCACAAGTCAGAACCCCTCCTTCCCCATGGCAAGAAACCTTGCTGCTGGCAGTGAGTCAAACCTTCAGTGTAGGAGAAAACGGCATGGCCCATGAGGCCACGCCCAAGCGTGAGGGCCGCCTTGGGCACAAACACACATTGTGACCCTCAGCGTGAGTACCTTATTCAAGTAACGCCTCTCAGTGACTGGACCAAGAGCCCACATATGTGGCTTGCCATGCCCATAGGCACCCAGGACTAACTAGATGGTGTGTATTCCAGTTGAGGGAACCCACTGCTGTGCTCTAGAGTCCCTCTCCTGGGGGGTCCCGTGTGGCAGAAAACAGTACTCTTCATTCCCACAGAATGAACACAAACACTTGGGAGCTTGGACAATCCCCCGAGAGGAAGGCTCTTCCTCGGCCTCTGAGACAACCCCTACCCTGTCCGGACACTGTAAACGCAACACCCAGAGACAAAACCTGAGTGACTGCCTCCCACTTGCCCTACTTTGATTTCCAGAGGATCTCCCCTCACGGACTAGAGATCAGGCCTGCCATTACATTGGCCCCTAGCTGAGCCAAGTTTGCTTTTTCTGACATCTGTCCCCACAGCCCTGGCAAACACAGCCTCTAGGCTGGGTCCTCTGGAGCCATACCACAGGACCGTGCCTGCTCTCTCCTGGCAAACTGTGTCCATTCCTTTGGCCACACACCTCCAGAATATGAGAAACCTCAAGGCCTCCGAGGACATCCCACTACTGGGAGCCTCACTGGACTCACAGGGGCATTCGGACACAAGCTGAGCAGCTACATCCATGAATGCATGCACACAGATGTCAACAGAGATAGAAGGTTGAGCCGGACAGGCCTTTAGGCCGTAGTCTCAACTCTTGCTTTGGTTTCCAGGTGTCACTCCTCAGAGGCTTTGGTTCGAAGAACAGGGTATGGGGCTTTCCTGAGGCACGGAACAGAACTCCTCTCGTCTCCACATGGGAAGTTGCCTTGTTGGAGCCGTGTCAAACACCTCATGTTGGAGAATCCTGCAGAGTCCCTGAGCCACCTCCACATTCCAAGGTCTCCCAGGCCACCAAGCCACAGTAGGACTCATCTTCAGGCGAGTCCATTTCAACTCTCCCCTCTGGGTAGCTCACCCAGGAGCCCGCAGATTGAGCCTGCCTTGTCCTGACTAAAGAGTGGGAATATGAGGTGGCGTTCCCAGGCATCCATGCTTAGACACCTGCTCTCGAGTCTTTCCATATGGGGCCTCTTGGAACCATCCAATAGGACTCGACTGTCGTGCAGAAGGTAACCTTCAGTTTTGGAGCAGTTCACAAATCCCATCGTAGGCAAAACTTTCTGGCCTCATGAAGCCCCCACACCCTTCAGGAAGAGGCCATGCTGGACAAGAACTCTAGCCTGAGGCACGTCTCATAGTTGACATGACCTCAGTGCAGGAGATCTCGATTCAGCCTCTGCAGAGTGGGCCTGCCGTGCCCTCGGTCCCAAACCTCACGCTAGCTTGTGTTTTCCGACTTCCTTCCTCACACTCCTGGCAAACAAGCCCTCCGGACTAGGAACTCCGGAACCAAAACCCAGCCCAGTGTCTGCCCAACGGAAGAAAAACGTTTCCCTGTGGGGCTCTCCAGAAAACCCAGATGAGGATCAACCTGCTCGGGCCTCGACGGTACCCGAACTGGATAGGCTGCTCTGGGCACTCATGCTCTGCCTGACACAGCCTGAAGCCAGACGTCCAGACAGACAAGGAGACAGCTGGCCGCACACCCAGCACTTCGGACACGCCATGGTCTTATGCCGTCACCTCATCCTAACCTTGGTTTTCAGATATCTGAACCTAGACATTATATCAATTCTCCACACAGCTGGGTATAGCAAGCACAAAACAGAACTCCTCCTTCCCCATGGCTGTCAAGCTTGCTCTTGGCATGGAGTCACACCTTCAGGGTGGGAGAAACCTTCATGGCCCCTGATGCCACGCCCAAACTTGAGTGCTGCTTGGGAACAAATTCACACTGTGACCCTCAGCATGAGCCCCATGTCAAAGAAAGGCCTGTCAGGGCCTGGACCAAGAGCCCACATATGGGGCTTGCCAAGCCCCTATGCACCCAATTCTCACCACGGTTTGAATTTTCAAGTCGCCCCGCCCGTACCTGGAGCTCTGCTCTGGAATCCCTTTCTTGGAGAGACCCATGAGCCAGACAACACGACTCCACCCTTCCCACAAAATGACCCCAAACTCTTGGGAGCTGGGACAAATCCCCAGAGAGGGATACTCGTCCACAGTACCTGAGGCCACCGCTCCAATCCACGGCTATCCCGGACACAACATCCAGAGACAAAAGCCTGAAGGAACGCCTCCCACTCGCCCTTGTTTCAGAGGCCCAGGAGCTCCCTCTCGGGCTGTACATCCGGCCGGCCATACCCTAGGCGCCACTCATAAGCTGAGTTTGTGTATTCAGACTTCTGTGCCCACAGCCTGGACCCACACAACATCCAGGCTAGGGCCTCTGGACCAAACAGCGAAAGATTGTGCCTGCCCTCTCCAAGGAAAGCGTGCCCAATCCATTGACCACAACCCTACAGGTTAGGGAAAAGCTCCAAGGTCCCTGAGGCCATCAATAGTATAGGCCACCCTGGACTAAGAGGGGCTCTCTGACACCAGCGGAGCAACTATCTCCACTTAGACTCTCAGACAGTGTCCCCAGAGACAGAAGGTTGAAATGGACAGGCCCCCAGGCCCTAATCTGAACCTTAGCTTTGGTTTCCATGTTTCCGTTCTCAGAGGACTGTTTTCGTAGACCAGCACATGGGGCTTTTCTGAGGCACCAAACCAAACATCTGTCATCTCCACATGGGCAGCTTTCTTACTGGGATGTATCAAACACTTCAGGTAGGAGAGTTCCGCAGGGCCACTGAACAACCAGCACATTCCAAGGTCTCCATGGACCCAAACGCACATTATGACGCATCCTCAGGAGAGGCCATTTCAACTCAGCCCCCTGGGTCGCGTGTTCCAGAGGCAGCAGATCAAACATATCTTGTCGCTAATAGCCAATGGGAATGCGAGGCATGCTGTACAGGGATCCATCCTTCGAACCCTGCTCTCCAGTCCTTCCATATGGTATGTCCTGGAGCCATGCAACAGGACTCGAATGTCCCGCAGAAGGAAACCTTGTGGTTTGGGGCAACCTCCAAACTCAGCGTGGGAAAACTTCCTTGGCCTCATGAGGCCCCCACTTCATGAAGGTGCCATCATGGACACATACTCCAGCCTCAGCCAACGTCTGATCCTCAGCCTGATTTCAGATGCAGGAGATTTTGATTCAGCCTCTGCAGAGTGGGCCTGCTCTGCCCTTGGCTCCAATCCTCACACTAGCTTGTGTTTTCAGACTTCCGTCCTCACACTCCTGGCCCACAAACCCTCCCTACTGGGAATTCTGGGGCCACAATGAAGCACTGTGCCTGCCTCCCAGGAGAAAAACATTGTCTATGGCGCTGCCCAGAAACCCCAAATGAGGATCAAACTGCTTGGCCCTCGGCAACACCCCAATTGCATAGGCTACCTTAAACAGTGATGCTCTGTCGCAAATAGCCTGAGCCCAGACCTTCCAACAGACACCGACACAGCTGGCTGCACACCCAGCACATTGGACCCGCCACTGCCTTAGGCCACCATCCATTCCCAAATGGGTTTTCAGTCATCGGAACCTAGACCTTATCTCCAATCCCTGCACAGGGGGGAACCTGATGCACAAGTCAGAACCCCTCCTTCCCCATGGCAAGAAACCTTGCTGCTGGCAGTGAGTCAAACCTTCAGTGTAGGAGAAAACGGCATGGCCCATGAGGCCACGCCCAAGCGTGAGGGCCGCCTTGGGCACAAACACACATTGTGACCCTCAGCGTGAGTACCTTATTCAAGTAACGCCTCTCAGTGACTGGACCAAGAGCCCGCATATGTGGCTTGCCATGCACATAGGCACCCAGGACTAACTAGATGGTGTGTATTCCAGTTGAGGGAACGCACTGCTGTGCTCTAGAGTCCCTCTCCTGGGGGGTCCCCTGTGGCAGGAAACAGTACTCTTCATTCCCACAGAATGAACACAAACACTTGGGAGCTTGGACAATCCCCCGAGAGGAAGGCTCTTCCTCGGCCTCTGAGACAACCCCTAACCTGACCGGACACTGTAAATGCAACACCCAGAGACAAAATCCTGAGTGACTGCCTCTCACTTGCCCTACTTTGATTTCCAGAGGATCTCCCCTCACGGACTAGAGATCAGGCCTGCCATTACATTGGCCCCTAGCTGAGCCAAGTTTGCTTTTTCTGACATCTGTCCCCACAACCCTGGCAAACACAGCCTCTAGGCTGGGTCCTCTGGAGCCATACCACAGGACCGTGCCTGCTCTCTCCTGGCAAACTGTGTCCATTCTTTTGGCCACACACCTCCAGAATATGAGAAACCTCAAGGCCTCTGAGGACATCCCACTACTGGGAGCCTCACTGGATGCACAGGGGCATTCGGACATAAGCGGAGCAGCTACATCCATGAATGCATGCACACAGATGTCAACAGAGATAGAAGGTTGAGCCGGACAGGCCTTTAGGCCGTAGTCTCAACTCTTGCTTTGGTTTCCAGGTGTCACTCCTCAGAGGCTTTGGTTCGAAGAACAGGGTATGGGGCTTTCCTGAGGCACGGAACAGAACTCCTCTCGTCTCCACATGGAAAGTTTCCTTGATGGAGCCGTGTCAAACACCTCATGTTGGAGAATCCTGCAGAGTCCCTGAGCCACCTCCACATTCCAAGGTCTCCCAGGCCACCAAGCCACAGGAGGACTCATCTTCAGGAGAGTCCATTTCAACTCTCCCCTCTGGGTAGCTCACCCAGGAGCCCGCAGATTGAGCCTGCCTTGTCCTGACTAAAGAGTGGGAATATGATGTGGCGTTCCCAGGCATCCATGCTTAGACACCTGCTCTCGAGTCTTTCCATATGGGGCCTCTTGGAACCATCCAATAGGACTCGACTGTCGTGCAGAAGGTAACCTTCAGTTTTGGAGCAGTTCACAAATCCCATCGTAGGCAAAACTTTCTGGCCTCATGAAGCCCCCACACCCTTCAGGAAGAGGCCATGCTGGACAAGAACTCTAGCCTGAGGCACGTCTCATAGTTGACATGACCTCAGTGCAGGAGATCTCGATTCAGCCTCTGCAGAGTGGGCCTGCCATGCCCTCGGTCCCAAACCTCACGCTAGCTTGTGTTTTCAGACTTCCTTCCTCACACTCCTGGTAAACAAGCCCTCCGGACTAGGAACTCCGGAACCAAAACCCAGCCCAGTGTCTGCCCAACGGAAGAAAAACGTTTCCCTGTGGGGCTCTCCAGAAAACCCAGATGAGGATCAACCTGCTCGGGCCTAGACGGTACCCGAAATGGATAGGCTGCTCTGGGCACTCATGCTCTGCCTGACACAGCCTGAAGCCAGACGTCCAGACAGACAAGGAGACAGCTGGCCGCACACCCAGCACTTCGGACAGGCCATGGTCTTATGCCGTCACCTCATCCTAACCTTGGTTTTCAGATATCTGAACCTAGACATTATATCAATTCTCCACACAGCTGGGTATAGCAAGCACAAAACAGAACTCCTCCTTCCCCATGGCTGTCAAGCTTGCTCTTGGCATGGAGTCACACCTTCAGGGTGGGAGAAACCTTCATGGCCCCTGATGCCACGCACAAACTTGAGTGCTGCTTGGGCACAAATTCACACTGTGACCCTCAGCATGAGCCCCATGTCAAAGAAAGGCCTGTCAGGGCCTGGACCAAGAGCCCACATATGGGGCTTGCCAAGCCCCTTTGCACCCAATCCTCACCACGGTTTGAATTTTCCAGTCGCCCGGCCTGTACCTGGAGCTCTGCTCTGGAATCCCTTTCTTGAGAGACCCATGAGCCAGACAACACGACTCCCCCCTTCCCACAAAATGACCCCAAACTCTGGGGAGCTGGGACAAATCCCCAGAGAGGGATACTCGTCCACAGTACCTGAGGCCACCGCTCCAATCCACGGCTATCCCAGACACAACATCCAGAGACAAAAGCCTGAAGGAACGCCTCCCACTCGCCCTTGTTTCAGAGGCCCAGGAGCTCCCTCTCGGGCTGTACATGCGGCCGGCCATACCCTAGGCGCCACTCATAAGCTGAGTTTGTGTATTCAGACTTCTGTGCCCACAGCCTGGACCCACACAACATCCAGGCTAGGGCCTCTGGACCAAACAGCGAAAGATTGTGCCTGCCCTCTCCAAGGAAAGCGTGCCCAATCCATTGACCACAACCCTACAGGTTAGGGAAAAGCTCCAAGGTCCCTGAGGCCATCAATAGTATAGGCCACCCTGGACTAAGAGGGGCTCTCTGACACCAGCGGAGCAACTATCTCCACTTAGACTCTCAGACAGTGTCCCCAGAGACAGAAGGTTGAAATGGACAGGCCCCCAGGCCCTAATCTGAACCTTAGCTTTGGTTTCCATGTTTCCGTTCTCAGAGGACTGTTTTCGTAGACCAGCACATGGGGCTTTTCTGAGGCACCAAACGAAACCTCTCTCCTCTCCACATGGGCAGCTTTCTTACTGGGATGTATCAAACACTTCAGGTAGGAGAGTTCCGCAGGGCCACTGAACAACCAGCACATTCTAAGGTCTCCATGGACCCAAACGCACATTATGACGCATCCTCAGGAGAGGCCATTTCAACTCAGCCCCCTGGGTCGCGTGTTCCAGAGGCAGCAGATCAAACATATCTTGTCGCTAATAGCCAATGGGAATGCGAGGCATGCTGTACAGGGATCCATCCTTCGAACCCTGCTCTCCAGTCCTTCCATATGGTATGTCCTGGAGCCATGCAACAGGACTCGAATGTCCCGCAGAAGGAAACCTTGTGGTTTGGGGCAACCTCCAAACTCAGCGTGGGAAAACTTCCTTGGCCTCATGAGGCCCCCACTTCATGAAGGTGCCATCATGGACACATACTCCAGCCTCAGCCAACATCTGATCCTCAGCCTGACTTCAGATGCAGGAGATTTTGATTCAGCCTCTGCAGAGTGGGCCTGCTCTGCCCTTGGCTCCAATCCTCACACTAGCTTGTGTTTTCAGACTTCCGTCCTCACACTCCTGGCCCACAAACCCTCCCTACTGGGAATTCTGGGGCCACAATGAAGCACTGTGCCTGCCTCCCAGGAGAAAAACATTGTCTATGGCGCTGCCCAGAAACCCCAAATGAGGATCAAACTGCTTGGCCCTCGGCAACACCCCAATTGCATAGGCTACCTTAAACAGTGATGCTCTGTCGCAAATAGCCTGAGCCCAGACCTTCCAACAGACACCGACACAGCTGGCTGCACACCCAGCACATTGGACCCGCCACTGCCTTAGGCCACCATCCATTCCCAAATGGGTTTTCAGTCATCGGAACCTAGACCCTATCTCCAATCCCTGCACAGGGGGGAACCTGATGCACAAGTCAGAACCCCTCCTTCCCCATGGCAAGAAACCTTGCTGCTGGCAGTGAGTCAAACCTTCAGTGTAGGAGAAAACGGCATGGCCCATGAGGCCACGCCCAAGCGTGAGGGCCGCCTTGGGCACAAACACACATTGTGACCCTCAGCGTGAGTACCTTATTCAATTAACGCCTCTCAGTGACTGGACCAAGAGCCCGCATATGTGGCTTGCCATGCCCATAGGCACCCAGGACTAACTAGATGGTGTGTATTCCAGTTGAGGGAACCCACTGCTGTGCTCTAGAGTCCCTCTCCTGGGGGGTCCCCTGTGGCAGGAAACAGTACTCTTCATTCCCACAGAATGAACACAAACACTTGGGAGCTTGGACAATCCCCCGAGAGGAAGGCTTTTCCTCGTCCTCTGAGACAACCCCTACCCTGACCGGACACTGTAAACGCAACACCCAGAGAGAAAATCCTGAGTGACTGCCTCCCACTTGCCCTACTTTGATTTCCAGAGGATCTCCCCTCACGGACTAGAGATCAGGCCTGCCATTACATTGGCCCCTAGCTGAGCCAAGTTTGCTTTTTCTGACATCTGTCCCCACAGCCCTGGCAAACACAGCCTCTAGGCTGGGTCCTCTGGAGCCATACCACAGGACCGTGCCTGCTCTCTCCTGGCAAACTGTGTCCATTCCTTTGGCCACACACCTCCAGAATATGAGAAACCTCAAGGCCTCCGAGGACATCCCACTACTGGGAGCCTCACTGGACTCACAGGGGCATTCGGACACAAGCTGAGCAGCTACATCCATGAATGCATGCACACAGATGTCAACAGAGATAGAAGGTTGAGCCGGACAGGCCTTTAGGCCGTAGTCTCAACTCTTGCTTTGGTTTCCAGGTGTCACTCCTCAGAGGCTTTGGTTCGAAGAACAGGGTATGGGGCTTTCCTGAGGCACGGAACAGAACTCCTCTCGTCTCCACATGGGAAGTTTCCTTGTTGGAGCCGTGTCAAACACCTCATGTTGGAGAATCCTGCAGAGTCCCTGAGCCACCTCCACATTCCAAGGTCTCCCAGGCCACCAAGCCACAGTAGGACTCATCTTCAGGAGAGTCCATTTCAACTCTCCCCTCTGGGTAGCTCACCCAGGAGCCCGCAGATTGAGCCTGCCTTGTCCTGACTAAAGAGTGGGAATATGAGGTGGCGTTCCCAGGCATCCATGCTTAGACACCTGCTCTCGAGTCTTTCCATATGGGGCCTCTTGGAACCATCCAATAGGACTCGACTGTCGTGCAGAAGGTAACCTTCAGTTTTGGAGCAGTTCACAAATCCCATCGTAGGCAAAACTTTCTGGCCTCATGAAGCCCCCACACCCTTCAGGAAGAGGCCATGCTGGACAAGAACTGTAGCCTGAGGCACGTCTCATAGTTGACATGACCTCAGTGCAGGAGATCTCGATTCAGCCTCTGCAGAGTGGACCTGCCGTGCCCTCGGTCCCAAACCTCACGCTAGCTTGTGTTTTCAGACTTCCTTCCTCACACTCCTGGCAAACAAGCCCTCCGGACTAGGAACTCCAGAACCAAAACCCAGCCCAGTGTCTGCCCAACGGAAGAAAAACGTTTCCCTGTGGGGCTCTCCAGAAAACCCAGATGAGGATCAACCTGCTCGGGCCTCGACGGCACCCGAACTGGATAGGCTCTCTGGGAACTCATGCTCTGCCTGACACAGCCTGAAGCCAGACGTCCAGACAGACAAGGAGACAGCTGGCCGCACACCAAGCACTTCGGACACGCCATGGTCTTATGCAGTCACCGCATCCTAACCTTGGTTTTCAGATATCTGAACCTAGACATTATATCAATTCTCCACACAGCTGGGTATAGCAAGCACAAAACAGAACTCCTCCTTCCCCATGGCTGTCAAGCTTGCTCTTGGCATGGAGTCACACCTTCAGGGTGGGAGAAACTTTCATGACCCTGATGCCACGCCCAAACTTGAGTGCTGCTTGGGCACAAATTCACACTGTGACCCTCAGCATGAGCCCCATGTCAAAGAAAGGCCTGTGAGGGCCTAGAGCAAGAGCCTCCATATGGGGCTTGCCAAGCCCCTATGCACCCAATCCTCACCAGGGTTTGAGTTTTCCAGTCGCCCCGCCTGCACCTGGGGCTCTGCTCTTGAATCCCTTTCTTGGAGAGACCCATGAGCCAGACAACACGACTCCACCCTTCCCACAAATTGACCCCAAACTCTTGGGAGCTGGGACAAATCCCAAGAGAGGGATACCCCTCCACAGTCCCTAAGGCCACCGCTCCAATCCACGGCTATCCCGGACACAACATCCAGAGACAAAAGCCTGAAGGAATGCCTCCCACTCGCCCTTTTTTCAGAGGCCCCGGAGCTTCCTCTCGGGCTGTACATCAGGCCTGCTATACCCTAGGTGCCACTCTTAAGCTGAGTTTGTGTTTTCAGACTTCTGTGCCCACAGCCTGGACACACACAACCTCCAGGCGAGGGCCTCTGGAGCCACAGCGAAAAATTGTGCCTGCCCTCTCCAAGGAAAGTGCCCAATCCATTGACCACAACCCTAGAGGTTTAGGGAAAAGCTCCAAGCCCCTGAGGCCATCAATAGTGGAGGCCACCCTGGACTAAGAGGGGCTCTCTGACACCAGCGGAGCAACTATCTCCACTTAGACTCTCAGACAGAGTCCCCAGAGACAGAAGGTTGAAATGGACAGGCCCCCAGGCCCTAATCTGAACCTTACCTTTGGTTTCCATGTATCCGTGTTCAGAGGACTGTTTTCGTAGACCAGCACACGGGGCTTTTCGAGGCACCAAACCAAACCTCTCTCGTCTCCACATGGGGAGCTTTCTTACTGGGGATGTATCAAACCCTTCAGGTAGGAGAGTTCCGCAGGGCCACTGAACAACCAGCACATTCCAAGGTCTCCATGGACCCCAAACGCACATTATGACGCATCCTCAGGAGAGGCTTTTTCAACACAGCCCCCTGGGTAGCCTGCCCCAGAGGCAGCAGATCAAACATATCTTGTTGCTTATGGCCAAGGGGAATGCGAGGCATGCTGTACAGTGATCCAACCTTCTAACCCTGCTCTCCAGTACTTCCGTATGGTATGTCCTGGAGCCATGTAACAGGACTCGATTGTCCCGCAGAAGGAAATCTTGTGGTTTGGGGCAACCTCCAAACTCAGCGTGGGAAAACTTCCTTGGCCTCATGAGGCCCCTGCTTCATGAAGGTGCCATCATGGACACATACTCCAGTCTCAGCCAACGTCTGATCCTCAGCCTGACTTCAGATGCAGGAGATTTTGATTCAGCCTCTGCAGAGTGGGCCTGCTCTGCCCTTGGCTCCAATCCTCACACTAGCTTGTGTTTTCAGACTTCCGTCCTCACACTCCTGGCCCACAAACCCTCCCTACTGGGAATTCTGGGGCCACAATGAAGCACTCTGCCTGCCTCCCAGGAGAAAAACATTGTCTATGGTGCTGCACAGAAACCCCAAATGAGGATCAAACTGCTTTGCCCTCGGCAACACCCCAATTGCATAGGCTACCTTAAACACTGATGCTCTGTCGCAAAAGCCTGAGCTCAGACCTTCCAACAGACACCGACACAGCTGGCTGCACACCCAGCACATTGGACCCGCCACTGCCTTAGGCCACCATCCATTCCCAACCTGGGTTTTCAGTCATCGGAACCTAGACCTTATCTCCAATCCCTGCACAGGGGGGAACCTGATGCATAAGTCAGAACCCCTCCTTCCCATGGCAAGAAACCTTGCTGCTGGCCATGAGTCAAACCTTCAGTGTAGGAGAAAACGGCAAACCTGCCGGGCCTCATGAAGCCCCCCATATCCTTCAGGGAGAGGCCATCATGGTCAAAAACTCTATCTTGAAGCACATCTCATAGTAGACCTGACCGCAATGCAGGAGATCTTGATTCAGCCTCTGCAGAGTGGCTTGCCGTGCCCTCGGTTCCAAACCTCACGCTAGCTTGTGTTTTCAGACTTCCTTCCTCACACTCCTGGCAAACAATCCCTCCAGAGTAGGAATTGCAGAACCACAAGCTTGCCCAGTTACTGCCCACCGGTAGAAAACGTTTCCTTGTGGGGCTTTCCATAAAACCGAGATGAGGATCAACCTGCTCTTGCCTCGACGGCACTCAGATTTGATAGGCTGCTCTGGGCACTAATGCTCTGCCTTTCACAGCCTGATGCCAGACGTCCAGACAGGCAAGGAGACAGCTGGCCACACACCTAGCACTTCTGACACGCCATGGTCTTATGCCGTTATCTCTTCCTAACCTTGGTTTTCCGATATCTAAACCCAGATATTATATCAATTCCCCACACAGTTGGGCATCTGAATCACAAATCAGAACTCCTTCTTCCCCATGGCTGTAAGGCTTGCTCTTGGCATGGAGTCACACCTTCAGGGTGGGAGAAACCTTCATTTCCCCTGAAACCACGCCCAAACTTGAGTGCTGCCTTGGGCAGAAATTCACTCTGTGACCCTCAGCATGAGGCCAATATCAAAGAAAGGCCTGTCAGGGCCTTGACCAAGAGCCCTCATATGGTGCGTGCCAAGCCCCTATACACCCAATCCTCACCAGTGTTTGAGTTTTCCAGTCTCCCCCCCGTTACTGGGGCTCTGCTCTGGAATCACTTTCTTGGAGAGACACATGAGCCAGACAACAGGACTCCACCCTTCCCACAAAATGACCCCGAACTCCTGTTAGCTGGGACAAATCCCCAGAGAGGTTACTTGTCCACAGTCACTGAGGCCACCCCCTACAATCCACGGCTATCCTGGACGCATCCAGAGACAAAAGCCTGAAGGAATCTCGCCCTTGATTCACAAGCCAAGGAGCTCACTCTTTATCTGTACATCCGGCCTGCCATACCCTCGGCGCCACTCATAAGCTGAGTTTTTGTTTTCAGACTTATGTGCCCACAGCCTGGACCCACACACCCTCCAGGCTAGGGCATCTGGAGCCACAGTGAAAGATTGTGCCTGCCATCTCCAAGGAAAGTGTGCCCAATCCATTGACCACAACCCTACAGGTTAGGGAAAAGTTCCAAGGCCCCTGAGGCCATCCTGATAGTGTAGGCTGCCCTGGACTAAAAGGGGCACTCTGACACCAGCTCTGCCATTATCACCACTTAGACTTTCAGACAGTGTCCCCAGAGACAGAAGATTGAAATGGACAGGCCCTTAGGCCCTAATATGAACCTTAGCTTTAGTTTTCATGTGTCTGTCCTCAGAGGACTGGTTTTTATACCAGCATATTAGGTTTTTCTGAGGCTCCAAACCAAACCTCTCTCGTCTCCACATGGAGTGCTTTCTTACTGGATCTGTATCAAACCCTTCTGGTCGGAGAATTCTGCAGGGCCACAGTACAACCATCACATTCCAAGGTCTCCATGGACAGAAACCCACATTATGACGCATCCTCAGGAGAGGCCATTTCAACTCAGCCCACTGGTTAGCTTGCCCCAGAGCCAGCAGAACAAACATATCTTGTCGTTAATGGCCAAAGGGAATGCGAGGCATGTTGTTCAGGGATCCATCCTTTGAACCCTCCTCTTCAGTCCTTCCGTATGGTATGTACTGGAGCCATTCAACAGGACTCGACTGTCTTGCAGAAGGAAACCTTGTGGTTTGTGGCAACCTCCAAACTCAGCGTGGGAAAACTTCGTTGGCCTCATGAGGCACCTGCTTCATGAAGGTGCCATCAAGGGCACAATCCAACCTCAGCCAATGTCTGATCCTCAGCCTGACTTCAGATGCATGAGATATCCTTTCAGTCTTTGCAGAGTGGGCCTGCTCCCCACCTCACCCTATGTTTTGTTTTCAGACTCTACCCTAGCACTCCTGGCCCAAAAGCCCTCATGATTGGGAATTCTGGTTCCAGAACGAAGCCCTCTGCCTGCCCCCCAAAGAAAAACATTGTCTATGGCATTGCTCAGAAACCCCAAATGAAAATCAACCTGCTCAGCCCTCGGCAACACCCCAATTGCATAGGCTACCCTAAACACTATGCTCTGTCTTACATAGCCTGAGCCCAGACCTTGTGAGAGACATTGAGACAGTTGGCTTCACACCCAGCACATCGAACCTGCCATGGGTTAGGCCATTTCATCCCTTCCCATTGACCTGGGTGTCTTCCTGGAGGTATATTCTGAGGCTGTGTCAGACTATGCATTTTTTCTGGAGCTTCCTATGGAATTGGGGTGGTATTAGGGGCCTTGCAATTTTCTCTTAATCTGGTGGGTTGGGAAACTGAGACAGGCTGACATTCCTTGGGAGAGCTGGCCCAGTGCTGTTGTGTGTTCCTGGAGGCCCCATCCTGGAGGGCATATGGGTCAGGACTCTGGGTCCAAAGTCTTCAGACACAAACTCGGGTAAGAGTTAAGCTCGAGGTGATGGCAGACCCAATCTGCAGACCCTGAGCGAAGCATCTCCAGATATGAAATTCGGACGGCTGTGAGGCAGGAGCACAGTCTTTTCTGTCTGACTTGTTTGTCTATGATGGCCACGAAATGGAGGGGTGGCCTCATGGGTCCATGTGAGATTCTACCTCTCTGGGAATTCTGCTCGGCACCCAAGAGTTTGGTGTATTTCTGGGGGATGGGAGGAGCGCAGTTTTCTGAGTCAGGGATCCCGTCCAAACAGCCATTCCAGAGATGGGTCCTGGGTTCTGGAGCCTGGATCACCGCAACAAGGCTTAGGATTTGGGCCTAAGGTCCTGCTCTATGTTTTCCTGGTACAGCTCCCGAGTGTTCTTGTTGGAAATGGGTCTCATTCTGAGGGTCACAATGCCTGTTTTTGCCCAGATGCCCATGCTGAGTGGGTGTGACCTCATGGGCTATGCACTTGGCTCCCACTCTGAGGGTTGGACTGCCATCTCAACATTCAGTTTTCCTGCCATGGGGAAGGAGGTGTACTTTTTTATGCTTTAGGTTCCCCCATGGGCAGGAATTTGAGCTAAGTTCTGGGACAGGTGCCTGAATACCCAGTTCACTTTGAGATGAGGTCCTCGGGCCAAGGCAGGACCCACCTGCAGAAAATGAGGCCTGCTTTCTGGGTGGCTGTCAGGAGCTCGGGCTCGAGCTGTGTCAGACAGAACATTCGTGGAGAGTTCGGCCTATGATATTGGGGTGCTTTTGAGAGCTGTGCAACTGGATCCTCATGGGGGATTTTTGCACAGACCCTTTCTTCACTTCTTCTATCTGGTGAGCAGGCAGATGGCTGCATTACGGCTTCAGAATATCCAAGTTGGAGGGTTTGCAGGCGAGGAGTGTGAGGACAGAAGTATGAAAACATAAGCTACGGTTACGCTATGTGCCGAGCACATGTCTATTCCAATGTACAGCAGTTGTTTCGAGATCTTCAGCACCTGGGCGAGGGGAAGATGTCTGCTCACGCTGGAGTTTGTATCCATGATGGCCAACAAATGGTGGGGAGGCCTCAAGAATTCTTGGAGGTTTTTCCAAGCTGGAGCTTGTGAGCTGCTCCAAACATCAAGGTGTCCTACTAAGGGACAGCAGAAGTCTTCTTACAGGGCTCCAGGGTCCCCCATATGGAAGATTCGATAGCAATGCTCTCTGAATGGAGGCCTGGGAAGCCAATCTCTTGTTACCATTGCAGCTGAGGAACAGGGTAAGCTTGAACCAATGACACTGATTCCAAGTTCCAAGTGATTTGCGTTGATGGAAGTTCTCAGTCTAACAGTTTCCAATGCTGCTTGATGTCCAGGGAGACCTTAGAATGTGGTGGCGGCTCTCTGACCATTGAGGATTCTCTATCCTTAGGATTAGACCCAGTACCCAGGAGCCAGGTTTCCTTCTTGGGACAGGAGGTGTGCTCTTGTATGGCTCACGGACCACAGGTTGGACCATATGCTTGAATTTCCAGAACAGCCCTCTAGGGAGAGAGACCTCAAAACATAAGCTAGGGTTCTGATGAGGTTTTAGGGCCATGGAAGTTTCAATCTTCGGACTAAGTGCCATTGGCCTGCATGTCATCCTGGAGGTAGGTGCTGAGGCTGTGTAAGGCTGTGCACTTTTTCCAGAGTGGCCTATGATATTGGGGTGCAGTCAGGGGCCTTGCAGTTTTCTCCTAATCTGGACATTTTGGGAAACTGAGATGGGCAGGGTTTCCTCAGGAGAGCAGGGCCAGTGATGTCATGTGTTTCTCGAGGCCCCATCCTGGAGGTCATGTGTGTCAGGACTTTGGGACCAAAGACTTTAGACACAACCTCGGATAAGAGATAGGAGTGAGGTGTTAGCAGTCCGAATCTGAAGACCCTGAGGGAAGCTCCTCGGGATTTGAAATTCAGGTGGCTGGGAGGGAGCAGCACAGGCTTTTCTGTCTGGATTTTGTGTCTAGGATGGCCACTAAATGGAGGGGTGACCTCATGTGTCCATGGGATATTCTTCCACTCTGGTGATTCTGCTTGGCACCCAAGAGTTTGATTTCTTTCTGGGGAAGAGGAAAAGACTGTATTCCATCTCTGGGATCCTGTCCAAACAGGGATTCCAGAGATGGTTTCTGGGTCCAGACACTGGGAAAACTTAACCAAAGCTTCGATTTGGGTTCCTGGTCCAGATCCCAAGGGGGATCTTTGGAAAGGGGTCTCATTCTGAGGGTCACAATGCCTGTTTGTGCCCAGCTGCCCATCCTGTGTAGGCGTGGTCTCATGGACCATGCACCTGGTTCCCACTCAGGGTTGTACAGCCATCTCAACATTCAGTTTTCTGGCCATGGGGAAGGAGGAGCACTCTTTTGTGCTTCCAAGTCCCCTATGGGCAGGAATTTGATCTAAGTCTGGGACAGGTACCTGAATATCCAGGTTGCTTCAAGATGATGGCCTCGGGCCAAGGTTGGACCCACCTGGAGGATATGGGGCCCACTATCTGGGTGGCTGACAGGAGGTCGGGGATCAGGCGGTGTCAGACAGACAATTTATGCAGAGGTCGGTCTATTATATTGGGGTGCCATTGAGGGCCGTGCAGGAGGATCCTCATGTGGGTTTCTGCGAAGACCCATAGGGCACTTCTTCTTTGTGGTGGGCAGGCAGAAAGCTGCACTGTGGCTTCAGAATTCCCAATATGGAGGGCTTGTAGGCGAGGAGTGTGAAGACAGAAGTCTGAAAACACAAGCCACGGATAAGCTCAGTGCCGACCACAGGACCATTCCATTGTGCAGTGGTTGTTTCGAGATTTCCAGCACCTGAGTATGGGCGAGGGTCAGATGTCTGCTCACGCTGGGTTTGCATCCATGATGGTCAACGAATTGTGGGGTGGCCTCAAGAATTCTTGGAGATTTTCCCAAGCAGGACCTTGTGAGCTGCTCCAAACAGCAAGGTGTCCTACTGTGGGACAGGGGAATTCCACTTACAAGGCTCCAGGGTCCCCCATATAGAAAGATTCGACAGCAGAGGTCTCTGAATGGGGGCCTGGGAAGTCTTCCTTGCATGACCATTGCAGCTGAGGAACATTGCAGGCTTGATCTGCTGGTTTTTGTTCAAATTTCCAAGTGATCTAAGTTGACGGATGTTCTCAGTCTAATGAGTCACAATGCTGCTTGGTGTCCAGGGAGACCTTAGAATGTGGTGGTGAGGGTGCCTGGGTGGCTCAATGGGCTAAGCCGCTGCCTTCGGCTCAGGTCATGATCTCAGGGTCCTGGGATTGAGTCCCGCATCGGGCTCTCTGCTCAGCAGGGAGCCTGCTTCTTCCTCTCTCTCTCTCTGCCTTCCTCTATGCCTACTTGTGATCTCTCTCTGTCAAATAAATAAATAAAATCTATATAAAAAAAAAGAATGTGGTTGTGGGTCTGTGGCCATGCAGGATTCTCCTACCTGAGGGTTAGACCCAGTTCCCAGGAGCCAGGTTCCCTTCTCGGGACAGGAGGGGTTCTCTTGTATGGCTCAGGGACCACATGTCGGATCATATGTTGGATTTCAAGACCAGGCCTCTGGGCACAGAGGCCTGAATATCTAGGCTAGGGTTCTTATGAGGTTGTAGGGGCATGTCATCCTCAACCTTCGGACTTAGGGACTTTGACCTGTGAGTCTTCCTGGAGGTAGATGCTCAGGCTGTGTCAGACTGTGCATTTTTTCCAGAGTGGCCTATGAAATTGGGGTGGGCTCAGGGGCCTTGCAGTCTTTTCCTAATCTGGAGGGTTTGTGCAACTGAGACGGCAGAATTTCATCCAGAGATCAGGCCCAGTGATGTAGTGTGGTTCTGTCAGCCCCATCCTGCAGGGAATGTGGTTAAGGGCTCTGGGACCAAAGTCTTCAGACACAAAATTGTGTATCAATTAGGAGGGAGGTGATGGCAGCCCCGATCTGCAGACGCTGAGGGCAGCTCCTCAGGATTTGAAATTCGTGTGGCTGGGAGGCAGGAGCAAAGCCTTTTCTGTCTGGATTGTGTCTAGGATGGCCTTGGAATGGTGGGGTGTCCTCATGTGTCCATGGAATATTCTACCTCTCTGGGGATTCTGCCCAGCACCCAAGAGTTTGGTGTCTCACTGCGAAGGAGAGAGCGTGGTTTACTGTTTCACGGTTCCCGTCAACACAGGGATTCCAGAGATGGGTTATAGGTCCCTGTGCCTGGATAACCCTACAAAGGCATAGTATTTGGGCCTAGAGGCTTGACTGCCTGGCTCTGTGGGGCTTTGGTTCAGCTCCCATGGAGACTTGTTGGAAATGGGTCTCAGGGTAAGGGTCACAATGCCTGGTCAAGATGTCAAGGGTCAAGATGTCAAGGGTCAAGATGCCCATCCTGAGTGGGCATTGGCTCTTGTTCCATGCACCTGGATCCCAATATGAGGGTTGGACCACCATATCAACATTTAATTTTCCTTCTATGAGGAAGGAGGAGTACTCTTTTGTGCTTCAGATTCCCCCATGCACAGTAATTTGAGCTATGTTCTGGGACTGGTACGTGAATAACCAGGTTGGTTTGAGATGAAGGACTCAGGTCAAGGCAGGTCACACCTGCCAGATATGGGTCCCGCTATCTAGGTGGCTACCAGGAGGTCGGGGCTCGAGCTGTGTCAGACAAAGCATTAGTTCACAAGGTGGCCTATGATATTGTGGTGCTATAGAGGGCTGTGCTGGTGGAACCTTATATGGAGTTTCACGCAGACCCATAGGGCACCTCTTTTTTCTGGTGGACAGGCAGAAGGCTGCATTGTGGCTCCCAAATTCCCAATATGGGGGACTTGAAGGCGAGGAGTGTGAGAACAGAAGGCAGAAAACACAATCTATGCTTAATCTCAGTGCCGAGAACATGGCCGTTCCAATATGCAGTGGTTTTTTTCGAGATCTCCAGCATCTGAGTACAGGCGAGGGTCAGATGTCTGCTCATGATAGAGTTTGTATCTATCGTGGCCAACAAATGAAATATCCAGCACCTGAGTAAAGGTGGATTTCAGATGTTTACGCACACTGGAGTTTGTGTCTCTGATAACCGAATGGAGGAGTGGCATCAAGAGGCTGATGCATGTGAGATGCTCCAAACAGCAAGGTTGTTTTTTCTACTGGACAGTTAGAGTCTGGAATGTTTTCTGCAGGGCCCCCCATTTGAAAAGTATGGGTAGCAGAGCCCTTCCACATGGATGCCTGGAAAGCACACCTCCATTGACCAATGCAGCTGAGGAACATGCAGGTTCTTTACGGTGCTTCTGGGGCGAAGCACCAAGGTCTTGAGTTGACATGGAATCTCTTGAAGATGGGTTACAATGCTGGTTTTTTTTTTACCAGGTAGATCTTAGAATGTGTTGGTGGCTAAGGTGCCTGCAGGATTCTCCTACCCTGAGGGTTTAACACAGGTCGAAGAGCACGGTTACCTTCTGGGGACAGGAGATGTAGTGTTTTGTGGCTCAGGGACCACATGCCGCATCATAAGTTCCTATTCAAGAACAGGCCTCTGAAGACAGATGCCCGACAACCTAATCTAGGGTTCCAATGAGTCCCAGGGGCATGAGAGGTTCAATCTTCAGACTTAGGACAGTTGACTTGGGTGTCTGCCAGAATGTAGGTGATCAGGGAGTTTCAGACTGTGCACTTATGTCCAGAGTAACCTCCAATATTGGGGTGGCCACAGGGGCCTTGAATGTTTCAACCAACTCTGGAGGGTTTGGTTAACTGACATGCACAATTTCCATGGGGATGGCAAGCACAGTCCTGTGGTGTGGCTCCAGAGACTCCACCCTGGAGGGCATGTGAGCCATGGTTCTGGGAGGGAAGTCTGCAAACACAAACTTGGGTTAGGTTTAGTGGCTAGGTTATCGCAGGGCAATGTGTAGACCTGGAAGGCTACTCGTCAGGAACAGTAACTGGAATGACCCGAAGGCGGAAGCACAGACTTTTATATCTGGATTGTGTGTCTAGGGTGACGTCAGAATGTAGCTGTGGCCTCATGGGTCCATGGGAGATTTTTCCTCTAAGGATACAGGCGGCTACCAATATTTTGATGACTTTTTGGTATGGGAAGACTGCTATTTTCGATCTTAGGTGTGCCCCAAAACAGAGATTCCAGAGATGGGCTCTGTGTCTAGGCGCCTGGAAAATCCCACCAAGGGTTGGGATTTGGGCTTATGGGCAGACCAGGCCTGCAATGCAGGATCTTGGTGGTGCAACTGAGATGGCTTGTTTGGAAGCATGCTCAGGCTGAGCATTACAATGCCTGTTTGTGCCCAGGGTGGCCCTCAGGAGTGGGCGTGGTCCCATTGTCCATTTTCTGGCTCCCACACTGAGGGATGGACACACATTCCAATGGCCAGGTTTCCAGCCATGGGAAAGGAGGAAATATCTATTGTGCTTCATGTTCCCCCATAGGCAGGGATTACAGCAAAGGTCTGGGGACAGATGCCTGAATACCAAGGATGCATAGAGATGACAGATTTGGGCCATGGCCGTTCTCACATGCTGGATATGGGCCCCGCTCTCTGGGTGGCTGACACGAGGTCTGGGCTCAGGCTGTGTCAGACACAGCACTAGTGGCCAGAGAAGTCTATATATTGGGGTTCTCTCCAGGGCCGAGTAAATTGATCCTCATGTAGGGTTTCTGGCCAGACTCACGAAGCACTTCTTTCTGTGGGGCAGGCAGAATGCTGCCTTATGGATCCAGAATTCCCTATCAAGAGGGTTTGGGGACAAATAGGGTGAGAATGCAATTGTAAACACCAGCTATGCTTAAATTGAGTGCCAAGCGGATGTCAGTTTCAATGTGCAGCAGCTTATACGAGATATCCAGCACCTGAGTAAGGGCAGATGTCAGATATTTGCTCACACTGGAGTTTGTGTCTAGGATGACGACTAATGGAGGGGTGGCTTCAGGAGGCAATGGAGGATTACCCACGCTTAAGATTGTGAGATGCTCCAAACAACAAGGTTTCCTTCTAATGGACAGGAGGAGTCTGTTTTTTTTTCCTCCAGGGTCCCTCAAGTGGAAGTTTGCGTAGCAGAGCCCTCCCGCATGGATGACTGGAAAGCACACGTCCAATGACCATTGCAGCTGAGGAACATGACAGGTTCGTTTTGGTGGTTCTGGTGCCAAGTACCAAGGCCTTGAGTTGACTTGGAATCTCTTACAGATGTGTCCCAAAACTGGTTTGTTACAAGGGAGGTCTTAGAATGTATTGGTGGCTATGGGCCACGCTGAGGGTTTGGCACAGGTCGATGTGCACAGTTTCCATCTTGGGAGAGGAGATGTTCTGTTTTGTGGCTCAGGGTACATATGTTGTATCCTGACTTGGTATTCAAGAACAGGCCTCTGAGGATTGATGCTGGCAACCTAATCTAGAGATCCAATGATGTCCTTGGTGCCCATCAGGTTCAATTTTCTTACTAAGGACCATTGATATGGTTGTCTGACTGGATGTAGGTGATCAGGGTGTTTCAGACTGTGCATTTGCATCCAGAGCCACTTCCACTATTGGGGTGGGCTCAGGGGCCTTGCAGGTTTCTCCTAACTTGGAGGCTTTGGGGAACTGTGATGGGCACAGTTTCCTTGGGGATGGCAGGCCCAGTCCTGTGGTAAGGCTTCAGAGACCATCTCCTTGAGGATATGAGAGCCATGGTTTTGGGAGGGAAGTCTGCAAACACAAATTTGGGTCAGGGATAGTGGCAAGGTGATCACAGGTCCAATGCATAGACCTAGAAGGCATCACGTCAGGAACTGTAATTAGGGTGACTGAAAGCTGGTAGCACAGGCTTTTCTATCTGGATTGTGTGTCCAGGATGGGCTCTGAATGTAGACGTGGTCTCATGGTTCAATGGGAGACTTTTCCTCTCTAAGGATCCTGGTGGATCTCCATAGATTGGTGGTTTTTCAGAGAAGAAAAGAGTTCTCTTTTCCATCTTAGGGGTGCTCCAAAACAGGGAATAATGCTGTTTTCCAACTTAGGCTTATGCCAAAACAGGGATTCCAGAGACGGGCTCTGGGTCTGGGTGCCCGGATATCCCACCAAGTGTTAGGATTTGGGCCTAGGGGCATTCCAGGCCTGCAATACAGGATCCTAATGGTGTAACAGAGAGGGCTTGTTTGAAAGCATGCTCAGGCTGAGGGTCATCATGCCTCTTTGTGCCCAGGGGGGCCCTCAGGAGAGGGCGTAGTCTCATTGGCCATATAGCTGGATCCCAATTTGAGGGTTGGACACCCATTGCAACAGCCAGGCTTCCTGCAATGGAAAGAGGAGTTCTCTATTGTGCTTCAGGTTCCCCCATTGGCAGGGTTACAGGAAAGGTCTGTGGAAAGTTGCCTTAATACCAAGGATGTGTACAGATGACAGGCTAAGAATTCCCAGGTAACAAAACAGCATTGTTACCCATATTCATGACATTCCATGTAGAAATAAGCCCTTAGTACTTCGCCCCAGAGCCACCAGAATGAACTTGCCATGTTCCTAAGCTGCAATGGTCAGTGGAGGTGTGGTTTCCAGGCAACCATACGGGGGTGCTCTGCTACACAAACTTTGCAATTGGCGGGGACCCTTGAGACAAAAAAACAGAATGCCCCTGTCCGGTAGAAGGAAACCTTCTGTTTGGAGCATCTCACAAGCCCCAGCGTGGGAAATCCTCCATTTCCTCTTGAAGCCACCACTCCATTTGTCAGTCATGATAGACACAAACTCCAGCATGAGCAAACATCTGACATCCGCCCTTACTCAGTTGCTGGATTTCAATTCGATCGCTGCACACTGGAACTGCCTTTAGTTTGACTGAATTAAGCCATAGCTTGGGTTTACAATTCCATCCTCAGCCTACTGGTCCACAATCCCTATTGTGAGGGAATTCTGGAGCTACAACACAATATTCTGCCTTCCCCATAGAAAGAAAAAGGGCCTGGAGAGTCTGCCCAGAAACTCCATATGATGGTCAATCTTCTCGGTGCTAGACGGAACCCTGATTCATAGGCTGCCCTGGGCACTAGTGCTGTGTCTGACATAGCCGGAGCCAGGACCTAGTGTCAGCCACTGAGAGATCAGGGCCCATATACAGCATGTGAGACCAGCTATGGCCCAAGTCTGTCTTCTCTTCTATTCTTGGTATTCAGGCATCTGTACCCACACCTTTGCTGAAATCCTTGCCATGGGGGAAACCTGTAGCACAAAAGAGAACTCCTCCTTCCCCATGGAAGGTATTCTGACAGTTGGGATAGTTGCTCAACCCTCAAAGTGGAAGGCAGCTCCATGGCCAAGGAGACCATGTGCACTCATGATGGCTTACCCGGGCACAAGCAGGCATTGTGACCTCAGCCTGAGCATGCTTTCAACCAAACGCTCTCAATTGCATCTCTGGGACCCCGAATTGCAGGCCTAGTACACACCTAGGCCCAAATCCTAACCCTGGTGGGATTTTACAGGGGCCCAGACACAGAGCCCATCTCTGGAATCCCTATTTTGGGGGACCCTTAAGATGGAAAACAGCACTCTTCCCTTCCCCGAGATAGTCACCAAACTCTTGGTAGCCACCAGGATCCTTGAGTGGAAAAATCTGCCATAGACCCATGAGAACACACCTGCATTCCGAGGCCATCCTGGACATACAATCCAGATACATATCATGTGCTATCACCTTTGAGTCATCGGATTTACAGTTCCTGACGAGCTGCCTTCCAGGTCTATGCATTGGGCCTGCAATCACCTTGCCATTAACCTAAACTGAGTTTGTGTTTGCAGACTTCCTTCCTAAAACCATGGCTCACATGACCTCCAGGTTCTGGCATCTGAAGCCACACCACAAGACTGTGCATGAGATCCTCAAGGAAACTGTGCCCATCACTTTTGCCCGATACCTTTAGATTAGGAGAAACCTGCAAGGCCCCTGAGCGCAGCCAAATAATGGAGGCCGCTCTGGGCACAAATGCACAGTCTGAGACACCCTGATCCCCTCCATACAGGCAGACACCCAAGTCAATGCTCCTGAGTCAGAAGATTGAACCTGACATGCCCCGAGGACTTCATTGGCACACTAGATTAGGTTTACAGGTATCTGTCATCAGAGGCCTGCTCTGGAATATCAACTTATGATAAAATATATAGTCCCTGAGCCACAGAACAGAATATGTCCTCCCCAAAAAGGAAGCCATGCTCCTGGAATTGTGTCATACCCTTAGGGTATTTGGATCCTGAATGGCCCCTTAGCAACCAGCACATTCTATGATATTCCTGGTAACAAACCATCATTGTGCCCCATCTTCATGAGACTCCATGTCAACTCAAGGTCTCGATATATTGCCCCAGAGCCACCAGAATGCACCTGCCATGTTCCTCAGGTGCAATGGTCAATAGAGGGGTGATTTCCAGGCATCCCTGTGGGGTTCTCTGCTACAAAACTTTCCACATGGAGAAACCAGAGAAAACAAACCAGACTTCTCCTGTCCGGTAGAAAGAAACTTTGCTATTTGGAGCATCTCACAAGCCCCAGCATGGGAAATCCTCCATGGCCTCTTGACGCCACCCTTCCATTTGTGGGTAATCACAGACACAAACTCCAGTGTGAGCAAACTTCTGACATCCACCCTTACTCAGGTGCTGGATATTCGAAACGGCAGCTGCACACTGGAACTGCCTTTTGCTTTTCACTGAACTTAACCATAGCTTTGTATTACTATTCTATCCTCACCACACTGGTCCACAATATCTCTTGATAGGGAATTCTGGAGCCACAACGCAGTATTCTGCCTTCCACATAGAAAGAAGAAGGACCTGTTGAGTCTGCCCAGAAACCTCACATGAGGATCAATCTACTCAGACCACGAGGCAACCCTGATTAATAGATTTCCCTGACCACTAGTGCTGTGTCTGACAGAGTCTAAGCCCCGACCTGGTGTCAGCCACCCAGAGTTGAGGGCCCATATATAGCATGAGAGATCGGCCATGGCCCTGGGCCATCATCTGTACCCATCCTTGGTATCCAGTCATCTGTCCCCCAAACTTTGCTGGAATTCCTGCCAATGGCGAACCTGAAACACAATAGAGAACACCTCCTTCCCCATGGCAGGAATATTGGTTGTCCAACCCTCAGCGTGGGAGCCAGCTGCATGGCCAATGAGACCATGCCCACTCCTGAGGGCCGACATGGGCACAGGCAGGCATGGTGATCCTCAGCCTGAGCATGTTTTCAAACAAACACTCTCAGTTGCTCCTCCAGTACCAGCATTGCAGGCCTGGTATGCCCCTAGGCCCAAATCCTAACCCTTGGTGGGATTTTCCAGGTGCCCAGACCCAGAGTCCGTCTCAGAATCCCTGTTTGGGGCACCATTAAGATGGAAAACAGCACTCTTCCCTTCCCTGAGAAAGGCACCAAACTATTGGGAGCCGCCAGGATCCTTAGAGAGAAAAAATCTCCCATGGACCCATGAAAACAAACCTGCATTCCGAGGCCATCCTGTCCACACAATCCAGAGAGAAAAGTCTTTGCTACCGCCTTCGAGTCATCCTATTTACATTTCCTGACGAGCTGCCCTCCATGTCTATGCATTGGGCCTGTGATCATCTCGACACTAACCCTAACCCCAGTTTGTGTTTGCCGACTTCTCTCCCAAAACCATGGCTTACATGCCCACCAGGATGTGGTCCCTCAAGCCACATCACAGGAAAGTTCCTGCCATCCCCAAGAAAACTGTGCCCATCAGGTTGTCCAAACCCTCCAGATTAGGAGAAACCTGCCAGGCCCCTGAACCCACCCCAATATTGGAGGTTGCTCTGGATGCAAACGTGCAGTCTGAAACACCCTGAGCACCTCCATCGAGGCAGAAAGCCAAGTCAATGGTTCTGAGTCAGATGATTGAACCTGACATGCCCCTAGGACTTCACTGGAACCCTAGATTGGGTCTTCAGACATCTGTTCTCAGAGTCCTGTTCTGGAATACCAAGTTATGATACAACATGTGGTCCCTGATTCCCACAACAGAACATCTCCTGTCTCCAGAAGGAAAATGTGCTCTTGGATCTATGTCCAACTTTCAGGGTAGATGGATCCTGCATGACCCATTAGCCCCAGCACCTTCTATGATCTCCCTGGTAACAAACCAGCATTGTGACCCAACTTCCTGAGACTTGATGCCAACTCAAGGTGTTGGTACTTTGCCCAAGAGCCATGAAACGAATCTGCCATGTTCCTCAGGTACAAAGGTCAATGGACGTGTGCTTTCTAGGCATCCAAGAGGTAGTTCTCTGCTACACAAAAATTCCACATAGGGAACCCTAGAGCAAACAAATAAGACTGCTCCTGTCAGGTTGAAGGAAACCTTGGTTGTTTGGAGCATCTCACAAGCCCCAGCCTGGGAAGTCCTCCACATTCTCTTGATGCCAACCCTCCATTTGTTAGTCATCATAGACACAAATTCCAGCATGAGCAAACATCTGACATCTGCTCTTACTCAGGTGCTGGATATTCGAATCAGTCACGCACACTGGAAATACCTTTCACTTGACACTGTATTCTTGCATAGTTTGGGTTTACAATTCCATCCTCACCCTACTGGACTGCAAGTCCTCTTGAGAGGGAATTAGGGAGACAAAACGCAACATTCTGCCTTCCCCATAGAAAGAAGAAGGGCCTGGTGAGTCTGCCCAGAAACTCCCCATGAAGATCAATCTACTTGGCCCTCGAGGGAACCCCGATTTATACTTTGCGCTGGCCACTAGCGCTGTGTCTGAGAGAGCCTGAGCCCCAACCTCGTGCCAGCCACCCAGAGTGTGGGGCCCTTATCCAGCATGTGGGACTGGCCATGGCCCAGTCATCTCTACCCATCCTTGGTATTCTGGCAACTATCCCAGATCTTTGCTGGAATCCCTACCAGTGGGGGAACCTGAAGCACAATTGAGAACTCCTCCTTCCCCATGGCAGGAAGCCTGGCTGTTGCTATGGGTGCCCAACCCTCAGAATTAGAACCAGGTGCATGGCCAATGAGACAACGCCCAATCATAAGGGCCGCCTGGGCCAAAGCAGGCATTGTGTCCCTCAACCTTAGCATGCATTCAAACAAATGCTCTCAGTTGTTTCTGCAGGGTCCCGCATCGCAGGCATGGTATGCCCTTAGGACCAAATCCTAACACTTCGTGGGATTTTCCATGCCAACATAACCAGAGCCCGTCTCTGGAATCTCTGTTTTGAAGCACCCCTATGATGGAAAACAGCACTCTTCCCTCCCCTGAGAAAACTATTAGGAGCTGCCAGGATGCGTAGAGAGGAAAAATCTCCCAGGGCTCCATAAGACCACACCTTCATTCCGAGGCCATCCGGGACACACAATCCAGATACAAGGGACTGTGCTACCACCTTCGAATCACCTGGTTTACAGTTCCAGACGAGCTGCCCTACAGACCTACGCATTGGGCCTGTGATCACCTCGCCATTAACCCTACCCCAAGTTTGTGTTTGCAGACTTCTTTCCCAAAACCATGGCTCACATGCCCTCTATGATGGGTCTCTGTAGCCACACCACAGGAAAGATCCTGCTATCCCCAATGAAACTGTGTCCATCACAGTTGCCCAAACCCTCCAGATTAGGAGAAACCTGCAAGTCCCCTAAGCCCAGTCCAATATTGGAGGCCACTCTGGACACAAATGCACAGTGTGCAACACCCTGATCACCTCCATCCAGGAAGACACCCAAGTCAATGGTCCTGAGTCAGAAGATTGGTCCCTGAACACCACAATAGAATATCTCCTGTCCCCAGATGGAATTCGTGCTCTTCAACTTGTGTCAAGGGTCGGGGTATATGAATTATGCACAGCCCCTTAGCCCCCAGCACATTCTAAGATCTCTCTGGTAACAAACAAACAGCATTGTGATCCATCTTCATGAGATTCCATGTCACTTCAAGTCCTTGGTAATTCGCCCCAGAGCCACCAGAATGAACCTGCCATGTTCCTCACCTGATATGGTCAGTGGAGGTGTGCTTCCCAGGCATCCATGTGGGAGTGCTCTTCTACTTATTCTTTCCACATGTGGGACCCTGGAGCAAACAAACCAGACTGCCACTGACCAGTAGAAGGGAACCCTCTGTTTGGAGCATCTCAGAAGCACCAGCAGGAGAAATCCTCCATGGCCCTTGACACAACCCCTCCATTTGTCAGTCATCATAGACAAAAACTCCAGCATGAGAAAACATCTGAAATCTGCCGTTATTTAGATTCTGCATTTTCTTTTCCACCACTGCACACTGGAACTGCGTTTCACTTGACACTGAATTTAACAATAGCTTGGGTTTAGAATTCCATCCTCAGCCTCCTGGTCTGCAAGACCTCTAGAGAGGGAATTTGGAGCCACAAGGCAACATTCTGCATTCCCACTAGAAAGAAATAGGGCCTGGTGAATCTTCCCAGAAACTCCACATGAGGATCAATCTACTTGGCACTCGATGGAACCTTGATTTATAGGCTGTCCTGGGCACTAGTACTAGTACTAGTACTAGTACTAGTACTGTGTCTGACAGAGCCTGAGCCAAGACCTAGTTTCAGGCACCCAGAGATATGAGCCCATATCCAGCATGTGAGATTGGCCAGGGCCCAAGTCCATCATCTCTACCCATCCTTGGTATTCAGGCACCTGTCCCCAGACCTTTTATGTAATCCCTACCAATGGGGTAACCTAAAGCACAATAGAGAACTCCTCCTTCCCCATGGTAGGAATCCTGGCTGTTGATATGGGTGTCCAAACCTCAAAGTGGGAGCCAGCTGCATGGCCAAGGAGACAATGCCCACTCATGAGGGCTGCCCTGGGCACAAGTAGCCATTGTAACCCTCAGCTTGATCAAGCCTTCAAAAAAATGCTCTTAGTTGCACCTCCAGGATCCTGCATTGCAGGCCTGATATGCCCTTAAGCCCAAATCCTAACACATCGTGGGATGTTCCATGTGCACATACCCAGAGCCCGTCACTGGAATCCCTGTTTTGAGGCACCACTAAGATGGAAAACAGCACTCTTCACTTCCCTGAGAAAGCCACCAAACTAATGGGATCCCCCAGGATCCTTGAGAAGAAGAATCTCCCATGGTCCCATGAGTCCACACCTGTATTCCGAGGCCAGCGTGGATATGCTATCCAGATACAAGAGACTGTGCTACTGGCTTTGAGTCACCTGATTTACAGTTCCTGACGTGCTGCCCTCCAGATCTTTGAATTGGAGCTGTGAACACCTCTCCATTAACCTTATCCCGAGTTTGTGTTTGCAGATCTCTCTCTAAAAACCATTGCTCACATGTCCTCCAGGATGGGGCCCCTAGAGTCACACCACAAGACTGTGCTTGCCATCCCCAAGGAAACTGGGCCCATCACAGTTGCCCAAACCCTCCTGATTAGGAGAAACCCGGAAGGCTCCTGAGCACATCCCAATATTGGAGGCTGCTCTGGATGCAAATGCACAGTCTGAAACACCCTGATCACCTCCATCCAGGCAGACACCCAAATCAATGGTCCTGAGTCAGATAATTGAACCTGACATGGCCCTAGGACCTCATTGGAAGAGGGATTAACTTTTCAGGCACTTGTCCTCAGAGGCCTCTTCTGGAATACCAACTTATGATACAAATTATGGCCCCTGAGCCCCAGGGTGGGAAATCCTCCATGGCCTCTTGACGCCACCTCTCCATTTGTTGGTCATCATAGACACAAACTCCAGCCTGAGCAAACATCTGACATCCGCCCATATTCAGGCGCTGATATTGGAATCAGCTGCTGCACACTGGAACTGCCTTTCGCTTTGCAATGAATTTAAGCCTAGCTTCAGACTACAATTTCATCCTCAACCTACTGGTCTGCCATATCTCTTGATAGGGAATTCTGGAGCCACAACACAACATTCTGCCTTCTTCATAGATAGAAGGACCTGGTGAGTCTGCCCATAAACTGCACATGAAGATCAATATACTCAGCCCAGGAGGGAACCCTTATTTATAGTTTGCCCTAGCCACTAGTGCTGTGTCTGACAGAGCCTGAGCCCCTATCTCGTGTCAGCAACCCAGAGGGTGGGGCCCACATTAACCATGTGAGACCAGCCATGGCCCAGGGCTGTCATTACTACCCATCCTTGGTATTCAGGCATCTGTCCCCTAGATCTTAGCTGGAATCCCTACCAATGGGGGGACCTGAAGCACAATAGAGAATTCATCCTTCGCCATGGCAGGAATCCTGGCTTTTGGATGGGTGTCCAACCCTAGGAATGGGAACTGGCTGCATGGCTGAGTAGACATCGCCCAATCCTGATGGCCTCCTGGGCACAAGCAGGCATTGGGACCCTCAGCTTGACCATACTTTCAAACAAACGCTCTCAGTTGCACCTCCAGGATCCCGCATTACAGGCCTGGTATGGCCCTAGGCCTAAATATTAACCCTTGGTGGGATTTTCCAAGCACTTAAACCCAGAGCTCATCTCTGGAATGCCTGTTTTGGGGCACGCCTAAGCTGGAAAACAGTACTCACCCCTCCCGGAGAAATCCAACAAACTATTGAGAACCGCCAGGATCCTTGAGAGGAGAAATCTCCCATGGACCCTTGAGACAACACCTGCAATAAAGGCCATTCTGGAAATTAAATCCAGATACAATTACCTGTGCTACCACCTTTGAGTTACGTGATTTACAGTTCCAGACTTGCTGCCCTCCTGGTCTATGGATTGGGACTATGATCACCTTGCCACTAACCCTAACCTAAGTTTGTGTTTGCAGACTTCTCTCTCAAAATCATGGCGCACATGTCCTCCAGGATGGGGTCTCTGGAGTCACACCACAGGACAGTTCCTGCAATCCCCAAGGAAACTGCCCATCACAATTGTCCAAAAACCCCATATAAGGAGAAACCTGCAAGGAACCTGAGCCAACCCTAGTATTGGATGCCACTCTGGACACAAATGCACAGTCTGAAACACCCTCATCACCTGCATCCAGTCAGACACCAGAGTCAATGATCCTGAGTCAGAAGATTGAATGACATTTCCCTAGGGCCTCATTCAAACCCTTTATTAGGTTTTCAGGCTTCTGTCCTCAGAGACCTGTTCTGGATTACCAATTTATGATACAACATATGGCCGCTGAGCCCCACAACAGAATATCTCCTGCCCCCAGAAGCAATCCGGGCTCTTGGGCCTGTGTCAAATCCTTAGGCTAGATGAATCCTGCATGGCCCATTAACCACCAGCACATTCTAAGATCTCCCTGGTAACAAACCAACATTTTGACCCATCTTCATGAGGTTCCATGTCCAATCCAGTCTTTATTTCTTCGCCTCAAAGCCACCAGATGCCATGTTCCTTCGCTGTCATGGTCAATGAAGGTGTGCTTTCCAGTCACCCATGTGGGAGATCTATGTTATCCGATCTTTCGACATGGGGAACCATGGAGGAAACAAATCAGACTGCCCCTGTCTGGTAGAAGGAAACCTTGCTGTTTGGAGCATCTCAAAAACACCAGATTGGGAAATCCTCCATAACCTCTTGACGCCACCCCTCCATTTTTGTGTCATCATAGACACAAACTCCAGCATGAGCAAATATCTGACATCCACCCTCACTCAAGTGCTGAATATTGGATTCAAACATTGCACACTGGAAATTTCTTTCGCTTGATACAGAATGTAACCATAGCTTAGGTTTACAATTCCATCCTCAGCCTCCTGGTCCACAAGCCCTCTTTATAGTGAATTCTAGAGCCACAAAGCAGCATTCTGCCTTCCCCTTACAAACAAGAAGGGCCTGGTGAGTCTGCCCAGAAACCATACATGAGGATCAATCTGCTCGGCACTTGAGGGAACCCCAATTTATAGGCTGCCCTGGGCACTAGTGCTGTGTCTGACAGAGCCTGAGCCAAGACCTAGTGTCAGCCACCCAGTGATCGGGGCCCATATCCACGATTTGATACTGGCCATGGCCCATGTCCATCATCTTTACCCATCCTTGGTGTTCAGGCCTCTGTCCCCAGACCTTTGCTGGAATCCCCGCTAATGGGGGAACCTGAAGCACTATAGAGAACTCCTCTTTCCCCATGGCAGGATTCTGGCTGTTGGGATGGTTTTCCAACCCTCAAAGTGGGAGCCAGCTGCATGGCCAATGTGACCACGCCCACTCATGAGGGCCACCTGGGCATAAGCAAGTATTGTGACCCTCAGCCTGAGAATGATTTCAAACAAGACCTCTCAGTTGCACCTCCAGGATCCTGCATGCAGGCCTGGTAAGCCACTAGGCCCAAATCCTAACACTTGGTGGGATTTTCCAGGGGACCAAAGCCAGAGTCGGTCTCTGGAATCCATATTTTGGGGCACCCCTAACATGAAAAAAAGCACTCTTCCCTTCCCCGAAAAAGCCACCAACTATTGGGAGCCACCAGGATCCTTAGAGAGGAAAAATCTCCCATGGACCCATGAGGCCACAACTGCATTCTGAGGCCATCCTGCACACAATACAGAGAAAAAAGCCTGTGATTCTGCCTTTGAGTCACCCGATTAACAGTTCCTGAAGAGCTGCCATCCATGTCTATGCATTGGGCCTGTGATAACCTTGCCACTAACCCTAACCCAAGTTTGTGTTTTCAGACTTCCCTCCCAAAACCATGGCTCACATGCCCTCCAGTTTGTGATAACTGGAGCCACACCACGGGATTGTACCTGTCTTCCCAAAGGAAACTGTGATTGTCACTATTAAACAAACCCTCTAGATTAGGAGAAACCTGCAAGGCCCCTAAGCCCAGCCCAATATTGGAGGCCACTCTGGACGCAAATGCACAGTCTGACACACCATATCACCTACATCCAGGCTGATATCCAAGTCAATGGTCCTCAGACAGAAGATTGAACCTGACATGCTCCTAGGATTCACTGGAACACTAGAATAGGTTTTCAGGTATCTGTACTCAGAAGGCTGTTCTGAATATCAATGTATGATACAATATGGTCACTGAGCCACACAAAAGAACATCTCCTGTCCTTAGAAGAAAGCTGTGCTCTGGACCTGTGTCAAACACTCTGGGTAGATGAATCCTTCAAGGCCCCCTGACAACCAGCACATTCTATGATCTCCCTGACAACATACCAGCATTGTGACCCATCTTCATGAGACTCCATGACAACTCCAGCCCTTGGTACTTCGGCCCAGAGCCACCAGAATGAAACTGCCATGTTCCTCTGCTGCCATGGTCAATGTAGGTGTACTTTCCAGGCATCCAGCGGGAGTGCTCTGATACCAACTTTCCACATGGGGAACCCTGGAGGAAACAAACCAGACTCCCCTGTACGGTAAAAGGAATCTTTGCTGTATGGAGTATCTCAAGCCTGAGGGTGGGTAATCCTCCATGGCCTCTTGAGGCCACCCATCCATTTGTTGGTCATCATAGACACTAACTCCAGCGTGAGCAATCAACTGACATCTGCACTTACTCAATGCTGGATATTTGAATCAGCTGCTACACACTGGAATTGCCTTATGCTTGGCACTGAATTTAAAAGTAGCTTGGCGGGACGCCTGGGTGGCTCAGTTGGTTAAACAGCTGCCTTCGGCTCAGGTCATGATCCCAGCGTCCTGGGATCGAGTCCCACATCAGGCTCCTTGCTCCGCAGGGAGCCTGCTTCTCCGTCTGACTCTGCCTTCCACTCTGTCTGCCTGTGCTTGCTCTCGCTCGCTCTCTGACAAATAAATAAAATCTTGAAAAAAAAAAGTAGCTTGGGTTTGCAATTCCATCCTCACCCTGGTGTTCAGTAAGCTCTCTTGATAGGGAATTCTGACGCCACAACACAGCATTCTGCCTTCCCCATAGCAAGAAAAAACAGCCTGGAGAGACTGCCCAGAAACCCTACATGAGGATAAATCTACTCGACCCTCGAGTGAACCCCATTTATAGGTTTACCTGGCCACTAGCGCTGAGTCTGACAGAACCTCGTCTCTGACCTCGTGTCAGGACCCAGAGACTGGGCTCCAACTCCAGAATGTGAGACCAGCCATGTCCCAGGGCTGTCATCTCTACCCATTCTTGATTCAGGCATCTGTCCCCAGACATTTGCTGAAATCCCTGCCAATGGGGGAACCAGAAGCACAATAGGGAAATCCTCCTTCCCCATGGCAGGAATGATGGCTCTTGGGATGGGTTTCCAGACCTCAGAGTGATAGCCAGCTGAATGGCCAATGATAACCCGCCCACTCATGAGGGCCGCCCTGGACACAAGCAGGCATTGTGACCCCCAACATGAGCATGCTTTCAAACAAACACTCTCAGTTGCATTCCAGAATCCAAATTTGCAGGCCTGATATGCCCCTAAGCACAAATCATAACACCTGGTGGGATTTTTCAGGGGCCCAGAAACACAGCCTGTCTCTGGAATCCCTGTTTTGGGACACCCCTAAGATGGAAAATAGCACTCTCCCCTTCGCCAAGAAAGCCACCATAGTATAGGGAGCCGCTAGGATCCTTGAGAGGAAAAATCTCCCATGGATCCATGAGACCACACCTGCATTCCGAGGCCATCCTGGACACAAAAGCCAGATACACAAGCCTGTGCTACCACCTTCAAGGCAACTAATTTATAGTTCCAGACGAGCTGCCCTCCAGGTCTATGCATTGGGCCTGCGATCACCTCACCGCTAACCTTAACCCGAGTTTGTGCTTACAGACTTCTATCCCGAAACCATGGCTCATATTTCCTCCAGGATGGGGTCTCTGGAGCCACACCAAAGGACTGTGCCTGCCATCCCCAAGGAAAATGTGTCCGTCACATTTGCCTAAAACTTCGAGATAAGGAGAAACCTGCAAGGCCCCTGAGCCCACCCCAATACTGGAGGCCCCTCTGGACACAAATGTGCAGTCTGAAATACGCTGATCACCTGAATCCAGGCAGATACCCAAGTCAGTGTTTCTCAGTCAGAAGATTGAACCTGACATGCTCCTATGACCTCATTGTAACCCCTGATTAGGTTTTCAGGCATCTGTAATCAGAGACCTGTTCTGGAGTACCAACTTAAGATACAACATATGGTCCCTGATCCCCACAATAGAACATCTCCTTTCTCTAGATGGAAGCCGTGCTCTTGAAACTGTGTCAAACCCTCAGGGTAGATGAATCCTACTTGGCCCGTAGCCACCAGCAGATTCTAAGATCTCACTGGTAACAAGCCAGCATTGTGAGCCATCTTCATGAGATTCCATGTCAACTACAGGCCTTGGTACTTCACCCCAGAGCCTTCAGAAAGAACCTGTCATGTTCCTCAGCTGCAATGTTCAGTGGAAGTGTGCTTTCCAGGCATCCATGTGGGAATGCTCTGCTACCCAAACTTTCCACATGGGGGACTCTCGAGTAAACAAATCTGACTGCCCTGTCCTGTAGAAGGAAACCTGGCTGTTTGGAGCATCTCACAAGCTCAAGTGTGGGAAATCCTCTATGACCTCTTTTCAACTCCTCTGCATTTGTCGGTCATTATAGACACAAACTCCAGCTTGAGCAAACATCTGACGTCTGCGCTTACTCAGGTGCTGGATATTCGAATCAGCCGCTGCACACTGGAAATGCCATTCGCTTGTCACTGAATTTATTCATAGCTTGGGTTTACAATTCCATCCTCACCCTACTGGTCCACAAGCCCTCATGATAGGGAATTCTGCAGCCACAACACAGCATTCTGCCTTCCCAATAGAAAGAAGAAGGGCCTGGTGAGTCTGCCCAGAAACTCCACATTATGATCAGTCTACTTGTCCCTTGAGGGAACCCTGAATTATAGACAGCCCTGGCCCCTAGTGTTGTGTCTGACAGAGCCTAAGCCCCGACCTCGTGTCAGCCACCTAGAAGGCGGGGCCCATATCCCGCATGTTAGACTGGCCACGGAACAGAGCCGTCATCTTTACCCATCCTTGGTATTCAGGCATGTGTCCCCAGACCTTTCCTGGAATCCCTACCAATGAGGGAACCTGAATCACAATAGAGAAATCCTCATTCCCCATGGCAGGATTCCTGTAAGTTCGGAAGGGTGTCCAACACTCAGAGTGTTAGCCTACTGAATGGCCATTGAGACCACCCCCATTCCTGAGGGCCACCCTATGCAAAAGCTTGCATAGTGACCCTCAGCCTGAGCATGCTTTCAAACAAACGCTCTCAGTTGTATCTCCAGGACTTGCATTGGAGGCCTGGTAAGCCCCTATGCCCAAATCATAACCCTTGGTGGGTATTTCCAGGTGCCCAGAGCCAGAGCACTTCTCTGCAATCCCTGTTATGGGACACCCTTAATATGGAAAACAGAACTCTTTCCTCTCTGAGAAAGCCACCACATTATAAGGAGCCGCCAGGATACTTGAGAGGAAATATCACCCATGGACACCTGAGACCACACCTGCATTCTTAGTCCATCGTGGATACACAATCCAGATAAAAAAGCCTGTGCTACCTCCTTTGAGGCATGCGATTTACATTTCACACGGAGCTTCCCTCCAGGAGTATGCATTGGGCCTACAATCACTTCGCCACTAAACCTAACCCGCATTTGTGTTTGCAGACTTCCCTCCGAAAACCATGGCTCTCATGCCCTCCAGCATGGGGTCTTTGGAGCCACACCACAAGACTGTGCCCACCATTGCCAAGGAAACTGTGCCCATCAAATTGCCCTATCTTTCCAGATTAGGAGAAACCTGCAAGGCCCCTGAGCCCACCCCAATACTGGTTGCCACTCTGTACACAAATGCACAGTCTGGAACACCCTGATCACCTACATCTAGGCAGACTTTGAAGTCAATGATACTGAGTCAGAGGATTGAACCTGACATTCCGTTAGGATTTTATTGGAACCCTAGATTAAATTTTCAGGCATCTATCCTCAGAGGCCTGTTCTGCAATATCAAATTATGATACATTTGGTCCGTTAGCCCCACATCAGAACATCTCTGGTCCGAGAAGGAAACCGTGCCCTTTGACCAGTGTCAAACCCTCAGGGTAGATGAATCCTACATGGTCCCTTAGCCACCAGCACACTGTAAGGTCTCCATGGTAACAAACCTGCATTATGACCCATCTTCATGAGACTTCATGTCAACTCCAGGCCTTGGTAATTCGCCCAAGAGCCACCAGAACGAATTGGCCATGTTTCTCAGCTGCAATTTTAATGGAGGTGTGCTTTTCAGGCATCCACGTGGGAGTGCTCTGCTACCCAAACTTTCCACATGGGGGACCCTGGAGCAAATAAACCAGTCTCCCCCTGTGTGGTAGAAGGAAACTTTGCTGTTTGAAGCATCTCACAAGCCCCAGCATGTGAAATCCTCCATGGCCTCTTGACGCCACCCCTCCATTCATCGGTCATCATAGACATAAACTCCAGCATGAGGAAATGTCTGACTTTCACCTTTACTCAGGTGCTGGATATCTGGAATCAGACACTGCACAATGGAACTGCCTTTTGCTTGGCACTGAATTGAACCTTAGCTTGAGTTTACAATTCCATCCTCACCCTACTGGTCCCCAAGCCCGCTTGATAGGGAATTCTGGGGCCACAACGCAGCTTTTTGCCTTCCCCTTAGAAAGAAGAAGGGCATGGTGATTCTGCCCAGAAACTCTGCATGAGGATCAATCTGCTCAGCCCTTGAGGGATCCCTGATTCATACTCAGCCCTGACCACTAGTTCTGTTTCTGACAGAGCCTGAGTGCTCAATTCATGTCAGCTACTCAGAGAGTCAGGCATGTGAGACTGGCCATGTCTCAGGTCCCTCATCTCTACCCATCCTTGGTATTCAGGCATCTGTCCCCAGACATTTGCTAGAATACCTGCTAATGGGGGAACCTGAGGCACAATAGAGAATTCTTCCTTTTCCATGGCAGGAATCCTGGTAGTTGGGATGGGTGTCCTACATTAAAGTGGTAGCCAGCTGCATGGCCAAGGAGACAACTCCCACTCATAAGGGCTGCCCTAATCACATCAGGCATTGTGACACTCAGACTAGCATGCTTTCAAACAAATGCTCTCAGTTGTACCTCCAAGTCACACATTGCAGGCCTGGTACTCCCCTAGGCCCAAATCCTAATCCTGGTGGGATTTTCCAAGCACCCAGACTCACAGCCCTTCTCTGGAATCCCTTTTTGGGGAACATCTAAGATTGAAAACAGCACTCTTCCATTCAAACGAGAAAGCCACCATACTATTGGGAGCTTCCAGGATCCGTAGAGAGGAAAATACTCTCATGGAAACATTAGAACACACCTGCATTCCAAGGCTATCATGGACACACAATCCAGATACAAAAGCCAGTGCTAGTGCCTTCGAGGTACGTGATTTACAGTTCCTGACGATCTGCCCTCCAGGTCTATGCATTGGGCCTACGATCACCTCGCAACTCAACCTAATCCGAGTTTGTGATTGCAGACTTCTCTCCCAAAACCATGGCTTACATGCCCTCCACGATGGAGTCTCTGGAGCCACACCACAGGACTGTGACTGCCACCTCCAAGGAAACCGTGCCCACAAATTTGCCTAAACCTTCAAGATTAGGAGAAACCTGCAAGGCCCCAGAGCCCACCCCAATATTGGAGGCCACTCTGTACACAAAGGCACAGTCAGAAACACCCTGGTTGCCTACATATAGGCAGATACCAAAGTCAATGGTCCTGAGTCTGATGATTCAACCTGAAATTCCCCTTGGACTTCATTGGAACCCTAGATGAAGTTTTTAGGCATCTGTCCTCAGAAGCCTGTTCTGGAATACCAACTTATGATACAACATTTGGTCCGTGAGCCCCACAACAGAACATCTCCGATACCCAGAAAGAAACCGTGTTCTTCGACCGGTGTCAAACCATCAGGATAGACTAATCATACATTGTCCCTTAGCCACCAGCACATAGTAAGATTTCCGTGGTAACAAAACTGCATTGTGACCCAACTTCATTAGAATCCAGGCCTTGGTACTTTGCCCTAGAGCAACCAGAAAGAACCTGCCATGTTCCTTAGGTGCAATGGTTAATGTAGGTGTGCTTTCCAGTATCCACATGCGAGTACTATGCTACCCAAACTTTGCACATGGGGGAACCTGGTGTAAACAAACCAGACCTCCCCTGTCCAGTAGAAGGAAACCTTATGTTTGGATCAACTCACAGGCCTCAGCGTGTAAACTGCTCCATGGCCTCTTGATGCCACCACTCCATTGGTCGGTCATCATAGACACAAACTCCAGTCTAAGCAAACATCTGACATGCACCCTTATCACAGTGCTGGATGTCTTGAATAAACCATTGCACATTGGAACTGCCTTCCACTTGGCACTGAATTGAACCATAGCTTGTGTTTACAATTCCATCCTCACCTGACTGGTCCCTAAGCCCTCTTGATAGGGAAATCTGGGGCCACAATGCAGCATTCTGCCTTCCCCATCGAATGAAGAAATGCCTGGTGAGTCTGCCCTGAAAACCCACATGAGGATCAATCAGGTCGGCCCTCGAGTCAACACCGATTTATAGGCTGCCATGGCCACTAGTGCCGTGTCTGACAGAGCCTGAGCTCGACTGAGTTTCAGCCACTAGAGAGCAGGCCCCATATCTAGCATTTGGGATTGCCATGGCCAAAGTATGTCATCTCTACCCATCCTTGATATTCAGGCACCTGTCCCCAGACCTTGGCAGGGATCCCTGCCAATTAGGGAACTTGAAGCACAATAGAGAACTCTTCTTTCCCCATGGCAATAAACCTGGCTTTTGGGATGGGTGTTCTACCCTCAAAGGGGGAGCCAGTTACAACATCAATGACACCACACACACTCCTGAGGACTACCCTTGGCACAAACAGGCATTGTGACCCTCACCCTGAGCATGCTTTCAAAAAATCCCTCTCAGATTCACCACAATGATCCCTCATTTCAGGCCTGGTATGCCTGTAGGTTCAAATCATAAAACTTGGTGGGATTTTCGAGGTGCCCAGACCCAGAGACCATCTCTGGAATTTTTGTTTTGGTGCACCCTTCAGATGGAAAACAGCACTCATCCCTTCCCCAAAAATGTCACCAAATTATGAGGAGCCACCAGGATCCATAGAGAGGCAATGTCTCCCATGGACCCATGAGAACACACCTGCATTCCGAGGCCATCCTGGACACACAATCCGGAGAGAAAAGCCTGTGCTACTGCCTTCCATTCACCCTAATTACAGTTCCAGATGAGCTGCTCTCAAGGTATATGCATTGGGCCTGTGATCACCTCGCCACTCACCCTAATTCGAATTTGTGTTTGCAGACTTATCTACCAAAACCATGGCACACATGCCCTCCAGGATGGGGTCTCCGGATCCACACTGCAGGACTGTCCCTGCCATCCACAAGGAAACTGTTTCCATCACAGTTGCCCAAACTGTCTAGATTAGGAGAAACCTACAAGGCCTCTGGGCCTACCCCAATTTCGGCGGCCGCTCTGAACACAAATGCACAGTCTGAAATACCCTGATCTCCTACATCCAGGAACACAGCCAAGTCAATGGTCCTGAGTCAGAATAATAAACCTAACATGCCCCTAGGACGTCATTGGAACCATTGATTCGGTTTTCAGACATGTGTCCTCAGAGGCCTGTTCTAGAATGCGAACTTATGATACAACATGTGGTGGCTGGGCCACACAACAGAACATCTCCTGTCCCCAGAAGGAAACCGTGCCCTACAATCTGTGCAAAATCCCAGAGTAGTAGATTCCTGCACAACTACTAAGCCACCAGCACATTCTAAGATCTACCTGGTAACAAACCAGCTGTGTGGCCCATCTGCAAGAGATTCCATGTCAAATCAAGGACTTGGTACTTTGCTACAGAGACACCAGAATAAAGCTGCCATGTTCTTCAGTTGCAATGGTCAATGAAGTTGAACATTCCAGGCATCCATGCGGTAGAGCTCTGCTACCCAAACTTTCCACATGGGGGACCCTGGAGCAAATAAACCACACTCCACCTGTCCAGTAGAATGAAACCTTGCTATTTGGAGCAGCTCATGAGTCTCAACGTGAAAATCCCTACATGGCTTCTTGACGCCACCCCTCCATTTGTCAGTCATCATAGACACAAACTCCAGTGTGAGCAAATATCTGACGTCCTCCCTTACTAAGGTGCTGGATATCTCGAAAAAGCTGCTGGACACAGGAACTGCCTTCCGCTTGGCAGTGAATTGAACTGTAGCTTGTGTTTACAATTCCTTCCTCACCCGACTGGTCCCCAAGCCTTCTTGATAGCGAATTATGGAGACACAACACAGCATTCTGCCTTCCCGATAGAAACAAGTGCCTGGTGAGTCTGGCCAGAAACCCCACATGAGGATCAATCTGCTCGGCCCTATATCGGAGGGACCCTGATTTATAGGTTGCCCTGGCCACTAGTGCTGTGTCTGACAGAGCCTGAGCCCAGACCTAGTGTCAGTCACCAGAGTTTGAGCCCCACATCTAGTATTTGGGAATGCCATGGCTCAAGTATTTCATCTCTACCCATCCTTGGTATTCAGGCACCTGTCCCCAGACCTTTGCTGGAATCCCTGATAATGGGGCATCCTGAAGCACAATAGAGAACTCCTCCTTCTTCATATCAGGAAACTTGGCTGTTAGGATGGGTGTTCAACCCTGAAAGGGGGAGTCATTTACAAGTCCAGTGAGACCACACAAACTCCTCAGGGATGCCCTGGAGGCAAACAGGCCTTGTGACCCTCAGCCTGAGCATGCTTTCAAACAATCCTTCTCTGTTGCACCACCATGAACCCGCATTGCAGGCCTAATATGCCCCTAAGCCCAAATCCTAGCACTTGTTGTGATGTCCCAGATGCCATGAACCAGAGCCCGTCTCTAGAATCCCTGTTTTGGGGCACCCATAAGGTGGAAAACATCACTCTCCCCTTCCCCGAAAAAGCCACCAAACTATGGAGAGCCACTAGGATCCATAGAGAGGAAAAGACTCCCATGGACCCATGAGACCACACCTGCATTCCAAGGCCATCCTGGACACACAATCCAGAGAGAAAAGCCTGTGCTACTGCCTTCCAGTCTCCCTAATTATAGTTCATGACGAGCTTCCCTCCAGGTCTACGCATTGGGCCTGTGATCACCTCGCCACTCAACCTAATTTGTATTTGTGTTTGCAGACTTCTCTCCCAAAACCATGGCTCACATGCCCACCGGAATGTGATCTCTGGAGCCACACCACAGAACTCTGCCTGCCAACCCCAAGGACACTGTGCATATCAGATTTGCCCAAACCTTCCAGATTAGGAGAAACCTGTGTGGCCCCTGAGCCCACACCAATATTGCCGGCCACTCGGGATGGAAATGCACAGTCTGAAACACCCTTATCACCTACATCCAGGGAAATAGCCAAGTCAATGATCGTGAGATAGACGATTGAACCTAAAATGCCAGTAGGCTCTCAATGGAACCCCATTAGGTTTTCAGGCATCTGTCCTCAGGGGCCTGTTCTGAAATACCAATCTATGACACATCATGTGGTCTCTGAGCCACACGACAGAACATCCCCTGTCCCCAGAAGAATACCATGCTCTTCGACCTGTGCCAAACCCTCAGGGTAGGAGAATCCTGCATGGCACCTTAGCAACCCGCACATTCTAAGTTCTCCCTGGTAACAAACAAGCATTGTGACCCATCTGCAAGAGATCCCATGTCAACTCAAGGCCTTGGCACTTTGTCCCAGAGCCACCAGAACGAATCTGCCATGTTCCTCAGCTGCAATTGTCAATGGAGGTGTGCTTTCCTGGCATCCATGCCGGAGAGCTCTTCTTCACAAACTTTCCACATGGGGAAACCTAGAGTAAACAAACCAGACTTCACCTACTCTGTACAAAGAAATGTTACTTTTTGCAGCAGTTCACAGGCCTCAGCATGTGAACTCCTCCATGGCCTCTTTATACCACCCCTCCACTTGTCGGTCATCATAGACAAAAACTCTAGTGTGAGCAAGCATCTGACATCCACCCTTATTCCAGTGCTGGATGTCTCGAGTAAACTGCTACAAATTGGAACTGCCTTCTGCTTGGCACTGAATTGAACCATAGCTTTTGTTTACAATTCCACCCAAAACTGACTGGTCCCCAAGCTCTCGTGATTGGGAAATCTGGAGCCACAACACAGCATTCTGCCTTCCCTATTGAATGAACAAATGCCTGGGAATCTTCCCAAGAAACTCCACATGAGGATCAATCTGCTCCGCCCTCGAATCTACTCTGATATAAAGGCTGCCATGGCCACTAGCGCTGTGTCTGACAGAGCCTGAGCCCCGACCGAGTTTTAGGCCTCATATCTAGCATTTGGGATTGCTATGGCCCAAGTACGTCATCTCCACCCATCCTTGGTATTCAGGCACCTATCTCGAGACCTTGCTGGAAACCCTGCCAATGGGGCAACCTGAAGCACAGAGGAACCTGACGGAAGAGAACTCATCCTTCCTCATGGCAGGACATTTGGCTGTTGGGTTGGGTGTCCAACTTTCTAAGAGGGAACCAGATATATGACCAATGAGACCACTCCCACTCCTGAGGGCCGCCATGGGAGCAAACAGGCATTGTGAGACTCAGCCTGAGCAAGCTTTCAAACAATCCCTCTCAGTTGCACCATCATGATCCCGCATTGCAGGCCTCATACACCCCTAGGTGCAAATCCTAACCCTTGGTGGGAAGTCCCAGATGCCCAGAAAAAGAGCCTGTATCTGGAATCCCTGTTTTGGGGCACCCATAAGATGGAAAACAACACTCTTCCCTTCCCCAAAAAAGCCACCAAACTATGAGCTGCACAGATCCATAGAGAGGAAAAGTTTCCCATGGACCCATGAGACTATACCTGCATTCCGAGGCCATCCTGGACACACAATATAGAGAGAAAAGACTGTGCTACTGCCTTCCAGTCACCCTAATTACAACTCCTGACAAGCTGCACTCCAGGTCTACTCATTGGGCCTGTGATCACCTTTCCACTAACCATAACCCACATTTGTGTTTGCAGACTTCTCTCCCAAAACCATGGCTCATATGCCCTCCAGGACAGGGTCTCTGGATCCACAACACATGACTAGGCCTGCCATCCCCAAGGAAACTGTGCCCGTCAAACCTGCCCAAACCTTCCAGTTTAGGAGAAACATGCAAGAGCCCTGAGCCCAACCCAATATTGTCGGCAGCACTGGACACAAATGCCAGTCTGAAACGCCCTGATCACCTACATCCAAGCAGACAGCCATTTCAATGTTCCTGGGTCAGAAGATTGTACCTGACATGCTCCTAGGACGTCATTGGAACACTAGATTAGGTTTTCAGGCATCTGTCCTCAGGGTCCTGTTCTGAAATACCAACTTAGGATACAACATGTGGTCCCTGAGCCACACAATAGAATATCTCCTGTCCCCAGTAGGAAACCATGCCCTTCGACCTGTGCCAAACCCTCAAGATTGGAGAATCCTGCACAGCACCTTAGACACCAGCACAAACTCTAGTTTGTGCGTTGACCCATACCACAAGCTTTCCATCTGCTGGACAGTCGAGTCCTGTTGAATGGCTCCAGGATGTCCCATACGGAAAGACTGGAGAGCAGGATTCGAAGGATGGATGCCTGTACAGCATACCTCACATTCCCATTGGCTCTTTGTGACAAGACATGTTTGAACTACTGGCTCTGGGGCGAGCTAACTAGGGGGCTGAATTGAAATGGACTCTCCTGCGGATGGGTCATAATGTGGGTTTGTGTGCATGGAGACCTTGGAATATGTTGGCAGCTCAGGGGCCATGAAGTATTCGCCTAACCGAAGGGTGTAATATTGCTCCAATTAAAAAGAGATCCCTATGAGGAGATGAGACAGGTTCTCTTTGGTGCCTCAGAAAAGCCCCAGATACTGGTCTTCAAACCAGTTCTCTGTGTAGAGACACCTGGAAACCAAAGCTAGGGTTCAGATTAGAGCCTAGATGCCTGTCCGTTTCAATCTTCTGTCTCTGGGGACACTGTCTGAGTATCTAAGTGGAGATAGTTGCTCAGCTGGTGTCAGAGTGCCCCTCTTAGTCCATGGCCGAGGCATGGCCTTGGAGACCTTATTGGATTCTCCTAATCTCTAGGGTTGTGGCCAATGGATTGGGTACAGTTTTCTTGGAGAGGACTGGCACAGTCCTTCAGTGTGTCTCCATAGGCCCTAGCCTGGAGGGTGTGTGGGTCCGGGCTGTGGGCACAGAAGTCTGAAAACACAAACTCGGCTTGGGTGCAGAGCCGAGAGCATTGCAGGATGGACCCACAGACCGTGAGAGGAGATCCTCAGCTTATGAAAGAAGGGCAAATGGGAGGCAGTCACGCAAGCTTTTGTCTTTGGATGTTTTGTCTCCCATAGCCGTGGAATGTAGGGGTGACCTCAGGGGCTATGGAAGAGTCTCCCTCTCTGAGGAGTTGGTCCAGCTCTTAAGATTTTGGGGACATTTTGTGGGAAGGGTGGAGTCCTGCTGTCTGGCTCAGGTGTTCTTCCAGGAGAGGGACTCCAGATCACAGTCCTGGGTTCGAGCAAATGGAATACTCGAGCTCTTGTGAAGATTGGGATCATAGGGGCTTGGCAAGCCCCATATGCGGGCTCTTAGTCCAGGCCCTGAGAGACCTTACTTCGACATGGGGCCCATGCTGATGGTCCCAATGCGAGCTTGTACCCAAGGAGGCACTCAAGTTTAGGCTTGGCCTCAGGGGCCATGAAGGTTTCTCCTACACTGAAGGTATGACTCCATGCCAACAGCAAGCTTTCCAGCCATGGGGAAGGAGAAGATCTGATTTGTGCTTCAGTTACCCACGTTTGCCAGGATTTGATATAATATCTAGGGTCAGATGTCTGAAAACCCAGGTTGGGAAGAGATGACAGCATAAGGCCATGGCCTGTCTGATGTGCTTAGTGTGCAGCCAGCTGTTTCCTTGTTTGTCGGGACGTCAGGCTGTGTCAGACAGAGCATTACTGACCAGGGTAGCTTTTCCAGTTAGGGTGCGGTCGAGGCCAGAGCAGGTTGGTTCTCATTTGTGGTTTCTGGAGAGCCCCATAGGGCAACGTTTTTCTTCTTGTGGGCAGGCAGAAAACTGTGTTGTGGTTCTGGAATTCCCAGTCTGGAGGGCTTGTTTGCCAGGAGTGTGAAGAGGGAAGTCTGAAAACACAAGCTAGCATTAGGTTTGGGGCATGGCAGGCCCACTCTGCAGAGACTGAATCAAGATCTCCTGCATCTGAGGTCAGGGCGAGTATCAGACGTTGCCTCAGGTTGGAGTTTTTGTCCATTATGGCCCCTTCCTGAAGGGGGTGGGGGCGTCATGAGGCCAGGGAGGTTTCCCAACGCTGGGAGTTATGAGCTGCCCCAAACATCAAGGTTTCCTCTGTAGGACAGTCGAGTACTATGAGATGGTTCTAGGATGACCCCTACAGAAAGACTCGAGAGAAGGGGTCTAAGCATGAATGTCTGCAAATGCCAACTCACATTCCCACTGGCTGCTTGGGGCAAGGCAGGCTCAATCTGCAGGCTCTTGGGCGGGTTTCTCAGAGGGCTGAGTTGAAATGGACTCTCCTGAGGATGAGTCATACTGTGGGTTGGTGGCCATGGAGACCTTGGAATGTGGCGGTGGCTCAGGGACTCTGCAGGTTTCTCCAAACCGAAGGGTTTGACACAGCTCCAACAATGAAGCTTCCCATGTGGAGACGATAGTTGTTCTGTTTGGTGTCTCAGGAAAGCCCCAGATGCTGGTCTTCAAACCCAGGCCTCTGAGGAGTGACACCTGGAAACCAAAGCAAGAGTTCAGATTAGGGCCCAGGGGCCTGTCTGGTTCAATCTACTGTCTCTGCCGACATCTGTCTGTGTTTCTGCATGGAGGTAGTTGCTCAGCTAGTGTCAGGATTCCTTTGTCCAGAGAGGCTTATAGTAGTGGGATGTCCTCGGGGGCCTTGAGGTTTCTCCTATTCTGTGGGGTTATGGGCAATGGAATGGGCATAGTCTCCTTGGAGAGAGCAGGACAGTCCTGTGGTGTGGCTCCAGAGGCCCCAGCCTGGCGGCTGTGTGGGCCAGTGCCGTGTGGGCCAGGGACAGACATCCAAAAACACAAACTCGGCTGAGGTTTGGGGCTGAGGTTATGGCAGGAGTGATCTACAGTCCGTGAGGGGAGCTCATTGTGATTAGAAAGTAAGGCGAGTGAGAGGCGGTCGTTCAAGCTTATGTCTCTGGATGTTGTATTCATGATGGTCATTTAATGTAAGCATGGTCTCATGGGCCATGGAAGTCTCCCTCTCTGGTGATTTGTCCGGCTCCCAAGAGATTGGGGTCATTTTGTGGGAAGGGAGGAGTCCTGTTTTCTGCCTCATGTGTTCCCACAATAGAGGGATTCTAGAGCAGAGCACTGGGTACAGACAACTGGAATACCCACCCTCTGGTTAGGCCTGGGGTCCTATGGGCATGGCAAGCCCATATGCAGATTCTTGGTCCAGCCACTGAGAGACGTTACTTGAATAGTGGACTCATGCTGAGGGTCACAATGTGTGTTTGTGCCCAAGGTGGTCCTCAATATTGGGCGGGACTTCATTGAGCTTGCAGGTTTCTCCTACACTGAACCTTGGACATGCCAACCTCAGGGTTTCTTGCCATGGGGAAGGAGGAGTTTTGATTTCTGCATCACGTTCAACTCTGGGCACTAATTGGAGATAAGGTCTAGTTTCTGAAGCCTGAAAACCGAGGTTTGGAAGAGATGACGACCTAAGGCCATGGCGGGTCCGATGTGTTCAGTTTGGGGCCAGCTTTCTAGGTGTCGTTCAGGAGGTCTGCACTCAGGCTGTGCCAGACAGGGTATTCGTGCCCAGATACGCTGTATAATTGGGGTACAGTTGAGTGGCATGCAGAAGATAATTATTTGGGGTTTCTCCGTAGCCCCATAGGGCAAAGTCTTTCTTCTGGAGGGCAGGCAGAGTGCTGCATTCTGGCTCCGGAACTGCCAAACTGGAGTCCTTGGGGCCAGGAATGCAAGGATGTAAGTCTGAGAACTGAAGCTTTGCTTTGGTTTCAGGGCGAGGACATGGCAGGCACACTCTGCAGAGCTGAATTGAGATTTCATGCATCTGAGGTCAGGGCGAGGTTCATATGTTGGCTCAGGTTGGAGTTTCTGTCCATGATGGCCCCTTCATGAAGGGGGGTCATCACACCGCCATTGGTGTTTTCCCATGATGGCAGTAGTGAGATGCTCCAAACCACAAGGATTTTCTGCGGGTCAGTTGAAACCTGTTGGATGGCTCCAGGGCATCCCATATGGAACAATTGCAGAGCAGGGTTCTAAGGATGGATGCCTGGGCATCCGGCCTTGAATTCCAATTGTCTCCTAGGGAAACGGCACGTTTGATTGCTGCCTATGATGTAGCAGCCGAGGGGGCTGAGTTGAAATGCATTCTCCTGAGGATCGGTCATAATGTGGGATTGTGTCCATGGAGACCTTGGAATGGGGCAGTGGCACCAGGGCTCTGAAGGATGCTCCTAACCAGAGGTTTTGACACAGCTCCAAGAAGCATTTTTCCCATGGGGAAACAAGATTTGTTCTCATTGGTGCTTCAGTAACCCCCAATATGCTGGTATTGGAAACCAGAACTCTGAGGAGAGATGCCTGGAAACCAAGGCAATGGATCTGATTAGGGCCTGGGGCCTGTCTGGTTTAATCTTCTTCTCTCGGTTCATCTGTCTATGGGATTGAGTGGAGGTAGTTCCTCAGCTGGTGTCAGATTGCCCCTATTTGTCCTGGGCAGTCTACACTATTGGGATGGCCACTTTGACTTTGGAGGTTTCTCCTAATTTGCAAGTTTGTGGCCAATGAAATGGGCAGAATTCCTTTGGGGAGGGAAGGCACAATCCTGAGGTGTGGCTCTAGGGGTTCAAGCATGGAGGGTGTGTGGGTCAGAGCTGTGGGGACAGAAGTCTGAAAACAGAAACTCGTCTTAGGTTTGGGGACATAGGTATGGGAGGCCCGATCTACAGACCTTGAGCAGAACTCTTCAGGATATGAACAAAGAGTGAGTGTGAGGCACTTGCTCAGGCTTCTGACTCTGGATTTTGTGTCACTGATGGCCGTGGAATGTAGGGGCGTCCTCATGGACCATGGGTGAGAGTTCCTCTATGGGGATTTATATGATTCCAATATTTTGGGGTCATTCCGTGGGATGGGAGGAGTCCATTCTGGGTTTTTTTGTTTTGTTTTGTTTTGTTTTTTACCTCAGGTGTGCCACTAAAGAGGGATTCCAGAGCAGAACCCTGGGAAGGGGCGACTGGACAACCCGAACTCTGTATAAGATTGGGGGCCTAAGGGCATGGCAATCCCCATATGGGGTACCTTGGTCCAGCCACTGAGAGGTCTTACTTGAGTACAGTGCTCACACTGAGGGTCACAATGCATGTTTGTGCCCAATGTAGGCATCAAGCATGGGCGGGGACTCATGGGCCATGCTTGATTCTCCTACACTGAACTTTGGACAACATACGAACCACAAGGTTTCTTTCCATGGGGAAGGAGGAATTCTGATTTCTGCATCATGTTCACCCCTGGGCAGTGACTGGAGATAAGATCTAAGTTCTGAATCCAGAAAATCGAGGTTGGGATGAGATGATAACCTAAGGTCATGGAGGGTCCGATGTGCTCAGTGTGCGGTCAGCTTTCTGGGTGTTGTTCAGGAGGTATGGATTCAGGCTGTGTCAGACAGTGCATTAGTGCCCAGGTTAGACTGTATAATTTGGGTACAGTTGAGTTCCATGTAGGTTCATCGTCATTTATTGTGTCAGGGAATCTCACTGGGGCACGCAGAGTGCAGCATTGTGGGTCCAGAATTGCCAAACTTAAGGGCGTCGGGACCAGGAGTGTGAGGACGTAAGTCTGAGATCATAAGCTAGACTTAAGTTTCAGGGCGAGGGCACGGCAGGCACCCTCTGCAGATCCGAATCAAAATCTCATTCATCTGAAGTCAGGACGAGGATCAGACTTAGGCGCAGGTTGGAGTTTCTGTCCATGATGGCCCCTTCATCAAAGGGGTGGAATCTCGAGGCCATGGAGGTTTTCCCACGTTGGGAGTTGTGGGATGCTCCAAACTGCAAGGATTCCTTCTGCGGGAAAATTGAGAACTGTTGGATGGCTCCAGGACATCCCATATGGAATGACTCCAGAGCCGGGTTCTAAGGATGGATGCCTGAGCAGACTGCCTCTTACACCAATTGTCTCCCTGCCACAAGACAGGTACGATCTGATGGCTATGCAGGAGCAATCGTGGGAGCTGAGTTGAAATGGACTCTCCTGAAGATGGGTCTTAATGTGTGTTTGTGTCCATGAGTACGTTGGAATGGGGTGGTGGCCCCAGGGCTCTAAAGGATTCTAACCGGAGATTTTGAAACAACTCGAAAGAGCAAGTTTTCCATGTGGAGACAAGATTTGTTCTAATTGGTGCCTCAGGAAACCCACATATGCTGGTATTAGAACCAGGCTTCTGAGGACAGATACATAGAAACCACAGCAATGCATCCAATTAGGTCCTAGGAGCCTCTCTGGTTCAATCTTCTTCTCTGTCGACATCTGTCTATTTTATGAAATGGAGGTAGTTGCTCAGCTGGTGTCAGACCGCTCCTGTTTGTCCGGGCAGCCTACACTATAGGGATGGCCTCGGGGACTTTGGAGGTTTCTCCTAAATTGTATGATTATGGACAATGGCATGGGCAGAATTCCTGTGGAGTGGGCAGGCACAGACCTGATGTGTGGCTCCAAGAGCGCAGCCTTGAGGGTGTGTGGGCAAGGACTGTGGGGACAGATGTCTTAAAACACAAACTCAGCTTAGGTTTGGGGACGTAGGTATGGCAGGCCCGATTTAAAGACTATGAGGAGAACTTTTTGGGATCTGAATAAAGGGTGAAAGTGTGACACTTGTCAGGCTTTTGCCCCTGGATTTTGTGTCAATGATGGCCGTGGAATGTCGAGGAGTCCTCATGGGCCATGGAAGAGTGTTTCTCTCTGTGGATTTGGCCAGATCCCAATTGTTTTGGGTTAATCTGTGGGATTCAGTTTTGTTAACTAAGGTGTCCCACCAAAAGAGGGATTCCAGAGCAGAGCCCTGGACAACAAGAAATCTAACTAAAAATACGGGCCTAGGGGCATGGCAAGCCCAATATGCCTTCTAATGGTCCAGCCACTGAGAGGCCTTCATTGAGGACAGAACTCATGCTGAGGGTCACAATGCGTGTTTATGCCCTCGTGGTACTCAAGCATGGGTGGGGACTCATGGTGCATGCTTGTTTCTCCTACACTGAATGATAGTCAAGATGTCAACCACATGAGTTCTTGCCATGGGGAAGTATTAATTCTGATTTCTGCATGTCATTCACCCCTGGGTAGTGATTGGACATAAGGTCCAGGTTGTGAAGTCTGAAAACCGAGGTTGGGAAGAGATGACAACCTAAGGCCATGTCGGGTCCGATATGCTCAGCGTGGAGCCAGGTGTCTGGGTGTTGGTCGGGAAGTCCAAGCTTGGGCTGTGTCAGACAGGGCCTTAGTGCCCAGGGTAGATTGTATAATTGGGGTACAACTGAGTGCCGTGCAGGTTGATCTTTATTTGAAATTTCTGGGTAGCCCCAAGGGCAATGTTTTTCTTCTGGAGGACAGGCAGAGTGCTGCATTGTGGCTCCGGAATTTCCAAAGTGGATGCCTTGTGGACGGGGAGTGTGAGGACGGAAGTCTGAGAACACAGTTAGGCGTAGGTTCTGGGCGAGGGCACGGCAGGCACCCTCTGCAGATCTGAATCGGGATATCATGAATCTGAAGTCAGGGCGAGGTTCAAACCTAGGCTTAGGTTTGAATTTCTGTCCATTCTGGCCACTTTATGAAGGGGACAGCATCTCCAGTCCATGGATGTTTACCCACGATGGGAGTTGTGAGATGCTCCAAACAACAAGGATTCCTTCTGATCAACAATTGAGACCTTTTGTATCACTCCAGTACATACCATACAGAATGACACCAGAGCAGGGATCTTAGGATGGATGCATGGGAAGCCCGCCTCACATTGCAGTTGTCTCCTAGCAAATAGACAGGTTTGATATGCTGGCTCTGTCAGAGCAACCAAGGGGGCTGAGTTGAAATGGACTCTCCTGAGGATGGATGCTAATGTGGGTTTGTGTCCATGGAGACCTTGGAATGGGGCGTTGGTGCATGGGCCCTGAAGGATTCTCCTAACCGGAGGTTTTGAGACATCTCCAAAGGACAAGTTTCCCATGTGGAGACGAGATTTGTTCTGATTGGTGCCTCAGGAAACCCCCATATACTGTTATTGGAATATAGGCCTCTGAAGAGAGATAACTGGAAACCAAAGCAATGGCTCCGTTTAGAGCCTAGGGGCCTGTCCGGTTGAATCTTCTTCTCTGTGTACATCCATCTAAGGTATTAGTGGAGTTAGATGCTCAGCTGGTGTCAGATGGCCCTTGTTTGTCCCAGGCGGCCTACACTATTGTGAAGGCCTTGGGGACTTTGGAGGTTTCTCCTAATTTTATGATTATGGACAATGGAATGGGCAGAATTCCCGTGGAGAGGGAAGGCACAGTTTTGATGTGGCTCCAGGGGCCCCAGCCTGCAGGGTGTGTGCCTCAGGACTGTGGAGACAGAAGTCTAAAACACAAACTCAGTTTAGGTTTAGGGACGTAGGTATGGCAGGCCCGATCTACAGACCGTGAGGAGAATTCTTCCAGATATGAAGAAAGAGAGATTGTGAGGCACTTGTTCAGGCTTTTGTTTCTGGATTTTGTGTCAACGATGGGCGTGGAATGTCAGGGAGGCCTCATGGGCCATGGACGAGTCTTCCGCTCTGAGGATTTGGCCCGATTCCAATTGTTTTGGGTCAAACTGTGGGATGGGAGGAGTCCTTTCAGTTTTGTTACCTCAGGTGTCCCACCAAAAGAGGGATTCCAAAGCCGAGCCCTGGGGAGGGGAGACTGGACAATAGAAATCTGGTTAAAAATTGGGGCCTAGGGGCATGACAAGCCCAATATGCTGTCTTTTGGTCCAGCCACTGAGAGGCCTTACTTGAGAACTGGGCTCACGTTGAGGGTCAGAATGCATGTTTGTGAACGACTTGGTCCTCAAGCATCTGCAGGGCCTCATGGACCACACTGGTTTCAACTACATTTTACGTTGGACAACATGCCAACCACAAGGTTTCTTGCCATGGGGAAGGAGTTCTGATTCCTGCATCATGTTCAACCCTGGGTGGTGACTGGAGATAAGGTTTAGGTTCTGAAGCCTGAAAACCGAGGTTGGAAAGAGATGATGACCTAAGGCCATGGCGGGTCTGATGTGCTCAGTGTGTGGCTAGCTGGGTGGGTGCGAGCCAGGAGGTTCAGTCTCAGGCTGTGCCAGAAAGGGCAGTAGTGCCCAGGGCAGCCTGTATAATTGGGGTCCAGTCAAGTGGCATGCAGGTTGATCCTCATTTGGGGAATCTGGGTAGCCCCAGAGGGCAATGTTTTTCTTCCGGAAAGCAGGCAGAGTGCTGCCTTGTAGTTCTGGAATTGCCAAACTGGAGGGCTTGTGGGCCAGGAATGTGAGGATGGAAGTTGAGAACACAAATTAGATTTACGTTTCTGGGCAAGGGCACGGCAGACACACTCTACAGAGATGAATCAAGATGTCCTGCATCTGAAGTCAGGGCGAGGATCAGACGATCGCTCAGGTTGGAGCTTCTGTCCCTGATGGCCCCTTCATGAAGCACAGGGGGCGAAATCACGAGGCCATGGAGGTTTGCCCACGATGGGAGTTGTGAGATGCTCCAAACAGTAAAGATTCTTCTGCGGGACTATTGAGACCTGTTGGTTGGCTCCAGGACTTCCCATACAGCATATTTCTGAGAATGGTTCTAAGTATGGATGTCTGGGAAGCCTGCCTCTCATTCCAATCATCTCCTAGCGACAAGACGGGTTAGATGTGCTGGATCAGGGGGAGCAACTGAGGGGGCTGAGTTGAAATGGACTCTCCTGTGGATGGGTCCTAATGTGGGTGTGTCTCCATGGAGACCTTGGAATGAGGCGCTGGCACCGGGAACCTGAAATGTCCTTCTAACCAGAGGCTTTGAGAGAGCTCCAACATGCAAGTTTCCCATGTGTAGACGAGATTTGTTCTGATGAGTGCCTCAAAAGAAGCCCTCAGCTGGTATTGGAAACCAGGCTTTTGAGGAGACATGCCTGTAAACCAAAGCTATGGATCCCATTATGGCCTGGGGTCCTGTCTGGTCAATCTTCTTCTCTGGGGACATCCATCTATGGTATGAGTGGAGGTAGATGCTCAGCTGGTGTCAGACGGCCCTTTTTTGTCCCGGACAACCTACACCATTGGTATGGCTTCAGGGAATTTGGAGGTTTCTCCTAATTTGTACGGTTTTGGATAATGGAATGGGCAGAATTCCCATGGATTGGTTAGGCCCAGTCCTAATGTGTGGTTCCAGGGGCCCAGCCTGGAGGGTGTGTGGCCCAGGACTTTGAGGACAGAACTCAAAAAACACAAACTCAGCTTAGGTTTGGGAACATAGGTATGGCACGGCCGAACTACAAATCATGAGAAGAACTCTTCAGGATATGAAGAAAGAGCGAGTCTGAGGCGCTTGGTTAGGCTTTTGTCTCTGGATTTTGTATCAGCGATGGCCGTTGAATGTCGGGGAGGCCTCCTGGGCCATGGACGAATCTTCCTCTCTGTGGGTTTGGCCCTATCTCAATTCTTTTTTGTGAATCTGTGGGATGGGAGGACTCCTTTAAGGTTTGTTACCTGAGGTGTCCCACCAAAAGAGGAATTCCAAAGCAGAGCCCTGGGCAAGAGTGAAGGGACAACCCGAAATATGGTTAAAAATTAGGGTCTAGGGGCATGGCAATCCCAATATGCTGTTTCTTCATGCAGCCACTGAGAGGCCTTGCCTGAGGACCGGGCTCAGGCTGAGGGTCACAATGTGTGTTTGAGACCAATGTGGCCCTCAAGCATGGGCTGGGTCTCATGTGCCACACTGGTTTCAACTACACTGAAAGTTGGACAACATGCCAACCACGAGGTTTCATGCCAAGGGAACGAGTTCGGATTTCTGCAACATTTTCAAACCTGGGCAGTGATTTGAGATAAGGTCAAGGTTCTGAAGCCTGAAAACCGAGGTTGGGTAGAGATGACGACCTATGGCCATGGCGGGTCCGATGTGCTCAGTGTGCGGCCAGCTGTCTGGGTGGGGCCAGGAGTTCCAGGCTCAGGCTGTGTCAGAATGGGCAATTGTGCCCACTTCAGCCTATATATTTGGTGTACAGCCAAATGGCGTGCAGGTTGATCCTCATTTGGGGTTTCTGGGTAGCCCCAGAGGGCAATGTTCTTCTTCCAGGGAGCAGGCAGAGTGCCGCATTGTACTTCTGGATTGCCAAACTGGAGGGCTTGTGGGCAAGTAGTCTGAGGACTGAAGTCTGAGAACACAAGCTAGGCTTAGTTTTTATGGGTGAGGACATGGCAGGCACAATCTACAGACCTGAATCGAGATCTCGTGCATCTGAAGTCAGGGTGAGGATCAGACGATCTTCAGGTTGGACGTTCTGTCCCTGATGGCCCCTTCATGAAGGGGGGGAATCACGAGGCCATGGGGGGTTTCGCACGATGGGAGTTGTGAGAAGCTCCAAACTACAAAGATTCTTCTCCAGGACAATTGAGACCTGTTAGTTGGCGCCAGGCCAAGGATTCCAAGCATGGTTCTGAGGATGGATGGCTAGGTACCACACCTGGCATTCCAATTTTCTCCTAGCTACAAGAAAGGTTAGATCTGCTGGATCTGGGGGAGCAACTGAGGAGGCTGAGTTGAAATAGACTCTCCTGTGGATGTGTCCTAATATGTTTTTGTGTCTATGGAGACCTTGGAATGAAGCGGTGGCACTGGGTCCCTTATGGGTTCTTCTAAACAGAGACTTTGACACAGCTCCACCGTGCAAGTTTCCCATATGTAGATGAGATTTGTTCTGATGGGTGAGTCAAGAAACAGCCATATGCTGGTATTGAAATCCAGGCCTCTGAGGAGACATGCCTGGAAACCATAGCAATGGATCCGATTAGTGCCTAGTGGTCTGTTCATTCCTTTTTTCCTCTGGGGACATCAGTCTATGGGTCTGAGTGCAGGTAGGTGCTCTGATGTGCTCAGATTGCTCCTGTTTGTCCTGGGAAGCCACCACTATTGGGATGGCCTCAGGAACTTTGGAGGTTTATCCTATTAGTAGGATTGCGGCCATTGGAATGGGTACACACAATTCCCTTGGAGAGGGCAAGTACAGTCCTCAGGTTTGGCTCCAAGGGCCTGAGCCTTTGGGGTGTGTAGGCCAGGGCTGTTTGGACAGTTGTCTGAAAACACAACCTCGGCTTATGTTTCGGGTCATAGGTATGGCAGGACTGATCTACAGAACATGAGAAGAACTCTTCGGGATATGAAAAAAGAGCGAGTGTGAGGCTCTTGCTCAAGTTTATCTCTGGATATCGTGTGACTCATGGTCGTGAAATTTCCGGGTGACTTCATGGGAAATGGACGAGTCTTACTCTTTAGAAGGTTGGCCTCATCCAAAGAGTTTGGTGTGTTTATGCCCTCGTCGCACTTGAGAATGGGCTGGGCCTCAGGGTGAATGCTGGTTTCTCCTACACTGAACGTTGGACAACATGCCAACCACAAGGTTTCTTGCCATGGGTAAGGAGGAGTTCTGATTTCTACATACCATCACCCCTGGGCAGTGATTGGAGAAAAGGTAGGTTCTGAAGCCTGAAAACTGAGGTATGGAAGAGATGATGTCCGAGGGCCATGGCTGGTCTGTTGTGCTCAGTGTGTGGTCAGCTGTCTGTGTGTTAGTCAGGAGGTCCGGGCTCAGGTGTGTCAGACCGTGCATTAGTGCACAGCTTAGAGTATATAATTTACATACAGTCAAGTGGCGTGTAGGTTTATCCTCATATGATGTGCCTGGGCAGCTCATGAGGCAATATTTTTTTTCTAGAGGGCAGGCAGAGTGCTGCACAGTGGGTTCGGAATTGCCAAACTTGAGGTCTTCTGGGCCAGGAGTGTGAGGACGGAAGTCTGAGAACACAAGCTAGACTTGGGTTTCAGGTCGAGGGCACGGCAGGTACCTCGGCAGATCTGAACCAATATCTCATGCATCTGAATTCAGGGCGAGGATCAGACATTGGCTCTGGTTGGAGTTTCTGTACATGACGGCCCATTCATGAAGGGAGTGGAATCTCTAGTCCATGGAGGTTTCCCCACGTTGGGAGTTGTGAGATGGCCCTTCAAAGATTCCTTCTGCGGGACAATTGAGACCTGTTGGACAGCTCCAGGACATCACATATGGAATGACTCGAGAGCACCATTCGAGGATGAATGCCTGGGAAGCCCGCCTCGCATTCCAATTTTCTTCTAGCAACAAGACAGTATAGATCTGATGGAATTTTCTTCTAGCAACAAGACAGTATAGATCTGATGGCTCAGCAGGTGTTACCGGGGTGGCTGAGTTGAAATGGACTTTCCGGAGGATGGGTCCTAATGTTTGTTTGTGTCCCTGAGGGCCTTGGAATGGGGCGGTGGCACCGGCACCCTGAAGTATTCTCCTAAGCCTTTGACATAGCTCCCATGCACAAGTTTCCTTGTGGAGACGAGATTTGTTCTGATGGGTGCCTCAGGAGAAGCCCTATGCTGGTATTGGAATCCAGGCTTTTGAGGAGACATGCCTGTAAACCAAAGCTATGGATCCCATTATGTCCTAGGGTCCTGCCTGGTTCAATCTTCTTCTCTGGGGACATCCATCTATGGTATGAGTGGAGGTTGATGCTCAGCTGGTGTCAGACGGCCCTTGTTTGTCCGGGACAACCTACACCATTGAGATGGCCTCAGGGACTATGGAGGGTTCTCCTAATTTGAACGGTTTGAGACAATGGCATGGGCAGAATTCCCATGGATTGGGTAGGCACAGTACTAATGTGTGGCTCCAGGGGCACAGTCTGGAGGGTATGTGGCCCAGGAATTTGAGGACAGAAAACAAAAAACACAAACTCAGCTTAGGTTTGGGAACGTAGGTATGGCAAGCCCGACCTACAAACCAGGAGAAGAACTCTACAGGATATGAAGAAAGAGCGAGTCTGAGGCGCTTGCTCAGGCTTTTGTCTCTGGATTTTGTATCAGCGATGGCCGAGGAATGTCGGGGAGGCCTCCTGGGCCATGGACGAATCTTCCTCTCTGTGGATCTGGTCCGATCCCAATTCTTTTTCGTGAATCTGTGGGATGGGAGGACTCCTTTAAGGTTTGTTACCTGAGGTGTCCCACCAAAAGAGGAATTCCAAAGCAGAGCCCTGGGCAAGAGTGAAGGGACAACCCGAACTATGGTTAAAAATTGGGGTCTAGGGGCATGGCAAGCCCAATATGCTGTTTCTTCATGCAGCCACTGAGAGGCCTTGCCTGAGGACCGGGCTCAGGCTGAGGGTCACAATGTGTGTTTGAGACCAATGTAGCCCTCAAGCATGGGCTGGGTCTCATGTGCCACACTGATTTCAACTACACTGAACGTTGGACACCATGCCAACCACGAGGTTTCTTGCCAAGGGAACGAGTTCTGATTTCTGCAACATTTTCAAACCTGGGCAGTGATTAGAGATAAGGTCTAGGTACTGAAGCCTGAAAACCGAGGTTGGGAAGAGATGACGAACTAAGGCCATGGCGGTTCCAATGTGCCTAGTGTGCGGCCAGCTGTCTGGGTGGGGCCAGGAGGTCCAGCTCAGGCTGTGTCAGAGAAGGCAATGATGCCCAGATCAGCCTATATATTTGGTGTACAGCCAAATGGCGTGCAGGTTGATCTTCATTTGGGGATTCTAGGTGGCCCCAGAGGGCAATGTTTCTCTTGGAGGGCCCACAGAGTGCTGCATTGTACTTCCGGATTGCCAAACTGGAGGGCTTGTGGGCCGGTAGTCTGAGGACGGAACTCTGAGAACACAAGCTAGGCTTAGGTTTTATGGTGAGGACATGGCAGGCACAATCTACAGACCTGAATCGAGATCTCGTGCACCTGAAGTCAGGTTGAGCATCAGACGATGCCTCAGGTTTGACTTTCTGTCCCTGATGGCCCCTTCATAAAGGGGGGGGGAATCTCGAGGCCGTGGGGGTTTTCCCACCATGGGAGTTGTGAGAAGCTCCAAACTGCAAAGATTCTACTGTGGGACAATTGAGACCAGTTGGTTGGCTCCAGGCCAACGATTCTGAGCAGGGTTCTAAGGATGGATGGCTGGGTAGCCCACCTCGCATTCCAATATTCTCCTAGCTACAAGATAGGCTAGATCTGTTGGATCTCGGGGAGCAACCGAGGAGGCTGAGTTTAAATGGACTCTCCTGTGGATGGGTCCTAATATGTTTTTGTGTCTATGGAGACTGTGGCATTAAGCGGTGGCACTAGGGCCCTGAAGGCTTCTCCTAAACAGAGGTTTGACACAGCTCCACCATGCAAGTTTCCCATGTGTAGAGGAGATTTGTTCTGATGGGTGAGTCAAGAAACAGCCATATTCTGGTATTGAAATCCAGGCCTCTGAGGAGAGATGCCTGGAAACCAAAGCAATGAATCCGATTAGTGCCTAGGGGCCTGTTGGTTTCTTTTTACCTCGGGCGACATCTATCTATGGGTCAGAGTGCAGGTAGGTGCTCAGATGAACTCAGATTGCCCGTGTTTGTCCTTGGAAGCCAACACTATGGGATGGCCTCAGGGAATTTAAAGGTTTATACTTTTAGTTGCGTTGTCGCCATTGGAATGGGCTCACACAATTCCCTTGCGAGGGCAAGAACAGTCCTCAGGTTTGGCTTCAGGGGCCTGAGCCTATAGGGTGTGTAAGCCAGGGCTGTTTGGACAGTTGTCTGAAAACACAAACTCGACTTCTGTTTCGGGTCATAGGTAGGGCAGGACTGATCTACAGACCATGAGGAGAACATTTCGGTATATGAAAAAAAAGCGAGTGTGAGGCTATTGCTCATGTTTTTGTCTCTGCATATCATGTCACTCATGGTCGTGAAATTTCCGGGTGACTTCATGGGAAATGGACGAGTCTTACTCTCTGGGGATTTGGCCCCTTCCAAAGAGGTTGGGGTCATTCTGTGGGATGGAAGAAGTCGTTTTTTTTGTTGTTGTTGCTTTGTTTTGTTTCATTTTTTAACCTCCGTTGTCCCACCAAATGAGGAATTCCAGAGTAGAGCTCTGGGGAGGGGTGACTGGACAACCAGAAATCTGGTTAAAAATTGGGCCTAGGTCTATGTCAAGCCCATTATGACATCTAGTGTTCCAGGCTCTGAGAGGAATTACTAGAGGACAGGACTCACACTGAGGGTCACAATGCATATTTATGCCCTCGTCGCACTCAAGAATAGGCGGGCCTCAGGGTGAATGCTAGTTTCTCCTACAATGAACGTTGGACAACATGCCAACCACAAGGTTTCTTGCCATGTGTAAGGAGAAGTTCTGATTTCTGCATCATACTCACCCCTGGGCAGTGATTGGAGATAAAGTCTAGTTTCTGAGGCCTGAAAACTGAGGTAGGGAAGAGATGACGACCTAAGGCCATGGCAGGTCTGATGTGCTCAGTGTGCAGTCAGCTGTCTGGGTGTTGGTCAGGAAGTCCGGGCTCAGGTTGTGTCAGACAGTGCATTAGTGCCCAGGTTAGACTATATAATTCGGGCAAAGTCGAGTACCGTGTAGGTTTATCTTCATATAAGGTGCCTTGGCAGCTCTTTAGGCAATATTTTTTTTCCAGAAAGCAGGCCATGTGCTGCATTGTGGGACCGGATTTACCAATCATGAGGGCTTTGAGGCCAAGAGAGTGAGGTCGGAATTCTGAGAACAAAAGCTATACTTGGGCTCAGGGCAAGGGCACGGCAGGTACCCCCTGCAGATCTGAACCAATATCTCATCCATTTCAAGTCAGGGAGAGAATTAGACTTTGGCTTAGGTTGGAGTGTCTGTGCCTGACGGCCCCTTCATGAAGGGAGCGGGAATCTCGTGTCCATGGAGTTTTTCCCACGTGGGAGTTGTGGGTTGCCCCCTTCAAGAATTCCTTCTGCGGGACAATTGAGACCTTTGGGCAGCTCCAGGACATCCCATATGGAATGACTCCAGAGCACCGTTCGAGGGAGGATGCCTGGGAAGCCAGCCTCGCATTCCAATTGTCTCCTAGCAACAAGCCAGTTTAGATCTGATGGCTCTGCGGGAGCAACCGGGGTGGCTGACTTGATATGGACATTCCTGAGGATGAGTCCTAATGTGTGTTTGTGTCCATGGGGCCTTGGAATGGGGCCGTGGCACCAGGACCCTGAAGTATTCTCCTAAGCTTTTGACATAGCTCGATGCACATGTTTCCTTGTGGAGACGAGATTTGTTCTGATTGCTGCCTCAGGAAAACCCCTATGCTGGTGTTGGAATCCAGGCTTTTGAGGAGACATGCCTGTAACCAAAGCAATGGATCCGATATGGCCAGGGTCCTGTCTGGTTCAATCTTCTTCTCAGGGGACATCCATCTATGGTATGAGTGGAGGTTGATGCTCAGCTGCTATCAGACCGCGCTTGTTTGTCACGGGAGACCTGCACTATTGGGATGGCCTCAGGGATTTGGAGGGTTCTCCTAATTTTACGGTTTTGGACAATGGAATGGGCAGAGTTCCCATGGATTGGGTAGGCACAGTCCTTATGTGTGGCTCCAGGGACCGCAGCGTGGAGGGTGTGTGGCCCAGGACTTTGAGGACAGAAGTCTGAAAACATAAACTCAGCTTAGGTTTGGAGACATAGGTATGGCAGGCCCGATCTATAAACCATGAGAAGAACTCTTCAGGATATGAAGAAAGAGCGAGTCTGAGGTGCTTGTTCAGTCTTTTGTCTCTAGATTCGGTATCAGCGATGGCCGTGGATTGTCTGGGAAACCTCATGGGCCATTGACGAATCTTCCTCTCTGTGGAATTGGCCCGATCCCAATTCTTTTTCGTCAATCTGTGGAATGGGAGGTCTCCTTTCAGGTTGGTTACCTTAGGTGTCCCGCCAAAAGAGGAATTCCAAAGAAGAGCCCTGTGGAAAAGCGAAGGGACAACCCGAACTATGGGTAAAATTTGGGGCCTAGGGGCATGGCAAGCCCAATATGCTATCTCTTCATCCAGCCACTGAGAGGCCTTACCTGAGGACTGGGATCAGGCTGAGGGTCACAATGTGTGTTTGTGACCAATGTGGCCCATAAACATGGGCGGGGCCTCATGGGCCACACTGGTTTCAACTACACTGAACATTGGAAAACATGCCAACCACATGGTTTCTAGCCACGGGGAAGGAGTTGTGATTTCTGCATCACTTACAAGCCTGGGCAGTGATTGGAGATAAGGTCTAGGTTCTGAAACTTGAGAATCGAGGTTGGGAAGAGATGACGACCTAAGGACATGGCTCGTCCGGCGTGCTCAGTGTTCGACCAGCTTTCTGGGTGGGGCCAGGAAGTCCAGGCTCAGGCTGTGTAGAAAGGGCAATAGTGCCCAGGTCAGCCTATATATTTGGGGTACAGTCGAATGGCGTGCAGGTTGATCCTCATTTGGAGTTTCTGGGTAGCCCCACAGGGCAATGTTTTTCTTCCTGAAGGCTGGCAGAGTGCTGCATTATAGTTCAGGTTTGCAAACTGGAGGCTTGTGGGCCAGTAGTCTGAAGACGGAAATCTGAGAACACAAGCTAGGCTTAGGTTTCTGGGTGAGGACAAGGCAGGAACAATCTACAGACCTGAATCGAGATCTCGTGCTTCTGAAGTCAGGGCGAGGATCAGAAGATCGCTCAGGTTGGTGTTTCTGTCCCTGATGGCCCCTTCATGAAGGGGCGGGGGGGTCAAGAGGCCGTGGGGGTTTTCCCACGATGTTAGTTGTGAGAAGCTCCAAACTGCAAAGATTCTTGTGCAGGACAATTGAGACATGTTGGTTGGCTCCAGGCCAACGATTCCGAGCAGGGTTCTAAGGATGGATGCCTGGGTAGCCCACCTTGCATTCCAATTGTGTCCTAGCAACAAGACAGGTTATATCTGCTGGATCTGGGCGAGCAATCTGGATCTGAGTTGAAATGGACTCTCCTGTGGATGGATCCTAATATGTTTTTGTGTCTATGGAGACCTTGGAATGAAGCGGTGGCACTGGGGTCCTGAAGGGTTTTTTCAAACAGAGGCTTTGACACAGCTCCAACGTGCAAGTTTCCCATATGTAGATGAGATTTTTTATGACGGATGAGTCAGGAAACAGCCATATGCTGGTATTGAAATCCAGGCCTCTGAGGAGAGATGACTGGATACCACAACAATGAATCTGAATAGTGCCTAGGGGCCTGTTCGTACCTTTTTACCTCTGGGAACATCAGTCTATGCGTCTGAGTGCATGTAGGTTCTCAGATGGGCTCAGATTGCCCGAGTTTGTCCTGGGAAGCCACCGCTATTGGGATTGCCTCAGAAAGTTTGCAGGTTTATCCTATTAGTAGGGTTGTGGCCATTGGAATGGGCACATACAATTCCCTTGGAGAGGGCAAGTACAGTCCTCAGGTTTGGCTCCAGGGGCCTGAGCCTGTAGGGTGTGTAGGCAGAGCTGTTTGGACAGTTGTCTGAAAACACAAACGCGGCTTATGTTTCAGGTCATAGGTATGGCAGGATTGATCTACAGACCATGAGGAGAACTCTTCGGGATATGAATAAGGGGCGAGTGTGAGGCTCGTGCTCAAGTTTTTGTCTCTGGATATCGTGTCACTCATAGTCGTGAAATTCCCTGGTGACTTCATGGGAAATGGACGAGTCTTACACTCTGGGGGTTTGGCCCCGTCCAAAGAGTTTGGGGTCATTCTGTGGGATGGAAGAAGTCCGTTTTATTGTTGTTGTTGATTTGCCATGTTTTGTTTTTTAACCTCAGGTGTCCCACCAAATGAGGGATTCCAGAGTAGAGCCCTGGGGAGGGCCGAACGGACAACTAGAAATCTGGTTAAAAATTGTGGCCTAGGGACATGTCAAGCCCATTATGACATCTAATGGTCGAGCCACTGAGAGGACTTACTAGAGGACAGGACTCACGCTGAGGGTCACAATGCGTGTTTATGCCCACTTCGCAAACAAGAATGGGCAGGGCCTCATGGTGAATCCTGGTTTCTCCTACACTGAACGTTGGACAACATGCCAACCACAAGGTTTCTTGCCATGGGTAAGGAAGAGTTCTGATTTCTGCATCACAGGCACCCCTGGGCAGTGATTGGAGATAAGGTCTAGGTACTGAAGCCTAAAAACTGAGGTAGGGAAGAGATGATGACCTAAGGCCATGGCGGTTCTGATGTGCTCAGTGTGCGGTTAGCTGTCTGGGTGTTGGTCAGGAGGTCCGAGCTCAGGTTGTGTCAGACAGTGCATTAGTGCCCAGGTTAGACTATATAATTTGGGTATAGTCGAGTGCCATGTAGATTTATCCTCATATAAGTTGTCTGGGCAGCTCATTAGGCAAAATTTGTTTTCTAGAGGGCAGGCAGAGTGCTTCATTGTCAGTCCGGAATTGCTAAACTTGAGGGCTTCGTGTAGAGGAGTGTGAGGACGGAAGTCTGAGAACACAAGCTAGACTTGGGTTTCAGGGCGAGGACACGGCAGGTACCACTGTAGATCTGAACCAATATCTCATGCATCTGAAGTCAGGGCGAGGATCAGACGTTGGCTCAGGTTGGAGTTTCTGTGCATGACGGACCCTTCATGAAGGGAGCGGAATCTCAAGACCATGGAGTTTTTCCCACGTTGGGAGTTGTGGGATGCACCCATCAAGGATTCCTTCTGCGGGACAATTGAGACCTGTTGGGCAGCTTCAGGACATCCCATATGGAATGACTCCAGAGCACTGTTCGAGGATGGATACCTGGGAAGCCGGCCTCGCATTCCAAATGTCTCCCAGCAACAAGACAGTTTAGATCTGATGGCTCTGCGGGAGCAACCGGGGTGGCTGACTTGAAATGGACTTTCCTGAGGATGGGTCCTAATGTGTGTTTGTGTCCATGAGGGCCTTAAAAAGGGGCGGTGGCACCGGGACCCTGAAGTATTCTCCTAAGTTTTTGACATAGCTCGATGCACAAGGTTCCTTGTGGAGACGAGATTTGTTTTGATGGGTGCCTCAGGAAAACTTCTATGCTGGTATTGGAATCCAGGCTTTTGAGGAGACATGCCTGTAATCCAAAGCAATGTATCCGATTATGGCCTAGGGTCCTGTCTGGTTCAATCTTCTTCTCAGGGGACATCCATCTATGGTATGAGTGGAGGTAGATGCTCAGCAGGTATCAGACTGCCCTTGTTTGTCCCGGGCGACCTGCACTATTGGGATGGCCTCAGGGATTTGTAGGGTTCTCCAAATTTTACTGTTTTGGACAATGGCATCGGCAGAATTCCCATGGATTGGGTTGGCACAGTCCTAATGTGTGACTCCAGGGGCCCCAGCCTGGAGGGTGTGTGGCCCAGGACTTTGAGGACAGAAGTCTGAAACACAAACTCAGCTTAGGTTTGGGGACGTAGGTATGGCAGGCCCGATCTATAAACCATGAGAAGAACTCTTATGGATATGAAGAGAGAGCGAGTCTGAGGCGCTTGCTCAGGCTTTTTTCTCTGGATTTTGTATCAGAGATGGCCGTGGAATGTCGGGGAGGCCTCATGGGCCATGGACGAATTTTCCTCTCTGTGGATTTGGCCCGATCCCAATTGTTTTTCGTCAATCTGTGGAATGGGAGGACTCCTTTCAGGTTTGTTACCTCAGGTGTCCCGCCAAAAGAGTAATTCCAAAGAAGAGCCTTGGGGAAAAGTGAAGGGAGAACCCGAACTATGGGTAAAATTTGGGGCCTAGGGGCACGGCAAGCCCAATATGCTGTCTCTTCATCCAGCCACTGAGAGGCCTTACCTGAGGCCTGGGATCAGGCTGAGGGACACAATGTGTGTTTGTGACCAATGTGGCCCATAAACATGGGCGGGGCCTCACGGGCCACACTGGTTTCAACTACACTGAACGTTGGAAAACATGCCCCCACTAGGTTTCTTCCCAAGGTGAAGGAGAAGTTCTGATTCTTGCATCACGTTTACTCCTGAACAGTGAGTGGAGATAAGGTCTAGGTTCTGAAGGTGAAAACTGAGGTTGGGTAGAGATGATGGCCTAAAGCCATTGTGGGTGTGATATGCTCTGTGTATGGCCAGCTGTCTGGGTGTTGGACTGGAGGTCTGCCATCAGGCTGTGTCAGACAGGGCTTTAGTGCACAGGCTAGACTGTATAATTGGGGTATGGTCGAGTGGCATGCAAGTTGTTACTCATTTGGCGTTTCTGGTTAGCCCTATAGGACAACATTTTTCTTCTGGAGGGCAGGCAGAGTGCTGCATTGTGTCTCCAGAATTGCCAAACTGGAGGGGTGTGGCCAGGATTGTGAGGAAGGAAGTCTGAAAACACAAGCTAGCACGAGTTTTGGGACCAAGAGCATGGCAGGCCCACTCTGCAGAGGCTGAATCGAGATCTCCTTCAGGTGAGGTCAGGGCGAGTATCAGATGTTGCCTCAAGCTGCAGTTTGTGTCCATGACGGCCCTTACATGAAGGGGGTGGGGGCGTCATGAGGCCAGGGAGGTTTCCCTACGCTGGGAGTTGTGAGCTGCTCCAAACTTCAAAGTTTCCTTCTTCAGGACAGTCGAGTACTATTGGAAGGTCCCTTGATGCCCCATACAGAAAGACTCGAGAGCAGGGGCCTAAGCATGGATACCGAGAAACGCCAACTCACCTTCCCATTGCCTGGTCGAGACAAGGCACGCTCATTCTGCGGGCTCTTGGGTGAGCTACCCAGAAGGCTGAGTTTAAATGGACTCTCCTGAGGATGAGTCATAATGTGGGTTGGTGGCCATGGAGACCTTGGAATGTGGCAGTAGCTAAGGGACTCTGCACGATTCTCCAACCCGAAGGGCTTGACACAACTCCAACAAGGAAGCTTCCCATGTGGAGATGAGAGGTCTTCTGTCTGGTGCCTCAGGAAAGCCCCGCATGCTGGTCTTCGAACCCAGGCCTCTGAGGAGTGATGCCTGGACACCAAAGCAAGAGTTCATAATAGGGCCTAGGGGCCTGTCTGGTTCAATCTTCTATCTCTGCGGATATCTGTCTGTGTGTCTGCATGGAGGTAGTAGTTGCTCAGCTTGTGTCATAATGCCCCTATTTGTCCAGTGCGGCTTGCGGTAGTGGGATGTCCTTGGGGACCTTGAGGTTTCTACTATTTTGTAGAGTTGTGGCCAATGGAATGGGCAGTTTCTTAGGAGAGAGCAGGCACAGTTCTGTGGTGTGGCTCCAGAGACCCCAGCCTGGAGGCTGTGTGGACCATGGCTGTGCACAGACATCCAAAAACCCTAACTCAGCTCAGGTTTGGGGCCGAGGGTACGGCAGGCCTGATCTACAGTCCATGAGGGGAGCTCCTCTGGATATGAAAGAAGGGTGAGAGGGAGGCAGTCGCTCAGGCTTTTGTCTCTGGATGTTTTGTCCACAATGGCCGTTTAATGTAGGAGTTGCCTCATGGGTGTAGAAGTCTCCCTCTCTGGTAGTTTGTCCAGCCCCCAAGAGTTTGGGGTCATTCTGTGGGAAGGGAAGTGTCCTGTTTTCTGCTTCATGTGTCCCCCCAGTAGAGGGATTCTAGAGCATAGCAGTGGGTACTGACAACTGGAATACTCGCCCTCTGGTTAAGCCTGGGGGCCTATGGATATGACAAGCCCCATATGCAGGATCTTGGTCCAGCCACTGAGAGGCGTTACTTTAATACGGGACTCACGCTGCAGGTCACAATGCATGTCTGTGCCCTAGGCGGCCCTCAAGCACTGGCGTGGCCTTTCAGACAATGCAGGTTTTCCCACATTGAACGTTGGACAACATGCCAACCACAAGGTTTCTGGCCATGGGGAAGGAGGAATTCTAATTTCTGCATCACGTTCACCCCTGGGCAGTGATTGGAGATAAGGTCTAGGTTCTGAAGCCTGAAAACCGAGGTTGGGAAGAGATGACGACCTACAGCCATAGCGGGTCCTATGTGTCCAGGTTGGGGCCAGCTGTCTGGGTGTCGTTTGGGATGTCTTGTCTCATGCTGTGCCAGACAGGGCATTAGTATACAGGGTGGGCTGTATAATTGCTTTACAATCGAGTGGCATGCATTAGAAAATCATTTGGGGTTTCTTATTAGCAACATAGGGCAAAGATTTTCTTCTGGAGGGCAGGCAGAGTGCTGCATTGTGGCTTCGGAATTCCCAAACTGGAGGGTTGTGGGCCAGGTCAGTGAGGACGGAAGTCTGAGAACACAAGCTAGGCTTAGGTTTCAGGGCAAGGACATGGCAGGCACACTCTGCAGAGCTGAATTGAGATCTCATGCGTCTGAAGTCAGGTCGAGGTTCAGACTTTGGCTCAGGTTTGAGTTTCTGTCCATGTTGGCCCCTTCAGGAAGGGGGGGCATTATGAGGCCATGGGGGTTTTCCCACTTTTGGAGTTGTGAGATGCTCCAAACCGCAAGGATTCCTTCTGTGGGACAATTAAGATTTGTTGGATGGCTCCAGGACGTCTTATAAGGTATTTTCCCAGAACAGGGTTCTAAGTATGGATGCCTGGGCAGCCAGCCTCACATTCCAATTGTCTCCTAGCAACAAGAAACGTTTGATCTGCTGGCTTGGGGTAGCAACAGAGGGGGCTGAGTTGAAATGGACTTTCCTGAGGATGGTCTTAATGTTGGTTTGAGTCCATGGAGACCTTGGTATGGGGCAGTGGCACCAGGGCCCTGAAGGATTCTCCTAACCAGAGGTTATGACAAAGCTCCAATGATCAAGTTTCCATGGGGAGACGAGATTTGTTCTTATTGGTGCCTCAGGAAACCACCATATGCTGGTATTGGAAACGAGGCCTCTGAGGAGAGATGCCTGGAAACCAAAGCAATGGATCTGATTAGGGCCTAGGGGCCTGTCCGGTTCAATATTCTTCTCTGGGGACATCTGTTGTCTGAGTGGAGGTAGTTGCTCAGCTGGTTTGAGATCACCCCTGTTTGTCCTAGGCAGCCTACACTATTGGGATGGCCTCGGTGACTTTGGAGGTTTTTCCTAATTTGCAAGGTTGTGGCCAATGGAATGGGAAGAATTCCCTTGAAAGGGAAGCACAGTCCTGAGGTGTGGCTCCAGGGACCCAAGTGTGGAGCGTGTGTGGTCCAGGGCTATTTGGACAAAAGTCTTAAAACACAAACTCCACTTAGGTTGTGGGATGTAGGTATGGCCGGCCCGATCTATAGACCGTGAGGAGACTTCTTCAGGATATGAAGAAAGGGCGAATGTGATGTGCATGCTCATGCTTTAGTTTTTTTTTTTTTTTCTGGAAATGTGTCACCGATTGCCATGGAATGTCGGGGTGTCCTCATGGGCCATCGATGAGGCTCCCTTTCTGGGGATTTGACCCGATCCCAAGAGTTTGGGGTCATTCTGTGGGAAGGAAGGAGGCCTTTCTGTTTTTTTTTTTTGTTTGTTTGTTTGTTTATTTTTTTTGTTTTTTGTTTTTTGTTTTTTTTTTAACCTCCGGTGGACCACCAAAAGAGGGATTCCAGAGCAGAGTCGTGGGTGGGGGCAACAGGACAACCAGACCTCTGGTTAACATTGGGACCTAAGAACATGGCCAGCCCCTTATGTGGGCTCTTGGTCCAGACACTGAGAGGCCTTCCTTGAGGATAGGTCTCACACTGAGTTTCACAATGTGTTTTTGTGCCCAAGGAGCCCCTCAAGTCAGGGCGTGGCCTAATGTACCATGCTGGTTTCTCCTACACTGAACGTTGCACAGTATGGGAACCACAAGTTTTCTGGCAATGGGGAAGATGGAGTTCTAATTTCTGCAACACTTTCACTCCTGGACTGTGATTGGATTTAAGGTCTAGGTTCTGAAGCCTGAAAATTGAGGTTGGGAAGAGATGAAGCCCTAAGGCCATGGTGTGTCTGATGTGCTCAGTGTTCGGCCAGCTGTTGAGTGTGGGTTGGGAGGTGCAGGCTCAGGCTGTGGCAGACAGGGAATTAGTGCCCAGGCTAGACTGCATCATTGGGGTGCAGTCGAGTTTCGTGCAGGATGGTACTCATTTGTGGTTACTGGGTAGCCCCAGAGGGCAACGTTTTTCTTCTGGAGGGAAGACACTTTGCCACATAGTGACTCCAAAATTCCCAAACTGGAAGGCTTGTGGGCCAGGAGTGTGAGGAAAAAATTCTGAGAACACAAGCCAGACTTAGATTTCGGGGTGAGGGGACGGCAGGCACACTCTGCAGAGATGATTCGAGATCCCGTATACCTGAAGACAGAGCTAGGTTCAGACGTTTTCTTAGGTCGGAGTTTCTGTCCATGACGACCCATTCATGAAGGGGAGGGTGTCACGAGGACATGGAGTTTTTCCCACTATGGGAATTGTGAGATGCTCCAAACCACAATGATTCCTTCTGTGGGACAGTCGAGACATGTTGGATGGCTCCAGGACATCCCATAAGGAAGTTATCCATAGCAGGGTTCTAAGGATGGATGCCTGGGCAGCCTGCCTCCCATTCCAGGTGTCTCAGAGAGCCAAGGCAAGTTCGATCTGCTGGATCTAGGGGAGCAACCGAGGCGGGTGTTTTGAAATGGGTGAGTTGAGGATGGGTCATAATGTCATTTGTATCCATGTAGACTTTGGAATGGGGTGCTTGATCCGGGGCCTTGAGGGATGTTCATAACCGGAGGTTTTGATGGAGCTCTAAAGAGTATGTTTCCTATGTAGAGAAGAGAATTGTTTTGATGAGTGCCTAAGGAATCTCCCATATGCTGGTATGGGAAACTAGGCCTCTGAGGAGAGATGACTGGAATCAAAATCAATGGATCTGATTAGGGCCTCAGTGCCCGTCCAGTTCAATCTTATTCTATGGGGATATCTGTCTCTGGGTCTGAGTGGAGGTGGTTTCCTAACTTGTGAAAGATCATCCCTGTGTGTCCTGGGCAGCCAACACAATTCGGATGGCCTGGGAGAGTTTGGAGGATTCTCCTAATCTATAGGGTTGTGGCCAATGGAAATGGCAGAATTCCCCTGGAGAGGGAAGCCACAGTCCTGAGGTGTGGCTCCAGGGGCCCCAGCTTGGATGTTGTGTGGGCCAGGACTGTGGGGACAGAAGTCTGAAAACACAAACTCAGCTTAGGTTTGGGGATGTATGTATGAAGGCTCAATCTACAGACCGTGAGAATTTTTTCGGGCTATGAACAAAGGGCGAGTATGTGGCGCTTGCTCAGGGTTTTGTCTCTGGATTTTGTGTCAATGGTGGCCGTGGAATGTCGGGGTGTCCTCAAGGGCCATGGACAATTCTTTCTCTGGTCATTTGGCCTGATCCCAAGTGGTTGGGATCATTCTGTGGATGGGAAGAGTCCTTTCTGTATTTTTTTTTTTTTACTTCAGGTGTCCCACCAAAGAGGGATTCCAGAGTAGAGCCCTGAGTAGGGGTGACTAGACATCTCGAACTCTGGTTGAGATTGGGGGACTAGGGGCTTTGCAAGCCCCATATGTGGGCTGTTGTTCCAGTCACTAAGAGGCTTTACATGAGGATAGGGCTCACGCTGAGGGTCACAATGTGTGTTTGCGCAAATTGTGGCCCTCAGGGATAGGTGGGGCCTCATAGTCCATGCTGCTTTCTCCTACAATGAACATTGGACAACATGCCAACCACTAGGTTTCTTGCCAAGGCGAAGGAGAAGTTCTGATTCTTGCATCACGTTCACTCCTGAGCAGTGAGTGGAGATAAGGTCTAGGTTCTGAAGGTGAAAACTGAGGTTGGGTGGAGATGATGGCCTAAAGCCATTGTGGGTGTGATATGCTCTGTGTATGGCCAGCTGTCTGGGTGTTGGACTGGAGGTCTGTCCTCAGGCTGTGTCAGACAGGGGTTTAGTGCACAGGCTAGACTGTATAATTGGGGTATGGTCGAGTGGCATGCAGGTTGTTACTCATTTGGCGTTTCTGGTTAGCCCTATAGGGCAACATTTTTCTTCTGGAGGGCAGGCAGAGTGCTGCATTGTGTCTCCAGAATTGCCAAACTGGAGGGGTGTGGCCAGGATTGTGAGGAAGGAAGTCTGAAAACACAAGCTAGCACGAGTTTTGGGGCCAAGAGCATGGCAGGCCCACTCTGCAGAGGCTGAATCGAGATCTCCTGCAGGTGAGGTCAGGGCGAGTATCAGATGTTGCCTCAAGCTGGAGTTTGTGTCCATGACGGTTCCTTTCTGAAGGGGGTGGGGGCGTCATGAGGCCAGGGAGGTTTCCCTACGCTGGGAGTTGTGAGCTGCTCCAAACTTCAAAGTTTCCTTCTTCAGGACAGTCGAGTATTATTGGATGGTTCCAGGATGCCCCATACAGAAAGACTCGAGAGCAGGGCCCTAAGCATGGATGCCGAGAAACGCCAACTCACCTTCCCATTGCCTGGTCGAGACAAGGCACGCTCAATCTGCGGGCTCTTGGGTGAGCTACCCAGAAGGCTGAGTTTAAATGGACTCTCCTGAGGATGAGTCATAATGTGGGTTGGTGGCCATGGAGACCTTGGAATGTGGCAGTAGCTAAGGGACTCTGCAGGATTCTCCAACCCGAAGGGCTTGACACAACTCCAACAAGGAAGCTTCCCATGTGGAGATGAGAGGTCTTCAGTCTGGTGCCTCAGGAAAGCCCCGTATGCTGGTCTTCGAACCCAGGCCTCTGAGGAGTGATACCTGGACACCAAAGCAAGAGTTCATAATAGGGCCTAGGGGCCTGTCTGGTTCAATCTTCTGTCTCTGCGGATATCTGTCTGTGTGTCTGCATGGAGGTAGTAGTTGCTCAGCTTGTGTCATAATGCCCCTATTTGTCCAGTGCGGCTTGCGGTAGTGGGATGTCCTTGGGGACCTTGAGGTTTCTACTATTTTGTAGAGTAGTGGCCAATGGAATGGGCAGTTTCTTAGGAGAGAGCAGGCACAGTTCTGTGGTGTGGCTCCAGAGACCCCAGCCTGGGGGCTGTGTGGGCCATGGCTGTGCAGACAGATATCCAAAAACCCTAACTCAGCTCAGGTTTGGGGCCGAGGTTACGGCAGGCCTGATCTACAGTCCATGAGGGGAGCTCCTCTGGATATGAAAGAAGGGTGAGAGGGAGGCAGTCGCTCAGGCTTTTGTCTCTGGATGTTTTGTCCACAATGGCCGTTTAATGTAGGAGTTGCCTCATGGGTCGTAGAAGTCTCCCTCTCTGGTAGTTTGTCCAGCCCCCAAGAGTTTGGGGTGATTCTGTGGGAAGGGAAGTGTCCTGTTTTCTGCTTCATGTGTCCCCCCAGTAGAGGGATTCTAGAGCATAGCAGTGGGTACTGACAACTGGAATACTCGCCCTCTGGTTAAGCCTGGGGGCCTATGGATATGACAAGCCCCATATGCAGGATCTTGGTCCAGCCACTGAGAGGCGTTACTTTAATACGGGACTCACTCTGCAGGTCACAATGCATGTGCCCTAGGCTGCCCTCAAGCACTGGCGTGGCCTTTCGGACAATGCAGGTTTTCCCACATTGAACGTTGGACAACATGCCAACCACAAGGTTTCTGGCCATGGGGAAGGAGGAATTCTAATTTCTGCATCACGTTCACCCCTGGGCAGTGATTGGAGATAAGGTCTAGGTTCTGAAGCCTGAAAACCGAGGTTGGGAAGAGATGACGACCTACAGCCATAGCGGGTCCTATGTGTCCAGGTTGGGGCCAGCTGTCTGGGTGTCGTTTGTGATGTCTTGTCTCATGCTGTGCCAGACAGGGCATTAGTATACAGGGTGGGCTGTATAATTGCTTTACAATCGAGTGGCATGCATTAGAAAATCATTTGTGGTTTCTTATTAGCAACATAGGGCAAAGATTTTCTTCTGGAGGGCAGGCAGAGTGCTGCATTGTGGCTTCGGAATTCCCAAACTGGAGGGTTGTGAGCCAGGTCAGTGAGGACGGAAGTCTGAGAACACAAGCTAGGCTTAGGTTTCAGGGCAAGGACATGGCAGGCACACTCTGCAGAGCTGAATTGAGATCTCATGCGTCTGAAGTCAGGTCGAGGTTCAGACTTTGGCTCAGGTTTGAGTTTCTGTCCATGTTGGCCCCTTCAGGAAGGGGGGGCATTATGAGGCCTTGGGGGTTTTCCCACTATTGGAGTTGTGAGATGCTCCAAACCGCAAGGATTCCTTCTGTGGGACAATTAAGATTTGTTGGATGGCTCCAGGACGTCTTATAAGGTATTTTTCCAGAACAGGGTTCTAAGTATGGATGCCTGGGCAGCCAGCCTCACATTCCAATTGTCTCCTAGCAACAAGAAACGTTTGATCTGCTGGCTTGGGGTAGCAACAGAGGGGGCTGAGTTGAAATGGACTTTCCTGAGGATGGTCTTAATGTTGGTTTGAGTCCATGGAGACCTTGGTATGGGGCAGTGGCACCAGGGCCCTGAAGGATTCTCCTAACCAGAGGTTATGACAAAGCTCCAATGATCAAGTTTCCATGGGGAGACGAGATTTGTTCTTATTGGTGCCTCAGGAAACCACCATATGCTGGTATTGGAAACGAGGCCTCTGAGGAGAGATGCCTGGAAACCAAAGCAATGGATCTGATTAGGGCCTAGGGGCCTGTCCGGTTCAATATTCTTCTCTGGGGACATCTGTTGTCTGAGTGGAGGTAGTTGCTCAGCTGGTTTGAGATCACCCCTGTTTGTCCTAGGCAGCCTACACTATTGGGATGGCCTCGGTGACTTTGGAGGTTTTTCCTAATTTGCAAGGTTGTGGCCAATGGAATGGGAAGAATTCCCTTGAAAGGGAAGCACAGTCCTGAGGTGTGGCTCCAGGGACCCAAGTGTGGAGCGTGTGTGGTCCAGGGCTATTTGGACAAAAGTCTTAAAACACAAACTCCACTTAGGTTGTGGGATGTAGGTATGGCCGGCCCGATCTATAGACCGTGAGGAGACTTCTTCAGGATATGAAGAAAGGGCGAATGTGATGTGCATGCTCATGCTTTAGTTTTTTTTTTTTTTCTGGAAATGTGTCACCGATTGCCATGGAATGTCGGGGTGTCCTCATGGGCCATCGATGAGGCTCCCTTTCTGGGGATTTGACCCGATCCCAAGAGTTTGGGGTCATTCTGTGGGAAGGAAGGAGGCCTTTCTGTTTTTTTTTTTTGTTTGTTTGTTTGTTTATTTTTTTTGTTTTTTGTTTTTTGTTTTTTTTTTAACCTCCGGTGGACCACCAAAAGAGGGATTCCAGAGCAGAGTCGTGGGTGGGGGCAACAGGACAACCAGACCTCTGGTTAACATTGGGACCTAAGAACATGGCCAGCCCCTTATGTGGGCTCTTGGTCCAGACACTGAGAGGCCTTCCTTGAGGATAGGTCTCACACTGAGTTTCACAATGTGTTTTTGTGCCCAAGGAGCCCCTCAAGTCAGGGCGTGGCCTAATGTACCATGCTGGTTTCTCCTACACTGAACGTTGCACAGTATGGGAACCACAAGTTTTCTGGCAATGGGGAAGATGGAGTTCTAATTTCTGCAACACTTTCACTCCTGGACTGTGATTGGATTTAAGGTCTAGGTTCTGAAGCCTGAAAATTGAGGTTGGGAAGAGATGAAGCCCTAAGGCCATGGTGTGTCTGATGTGCTCAGTGTTCGGCCAGCTGTTGAGTGTGGGTTGGGAGGTGCAGGCTCAGGCTGTGGCAGACAGGGAATTAGTGCCCAGGCTAGACTGCATCATTGGGGTGCAGTCGAGTTTCGTGCAGGATGGTACTCATTTGTGGTTACTGGGTAGCCCCAGAGGGCAACGTTTTTCTTCTGGAGGGAAGACACTTTGCCACATAGTGACTCCAAAATTCCCAAACTGGAAGGCTTGTGGGCCAGGAGTGTGAGGAAAAAATTCTGAGAACACAAGCCAGACTTAGATTTCGGGGTGAGGGGACGGCAGGCACACTCTGCAGAGATGATTCGAGATCCCGTATACCTGAAGACAGAGCTAGGTTCAGACGTTTTCTTAGGTCGGAGTTTCTGTCCATGACGACCCATTCATGAAGGGGAGGGTGTCACGAGGACATGGAGTTTTTCCCACTATGGGAATTGTGAGATGCTCCAAACCACAATGATTCCTTCTGTGGGACAGTCGAGACATGTTGGATGGCTCCAGGACATCCCATAAGGAAGTTATCCATAGCAGGGTTCTAAGGATGGATGCCTGGGCAGCCTGCCTCCCATTCCAGGTGTCTCAGAGAGCCAAGGCAAGTTCGATCTGCTGGATCTAGGGGAGCAACCGAGGCGGGTGTTTTGAAATGGGTGAGTTGAGGATGGGTCATAATGTCATTTGTATCCATGTAGACTTTGGAATGGGGTGCTTGATCCGGGGCCTTGAGGGATGTTCATAACCGGAGGTTTTGATGGAGCTCTAAAGAGTATGTTTCCTATGTAGAGAAGAGAATTGTTTTGATGAGTGCCTAAGGAATCTCCCATATGCTGGTATGGGAAACTAGGCCTCTGAGGAGAGATGACTGGAATCAAAATCAATGGATCTGATTAGGGCCTCAGTGCCCGTCCAGTTCAATCTTATTCTATGGGGATATCTGTCTCTGGGTCTGAGTGGAGGTGGTTTCCTAACTTGTGAAAGATCATCCCTGTGTGTCCTGGGCAGCCAACACAATTCGGATGGCCTGGGAGAGTTTGGAGGATTCTCCTAATCTATAGGGTTGTGGCCAATGGAAATGGCAGAATTCCCCTGGAGAGGGAAGCCACAGTCCTGAGGTGTGGCTCCAGGGGCCCCAGCTTGGATGTTGTGTGGGCCAGGACTGTGGGGACAGAAGTCTGAAAACACAAACTCAGCTTAGGTTTGGGGATGTATGTATGAAGGCTCAATCTACAGACCGTGAGAATTTTTTCGGGCTATGAACAAAGGGCGAGTATGTGGCGCTTGCTCAGGGTTTTGTCTCTGGATTTTGTGTCAATGGTGGCCGTGGAATGTCGGGGTGTCCTCAAGGGCCATGGACAATTCTTTCTCTGGTCATTTGGCCTGATCCCAAGTGGTTGGGATCATTCTGTGGATGGGAAGAGTCCTTTCTGTATTTTTTTTTTTTTACTTCAGGTGTCCCACCAAAGAGGGATTCCAGAGTAGAGCCCTGAGTAGGGGTGACTAGACATCTCGAACTCTGGTTGAGATTGGGGGACTAGGGGCTTTGCAAGCCCCATATGTGGGCTGTTGTTCCAGTCACTAAGAGGCTTTACATGAGGATAGGGCTCACGCTGAGGGTCACAATGTGTGTTTGCGCAAATTGTGGCCCTCAGGGATAGGTGGGGCCTCATAGTCCATGCTGCTTTCTCCTACAATGAACATTGGACAACATGCCAACCACTAGGTTTCTTGCCAAGGCGAAGGAGAAGTTCTGATTCTTGCATCACGTTCACTCCTGAGCAGTGAGTGGAGATAAGGTCTAGGTTCTGAAGGTGAAAACTGAGGTTGGGTGGAGATGATGGCCTAAAGCCATTGTGGGTGTGATATGCTCTGTGTATGGCCAGCTGTCTGGGTGTTGGACTGGAGGTCTGTCCTCAGGCTGTGTCAGACAGGGGTTTAGTGCACAGGCTAGACTGTATAATTGGGGTATGGTCGAGTGGCATGCAGGTTGTTACTCATTTGGCGTTTCTGGTTAGCCCTATAGGGCAACATTTTTCTTCTGGAGGGCAGGCAGAGTGCTGCATTGTGTCTCCAGAATTGCCAAACTGGAGGGGTGTGGCCAGGATTGTGAGGAAGGAAGTCTGAAAACACAAGCTAGCACGAGTTTTGGGGCCAAGAGCATGGCAGGCCCACTCTGCAGAGGCTGAATCGAGATCTCCTGCAGGTGAGGTCAGGGCGAGTATCAGATGTTGCCTCAAGCTGGAGTTTGTGTCCATGACGGTTCCTTTCTGAAGGGGGTGGGGGCGTCATGAGGCCAGGGAGGTTTCCCTATGCTGGGAGTTGTGAGCTGCTCCAAACTTCAAAGTTTCCTTCTTCAGGACAGTCGAGTATTATTGGATGGTTCCAGGATGCCCCATACAGAAAGACTCGAGAGCAGGGCCCTAAGCATGGATGCCGAGAAACGCCAACTCACCTTCCCATTGCCTGGTCGAGACAAGGCACGCTCAATCTGCGGGCTCTTGGGTGAGCTACCCAGAAGGCTGAGTTTAAATGGACTCTCCTGAGGATGAGTCATAATGTGGGTTGGTGGCCATGGAGACCTTGGAATGTGGCAGTAGCTAAGGGACTCTGCAGGATTCTCCAACCCGAAGGGCTTGACACAACTCCAACAAGGAAGCTTCCCATGTGGAGATGAGAGGTCTTCAGTCTGGTGCCTCAGGAAAGCCCCGTATGCTGGTCTTCGAACCCAGGCCTCTGAGGAGTGATACCTGGACACCAAAGCAAGAGTTCATAATAGGGCCTAGGGGCCTGTCTGGTTCAATCTTCTGTCTCTGCGGATATCTGTCTGTGTGTCTGCATGGAGGTAGTAGTTGCTCAGCTTGTGTCATAATGCCCCTATTTGTCCAGTGCGGCTTGCGGTAGTGGGATGTCCTTGGGGACCTTGAGGTTTCTACTATTTTGTAGAGTAGTGGCCAATGGAATGGGCAGTTTCTTAGGAGAGAGCAGGCACAGTTCTGTGGTGTGGCTCCAGAGACCCCAGCCTGGGGGCTGTGTGGGCCATGGCTGTGCAGACAGATATCCAAAAACCCTAACTCAGCTCAGGTTTGGGGCCGAGGTTACGGCAGGCCTGATCTACAGTCCATGAGGGGAGCTCCTCTGGATATGAAAGAAGGGTGAGAGGGAGGCAGTCGCTCAGGCTTTTGTCTCTGGATGTTTTGTCCACAATGGCCGTTTAATGTAGGAGTTGCCTCATGGGTCGTAGAAGTCTCCCTCTCTGGTAGTTTGTCCAGCCCCCAAGAGTTTGGGGTGATTCTGTGGGAAGGGAAGTGTCCTGTTTTCTGCTTCATGTGTCCCCCCAGTAGAGGGATTCTAGAGCATAGCAGTGGGTACTGACAACTGGAATACTCGCCCTCTGGTTAAGCCTGGGGGCCTATGGATATGACAAGCCCCATATGCAGGATCTTGGTCCAGCCACTGAGAGGCGTTACTTTAATACGGGACTCACTCTGCAGGTCACAATGCATGTGCCCTAGGCTGCCCTCAAGCACTGGCGTGGCCTTTCGGACAATGCAGGTTTTCCCACATTGAACGTTGGACAACATGCCAACCACAAGGTTTCTGGCCATGGGGAAGGAGGAATTCTAATTTCTGCATCACGTTCACCCCTGGGCAGTGATTGGAGATAAGGTCTAGGTTCTGAAGCCTGAAAACCGAGGTTGGGAAGAGATGACGACCTACAGCCATAGCGGGTCCTATGTGTCCAGGTTGGGGCCAGCTGTCTGGGTGTCGTTTGTGATGTCTTGTCTCATGCTGTGCCAGACAGGGCATTAGTATACAGGGTGGGCTGTATAATTGCTTTACAATCGAGTGGCATGCATTAGAAAATCATTTGGGGTTTCTTATTAGCAACATAGGGCAAAGATTTTCTTCTGGAGGGCAGGCAGAGTGCTGCATTGTGGCTTCGGAATTCCCAAACTGGAGGGTTGTGAGCCAGGTCAGTGAGGACGGAAGTCTGAGAACACAAGCTAGGCTTAGGTTTCAGGGCAAGGACATGGCAGGCACACTCTGCAGAGCTGAATTGAGATCTCATGCGTCTGAAGTCAGGTCGAGGTTCAGACTTTGGCTCAGGTTTGAGTTTCTGTCCATGTTGGCCCCTTCAGGAAGGGGGGGCATTATGAGGCCTTGGGGGTTTTCCCACTATTGGAGTTGTGAGATGCTCCAAACCGCAAGGATTCCTTCTGTGGGACAATTAAGATTTGTTGGATGGCTCCAGGACGTCTTATAAGGTATTTTTCCAGAACAGGGTTCTAAGTATGGATGCCTGGGCAGCCAGCCTCACATTCCAATTGTCTCCTAGCAACAAGAAACGTTTGATCTGCTGGCTTGGGGTAGCAACAGAGGGGGCTGAGTTGAAATGGACTTTCCTGAGGATGGTCTTAATGTTGGTTTGAGTCCATGGAGACCTTGGTATGGGGCAGTGGCACAAGGGCCCTGAAGGATTCTCCTAAACAGAGGTTATGACAAAGCTCCAATGAGCAAGTTTCCATGGGGAGACGAGATTTGTTCCTATTGGTGCCTCAGGAAACCACCATATGCTGGTATTGGAAACGAGGCCTCTGAGGAGAGATGCCTAGAAACCAAAGCAATGGATCTGATTAGGGCCTAGGGGCCTGTCCGGTTCAATATTTTTCTCTGGGGACATCTCTTGTCTGAGTGGAGGTAGTTGCTCAGCTGGTTTGAGATCACCCCTGTTTGTCCTGGGCGGCCTACACTATTGGGATGGCCTCGGTGACTTTGGAGGTTTTTCCTAATTTGCAAGGTTGTGGCCAATGGAATGGGAAGAATTCCCTTGAAAGGGAAGCACAGTCCTGAGGTGTGGCTCCAGGGACTCAAGTGTGGAGCGTGTGTGGTCCAGGGCTATTTGGACAAAAGTCTTAAAACACAAACTCCACTTAGGTTGTGGGATGTAGGTATGGCCGGCCCGATCTATAGACCGTGAGGAGACCTCCTCGGGATATGAACAAAGGGCGAATGTGAGGTGCTTGCTCATGCTTTTTTTTTTTTTTCTGGAAATGTGTCACCGATTGCCATGGAATGTCGGGGTGTCCTCATGGGCCATCGATGAGGCTCCCTTTCTGGGGATTTGACCCGATCCCAAGAGTTTGGGGTCATTCTGTGGGAAGGGAGGAGGCCTTTCTGGGTTTTTTTGTTTATTTTATTTTTTTTTTAACCTCCGGTGGACCACCAAAAGAGGGATTCCAGAGCAGAGTCGTGGGTGGGGGCAACTGGACAACCAGACCTCTGGTTAACATTGGGACCTAAGAACATGGCAAGCCCCATATCTGGGCTCTTGGTCCAGACACTGAGAGGCCTTCCTTGAGGATAGGTCTCACACTGAGTTTCACAATGTGGTTTTGTGCCCAAGGATCCCCTCCAGTCAGGGCGTGGCCTAAAGTACCATGCTGGTGCCTCCTACACTGAACGTTGCACAGTATGGGAACCACAAGTTTTCTGGCCATGGGGAAGATGGAGTTCTAATTTCTGCAACACTTTCACTCCTGGACTGTGATTGGATTTAAGGTCTAGGTTCTGAAGCCTGAAAACTGAGCTTGGGAAGAGATGAAGCCCTAAGGCCATGGTGTGTCTGATGTGCTCAGTGTTCGGCCAGCTGTTGAGTGTGGGTTGGGAGGTGCAAGCTCAGCCTGTGGCAGACAGGGAATAAGTGCCCAGGATAGACTGTATCATTGGGGTGCAGTCGAGTTTCGTGCAGGATGGTACTCATTTGTGGTTACTGGGTAGCCCCAGAGGGCAACGTTTTTCTTCTGGAGGGAAGACACAGTGCCACATAGTTGTTCCAGAATTCCCAAACTGGAAGGCTTGTGGGCCAGGAGTGTGAGCAAAAAATTCTGAGAACACAAGCCAGACTTAGATTTTGGGATGAGGGGAAGGCAGGCACCTTCTGCAGAGATGATTCGAGATCCCGTATACCTGAAGACAGAGCTAGGATCAGACGTTTTCTTAGGTCGGAGTTTCTGTCCATGAAGGCCTCTTCATGAAGGGGAGGGTGTCACGAGGACATAGAGGTTGTCCGACGATGGGAATTGTGAGATGCTCCAAACCACAATGATTTCTTCGGTGGGACAGTCGAGACCTGTTGGATGGCTCCAGGACATCCCATAAGGAAGTTATCCAGAGCAGGGTTCTAAGGATGGATGCCTGGGCAGCCTGCCTCCCATTCCAGGTGTCTCATAGAGCCAAGGCAAGTTCGATCTGCTGGTTTTAGGGGAGCAACCGAGGCGGGTGTGTTGTAATGGGTGAGTTGAGGATGGGTCATAATGTGCATTTGTGTCCATGTAGACCTTGGAATGGGGTGCTTGATCCGGGGCCTTGAGGGGTGTTCATAACCGGAGGTTTGGATGGAGCTCTAAAGAGTATGTTTCCTATGTAGAGAAGAGAATTGTTTTGATGAGTGCCTAAGGAATCTCCCATATGCTGGTATGGGAAACTAGGCCTCTGAGGAGAGATGACTGGAATCAAAATCAATGGATCTGATTAGGGCCTCAGTGCCCGTCCAGTTCAATCTTATTCTATGGGGATATCTGTCTCTGGGTCTGAGTGGAGGTGGTTTCCTAACTTGTGAAAGATCATCCCTGTGTGTCCTGGGCAGCCAACACAATTCGGATGGCCTGGGGGAGTTTGGAGGATTCTCCTAATCTATAGGGTTGTGGCCAATGGAAATGGCAGAATTCCCCTGGAGAGGGAAGCCACAGTCCTGAGGTGTGGCTCCAGGGGCCCCAGCTTGGATGTTGTGTGGGCCAGGACTGTGGGGACAGAAGTCTGAAAACACAAACTCAGCTTAGGTTTGGGGATGTATGTATGAAGGCTCAATCTACAGACCGTGAGAATTTTCCGGGCTATGAACAAAGGGCGAGTATGTGGCGCTTGCTCAGGGTTTTGTCTCTGGATTTTGTGTCAATGGTGGCCGTGGAATGTCGGGGTGTCCTCAAGGGCCATGGACAATTCTTTCTCTGGTCATTTGGCCTGATCCCAAGTGGTTGGGATCATTCTGTGGATGGGAAGAGTCCTTTCTGTATTTTTTTTTTTTTACCTCAGGTGTCCCACCAAAGAGGGATTCCAGAGTAGAGCCCTGAGTAGGGGTGACTAGACATCTCGAACTCTGGTTGAGATTGGGGGACTAGGGGCTTGGCAGGCCCCATATGTGGGCTGTTGTTCCAGTCACTAAGAGGCTTTACATGAGGATAGGGCTCACGCTGAGGGTCACAATGTGTGTTTGTGCACATTGTGGCCCTCAGGGATAGGTAGGGCCTCATAGTCCATGCTGCTTTCTCCTACAATGAACATTGGACAACATGCCAACCACTAGGTTTCTTGCCAAGGCGAAGGAGAAGTTCTGATTCTTGCATCACGTTCACTCCTGAGCAGTGAGTGGAGATAAGGTCTAGGTTCTGAAGGTGAAAACTGAGGTTGGGTGGAGATGATGGCCTAAAGCCATTGTGGGTGTGATATGCTCTGTGTACGGCCAGCTGTCTGGGTGTTGGACTGGAGGTCTGCCCTCAGGCTGTGTCAGACAGGGCTTTAGTGCACAGGCTAGACTGTATAATTGGGGTATGGTCGAGTGGCATGCAGGTTGTTACTCATTTGGCGTTTCTGGTTAGCCCTATAGGGCAACATTTTTCTTCTGGAGGGCAGGCAGAGTGCTGCATTGTGTCTCCAGAATTGCCAATCTGGAGGGGTGTGGCCAGGATTGTGAGGAAAGAAGTCTGAAAACACAAGCTAGCACGAGTTTTGGGGCCAAGAGCATGGCAGGCCCACTCTGCAGAGGCAGAATCGAGATCTCCTGCAGGTGAGGTCAGGGCGATTATCAGATGTTGCCTCAAGCTGGAGTTTGTGTCCATGACGGCCCCTTTCTGAAGGGGGTGGGGGCGTCATGAGGCCAGGGAGGTTTCCCTACGCTGGGAGTTGTGAGCTGCTCCAAACTTCAAAGTTTCCTTCTTCAGGACAGTCGAGTATTATTGGATGGTTCCAGGATGCCCCATACAGAAAGACTCGAGAGCAGGGCCCTAAGCATGGATGCCGAGAAACGCCAACTCACCTTCCCATTGCCTGGTCGAGACAAGGCACGCTCAATCTGCGGGCTCTTGGGTGAGCTACCCAGAAGGCTGAGTTTAAATGGACTCTCCTGAGGATGAGTCATAATGTGGGTTGGTGGCCATGGAGACCTTGGAATGTGGCAGTAGCTAAGGGACTCTGCAGGATTCTCCAACCCGAAGGGCTTGACACAACTCCAACAAGGAAGCTTCCCATGTGGAGATGAGAGGTCTTCAGTCTGGTGCCTCAGGAAAGCCCCGTATGCTGGTCTTCGAACCCAGGCCTCTGAGGAGTGATACCTGGACACCAAAGCAAGAGTTCATAATAGGGCCTAGGGGCCTGTCTGGTTCAATCTTCTGTCTCTGCGGATATCTGTCTGTGTGTCTGCATGGAGGTAGTAGTTGCTCAGCTTGTGTCATAATGCCCCTATTTGTCCAGTGCGGCTTGCGGTAGTGGGATGTCCTTGGGGACCTTGAGGTTTCTACTATTTTGTAGAGTAGTGGCCAATGGAATGGGCAGTTTATTAGGAGAGAGCAGGCACAGTTCTGTGGTGTGGCTCCAGAGACCCCAGCCTGGGGGCTGTGTGGGCCATGGCTGTGCAGACAGACATCCAAAAACCCTAACTCAGCTCAGGTTTGGGGCCGAGGTTACGGCAGGCCTGATCTACAGTCCATGAGGGGAGCTCCTCTGGATATGAAAGAAGGGTGAGAGGGAGGCAGTCGCTCAGGCTTTTGTCTCTGGATGTTTTGTCCACAATGGCCGTTTAATGTAGGAGTTGCCTCATGGGTCGTAGAAGTCTCCCTCTCTGGTAGTTTGTCCAGCCCCCAAGAGTTTGGGGTCATTCTGTGGGAAGGGAAGTGTCCTGTTTTCTGCTTCATGTGTCCCCCCAGTAGAGGGATTCTAGAGCATAGCAGTGGGTACTGACAACTGGAATACTCGCCCTCTGGTTAAGCCTGGGGGCCTATGGATATGACAAGCCCCATATGCAGGATCTTGGTCCAGCCACTGAGAGGCGTTACTTTAATACGGGACTCACTCTGCAGGTCACAATGCATGTGCCCTAGGCGGCCCTCAAGCACTGGCGTGGCCTTTCGGACAATGCAGGTTTTCCCACATTGAACGTTGGACAACATGCCAACCACAAGGTTTCTGGCCATGGGGAAGGAGGAATTCTAATTTCTGCATCACGTTCACCCCTGGGCAGTGATTGGAGATAAGGTCTAGGTTCTGAAGCCTGAAAATCGAGGTTGGGAAGAGATGACGACCTACAGCCATAGCGGGTCCTATGTGTCCAGGTTGGGGCCAGATGTCTGGGTGTCGTTTGGGATGTCTTGTCTCATGCTGTGCCAGACAGGGCATTAGTATACAGGGTGGGCTGTATAATTGCTTTACAATCGAGTGGCATGCATTAGAAAATCATTTGGGGTTTCTTATTAGCAACATAGGGCAAAGTTTTTCTTCTGGAGGGCAGGCAGAGTGCTGCATTGTGGCTTCGGAATTCCCAAACTGGAGGGTTGTGGGCCAGGTCAGTGAGGCCGGAAGTCTGAGAACACAAGCTAGGCTTAGGTTTCAGGGCAAGGACATGGCAGGCACACTCTGCAGAGCTGAATTGAGATCTCATGCGTCTGAAGTCAGGTCGAGGTTCAGACTTTGGCTCAGGTTTGAGTTTCTGTCCATGTTGGCCCCTTCAGGAAGGGGGGGCATTATGAGGCCTTGGGGGTTTTCCCACTATTGGAGTTGTGAGATGCTCCAAACCGCAAGGATTCCTTCTGTGGGACAATTAAGATTTGTTGGATGGCTCCAGGACGTCTTATAAGGTATTTTTCCAGAACAGGGTTCTAAGTATGGATGCCTGGGCAGCCAGCCTCACATTCCAATTGTCTCCTAGCAACAAGAAACGTTTGATCTGCTGGCTTGGGGTAGCAACAGAGGGGGCTGAGTTGAAATGGACTTTCCTGAGGATGGTCTTAATGTTGGTTTGAGTCCATGGAGACCTTGGTATGGGGCAGTGGCACAAGGGCCCTGAAGGATTCTCCTAACCAGAGGTTATGACAAAGCTCCAATGAGCAAGTTTCCATGGGGAGACGAGATTTGTTCCTATTGGTGCCTCAGGAAACCACCATATGCTGGTATTGGAAACGAGGCCTCTGAGGAGAGATGCCTAGAAACCAAAGCAATGGATCTGATTAGGGCCTAGGGGCCTGTCCGGTTCAATATTTTTCTCTGGGGACATCTCTTGTCTGAGTGGAGGTAGTTGCTCAGCTGGTTTGAGATCACCCCTGTTTGTCCTGGGCGGCCTACACTATTGGGATGGCCTCGGTGACTTTGGAGGTTTTTCCTAATTTGCAAGGTTGTGGCCAATGGAATGGGAAGAATTCCCTTGAAAGGGAAGCACAGTCCTGAGGTGTGGCTCCAGGGACTCAAGTGTGGAGCGTGTGTGGTCCAGGGCTATTTGGACAAAAGTCTTAAAACACAAACTCCACTTAGGTTGTGGGATGTAGGTATGGCCGGCCCGATCTATAGACCGTGAGGAGACCTCCTCGGGATATGAACAAAGGGCGAATGTGAGGTGCTTGCTCATGCTTTTTTTTTTTTTTTCTGGAAATGTGTCACCGATTGCCATGGAATGTCGGGGTGTCCTCATGGGCCATCGATGAGGCTCCCTTTCTGGGGATTTGACCCGATCCCAAGAGTTTGGGGTCATTCTGTGGGAAGGGAGGAGGCCTTTCTGGGTTTTTTTGTTTATTTTATTTTTTTTTAACCTCCGGTGGACCACCAAAAGAGGGATTCCAGAGCAGAGTCGTGGGTGGGGGCAACTGGACAACCAGACCTCTGGTTAACATTGGGACCTAAGAACATGGCAAGCCCCATATCTGGGCTCTTGGTCCAGACACTGAGAGGCCTTCCTTGAGGATAGGTCTCACACTGAGTTTCACAATGTGGTTTTGTGCCCAAGGATCCCCTCCAGTCAGGGCGTGGCCTAAAGTACCATGCTGGTGCCTCCTACACTGAACGTTGCACAGTATGGGAACCACAAGTTTTCTGGCCATGGGGAAGATGGAGTTCTAATTTCTGCAACACTTTCACTCCTGGACTGTGATTGGATTTAAGGTCTAGGTTCTGAAGCCTGAAAACTGAGCTTGGGAAGAGATGAAGCCCTAAGGCCATGGTGTGTCTGATGTGCTCAGTGTTCGGCCAGCTGTTGAGTGTGGGTTGGGAGGTGCAAGCTCAGCCTGTGGCAGACAGGGAATAAGTGCCCAGGATAGACTGTATCATTGGGGTGCAGTCGAGTTTCGTGCAGGATGGTACTCATTTGTGGTTACTGGGTAGCCCCAGAGGGCAACGTTTTTCTTCTGGAGGGAAGACACAGTGCCACATAGTTGTTCCAGAATTCCCAAACTGGAAGGCTTGTGGGCCAGGAGTGTGAGCAAAAAATTCTGAGAACACAAGCCAGACTTAGATTTCGGGATGAGGGGAAGGCAGGCACCTTCTGCAGAGATGATTCGAGATCCCGTATACCTGAAGACAGAGCTAGGATCAGACGTTTTCTTAGGTCGGAGTTTCTGTCCATGAAGGCCTCTTCATGAAGGGGAGGGTGTCACGAGGACATAGAGGTTGTCCGACGATGGGAATTGTGAGATGCTCCAAACCACAATGATTTCTTCGGTGGGACAGTCGAGACCTGTTGGATGGCTCCAGGACATCCCATAAGGAAGTTATCCAGAGCAGGGTTCTAAGGATGGATGCCTGGGCAGCCTGCCTCCCATTCCAGGTGTCTCATAGAGCCAAGGCAAGTTCGATCTGCTGGTTTTAGGGGAGCAACCGAGGCGGGTGTGTTGTAATGGGTGAGTTGAGGATGGGTCATAATGTGCATTTGTGTCCATGTAGACCTTGGAATGGGGTGCTTGATCCGGGGCCTTGAGGGGTGTTCATAACCGGAGGTTTGGATGGAGCTCTAAAGAGTATGTTTCCTATGTAGAGAAGAGAATTGTTTTGATGAGTGCCTAAGGAATCTCCCATATGCTGGTATGGGAAACTAGGCCTCTGAGGAGAGATGACTGGAATCAAAATCAATGGATCTGATTAGGGCCTCAGTGCCCGTCCAGTTCAATCTTATTCTATGGGGATATCTGTCTCTGGGTCTGAGTGGAGGTGGTTTCCTAACTTGTGAAAGATCATCCCTGTGTGTCCTGGGCAGCCAACACAATTCGGATGGCCTGGGGGAGTTTGGAGGATTCTCCTAATCTATAGGGTTGTGGCCAATGGAAATGGCAGAATTCCCCTGGAGAGGGAAGCCACAGTCCTGAGGTGTGGCTCCAGGGGCCCCAGCTTGGATGTTGTGTGGGCCAGGACTGTGGGGACAGAAGTCTGAAAACACAAACTCAGCTTAGGTTTGGGGATGTATGTATGAAGGCTCAATCTACAGACCGTGAGAATTTTCCGGGCTATGAACATAGGGCGAGTATGTGGCGCTTGCTCAGGGTTTTGTCTCTGGATTTTGTGTCAATGGTGGCCGTGGAATGTCGGGGTGTCCTCAAGGGCCATGGACAATTCTTTCTCTGGTCATTTGGCCTGATCCCAAGTGGTTGGGATCATTCTGTGGATGGGAAGAGTCCTTTCTGTATTTTTTTTTTTTTACCTCAGGTGTCCCACCAAAGAGGGATTCCAGAGTAGAGCCCTGAGTAGGGGTGACTAGACATCTCGAACTCTGGTTGAGATTGGGGGACTAGGGGCTTGGCAGGCCCCATATGTGGGCTGTTGTTCCAGTCACTAAGAGGCTTTACATGAGGATAGGGCTCACGCTGAGGGTCACAATGTGTGTTTGTGCACATTGTGGCCCTCAGGGATAGGTAGGGCCTCATAGTCCATGCTGCTTTCTCCTACAATGAACATTGGACAACATGCCAACCACTACGTTTCTTGCCAAGGCGAAGGAGAAGTTCTGATTCTTGCATCACGTTCACTCCTGAGCAGTGAGTGGAGATAAGGTCTAGGTTCTGAAGGTGAAAACTGAGGTTGGGTGGAGATGATGGCCTAAAGCCATTGTGGGTGTGATATGCTCTGTGTACGGCCAGCTGTCTGGGTGTTGGACTGGAGGTCTGTCCTCAGGCTGTGTCAGACAGGGCTTTAGTGCACAGGCTAGACTGTATAATTGGGGTATGGTCGAGTGGCATGCAGGTTGTTACTCATTTGGCGTTTCTGGTTAGCCCTATAGGGCAACATTTTTCTTCTGGAGGGCAGGCAGAGTGCTGCATTGTGTCTCCAGAATTGCCAATCTGGAGGGGTGTGGCCAGGATTGTGAGGAAAGAAGTCTGAAAACACAAGCTAGCACGAGTTTTGGGGCCAAGAGCATGGCAGGCCCACTCTGCAGAGGCAGAATCGAGATCTCCTGCAGGTGAGGTCAGGGCGATTATCAGATGTTGCCTCAAGCTGGAGTTTGTGTCCATGACGGCCCCTTTCTGAAGGGGGTGGGGGCGTCATGAGGCCAGGGAGGTTTCCCTACGCTGGGAGTTGTGAGCTGCTCCAAACTTCAAAGTTTCCTTCTTCAGGACAGTCGAGTATTATTGGATGGTTCCAGGATGCCCCATACAGAAAGACTCGAGAGCAGGGCCCTAAGCATGGATGCCGAGAAACGCCAACTCACCTTCCCATTGCCTGGTCGAGACAAGGCACGCTCAATCTGCGGGCTCTTGGGTGAGCTACCCAGAAGGCTGAGTTTAAATGGACTCTCCTGAGGATGAGTCATAATGTGGGTTGGTGGCCATGGAGACCTTGGAATGTGGCAGTAGCTAAGGGACTCTGCAGGATTCTCCAACCCGAAGGGCTTGACACAACTCCAACAAGGAAGCTTCCCATGTGGAGATGAGAGGTCTTCAGTCTGGTGCCTCAGGAAAGCCCCGTATGCTGGTCTTCGAACCCAGGCCTCTGAGGAGTGATACCTGGACACCAAAGCAAGAGTTCATAATAGGGCCTAGGGGCCTGTCTGGTTCAATCTTCTGTCTCTGCGGATATCTGTCTGTGTGTCTGCATGGAGGTAGTAGTTGCTCAGCTTGTGTCATAATGCCCCTATTTGTCCAGTGCGGCTTGCGGTAGTGGGATGTCCTTGGGGACCTTGAGGTTTCTACTATTTTGTAGAGTAGTGGCCAATGGAATGGGCAGTTTCTTAGGAGAGAGCAGGCACAGTTCTGTGGTGTGGCTCCAGAGACCCTAGCCTGGGGGCTGTGTGGGCCATGGCTGTGCAGACAGACATCCAAAAACCCTAACTCAGCTCAGGTTTGGGGCCGAGGTTACGGCAGGCCTGATCTACAGTCCATGAGGGGAGCTCCTCTGGATATGAAAGAAGGGTGAGAGGGAGGCAGTCGCTCAGGCTTTTGTCTCTGGATGTTTTGTCCACAATGGCCGTTTAATGTAGGAGTTGCCTCATGGGTCGTAGAAGTCTCCCTCTCTGGTAGTTTGTCCAGCCCCCAAGAGTTTGGGGTCATTCTGTGGGAAGGGAAGTGTCCTGTTTTCTGCTTCATGTGTCCCCCCAGTAGAGGGATTCTAGAGCATAGCAGTGGGTACTGACAACTGGAATACTCGCCCTCTGGTTAAGCCTGGGGGCCTATGGATATGACAAGCCCCATATGCAGGATCTTGGTCCAGCCACTGAGAGGCATTACTTTAATACGGGACTCACGCTGCAGGTCACAATGCATGTGCCCTAGGCGGCCCTCAAGCACTGGCGTGGCCTTTCGGACAATGCAGGTTTTCCCACATTGAACGTTGGACAACATGCCAACCACAAGGTTTCTGGCCATGGGGAAGGAGGAATTCTAATTTCTGCATCACGTTCACCCCTGGGCAGTGATTGGAGATAAGGTCTAGGTTCTGAAGCCTGAAAATCGAGGTTGGGAAGAGATGACGACCTACAGCCATAGCGGGTCCTATGTGTCCAGGTTGGGGCCAGATGTCTGGGTGTCGTTTGGGATGTCTTGTCTCATGCTGTGCCAGACAGGGCATTAGTATACAGGGTGGGCTGTATAATTGCTTTACAATCGAGTGGCATGCATTAGAAAATCATTTGGGGTTTCTTATTAGCAACATAGGGCAAAGTTTTTCTTCTGGAGGGCAGGCAGAGTGCTGCATTGTGGCTTCGGAATTCCCAAACTGGAGGGTTGTGGGCCAGGTGAGTGAGGACGGAAGTCTGAGAACACAAGCTAGGCTTAGGTTTCAGGGCAAGGACATGGCAGGCACACTCTGCAGAGCTGAATTGAGATCTCATGCGTCTGAAGTCAGGTCGAGGTTCAGACTTTGGCTCAGGTTTGAGTTTCTGTCCATGTTGGCCCCTTCAGGAAGGGGGGGCATTATGAGGCCTTGGGGGTTTTCCCACTATTGGAGTTGTGAGATGCTCCAAACCGCAAGGATTCCTTCTGTGGGACAATTAAGATTTGTTGGATGGCTCCAGGACGTCTTATAAGGTATTTTTCCAGAACAGGGTTCTAAGTATGGATGCCTGGGCAGCCAGCCTCACATTCCAATTGTCTCCTAGCAACAAGAAACGTTTGATCTGCTGGCTTGGGGTAGCAACAGAGGGGGCTGAGTTGAAATGGACTTTCCTGAGGATGGTCTTAATGTTGGTTTGAGTCCATGGAGACCTTGGTATGGGGCAGTGGCACAAGGGCCCTGAAGGATTCTCCTAACCAGAGGTTATGACAAAGCTCCAATGAGCAAGTTTCCATGGGGAGACGAGATTTGTTCCTATTGGTGCCTCAGGAAACCACCATATGCTGGTATTGGAAACGAGGCCTCTGAGGAGAGATGCCTAGAAACCAAAGCAATGGATCTGATTAGGGCCTAGGGGCCTGTCCGGTTCAATATTTTTCTCTGGGGACATCTCTTGTCTGAGTGGAGGTAGTTGCTCAGCTGGTTTGAGATCACCCCTGTTTGTCCTGGGCGGCCTACACTATTGGGATGGCCTCGGTGACTTTGGAGGTTTTTCCTAATTTGCAAGGTTGTGGCCAATGGAATGGGAAGAATTCCCTTGAAAGGGAAGCACAGTCCTGAGGTGTGGCTCCAGGGACTCAAGTGTGGAGCGTGTGTGGTCCAGGGCTATTTGGACAAAAGTCTTAAAACACAAACTCCACTTAGGTTGTGGGATGTAGGTATGGCCGGCCCGATCTATAGACCGTGAGGAGACCTCCTCGGGATATGAACAAAGGGCGAATGTGAGGTGCTTGCTCATGCTTTTTTTTTTTTTTTCTGGAAATGTGTCACCGATTGCCATGGAATGTCGGGGTGTCCTCATGGGCCATCGATGAGGCTCCCTTTCTGGGGATTTGACCCGATCCCAAGAGTTTGGGGTCATTCTGTGGGAGGGAGGAGGCCTTTCTGGGTTTTTTTGTTTATTTTATTTTTTTTTAACCTCCGGTGGACCACCAAAAGAGGGATTCCAGAGCAGAGTCGTGGGTGGGGGCAACTGGACAACCAGACCTCTGGTTAACATTGGGACCTAAGAACATGGCAAGCCCCATATCTGGGCTCTTGGTCCAGACACTGAGAGGCCTTCCTTGAGGATAGGTCTCACACTGAGTTTCACAATGTGGTTTTGTGCCCAAGGATCCCCTCCAGTCAGGGCGTGGCCTAAAGTACCATGCTGGTGCCTCCTACACTGAACGTTGCACAGTATGGAAACCACAAGTTTTCTGGCCATGGGGAAGATGGAGTTCTAATTTCTGCAACACTTTCACTCCTGGACTGTGATTGGATTTAAGGTCTAGGTTCTGAAGCCTGAAAACTGAGCTTGGGAAGAGATGAAGCCCTAAGGCCATGGTGTGTCTGATGTGCTCAGTGTTCGGCCAGCTGTTGAGTGTGGGTTGGGAGGTGCAAGCTCAGCCTGTGGCAGACAGGGAATAAGTGCCCAGGATAGACTGTATCATTGGGGTGCAGTTGAGTTTCGTGCAGGATGGTACTCATTTGTGGTTACTGGGTAGCCCCAGAGGGCAACGTTTTTCTTCTGGAGGGAAGACACAGTGCCACATAGTTGTTCCAGAATTCCCAAACTGGAAGGCTTGTGGGCCAGGAGTGTGAGCAAAAAATTCTGAGAACACAAGCCAGACTTAGATTTCGGGATGAGGGGAAGGCAGGCACCTTCTGCAGAGATGATTCGAGATCCCGTATACCTGAAGACAGAGCTAGGATCAGACGTTTTCTTAGGTCGGAGTTTCTGTCCATGAAGGCCTCTTCATGAAGGGGAGGGTGTCACGAGGACATAGAGGTTGTCCGACGATGGGAATTGTGAGATGCTCCAAACCACAATGATTTCTTCGGTGGGACAGTCGAGACCTGTTGGATGGCTCCAGGACATCCCATAAGGAAGTTATCCAGAGCAGGGTTCTAAGGATGGATGCCTGGGCAGCCTGCCTCCCATTCCAGGTGTCTCATAGAGCCAAGGCAAGTTCGATCTGCTGGTTTTAGGGGAGCAACCGAGGCGGGTGTGTTGTAATGGGTGAGTTGAGGATGGGTCATAATGTGCATTTGTGTCCATGTAGACCTTGGAATGGGGTGCTTGATCCGGGGCCTTGAGGGGTGTTCATAACCGGAGGTTTGGATGGAGCTCTAAAGAGTATGTTTCCTATGTAGAGAAGAGAATTGTTTTGATGAGTGCCTAAGGAATCTCCCATATGCTGGTATGGGAAACTAGGCCTCTGAGGAGAGATGACTGGAATCAAAATCAATGGATCTGATTAGGGCCTCAGTGCCCGTCCAGTTCAATCTTATTCTATGGGGATATCTGTCTCTGGGTCTGAGTGGAGGTGGTTTCCTAACTTGTGAAAGATCATCCCTGTGTGTCCTGGGCAGCCAACACAATTCGGATGGCCTGGGGGAGTTTGGAGGATTCTCCTAATCTATAGGGTTGTGGCCAATGGAAATGGCAGAATTCCCCTGGAGAGGGAAGCCACAGTCCTGAGGTGTGGCTCCAGGGGCCCCAGCTTGGATGTTGTGTGGGCCAGGACTGTGGGGACAGAAGTCTGAAAACACAAACTCAGCTTAGGTTTGGGGATGTATGTATGAAGGCTCAATCTACAGACCGTGAGAATTTTCCGGGCTATGAACATAGGGCGAGTATGTGGCGCTTGCTCAGGGTTTTGTCTCTGGATTTTGTGTCAATGGTGGCCGTGGAATGTCGGGGTGTCCTCAAGGGCCATGGACAATTCTTTCTCTGGTCATTTGGCCTGATCCCAAGTGGTTGGGATCATTCTGTGGATGGGAAGAGTCCTTTCTGTATTTTTTTTTTTTTTACCTCAGGTGTCCCACCAAAGAGGGATTCCAGAGTAGAGCCCTGAGTAGGGGTGACTAGACATCTCGAACTCTGGTTGAGATTGGGGGACTAGGGGCTTTGCAGGCCCCATATGTGGGCTGTTGTTCCAGTCACTAAGAGGCTTTACATGAGGATAGGGCTCACGCTGAGGGTCACAATGTGTGTTTGTGCACATTGTGGCCCTCAGGGATAGGTAGGGCCTCATAGTCCATGCTGCTTTCTCCTACAATGAACATTGGACAACATGCCAACCACTAGGTTTCTTGCCAAGGCGAAGGAGAAGTTCTGATTCTTGCATCACGTTCACTCCTGAGCAGTGAGTGGAGATAAGGTCTAGGTTCTGAAGGTGAAAACTGAGGTTGGGTGGAGATGATGGCCTAAAGCCATTGTGGGTGTGATATGCTCTGTGTACGGCCAGCTGTCTGGGTGTTGGACTGGAGGTCTGTCCTCAGGCTGTGTCAGACAGGGCTTTAGTGCACAGGCTAGACTGTATAATTGGGGTATGGTCGAGTGGCATGCAGGTTGTTACTCATTTGGCGTTTCTGGTTAGCCCTATAGGGCAACATTTTTCTTCTGGAGGGCAGGCAGAGTGCTGCATTGTGTCTCCAGAATTGCCAATCTGGAGGGGTGTGGCCAGGATTGTGAGGAAAGAAGTCTGAAAACACAAGCTAGCACGAGTTTTGGGGCCAAGAGCATGGCAGGCCCACTCTGCAGAGGCAGAATCGAGATCTCCTGCAGGTGAGGTCAGGGCGATTATCAGATGTTGCCTCAAGCTGGAGTTTGTGTCCATGACGGCCCCTTTCTGAAGGGGGTGGGGGCGTCATGAGGCCAGGGAGGTTTCCCTACGCTGGGAGTTGTGAGCTGCTCCAAACTTCAAAGTTTCCTTCTTCAGGACAGTCGAGTATTATTGGATGGTTCCAGGATGCCCCATACAGAAAGACTCGAGAGCAGGGCCCTAAGCATGGATGCCGAGAAACGCCAACTCACCTTCCCATTGCCTGGTCGAGACAAGGCACGCTCAATCTGCGGGCTCTTGGGTGAGCTACCCAGAAGGCTGAGTTTAAATGGACTCTCCTGAGGATGAGTCATAATGTGGGTTGGTGGCCATGGAGACCTTGGAATGTGGCAGTAGCTAAAGGACTCTGCAGGATTCTCCAACCCGAAGGGCTTGACACAACTCCAACAAGGAAGCTTCCCATGTGGAGATGAGAGGTCTTCAGTCTGGTGCCTCAGGAAAGCCCCGTATGCTGGTCTTCGAACCCAGGCCTCTGAGGAGTGATACCTGGACACCAAAGCAAGAGTTCATAATAGGGCCTAGGGGCCTGTCTGGTTCAATCTTCTGTCTCTGCGGATATCTGTCTGTGTGTCTGCATGGAGGTAGTAGTTGCTCAGCTTGTGTCATAATGCCCCTATTTTTCCAGTGCGGCTTGCGGTAGTGGGATGTCCTTGGGGACCTTGAGGTTTCTACTATTTTGTAGAGTAGTGGCCAATGGAATGGGCAGTTTCTTAGGAGAGAGCAGGCACAGTTCTGTGGTGTGGCTCCAGAGACCCTAGCCTGGGGGCTGTGTGGGCCATGGCTGTGCAGACAGACATCCAAAAACCCTAACTCAGCTCAGGTTTGGGGCCGAGGTTACGGCAGGCCTGATCTACAGTCCATGAGGGGAGCTCCTCTGGATATGAAAGAAGGGTGAGAGGGAGGCAGTCGCTCAGGCTTTTGTCTCTGGATGTTTTGTCCACAATGGCCGTTTAATGTAGGAGTTGCCTCATGGGTCGTAGAAGTCTCCCTCTCTGGTAGTTTGTCCAGCCCCCAAGAGTTTGGGGTCATTCTGTGGGAAGGGAAGTGTCCTGTTTTCTGCTTCATGTGTCCCCCCAGTAGAGGGATTCTAGAGCATAGCAGTGGGTACTGACAACTGGAATACTCGCCCTCTGGTTAAGCCTGGGGGCCTATGGATATGACAAGCCCCATATGCAGGATCTTGGTCCAGCCACTGAGAGGCGTTACTTTAATACGGGACTCACTCTGCAGGTCACAATGCATGTGCCCTAGGCGGCCCTCAAGCACTGGCGTGGCCTTTCGGACAATGCAGGTTTTCCCACATTGAACGTTGGACAACATGCCAACCACAAGGTTTCTGGCCATGGGGAAGGAGGAATTCTAATTTCTGCATCACGTTCACCCCTGGGCAGTGATTGGAGATAAGGTCTAGGTTCTGAAGCCTGAAAATCGAGGTTGGGAAGAGATGACGACCTACAGCCATAGCGGGTCCTATGTGTCCAGGTTGGGGCCAGATGTCTGGGTGTCGTTTGGGATGTCTTGTCTCATGCTGTGCCAGACAGGGCATTAGTATACAGGGTGGGCTGTATAATTGCTTTACAATCGAGTGGCATGCATTAGAAAATCATTTGGGGTTTCTTATTAGCAACATAGGGCAAAGTTTTTCTTCTGGAGGGCAGGCAGAGTGCTGCATTGTGGCTTCGGAATTCCCAAACTGGAGGGTTGTGGGCCAGGTGAGTGAGGACGGAAGTCTGAGAACACAAGCTAGGCTTAGGTTTCAGGGCAAGGACATGGCAGGCACACTCTGCAGAGCTGAATTGAGATCTCATGCGTCTGAAGTCAGGTCGAGGTTCAGACTTTGGCTCAGGTTTGAGTTTCTGTCCATGTTGGCCCCTTCAGGAAGGGGGGGCATTATGAGGCCTTGGGGGTTTTCCCACTATTGGAGTTGTGAGATGCTCCAAACCGCAAGGATTCCTTCTGTGGGACAATTAAGATTTGTTGGATGGCTCCAGGACGTCTTATAAGGTATTTTTCCAGAACAGGGTTCTAAGTATGGATGCCTGGGCAGCCAGCCTCACATTCCAATTGTCTCCTAGCAACAAGAAACGTTTGATCTGCTGGCTTGGGGTAGCAACAGAGGGGGCTGAGTTGAAATGGACTTTCCTGAGGATGGTCTTAATGTTGGTTTGAGTCCATGGAGACCTTGGTATGGGGCAGTGGCACAAGGGCCCTGAAGGATTCTCCTAACCAGAGGTTATGACAAAGCTCCAATGAGCAAGTTTCCATGGGGAGACGAGATTTGTTCCTATTGGTGCCTCAGGAAACCACCATATGCTGGTATTGGAAACGAGGCCTCTGAGGAGAGATGCCTAGAAACCAAAGCAATGGATCTGATTAGGGCCTAGGGGCCTGTCCGGTTCAATATTTTTCTCTGGGGACATCTCTTGTCTGAGTGGAGGTAGTTGCTCAGCTGGTTTGAGATCACCCCTGTTTGTCCTGGGCGGCCTACACTATTGGGATGGCCTCGGTGACTTTGGAGGTTTTTCCTAATTTGCAAGGTTGTGGCCAATGGAATGGGAAGAATTCCCTTGAAAGGGAAGCACAGTCCTGAGGTGTGGCTCCAGGGACTCAAGTGTGGAGCGTGTGTGGTCCAGGGCTATTTGGACAAAAGTCTTAAAACACAAACTCCACTTAGGTTGTGGGATGTAGGTATGGCCGGCCCGATCTATAGACCGTGAGGAGACCTCCTCGGGATATGAACAAAGGGCGAATGTGAGGTGCTTGCTCATGCTTTTTTTTTTTTTTTCTGGAAATGTGTCACCGATTGCCATGGAATGTCGGGGTGTCCTCATGGGCCATCGATGAGGCTCCCTTTCTGGGGATTTGACCCGATCCCAAGAGTTTGGGGTCATTCTGTGGGAAGGGAGGAGGCCTTTCTGGGTTTTTTTGTTTATTTTATTTTTTTTTAACCTCTGGTGGACCACCAAAAGAGGGATTCCAGAGCAGAGTCGTGGGTGGGGGCAACTGGACAACCAGACCTCTGGTTAACATTGGGACCTAAGAACATGGCAAGCCCCATATCTGGGCTCTTGGTCCAGACACTGAGAGGCCTTCCTTGAGGATAGGTCTCACACTGAGTTTCACAATGTGGTTTTGTGTCCAAGGATCCCCTCCAGTCAGGGCGTGGCCTAAAGTACCATGCTGGTGCCTCCTACACTGAACGTTGCACAGTATGGGAACCACAAGTTTTCTGGACATGGGGAAGATGGAGTTCTAATTTCTGCAACACTTTCACTCCTGGACTGTGATTGGATTTAAGGTCTAGGTTCTGAAGCCTGAAAACTGAGCTTGGGAAGAGATGAAGCCCTAAGGCCATGGTGTGTCTGATGTGCTCAGTGTTCGGCCAGCTGTTGAGTGTGGGTTGGGAGGTGCAAGCTCAGCCTGTGGCAGACAGGGAATAAGTGCCCAGGATAGACTGTATCATTGGGGTGCAGTCGAGTTTCGTGCAGGATGGTACTCATTTGTGGTTACTGGGTAGCCCCAGAGGGCAACGTTTTTCTTCTGGAGGGAAGACACAGTGCCACATAGTTGTTCCAGAATTCCCAAACTGGAAGGCTTGTGGGCCAGGAGTGTGAGCAAAAAATTCTGAGAACACAAGCCAGACTTAGATTTCGGGATGAGGGGAAGGCAGGCACCTTCTGCAGAGATGATTCGAGATCCCGTATACCTGAAGACAGAGCTAGGATCAGACGTTTTCTTAGGTCGGAGTTTCTGTCCATGAAGGCCTCTTCATGAAGGGGAGGGTGTCACGAGGACATAGAGGTTGTCCGACGATGGGAATTGTGAGATGCTCCAAACCACAATGATTTCTTCGGTGGGACAGTCGAGACCTGTTGGATGGCTCCAGGACATCCCATAAGGAAGTTATCCAGAGCAGGGTTCTAAGATGGATGCCTGGGCAGCCTGCCTCCCATTCCAGGTGTCTCATAGAGCCAAGGCAAGTTCGATCTGCTGGTTTTAGGGGAGCAACCGAGGCGGGTGTGTTGTAATGGGTGAGTTGAGGATGGGTCATAATGTGCATTTGTGTCCATGTAGACCTTGGAATGGGGTGCTTGATCCGGGGCCTTGAGGGGTGTTCATAACCGGAGGTTTGGATGGAGCTCTAAAGAGTATGTTTCCTATGTAGAGAAGAGAATTGTTTTGATGAGTGCCTAAGGAATCTCCCATATGCTGGTATGGGAAACTAGGCCTCTGAGGAGAGATGACTGGAATCAAAATCAATGGATCTGATTAGGGCCTCAGTGCCCGTCCAGTTCAATCTTATTCTATGGGGATATCTGTCTCTGGGTCTGAGTGGAGGTGGTTTCCTAACTTGTGAAAGATCATCCCTGTGTGTCCTGGGCAGCCAACACAATTCGGATGGCCTGGGGGAGTTTGGAGTATTCTCCTAATCTATAGGGTTGTGGCCAATGGAAATGGCAGAATTCCCCTGGAGAGGGAAGCCACAGTCCTGAGGTGTGGCTCCAGGGGCCCCAGCTTGGATGTTGTGTGGGCCAGGACTGTGGGGACAGAAGTCTGAAAACACAAACTCAGCTTAGGTTTGGGGATGTATGTATGAAGGCTCAATCTACAGACCGTGAGAATTTTCCGGGCTATGAACAAAGGGCGAGTATGTGGCGCTTGCTCAGGGTTTTGTCTCTGGATTTTGTGTCAATGGTGGCCGTGGAATGTCGGGGTGTCCTCAAGGGCCATGGACAATTCTTTCTCTGGTCATTTGGCCTGATCCCAAGTGGTTGGGATCATTCTGTGGATGGGAAGAGTCCTTTCTGTATTTTTTTTTTTTTTACCTCAGGTGTCCCACCAAAGAGGGATTCCAGAGTAGAGCCCTGAGTAGGGGTGACTAGACATCTCGAACTCTGGTTGAGATTGGGGGACTAGGGGCTTGGCAGGCCCCATATGTGGGCTGTTGTTCCAGTCACTAAGAGGCTTTACATGAGGATAGGGCTCACGCTGAGGGTCACAATGTGTGTTTGTGCACATTGTGGCCCTCAGGGATAGGTAGGGCCTCATAGTCCATGCTGCTTTCTCCTACAATGAACATTGGACAACATGCCAACCACTAGGTTTCTTGCCAAGGCGAAGGAGAAGTTCTGATTCTTGCATCACGTTCACTCCTGAGCAGTGAGTGGAGATAAGGTCTAGGTTCTGAAGGTGAAAACTGAGGTTGGGTGGAGATGATGGCCTAAAGCCATTGTGGGTGTGATATGCTCTGTGTACGGCCAGCTGTCTGGGTGTTGGACTGGAGGTCTGTCCTCAGGCTGTGTCAGACAGGGCTTTAGTGCACAGGCTAGACTGTATAATTGGGGTATGGTCGAGTGGCATGCAGGTTGTTACTCATTTGGCGTTTCTGGTTAGCCCTATAGGGCAACATTTTTCTTCTGGAGGGCAGGCAGAGTGCTGCATTGTGTCTCCAGAATTGCCAATCTGGAGGGGTGTGGCCAGGATTGTGAGGAAAGAAGTCTGAAAACACAAGCTAGCACGAGTTTTGGGGCCAAGAGCATGGCAGGCCCACTCTGCAGAGGCAGAATCGAGATCTCCTGCAGGTGAGGTCAGGGCGATTATCAGATGTTGCCTCAAGCTGGAGTTTGTGTCCATGACGGCCCCTTTCTGAAGGGGGTGGGGGCGTCATGAGGCCAGGGAGGTTTCCCTACGCTGGGAGTTGTGAGCTGCTCCAAACTTCAAAGTTTCCTTCTTCAGGACAGTCGAGTATTATTGGATGGTTCCAGGATGCCCCATACAGAAAGACTCGAGAGCAGGGCCCTAAGCATGGATGCCGAGAAACGCCAACTCACCTTCCCATTGCCTGGTCGAGACAAGGCACGCTCAATCTGCGGGCTCTTGGGTGAGCTACCCAGAAGGCTGAGTTTAAATGGACTCTCCTGAGGATGAGTCATAATGTGGGTTGGTGGCCATGGAGACCTTGGAATGTGGCAGTAGCTAAGGGACTCTGCAGGATTCTCCAACCCGAAGGGCTTGACACAACTCCAACAAGGAAGCTTCCCATGTGGAGATGAGAGGTCTTCAGTCTGGTGCCTCAGGAAAGCCCCGTATGCTGGTCTTCGAACCCAGGCATCTGAGGAGTGATACCTGGACACCAAAGCAAGAGTTCATAATAGGGCCTAGGGGCCTGTCTGGTTCAATCTTCTGTCTCTGCGGATATCTGTCTGTGTGTCTGCATGGAGGTAGTAGTTGCTCAGCTTGTGTCATAATGCCCCTATTTGTCCAGTGCGGCTTGCGGTAGTGGGATGTCCTTGGGGACCTTGAGGTTTCTACTATTTTGTAGAGTTGTGGCCAATGGAATGGGCAGTTTCTTAGGAGAGAGCAGGCACAGTTCTGTGGTGTGGCTCCAGAGACCCCAGCCTGGGGGCTGTGTGGGCCATGGCTGTGCAGACAGACATCCAAAAACCCTAACTCAGCTCAGGTTTGGGGCCGAGGTTACGGCAGGCCTGATCTACAGTCCATGAGGGGAGCTCCTCTGGATATGAAAGAAGGGTGAGAGGGAGGCAGTCGCTCAGGCTTTTGTCTCTGGATGTTTTGTCCACAATGGCCGTTTAATGTAGGAGTTGCCTCATGGGTCGTAGAAGTCTCCCTCTCTGGTAGTTTGTCCAGCCCCCAAGAGTTTGGGGTGATTCTGTGGGAAGGGAAGTGTCCTGTTTTCTGCTTCATGTGTCCCCCCAGTAGAGGGATTCTAGAGCATAGCAGTGGGTACTGACAACTGGAATACTCGCCCTCTGGTTAAGCCTGGGGGCCTATGGATATGACAAGCCCCATATGCAGGATCTTGGTCCAGCCACTGAGAGGCGTTACTTTAATACGGGACTCACTCTGCAGGTCACAATGCATGTGCCCTAGGCGGCCCTCAAGCACTGGCGTGGCCTTTCGGACAATGCAGGTTTTCCCACATTGAACGTTGGACAACATGCCAACCACAAGGTTTCTGGCCATGGGGAAGGAGGAATTCTAATTTCTGCATCACGTTCACCCCTGGGCAGTGATTGGAGATAAGGTCTAGGTTCTGAAGCCTGAAAATCGAGGTTGGGAAGAGATGACGACCTACAGCCATAGCGGGTCCTATGTGTCCAGGTTGGGGCCAGATGTCTGGGTGTCGTTTGGGATGTCTTGTCTCATGCTGTGCCAGACAGGGCATTAGTATACAGGGTGGGCTGTATAATTGCTTTACAATCGAGTGGCATGCATTAGAAAATCATTTGGGGTTTCTTATTAGCAACATAGGGCAAAGTTTTTCTTCTGGAGGGCAGGCAGAGTGCTGCATTGTGGCTTCGGAATTCCCAAACTGGAGGGTTGTGGGCCAGGTGAGTGAGGACGGAAGTCTGAGAACACAAGCTAGGCTTAGGTTTCAGGGCAAGGACATGGCAGGCACACTCTGCAGAGCTGAATTGAGATCTCATGCGTCTGAAGTCATGTCGAGGTTCAGACTTTGGCTCAGGTTTGAATTTCTGTCCATGTTGGCCCCTTCAGGAAGGGGGGGCATTATGAGGCCTTGGGGGTTTTCCCACTATTGGAGTTGTGAGATGCTCCAAACCGCAAGGATTCCTTCTGTGGGACAATTAAGATTTGTTGGATGGCTCCAGGACGTCTTATAAGGTATTTTTCCAGAACAGGGTTCTAAGTATGGATGCCTGGGCAGCCAGCCTCACATTCCAATTGTCTCCTAGCAACAAGAAACGTTTGATCTGCTGGCTTGGGGTAGCAACAGAGGGGGCTGAGTTGAAATGGACTTTCCTGAGGATGGTCTTAATGTTGGTTTGAGTCCATGGAGACCTTGGTATGGGGCAGTGGCACAAGGGCCCTGAAGGATTCTCCTAACCAGAGGTTATGACAAAGCTCCAATGAGCAAGTTTCCATGGGGAGACGAGATTTGTTCCTATTGGTGCCTCAGGAAACCACCATATGCTGGTATTGGAAACGAGGCCTCTGAGGAGAGATGCCTAGAAACCAAAGCAATGGATCTGATTAGGGCCTAGGGGCCTGTCCGGTTCAATATTTTTCTCTGGGGACATCTCTTTTCTGAGTGGAGGTAGTTGCTCAGCTGGTTTGAGATCACCCCTGTTTGTCCTGGGCTTCCTACACTATTGGGATGGCCTCGGTGACTTTGGAGGTTTTTCCTAATTTGCAAGGTTGTGGCCAATGGAATGGGAAGAATTCCCTTGAAAGGGAAGCACAGTCCTGAGGTGTGGCTCCAGGGACTCAAGTGTGGAGCGTGTGTGGTCCAGGGCTATTTGGACAAAAGTCTTAAAACACAAACTCCACTTAGGTTGTGGGATGTAGGTATGGCCGGCCCGATCTATAGACCGTGAGGAGACCTCCTCGGGATATGAACAAAGGGCGAATGTGAGGTGCTTGCTCATGCTTTTTTTTTTTTTTTTCTGGAAATGTGTCACCGATTGCCATGGAATGTCGGGGTGTCCTCATGGGCCATCGATGAGGCTCCCTTTCTGGGGATTTGACCCGATCCCAAGAGTTTGGGGTCATTCTGTGGGAAGGGAGGAGGCCTTTCTGGGTTTTTTTGTTTATTTTATTTTTTTTTTAACCTCCGGTGGACCACCAAAAGAGGGATTCCAGAGCAGAGTCGTGGGTGGGGGCAACTGGACAACCAGACCTCTGGTTAACATTGGGACCTAAGAACATGGCAAGCCCCATATCTGGGCTCTTGGTCCAGACACTGAGAGGCCTTCCTTGAGGATAGGTCTCACACTGAGTTTCACAATGTGGTTTTGTGCCCAAGGATCCCCTCCAGTCAGGGCGTGGCCTAAAGTACCATGCTGGTGCCTCCTACACTGAACGTTGCACAGTATGGGAACCACAAGTTTTCTGGCCATGGGGAAGATGGAGTTCTAATTTCTGCAACACTTTCACTCCTGGACTGTGATTGGATTTAAGGTCTAGGTTCTGAAGCCTGAAAACTGAGCTTGGGAAGAGATGAAGCCCTAAGGCCATGGTGTGTCTGATGTGCTCAGTGTTCGGCCAGCTGTTGAGTGTGGGTTGGGAGGTGCAAGCTCAGCCTGTGGCAGACAGGGAATAAGTGCCCAGGATAGACTGTATCATTGGGGTGCAGTCGAGTTTCGTGCAGGATGGTACTCATTTGTGGTTACTGGGTAGCCCCAGAGGGCAACGTTTTTCTTCTGGAGGGAAGACACAGTGCCACATAGTTGTTCCAGAATTCCCAAACTGGAAGGCTTGTGGGCCAGGAGTGTGAGCAAAAAATTCTGAGAACACAAGCCAGACTTAGATTTCGGGATGAGGGGAAGGCAGGCACCTTCTGCAGAGATGATTCGAGATCCCGTATACCTGAAGACAGAGCTAGGATCAGACGTTTTCTTAGGTCGGAGTTTCTGTCCATGAAGGCCTCTTCATGAAGGGGAGGGTGTCACGAGGACATAGAGGTTGTCCGACGATGGGAATTGTGAGATGCTCCAAACCACAATGATTTCTTCGGTGGGACAGTCGAGACCTGTTGGATGGCTCCAGGACATCCCATAAGGAAGTTATCCAGAGCAGGGTTCTAAGGATGGATGCCTGGGCAGCCTGCCTCCCATTCCAGGTGTCTCATAGAGCCAAGGCAAGTTCGATCTGCTGGTTTTAGGGGAGCAACCGAGGCGGGTGTGTTGTAATGGGTGAGTTGAGGATGGGTCATAATGTGCATTTGTGTCCATGTAGACCTTGGAATGGGGTGCTTGATCCGGGGCCTTGAGGGATGTTCATAACCGGAGGTTTGGATGGAGCTCTAAAGAGTATGTTTCCTATGTAGAGAAGAGAATTGTTTTGATGAGTGCCTAAGGAATCTCCCATATGCTGGTATTGGAAACCAGGCCTCTGAGGAGAGATGACTGGAATCAAAAGCAATGGATCTGATTAGGGCCTCAGTGCCCGTCCAGTTCAATCTTATTCTATGGGGATATCTGTCTCTGGGTCTGAGTGGAGGTGGTTTCCTAACTTGTGAAAGATCATCCCTGTGTGTCCTGGGCAGCCAACACAATTCGGATGGCCTGGGGGAGTTTGGAGTATTCTCCTAATCTATAGGGTTGTGGCCAATGGAAATGGCAGAATTCCCCTGGAGAGGGAAGCCACAGTCCTGAGGTGTGGCTCCAGGGGCCCCAGCTTGGATGTTGTGTGGGCCAGGACTGTGGGGACAGAAGTCTGAAAACACAAACTCAGCTTAGGTTTGGGGATGTATGTATGAAGGCTCAATCTACAGACCGTGAGAATTTTCCGGGCTATGAACAAAGGGCGAGTATGTGGCGCTTGCTCAGGGTTTTGTCTCTGGATTTTGTGTCAATGGTGGCCGTGGAATGTCGGGGTGTCCTCAAGGGCCATGGACAATTCTTTCTCTGGTCATTTGGCCTGATCCCAAGTGGTTGGGATCATTCTGTGGATGGGAAGAGTCCTTTCTGTATTTTTTTTTTTTTACCTCAGGTGTCCCACCAAAGAGGGATTCCAGAGTAGAGCCCTGAGTAGGGGTGACTAGACATCTCGAACTCTGGTTGAGATTGGGGGACTAGGGGCTTGGCAGGCCCCATATGTGGGCTGTTGTTCCAGTCACTAAGAGGCTTTACATGAGGATAGGGCTCACGCTGAGGGTCACAATGTGTGTTTGTGCACATTGTGGCCCTCAGGGATAGGTAGGGCCTCATAGTCCATGCTGCTTTCTCCTACAATGAACATTGGACAACATGCCAACCACTAGGTTTCTTGCCAAGGCGAAGGAGAAGTTCTGATTCTTGCATCACGTTCACTCCTGAGCAGTGAGTGGAGATAAGATCTAGGTTCTGAAGGTGAAAACTGAGGTTGGGTGGAGATGATGGCCTAAAGCCATTGTGGGTGTGATATGCTCTGTGTACGGCAAGCTGTCTGGGTGTTGGACTGGAGGTCTGCCCTCAGGCTGTGTCAGACAGGGCTTTAGTGCACAGGCTAGACTGTATAATTGGGGTATGGTCGAGTGGCATGCAGGTTGTTACTCATTTGGCGTTTCTGGTTAGCCCTATAGGGCAACATTTTTCTTCTGGAGGGCAGGCAGAGTGCTGCATTGTGTCTCCAGAATTGCCAATCTGAAGGCGTGTGGCCAGGATTGTGAGGAAGGAAGTCTGAAAACACAAGCTAGCACGAGTTTTGGGGCCAAGAGCATGGCAGGCCCACTCTGCAGAGGCAGAATCGAGATCTCCTGCAGGTGAGGTCAGGGCGATTATCAGATGTTGCCTCAAGCTGGAGTTTGTGTCCATGACGGCCCCTTTCTGAAGGGGGTGGGGGCGTCATGAGGCCAGGGAGGTTTCCCTACGCTGGGAGTTGTGAGCTGCTCCAAACTTCAAAGTTTCCTTCTTCAGGACAGTCGAGTATTATTGGATGGTTCCAGGATGCCCCATACAGAAAGACTCGAGAGCAGGGCCCTAAGCATGGATGCCGAGAAACGCCAACTCACCTTCCCATTGCCTGGTCGAGACAAGGCACGCTCAATCTGCGGGCTCTTGGGTGAGCTACCCAGAAGGCTGAGTTTAAATGGACTCTCCTGAGGATGAGTCATAATGTGGGTTGGTGGCCATGGAGACCTTGGAATGTGGCAGTAGCTAAGGGACTCTGCAGGATTCTCCAACCCGAAGGGCTTGACACAACTCCAACAAGGAAGCTTCCCATGTGGAGATGAGAGGTCTTCAGTCTGGTGCCTCAGGAAAGCCCCGTATGCTGGTCTTCGAACCCAGGCCTCTGAGGAGTGATACCTGGACACCAAAGCAAGAGTTCATAATAGGGCCTAGGGGCCTGTCTGGTTCAATCTTCTGTCTCTGCGGATATCTGTCTGTGTGTCTGCATGGAGGTAGTAGTTGCTCAGCTTGTGTCATAATGCCCCTATTTGTCCAGTGCGGCTTGCGGTAGTGGGATGTCCTTGGGGACCTTGAGGTTTCTACTATTTTGTAGAGTTGTGGCCAATGGAATGGGCAGTTTCTTAGGAGAGAGCAGGCACAGTTCTGTGGTGTGGCTCCAGAGACCCCAGCCTGGGGGCTGTGTGGGCCATGGCTGTGCAGACAGACATCCAAAAACCCTAACTCAGCTCAGGTTTGGGGCCGAGGTTACGGCAGGCCTGATCTACAGTCCATGAGGGGAGCTCCTCTGGATATGAAAGAAGGGTGAGAGGGAGGCAGTCGCTCAGGCTTTTGTCTCTGGATGTTTTGTCCACAATGGCCGTTTAATGTAGGAGTTGCCTCATGGGTCGTAGAAGTCTCCCTCTCTGGTAGTTTGTCCAGCCCCCAAGAGTTTGGGGTGATTCTGTGGGAAGGGAAGTGTCCTGTTTTCTGCTTCATGTGTCCCCCCAGTAGAGGGATTCTAGAGCATAGCAGTGGGTACTGACAACTGGAATACTCGCCCTCTGGTTAAGCCTGGGGGCCTATGGATATGACAAGCCCCATATGCAGGATCTTGGTCCAGCCACTGAGAGGCGTTACTTTAATACGGGACTCACTCTGCAGGTCACAATGCATGTGCCCTAGGCGGCCCTCAAGCACTGGCGTGGCCTTTCGGACAATGCAGGTTTTCCCACATTGAACGTTGGACAACATGCCAACCACAAGGTTTCTGGCCATGGGGAAGGAGGAATTCTAATTTCTGCATCACGTTCACCCCTGGGCAGTGATTGGAGATAAGGTCTAGGTTCTGAAGCCTGAAAATCGAGGTTGGGAAGAGATGACGACCTACAGCCATAGCGGGTCCTATGTGTCCAGGTTGGGGCCAGATGTCTGGGTGTCGTTTGGGATGTCTTGTCTCATGCTGTGCCAGACAGGGCATTAGTATACAGGGTGGGCTGTATAATTGCTTTACAATCGAGTGGCATGCATTAGAAAGTCATTTGGGGTTTCTTATTAGCAACATAGGGCAAAGTTTTTCTTCTGGAGGGCAGGCAGAGTGCTGCATTGTGGCTTCGGAATTCCCAAACTGGAGGGTTGTGGGCCAGGTGAGTGAGGACGGAAGTCTGAGAACACAAGCTAGGCTTAGGTTTCGGGGCAAGGACATGGCAGGCACACTCTGCAGAGCTGAATTGAGATCTCATGTGTCTGAAGTCAGGTCGAGGTTCAGACTTTGGCTCAGGTTTGAGTTTCTGTCCATGTTGGCCCCTTCAGGAAGGGGGGGCATTATGAGGCCTTGGGGGTTTTCCCACTATTGGAGTTGTGAGATGCTCCAAACCGCAAGGATTCCTTCTGTGGGACAGTTAAGATTTGTTGGATGGCTCCAGGACGTCTTATAAGGTATTTTTCCAGAACAGGGTTCTAAGTATGGATGCCTGGGCAGCCAGCCTCACATTCCAATTGTCTCCTAGCAACAAGAAACGTTTGATCTGCTGGCTTGGGGTAGCAACAGAGGGGGCTGAGTTGAAATGGACTTTCCTGAGGATGGTCTTAATGTTGGTTTGAGTCCATGGAGACCTTGGTATGGGGCAGTGGCACAAGGGCCCTGAAGGATTCTCCTAACCAGAGGTTATGACAAAGCTCCAATGAGCAAGTTTCCATGGGGAGACGAGATTTGTTCCTATTGGTGCCTCAGGAAACCACCATATGCTGGTATTGGAAACGAGGCCTCTGAGGAGAGATGCCTAGAAACCAAAGCAATGGATCTGATTAGGGCCTAGGGGCCTGTCCGGTTCAATATTTTTCTCTGGGGACATCTCTTTTCTGAGTGGAGGTAGTTGCTCAGCTGGTTTGAGATCACCCCTGTTTGTCCTGGGCTTCCTACACTATTGAGATGGCCTCGGTGACTTTGGAGGTTTTTCCTAATTTGCAAGGTTGTGGCCAATGGAATGGGAAGAATTCCCTTGAAAGGGAAGCACAGTCCTGAGGTGTGGCTCCAGGGACTCAAGTGTGGAGCGTGTGTGGTCCAGGGCTATTTGGACAAAAGTCTTAAAACACAAACTCCACTTAGGTTGTGGGATGTAGGTATGGCCGGCCCGATCTATAGACCGTGAGGAGACCTCCTCGGGATATGAACAAAGGGCGAATGTGAGGTGCTTGCTCATGCTTTTTTTTTTTTTTTTCTGGAAATGTGTCACCGATTGCCATGGAATGTCGGGGTGTCCTCATGGGCCATCGATGAGGCTCCCTTTCTGGGGATTTGACCCGATCCCAAGAGTTTGGGGTCATTCTGTGGGAAGGGAGGAGGCCTTTCTGGGTTTTTTTGTTTATTTTATTTTTTTTTTAACCTCCGGTGGACCACCAAAAGAGGGATTCCAGAGCAGAGTCGTGGGTGGGGGCAACTGGACAACCAGACCTCTGGTTAACATTGGGACCTAAGAACATGGCAAGCCCCATATCTGGGCTCTTGGTCCAGACACTGAGAGGCCTTCCTTGAGGATAGGTCTCACACTGAGTTTCACAATGTGGTTTTGTGCCCAAGGATCCCCTCCAGTCAGGGCGTGGCCTAAAGTACCATGCTGGTGCCTCCTACACTGAACGTTGCACAGTATGGGAACCACAAGTTTTCTGGCCATGGGGAAGATGGAGTTCTAATTTCTGCAACACTTTCACTCCTGGACTGTGATTGGATTTAAGGTCTAGGTTCTGAAGCCTGAAAACTGAGCTTGGGAAGAGATGAAGCCCTAAGGCCATGGTGTGTCTGATGTGCTCAGTGTTCGGCCAGCTGTTGAGTGTGGGTTGGGAGGTGCAAGCTCAGCCTGTGGCAGACAGGGAATAAGTGCCCAGGATAGACTGTATCATTGGGGTGCAGTCGAGTTTCGTGCAGGATGGTACTCATTTGTGGTTACTGGGTAGCCCCAGAGGGCAACGTTTTTCTTCTGGAGGGAAGACACAGTGCCACATAGTTGTTCCAGAATTCCCAAACTGGAAGGCTTGTGGGCCAGGAGTGTGAGCAAAAAATTCTGAGAACACAAGCCAGACTTAGATTTCGGGATGAGGGGAAGGCAGGCACCTTCTGCAGAGATGATTCGAGATCCCGTATACCTGAAGACAGAGCTAGGATCAGACGTTTTCTTAGGTCGGAGTTTCTGTCCATGAAGGCCTCTTCATGAAGGGGAGGGTGTCACGAGGACATAGAGGTTGTCCGACGATGGGAATTGTGAGATGCTCCAAACCACAATGATTTCTTCGGTGGGACAGTCGAGACCTGTTGGATGGCTCCAGGACATCCCATAAGGAAGTTATCCAGAGCAGGGTTCTAAGGATGGATGCCTGGGCAGCCTGCCTCCCATTCCAGGTGTCTCATAGAGCCAAGGCAAGTTCGATCTGCTGGTTTTAGGGGAGCAACCGAGGCGGGTGTGTTGTAATGGGTGAGTTGAGGATGGGTCATAATGTGCATTTGTGTCCATGTAGACCTTGGAATGGGGTGCTTGATCCGGGGCCTTGAGGGATGTTCATAACCGGAGGTTTGGATGGAGCTCTAAAGAGTATGTTTCCTATGTAGAGAAGAGAATTGTTTTGATGAGTGCCTAAGGAATCTCCCATATGCTGGTATTGGAAACCAGGCCTCTGAGGAGAGATGACTGGAATCAAAAGCAATGGATCTGATTAGGGCCTCAGTGCCCGTCCAGTTCAATCTTATTCTATGGGGATATCTGTCTCTGTGTCTGAGTGGAGTTGGTTTCCTATCTTGTAAAAGATCATCCCTGTTTGTCCTGGGCAGCCAACACAATTCGGATGGCCTGGGGGAGTTTGGAGGATTCTCCTAATCTATAGGGTTGTGGCCAATGGAAATGGCAGAATTCCCCTGGAGAGGGAAGCCACAGTCCTGAGGTGTGGCTCCAGGGGCCCCAGCTTGGATGTTGTGTGGGCCAGGACTGTGAGGACAGAAGTCTGAAAACACAAACTCAGCTTAGGTTTGGGGATGTATGTATGAAGGCTCAATCTACAGACCGTGAGAATTTTCCGGGCTATGAACAAAGGGCGAGTATGTGGCGCTTGCTCAGGGATTTATCTCTGGATTTTGTGTCAACTGTGGCCGTGGAATGTCGGGGTGTCCTCAAGGGCCATGGACAATTCTTTCTCTGGTGATTTGGCCTGATCCCAAGTGGTTGGGATCATTCTGTGGATGGGAAGAGTCCTTTCTGTATTTTTTTTTTTTTTTTACCTCAGGTGTCCCACCAAAGAGGGATTCGCGAGTAGAGCCCTGAGTAGGGGTGACTAGACATCTCGAACTCTGGTTGAGATTGGGGGACTAGGGGCTTGGCAAGCCCCATATGTGGGCTGTTGTTCCAGTCACTAAGAGGCTTTACATGAGGATAGGGCTCACGCTGAGGGTCACAATGTGTGTTTGTGCACATTGTGGCCCTCAGGGATAGGTAGGGCCTCATAGTCCATGCTGCTTTCTCCTACAATGAACATTGGACAACATGCCAACCACTAGGTTTCTTGCCAAGGCGAAGGAGAAGTTCTGATTCTTGCATCACGTTCACTCCTGAGCAGTGAGTGGAGATAAGATCTAGGTTCTGAAGGTGAAAACTGAGGTTGGGTGGAGATGATGGCCTAAAGCCATTGTGGGTGTGATATGCTCTGTGTACGGCCAGCTGTCTGGGTGTTGGACTGGAGGTCTGTCCTCAGGCTGTGTCAGACAGGGCTTTAGTGCACAGGCTAGACTGTATAATTGGGGTATGGTCGAGTGGCATGCAGGTTGTTACTCATTTGGCGTTTCTGGTTAGCCCTATAGGGCAACATTTTTCTTCTGGAGGGCAGGCAGAGTGCTGCATTGTGTCTCCAGAATTGCCAATCTGGAGGGGTGTGGCCAGGATTGTGAGGAAAGAAGTCTGAAAACACAAGCTAGCACGAGTTTTGGGGCCAAGAGCATGGCAGGCCCACTCTGCAGAGGCAGAATCGAGATCTCCTGCAGGTGAGGTCAGGGCGATTATCAGATGTTGCCTCAAGCTGGAGTTTGTGTCCATGACGGCCCCTTTCTGAAGGGGGTGGGGGCGTCATGAGGCCAGGGAGGTTTCCCTACGCTGGGAGTTGTGAGCTGCTCCAAACTTCAAAGTTTCCTTCTTCAGGACAGTCGAGTATTATTGGATGGTTCCAGGATGCCCCATACAGAAAGACTCGAGAGCAGGGCCCTAAGCATGGATGCCGAGAAACGCCAACTCACCTTCCCATTGCCTGGTCGAGACAAGGCACGCTCAATCTGCGGGCTCTTGGGTGAGCTACCCAGAAGGCTGAGTTTAAATGGACTCTCCTGAGGATGAGTCATAATGTGGGTTGGTGGCCATGGAGACCTTCGAATGTGGCAGTAGCTAAGGGACTCTGCAGGATTCTCCAACCCGAAGGGCTTGACACAACTCCAACAAGGAAGCTTCCCATGTGGAGATGAGAGGTCTTCAGTCTGGTGCCTCAGGAAAGCCCCGTATGCTGGTCTTCGAACCCAGGCCTCTGAGGAGTGATACCTGGACACCAAAGCAAGAGTTCATAATAGGGCCTAGGGGCCTGTCTGGTTCAATCTTCTGTCTCTGCGGATATCTGTCTGTGTGTCTGCATGGAGGTAGTAGTTGCTCAGCTTGTGTCATAATGCCCCTATTTGTCCAGTGCGGCTTGCGGTAGTGGGATGTCCTTGGGGACCTTGAGGTTTCTACTATTTTGTAGAGTTGTGGCCAATGGAATGGGCAGTTTCTTAGGAGAGAGCAGGCACAGTTCTGTGGTGTGGCTCCAGAGACCCCAGCCTGGGGGCTGTGTGGGCCATGGCTGTGCAGACAGACATCCAAAAACCCTAACTCAGCTCAGGTTTGGGGCCGAGGTTACGGCAGGCCTGATCTACAGTCCATGAGGGGAGCTCCTCTGGATATGAAAGAAGGGTGAGAGGGAGGCAGTCGCTCAGGCTTTTGTCTCTTGATGTTTTGTCCACAATGGCCGTTTAATGTAGGAGTTGCCTCATGGGTCGTAGAAGTCTCCCTCTCTGGTAGTTTGTCCAGCCCCCAAGAGTTTGGGGTCATTCTGTGGGAAGGGAAGTGTCCTGTTTTCTGCTTCATGTGTCCCCCCAGTAGAGGGATTCTAGAGCATAGCAGTGGGTACTGACAACTGGAATACTCGCCCTCTGGTTAAGCCTGGGGGCCTATGGATATGACAAGCCCCATATGCAGGATCTTGGTCCAGCCACTGAGAGGCGTTACTTTAATATGGGACTCACTCTGCAGGTCACAATGCATGTGCCCTAGGCGGCCCTCAAGCACTGGCGTGGCCTTTCGGACAATGCAGGTTTTCCCACATTGAACGTTGGACAACATGCCAACCACAAGGTTTCTGGCCATGGGGAAGGAGGAATTCTAATTTCTGCATCACGTTCACCCCTGGGCAGTGATTGGAGATAAGGTCTAGGTTCTGAAGCCTGAAAACCGAGGTTGGGAAGAGATGACGACCTACAGCCATAGCGGATCTATGTGTCCAGGTTGGGGCCAGCTGTCTGGGTGTCGTTTGGGATGTCTTGTCTCAGGCTGTGCCAGACAGGGCATTAGTATACAGGGTGGGCTGTATAATTGCTTTACAATCGAGTGGCATGCATTAGAAAATCATTTGGGGTTTCTTATTAGCAGCATAGGGCAAAATTTTTCTTCTGGAGGGCAGGCAGAGTGCTGCATTGTGGCTTCGGAATTCCCAAACTGGAGGGCTTGTGGGCCAGGAGAGTGAGGACGGAAATCTGAGAACAAAGCTAGGCTTAGGTTTCGGGGCAAGGACATGGCAGGCACACTCTGCAGAGCTGAATTGAGATCTCATGTGTCTGAAGTCAGGTCGAGGTTCAGACTTTGGCTCAGGTTTGAGTTTCTGTCCATGTTGGCCCCTTCAGGAAGGGGGGCATTAGGAGGCCATGGGGGTTTTCCCACTTTTGGAGTTGTGAGATGCTCCAACCTGCAAGGATTCCTTCTGTGGGACAATTAAGATTTGTTGGATGGCTCCAGGACGTCTTATAAGGTATTTTTCCAGAACAGGGTTCTAAGTATGGATGCCTGGGCAGCCAGCCTCACATTCCAATTGTCTCCTAGCAACAAGAAACGTTTGATCTGCTGGCTTGGGGTAGCAACAGAGGGGGCTGAGTTGAAATGGACTTTCCTGAGGATGGTCTTAATGTTGGTTTGAGTCCATGGAGACCTTGGTATGGAGCAGTGGCACCAGGGCCCTGAAGGGTTCTCCTAAACAGAGGTTATGACAAAGCTCCAATGAGCAAGTTTTCCATGGGGAGACGAGATTTGTTTTTATTGGTGCCTCAGGAAACCACCATATGCTGGTATTGGAAAGGAGGCCTCTGAGGAGAGATGCCTGAAAACCAAAGCAATGGATCTGATTAGGGCCTAGGGGCCTGTCCGGTTCAATATTCTTCTCTGGGGACATCTGTTGTCTGAGTGGAGGTAGTTGCTCAGCTGGTTTGAGATCACCCCTGTTTGTCCTGGGCGGCCTACACTATTGGGATGGCCTCGGTGACTTTGGAGGTTTTTCCTAATTTGCAAGGTTGTGGCCAATGGAATGGGAAGAATTCCCTTGAAAGGGAAGCACAGTCCTGAAGTGTGGCTCCAGGGACCCAAGTGTGGAGCGTGTGTGGTCCAGGGCTATTTGGACAAAAGTCTGAAAACACAAACTCCACTTAGGTTGGGGGATGTAGGTATGGCCGGCCCGATCTATAGACCGTGAGGCGACCTCTTCGGGATATGAACAAAGGGCGAATGTGAGATGCTTGCTCATGCTTTTTTTTTTTTTTTTTTCTGGAAATGTGTCACCGATTGCCATGGAATGTCGGGGTGTCCTCATGGGCCATCGATGAGGCTCCCTTTCTGGGGATTTGACCCGATCCCAAGAGTTTGGGGTCATTCTGTGGGAAGGGAGGAGGCCTTTCTGTTTTTTTTTTTTTTTTTTTTTTTTTTTTTACCTCAGGTGGACCACCAATAGAGGGATTCCAGAGCAGAGTCGTGTGTGGGGGCAACTGCACAACCAGACCTCTGGTTAATATTGGGACCTAAGAACATGGCAAGCCCCATATGTGGGCTCTTGGTCCAGACACTGAGAGGCCTTCCTTGAGGATATGTCTCACACTGAGTTTCACAATGTGTTTTTTTTCCCAAGGAGCCCCTTAAGTCAGGACGTGGCCTAATGTACCATGCTGGTTTCTCCTACACTGTACGTTGCACAGTATGGGAACCACAAGTTTTCTGGCAATGGGGAAGATGGAGTTCTAATTTCTGCAACACTTTCACTCCTGGACTGTGATTGGATTTAAGGTCTAGGTTCTGAAGCCTGATAACTGAGGTTGGGAAGAGATGAAGCCCTAAGGCCATGGTGTGTCTGATGTGCTCAGTGTTCGGCCAGCTGTTGAGTGTGGGTTGGGAGGTGCAGGCTCAGGCTGTGGCAGACAGGGAATTAGTGCCCAGGCTAGACTGCATCATTGGGATGCAGTCGAGTTTCGTGCAGGATGGTACTCATTTGTGGTTACTGGGTAGCCCCAGAGGGCAACGTTTTTCTTCTGGAGGGAAGACACAGTGCCACATAGTGGCTCCAGAATTCTCATACTGGAAGGCTTGTGGGCCAGGAGTGTGAGGAAAAAATTCTGAGAACACAAGCCAGACTTAGATTTCGGGGTGAGGGGACGGCAGGCACCCTCTGCAGAGATGATTCAAGATCCCGTACACCTGAAGAGAGAGCTAGGATCAGACGTTGGCTTACGTCGGAGTTTCTGTCCATGATGGCCCCTTCATGAAGGGAGGGGGTCACGAGGACATGGAGGTTGTCCGACGATGGGAATTGTGAGATGCTCCAAACCACAATGATTCTCTCTGTGGGACAGTCGAGACCTGTTGGATGGCTCCAGGACATCCCATAAGGAAGTTATCCAGAGCAGGGTTCTAAGGATGGATGCCTGGGCAGCCTGCCTCCCATTCCAGGTGTCTCATAGAGCCAAGGCAAGTTCGATCTGCTGGTTTTAGGGGAGCAACCGAGGCGGGTGTGTTGAAATGGGTGAGTTGAGGATGGGTCATAATGTGCATTTGTGTCCATGTAGACCTTGGAATGGGGTGCTTGATCCGGGGCCTTGAGGGATGTTCATAACCGGAGGTTTTGATGGAGCTCTAAAGAGTATGTTTCCTATGTAGAGAAGAGAATTGTTTTGATGAGTGCCTAAGGAATCTCCCATATGCTGGTATTGGAAACCAGGCCTCTGAGGAGAGATGACTGGAATCAAAAGCAATGGATCTGATTAGGGCCTCAGTGCTTGTCCAGTTAAATCTTACTCTATGGGGATATCTGTCTCTGGGTCTGAGTGGAGGTGGTTTCCTAACTTGTGAAAGATCATCCCTGTTTGTCCTGGGCAGCCAACACAATTCGGATGGCCTGGGGGAGGTTGGAGGATTCTCCTAATCTATAGGGTTGTGGCCAATGGAAATGGCAAAATTCCCCTGGAGAGGGAAGCCACAGTCCTGAGGTGTGGCTCCAGGGGCCCCAGCTTGGATGGTGTGTGGGCCAGGACTGTGGGGACAGAAGTCTGAAAACACAAACTCAGCTTAGGTTTGGGGATGTATGTATGAAGGCTTGATCTACAGACCGTGAGAATTTTCCGGGCTATGAACAAAGGGCGAGTATGTGGCGGTTGCTCAGGCTTTTGTCTCTGGATTTTGTGTCAATGGTGGCCGTGGAATGTCGGGGTGTCCTCAAAGGCCATGGACAATTCTTTCTCTGGTGATTTGGCCTTATCCCAAGCGGTTGGGATCATTCTGTGGATGGGAAGAGTCCTTTCTGTATTTTTTTTTCCCTCAAGTGTTCCACCAAAGAGGGATTCCAGAGTAGAGCCCTGAGTATGGGTGTCTAGACATCTCGAACTCTGGTTGAGATTGGGGGACTAGGGGCTTGGCAAGCCCCATATGTGGGCTGTTGTTCCAGTCACTAAGAGGCTTTACATGAGGATAGGGCTCACGCTGAGGGTCACAATGTGTGTTTGTGCACATTGTGGCCCTCAGGGATAGGTGGGGCCTCATTGTCCATGCTGCTTTCTCCTACAATGAACATTGGACAACATGCCAACCAGTAGGTTTCTTGCCAAGGCGAAGGAGAAGTTCTGATTCTTGCATCACGTTCACTCCTGAGCAGTGAGTGGAGATAAGGTCTAGGTTCTGAAGGTGAAAACTGAGGTTGGGTAGAGATGATGGCCTAAAGCCATTGTGGGTGTGATATGCTCTGTGTATGGCCAGCTGTCTGGGTGTTGGACTGGAGGTCTGCCCTCAGGCTGTGTCAGACAGGGCTTTAGTGCACAGGCTAGACTGTATAATTGGGGTATGGTCGAGTGGCATGCAGGTTGTTACTCATTTGGCATTTCTGGTTAGCCCTATAGGGCAACATTTTTCTTCTGGAGGGCAGGCAGAGTGCTGCATTGTGTCTCCAGAATTGCCAAACTGGAGGGGTGTGGCCAACATTGTGAGGAAGGAAGTCTGAAAACACAAGCTAGCACGAGTTTTGGGGCCAAGAGCATGGCAGGCCCACTCTGCAAGGCTGAATCGAGATCTCCTGCAGGTGTGGTCAGGGCGATTATCAGATGTTGCCTCAAGCTGGAGTTTGTGTCCATGACGGCCCCTTCCTGAAGGGGATGGGGGCGACATGAGGCCAGGGAGGTTTCCCTACGCTGGGAGTTGTGAGCTGCTCCCAACTTCAACGTTTCCTTTTTCAGGACAGTCGAGTATTATTGGATGGTTCCAGGATGCCCCATACAGAAAGACTCGAGAGCAGGGGCCTAAGCATGGATACCGAGAAACGCCAACTCACCTTCCCATTGCCTGGTCGAGACAAGGCACGCTCAATCTGCGGGCTCTTGGGTGAGCTACCCAGAAGGCTGAGTTTAAATGGACTCTGCCGAGGATGAGTCATAATGTGGGTTGGTGGCCATGGAGACCTTGGAATGTGGCAGTAGTTAAGGGACTCTGCAGTATTCTCCAACCCGAAGGGCTTGACACAACTCCAACAAGAAGCTTCCCATGTGGAGATGAGAGGTCTTCTGTCTGGTGCCTCAGGAAAGCCCCATATGCTGGTCTTCGAACCCAGGCCTCTGAGGAGTGATACCTGGACACCAAAGCAAGAGTTCATAATAGGGCCTAGGGGCCTGTCTGGTTCAATCTTCTGTCTCTGCGGATATCTGTCTGTGTGTCTGCATGGAGGTAGTAGTTGCTCAGCTTGTGTCATAATGCCCCTATTTGTCCAGTGCGGCTTGCGGTAGTGGGATGTCCTTGGGGACCTTGAGGTTTCTACTATTTTGTAGAGTGTGGCCAATGGAATGGGCAGTTTCTTAGGAGAGAGCAGGCACAGTTCTGTGGTGTGGCTCCAGAGACCCCAGCCTGGGGGCTGTGTGGGCCATGGCTGTGCAGACAGACTTCCAAAAACCCTAACTCAGCTCAGGTTTGGGGCCGAGGTTACGGCAGGCCTGATCTACAGTCCATGAGGGGAGCTCCTCTGGATATGAAAGAAGGGTGAGAGGGAGGCAGTCGCTCAGGCTTTTGTCTCTGGATGTTTTGTCCACAATGGCCGTTTAATGTAGGAGTTGCCTCATGGGTCGTAGAAGTCTCCCTCTCTGGTAGTTTGTCCAGCCCCCAAGAGTTTGGGGTGATTTTGTGGGAAGGGAAGTGTCCTGTTTTCTGCTTCATGTGTCCCCCCAGTAGAGGGATTCTAGAGCATAGCAGTGGGAACTGACAACTGGAATACTCGCCCTCTGGTTAAGCCTGGGGCCCTATGGATATGACAAGCCCCATATGCAGGATCTTGGTCCAGCCACTGAGAGGCGTTACTTTAATACGGGACTCACGCTGCAGGTCACAATGCATGTCTGTGCCCTAGGCGGCCCTCAAGCATTGGCGTGGCCTTTCGGACAATGCAGGTTTTCCCACATTGAACGTTGGACAACATGCCAACCACAAGGTTTCTGGCCATGGGGAAGGAGGAATTCTAATTTCTGCATCACGTTCACTCCTGGGCAGTGATTGGAGATAAGGTCTAGGTTCTGAAGCCTGAAAACCGAGGTTGGGAAGAGATGACGACCTACAGCCATAGCGGGTCCTATGTGTCCAGGTTGGGGCCAGCTGTCTGGGTGTCGTTTGGGATGTCTTGTCTCAGGCTGTGCCAGACAGGGCATTAGTATACAGGGTGGGCTGTATAATTGCTTTACAATCGAGTGGCATGCATTAGAAAATCATTTGGGGTTTCTTATTAGCAGCATAGGGCAAAGTTTTTCATCTGGAGGGCAGGCAGAGTGCTGCATTGTGGCATCGGAATTCCCAAACTGGAGGGCTTGTGGGCCAGGAGAGTGAGGACGGAAGTCTGAGTACACAAGCTAGGCTTAGGTTTCGGGGCAAGGACATGGCAGGCACACTCTGCAGAGCTGAATTGAGATCTCATGCGTCTGAAGTCAGGTCGAGGTTCAGACTTTGGCTCAGGTTTGAGTTTCTGTCCATGTTGGCCCCTTCAGTAAGGGGGGGCATTATGAGGCCATGGGGGTTTTCCCACTATTGGAGTTGTGAGATGCTCCAAACCGCAAGGATTCCTTCTGTGGGACAATTAAGATTTGTTGGATGGCTCCAGGACGTCTTATAAGGTATTTTTCCAGAACAGGGTTCTAAGTATGGATACCTGGGCAGCCAGCCTCACATTCCAATTGTCTCCTAGCAACAAGAAACGTTTGATCTGCTGGCTTGGGGTAGCAACAGAGGGGGCTGAGTTGAAATGGACTTTCCTGAGGATGGTCTTAATGTTGGTTTGAGTCCATGGAGACCTTGGTATGGGGCAGTGGCACCAGGGCCCTGAAGGATTCTCCTAACCAGAGGTTATGACAAAGCTCCAATGAGCAAGTTTTCCATGGGGAGACGAGATTTGTTCTTATTGTTGCCTCAGGAAACCACCATATGCTGGTATTGGAGACGAGGCCTCTGAGGACAGATGCCTGGAAACCAAAGCAATGGATCTGATTAGGGCCTAGGGGCCTGTCCGGTTCAATATTCTTCTCTGGGGACATCTGTTGTCTGAGTGGAGGTAGTTGCTCAGCTGGTTTGAGATCACCCCTGTTTGTCCTGGGCGGCCTACACTATTGGGATGGCCTCGGTGACTTTGGAGGTTTTTCCTAATTTGCAAGGTTGTGGCCAATGGAATGGGAAGAATTCCCTTGAAAGGGAAGCACAGTCCTGAGGTGTGGCTCCAGGGACCCAAGTGTGGAGCGTGTGTAGTCCAGGCCTGTGGGGACAGAAGTCTGAAAACACAAACTCAGCTTAGGTTTGGGGATGTATGTATGAAGGCTCGATCTACAGACCGTGAGAATTTTCCGGGCTATGAACAAAGGGCGAGTATGTGGCGCTTGCTCAGGGTTTTGTCTCTGGATTTTGTGTCAATGGTGGCCGTGGAATGTCGGGGTGTCCTCAAGGGCCATGGACAATTCTTTCTCTGGTGATTTGGCCTGATCCCAAGTTGTTGGGATCATTCTGTGGATGGGAAGAGTCCTTTCTGTATTTTTTTTTTTTTACCTCAAGTGTCCCACCAAAGAGGGATTCCCGAGTAGAGCCCTTAGTAGGGGTGAGTAGACATCTCGAACTCTGGTTGAGATTGGGGGACTAGGGGCTTGGCAAGCCCCATATGGGGGCTGTTGTTCCAGTCACTAAGAGGCTTTACATGAGGATAGGGCTCACGCTGAGGGTCACAATGTGTATTTGTGCACATTGTGGCCTTCAGGGATAGGTGGGGCCTCATTGTCCATGCTGCTTTGTCCTACAATGAACATTGGACAACATGCCAACCACTAGGTTTCTTGCCAAGGCGAAGGAGAAGTTTTGATTCTTGCATCACGTTCACTCCTGAGCAGTGAGTGGAGATAAGGTCTAGGTTCTGAAGGTGAAAACTGAGGTTGGGTAGAGATGATGGCCTAAAGCAATTGTGGGTGTGATATGCTCTGTGTACGGCCAGCTGTCTGGGTGTTGGACTGGAGGTCTGCCCTCAGGCTGTGTCAGACAGGGCTTTAGTGCACAGGCTAGACTGTATAATTGGGGTATGGTCGAGTGGCATGCAGGTTGTTACTCATTTGGCGTTTCTGGTTAGCCCTATAGGGCAACATTTTTCTTCTGGAGGGCAGGCAGAGTGCTGCATTGTGTCTCCAGAATTGCCAAACTGGAGGGGTGTGGCCAACATTGTGAGGAAGGAAGTCTGAAAACACAAGCTAGCACGAGTTTTGGGGCCAAGAGCATGGCAGGCCCACTCTGCAGAGGCTGAATCGAGATCTCCTGCAGGTGAGGTCAGGGCGATTATCAGATGTTGCCTCAGCTGGAGTTTGTGTCCATGACGGCCCCTTCCTGAAGGGGGTGGGGGCGTCATGAGTCCAGGGAGGTTACCCTACTCTGGGAGTTGTGAGCTGCTCCAAACTTCAAAGTTTCCTTCTTCAGGACAGTCGAGTACTATTGGATGGTTCCAGGATGCCCCATACAGAAAGACTCAAGAGCAGGGGCCTAAGCATGGATGCCGAGAAACGCCAACTCACCTTCCCATTGCCTGGTCGAGACAAGGCACGCTCAATCTGCGCGCTCTTGGGTGAGCTACCCAGAAGGCTGAGTTTAAATGGACTCTGCCGAGGATGAGTCATAATGTGGGTTGGTGGCCATGGAGACCTTGGAATGTGGCAGTAGTTAAGGGACTCTGCAGGATTCTCCAACCCGAAGGGCTTGACACAACTCTAACAAGGAAGCTTCCCATGTGGAGATGAGAGGTCTTCTGTCTGGTGCCTCAGGAAAGCCCCGTATGCTGGTCTTCGAACCCAGGCCTCTGAGGAGTGATACCTGGACACCAAAGCAAGAGTTCATAATAGGGCCTAGGGGCCTGTCTGGTTCAATCTTCTGTCTCTGCGGATATCTGTCTGTGTGTCTGCATGGAGGTAGTAGTTGCTCAGCTTGTGTCATAATGCCCCTATTTGTCCAGTGCGGCTTGCGGTAGTGGGATGTCCTTGGGGACCTTGAGGTTTCTACTATTTTGTAGAGTTGTGGCCAATGGAATGGGCAGTTTCTTAGGAGAGAGCAGGCACAGTTCTGTGGTGTGGCTCCAGAGACCCCAGCCTGGGGGCTGTGTGGGCCATGGCTGTGCAGACAGACATCCAAAAACCCTAACTCAGCTCAGGTTTGGGGCCGAGGTTACGGCAGGCCTGATCTACAGTCCATGAGGGGAGCTCCTCTGGATATGAAAGAAGGGTGAGAGGGAGGCAGTCGCTCAGGCTTTTGTCTCTGGATGTTTAGTCCACAATGGCCGTTTAATGTAGGAGTTGCCTCATGGGTCGTAGAAGTCTCCCTCTCTGGTAGTTTGTCCAGCCCCCAAGAGTTTGGGGTCATTCTGTGGGAAGGGAAGTGTCCTGTTTTCTGCTTCATGTGTCCCCCCAGTAGAGGGATTCTAGAGCATAGCAGTGGGAACTGACAACTGGAATACACGCCCTCTGGTTAAGCCTGGGGGCCTATGGATATGACAAGCCCCATATGCAGGATCTTGGTCCAGCCACTGAGAGGCGTTACTTTATTACGGGACTCACGCTGCAGGACACAATGCATGTCTGTGCCCTAGGCGGCCCTCAAGCACTGGCGTGGCCTTTCGGACAATGCAGGTTTTCCCACAATGAACGTTGGACAACATGCCAACCACAAGGTTTCTGGCCATGGGGAAGGAGGAATTCTAATTTCTGCATCACGTTCACCCCGGGCAGTGATTGGAGATAAGGTCTAGGTTCTGAAGCCTGAAAACCGAGGTTGGGAAGAGATGACGACCTACAGCCATAGCGGGTCCTATATGTCCAGGTTGGGGCCAGCTGTCTGGGTGTCGTTTGGGATGTCTTGTCTCAGGCTGTGCCAGACAGGGCATTAGTATACAGGGTGGGCTGTATAATTGCTTTACAATCGAGTGGCATGCATTAGAAAATCATTTGGGGTTTCTTATTAGCAGCATAGGGCAAAGTTTTTCTTCTGGAGGGCAGGCAGAGTGCTGCATTGTGGCTTCGGAATTCCCAAACTGGAGGGCTTGTGGGCCAGGAGAGTGAGGACGGAAGTCTGAGAACACAAGCTAGGCTTAGGTTTCAGGGCAAGGACATGGCAGGCACACTCTGCAGAGCTGAATTGAGATCTCATGCGTCTGAAGTCAGGTCGAGGTTCAGACTTTGGCTCAGGTTTGAGTTTCTGTCCATGTTGGCCCCTTCAGGAAGGGGGAGGCATTATGAGGCCATGGGGGTTTTCCCACTATTGGAGTTGTGAGATGCTCCAAACCGCAAGGAATCCTTCTGTGGGACAATTAAGATTTGTTGGATGGCTCCAGGACGTCTTATAAGGTATTTTTCCAGAACAGGGTTCTAAGTATGGATGCCTGGGCAGCCAGCCTCACATTCCAATTGTCTCCTAGCAACAAGAAACGTTTGATCTGCTGGCTTGGGGTAGCAACAGAGGGGGCTGAGTTGAAATGGACTTTCCTGAGGATGGTCTTAATGTTGGTTTGAGTCCATGGAGACCTTGGTATGGGGCAGTGGCACCAGGGCCCTGAAGGATTCTCCTAACCAGAGGTTATGACAAAGCTCCAATGAGCAAGTTTTCCATGGGGAGACGAGATTTGTTCTTATTGGTGCCTCAGGAAACCACCATATGCTGGTATTGGAAACGAGGCCTCTGAGGACAGATGCCTGGAAACCAAACCAATGGATCTGATTAGGGCCTAGGGGCCTGTCCGGTTAAATATTCTTCTCTGGGGACATCTGTTGTCTGAGTGGAGGTAGTTGCTCAGCTGGTTTGAGATCACCCCTGTTTGTCCTGGGCGGCCTACACTATTGGGATGGCCTCGGTGACTTTGGAGGTTTTTCCTAATTTGCAAGGTTGTGGCCAATGGAATGGGAAGAATTCCCTTGAAAGGGAAGCACAGTCCTGAGGTGTGGCTCCAGGGACCCAAGTGTCGAGCCTGTGTGGTCCAGGGCTATTTGGACAAAAGTCTTAAAACACAAACTCCACTTAGGTTGGGGGATGTAGGTATGGCCGGCCCGATCCATAGACCGTGAGGAGACCTCTTCGGGATATGAACAAAGGGCGAATGTGAGGTGCTTGCTCATGCTTATTTTTTTTTTTTTTCTGGAAATGTGTCACCGATTGCCATGGAATGTCGGGGTGTCCTCATGGGCCATCGATGAGGCTCCCTTTCTGGGGATTTGACCCGATCCCAAGAGTTTGGGGTCATTCTGTGGGAAGGGAGGAGGCCTTTCTGTTTTTTTTGTTTACTTTTTTTTTGTTTTTTTTTTTTGTTTTTTTTTTTTTACCTCAGGTGGACCACCAAAAGAGGGATTCCAGAATAGAGTCGTGGGTGGGGGCAACTGGACAACAAGACCTCTGGTTAACATTGGGACCTAAGAACATGGCAAGCCCCATATGTGGGCTCTTGGTCCAGACACTGAGAGGCCTTCCTTGAGGATAGGTCTCACACTGAGTTTCACAATGTGCTTTTGTGCCCATGGATCCTTTCAAGTCAGGGCATGGCCTAAAGTACCATGCTGGTGCCTCCTACACTGAACGTTGCACAGTATGGGAACCACAAGTTTTCTGGCCATGGGGAAGATGGAGTTCTAATTTCTGCAACACTTTCACTCCTGGACTGTGATTGGATTTAAGGTCTAGGTTCTGAAGCCTGAAACCTGAGCTTGGGAAGAGATGAAGCCCTAAGGCCATGGTGTGTCCGATGTGCTCAGTGTTCGGCCAGCTGTTGAGTGTTGGTTGGGTGGTGCAGGCTCAGGCTGTGGCAGACAGGGAATAAGTGCCCAGGCTAGACTGTATCATTGGGGTGCAGTCGAGTTTCGTGCAGGATGGTACTCATTTGTGGTTACTGGGTAGCCCCAGAGGGCAACGTTTTTCTTCTGGAGGGAAGACACAGTGCCACATAGTGACTCCAAAATTCCCAAACTGGAAGGCTTGTGGGCCAGGAGTGTGAGGAAAAAATTCTGAGAACACAAGCCAGACTTAGATTTCAAGGTGTAGGGAAGGCAGGCACCCTCTGCAGAGATGATTCGAGATCCTGTATACCTGAAGACAGAGCTAGGATCAGACGTTGGCTTAGGTCGGAGTTTCTGTCCATGACGGCCCCTTCATGAAGGGGAGGGTGTCACGAGGACATGGAGGTTTTCCGAAGATGGGAATTGTGAGATGCTCCAAACCACAATGATTTCTTCTGTGGGACAGTCGAGACCTGTTGGATGGCTCCAGGACATCCCATAAGAAAGTTATCCAGAGCAGGGTTCTAAGGATGGATGCCTGGGCAGCCTGCCTCCCATTCCAGGTGTCTCATAGAGCCAAGGCAAGTTCGATCTGCTGGATCTAGGGGAGCAACCGAGGCGGGTGTGTTGAAATGGGTGAGTTGAGGATGGGTCATAATGTGCATTTGTGTCCATGTAGACCTTGGAATGGGGTGCTTGATCCGGGGCCTTGAGGGATGTTCATAACCGGAGGTTTTGATGGAGCTCTAAAGAGTATGTTTCCTATGTAGAGAAGAGAATTGTTTTGATGAGTGCCTAAGGAATCTCCCATATGCTGGTATTGGAAACCAGGCCTCTGAGGAGAGATGACTGGAATCAAAAGCAATGGATCTGATTAGGGCCTAAGTGCCCTTCCAGTTCAATCTTATTCTATGGGGATATCTGTCTCTTGATCTGAGTGGAGTTGGTTTCCTAACTTGTGAAAGATCATCCCTGTTTGTCCTGTGCAGCCAACACAATTCAGATGGCCTGGGGGAGTTTGGAGGATTCTCCTAATCTATAGGGTTGTGGCCAATGGAAATGGCAGAATTCCCCTGGAGAGGGAAGCCACAGTCCTGAGGTGTGGCTCCAGGGGCCCCAGCTTGGATGGTGTGTGGGCCAGGACTGTGGGGACAGAAGTCTGAAAACACAAACTCAGCTTAGGTTTGGGGATGTATGTATGAAGGCTCGATCTACAGACCGTGAGAATTTTCCGGGCTATGAACAAAGGACGAGTATTTAGCGATTGCTCAGGGTTTTGTCTCTGGATTTTGTGTCAATGGTGGCCGTGGAATGTCGGGGTGTCCTCAAGGGCCATGGACAATTCTTTCTCTGGTGATTTGGCCTGATCCCAAGTGGTTGGGATCATTCTGTGAATGGGAAGAGTCCTTTCTGTATTTTTTTTTTTTTTACCTCAGGTGTCCCACCAAAGAGGGATTCCCGAGTAGAGCCCTGAGTAGGGGTGACTAGACATCTCGAACTCTGGTTGAGATTGGGGGACTAGGGGCTTGGCAAGCCCCATATGTGGGCTGTTGTTCCAGTCACTAAGAGGCTTTACATGAGGATAGGGCTCACGCTGAGTGTCACAATGTGTGTTTGTGCAAATTGTGGCCCTCAGGGATAGGTGGGGCCTCATAGTCCATGCTGCTTTCTCCTACAATGAACATTGGACAACATGCCAACCACTAGGTTTCTTGCCAAGGCGAAGGAGAAGTTCTGATTCTTGCATCACGTTCACTCCTGAGCAGTGAGTGGAGATAAGGTCTAGGTTCTGAAGGTGAAAATTGAGGTTGGGTAGAGATGATGGCCTAAAGCCATTGTGGGTGTAATATGCTCAGTGTACGGCCAACTGTCTTGGTGTTGGACTGGAGGTCTGCCCTCAGGCTGTGTCAGACAGGGCTTTAGTGCACAGGCTAGACTGTATAATTTGGGTATGGTCGAGTGGCATGCAGGTTGTTACTCATTTGGCGTTTCTGGTTAGCCCTATAGGGCAACATTTTTCTTCTGGAGGCCAGGCAGTGTGCTGCATTGTGTCTCCAGAATTTCCAAACTGGAGGGGTGTGGCCAGGATTCTGAGGACGGAAGTCTGGGAACACAAGTTAGGCTTAGGTTTCAGGGTGAGGGCCCAGCAGGCACACTCTCAAGTGCTGAATCGAGATCTCATGCTTCTGAATTCAGGGCGAGGATCAGTCTTTGGCTTAGGATGGAGTTTCTGTCCGTGATGGCCCATTTATGAAGGTGTGGGGCATCATGAGGAAATGGAGGTTTTCTCACAGTGTTATTGTGTAATGCTTCAAACCACAAGGATTCATTCTGCGAGACAGTCAAGACAGGTTGGTTGGATTCAGGACGTCCCATAAAGAAGTTCTCCAGAGCAGGGTTCTAAGGATGGATGCCTGGGAAGCCCGCCTCCCATTCTAACTGTCTCCTAGTGTCAAGGAAGGTTTGATCTGCTGGCTCTGGGTGAGCAGCCGAGTGGGCTGATTTGAAATGGACTCTCCTGAGAATGGATCATAATGTAAGTTTGTGTCCTTGGAGACCTTGGGATTGGGCCATGGTGCCAGCGCCCTGAAGGATCCTCCTAACCTGAGGTATTGACACAGCTCCAAAGAGCAAGTTTCCCATGTGGAGATGAGATCTGTTCTGATTGTTTCCTTAGGAAACCCCCATAATCTGATATTGGAAACCAGGCCTCTGAGGAGAGATACCTAGAAACCAAAGCAATGCATCAGAAGTTGGCTCAGGTTGGAGTTTCTGTCCATGATGGCCCCTTTATAAAGGGGAGCATCTCATGAGGCCATGTAGGTTTTCCCACGATATGAGTTGTGAGATGCTCCAATCTGCAAGGATTCCTTCTGTGGGACAGTCAAGACCTTTTGGAAGGCTCCAGGACATCCCATATGGAACAACGCCAGAGCAGGATTCCATGGATGGATGCCTAGAGAGTCTGCTTTGCATTCCAGTTGTCTCCTAGCGACAAGGCAGGTTTGATATTCTGCCTCTGGGGGAGTAATCGACGGGGATGAGTTGAAATGTACTCTCCTGCCGAATGGTCATAATGCGGGTATGTGTCCATGGAGACCTTGGAATAGGGCGGTTGCTCCGGCTACCTGAAGGTTTCTCCTAACTGGAGGCTTTTACAGAGCTCCAAAGGATAAGTTTCCCATGTGAAGACAAGATTTGTTCTGATTGGTATCTCTGGAATCCCCCATATGCTGGTATTGGAAAACAGGCCTCTGAGGAGAGATGCTTAGAAAAAAAAGCAATGGAACCAATTACATTCTAGGGGCCAGTCCAGTTTAATCTTCTTCTCTTGGGTTATCTGTCTACGGGTGAGTTGACGTCGTTGCTCAGCTTGTGAGAGATCGCCCCTCTTTGTCCTGGGTGGCCTACACTATTGGAATGGCCTCTGAGACTTTGGAGGTTTCTCCTTATCTGTAGGGTTGTGGCCAATGGAATGGGAAGAATTTCCTTGGAGAGGGCAGGCACAGTCCTGAGGTGTGGCTCCAGGGGCCTCAGTCTGGAGGGTGTGTGGGACAGGGATGTCAGGATAGAAGTCTGAAAACACAAACTCGGCTTAGGTTTGGGGACGTAGGTATGGCAGGCCCAATCTACAGACTATGAGGAGAATTTTTTGGGCTATGACCTAAGGGTGAGTGTGAACGCTTGCTGAAGCTTATGTCTCTGGATTTTGTGTCAATAGTGGCCGTGGAATGTCGGGCTGGCCTCATGGGCCATGGACGAGTCTTTCTCTCTGGACCCCAATCACTTGGGATGGCGGGTGACTTGGGGCATGGCAGGCCCCATATGCGGGCTCATGGTCCAGCCACTGAGAGGCTTTACTTGAGGACAGGGCTCAAACTGAGGGTCCCAATGTGTGTTTGAGCCCACCGCAGCTCTTAAGCATAGGCAGGGCCTCAGGGACCCTACACTACCCTCAGGGGCCCTACTACTGCCCCTGTAGGCCCTACAGGGGTCCTACACTGAACGTTGGACAAGATGCCAACCACAAGATTCTGGCGAGAGGGAAGGAGGAGTTCTGATTTCTGCATCACGTTCACCCATGGGAAGTGAGTAGAGATAAGGTCTAGGATTCTGTAGCCTGAAAACCGAAGTTGGAAAGAGATGGCGACATAAGGCCATGGCGGTTCAGATGTTCTCAGTGTACTGCAAACTGTCTGGGTGTCGGTTGGGAATTCAGGCCTCAGGTTCTGTCAGACAGGGCATTAGTGCACAGGCTAGACTATATAATTGGTGTACAGTTGAGTGACGTGCAGGTTTATCCTCATTTGAGTTTTCTGGGTAGACCCATAGGGCAATATTTTTCTTCTAGAGGGCAGGCAGAGTGCAGCACTGTGTCATCGGAAATCCCAAAATAGAGGGCGTGTGGTCCAGGAGAGTGAGGACGGAAGTCGGAGAACACTAGCTACGCTTAGGTTTTGGGGTGAGGGCACAGCAGGTACTCTCTGAAGAGCTGAATCAAGATCTCGTGCATCTGAAGTCAAGGCGAAGATCAGCTGTTGGCTCAGGTTGGAGTTTCTTTCCATGATCTGCCTTCATGAAGATTGGGGGCATCATGTGACCTTGGAAGCTTTCCATGATATGAGTTGTTAGGTGGTCCATGCACAAGGACTCCTGTGGGACAGTCGAGACCTGTTGGATGGCTCAAGGATGTCCCATAAGGAACGACGCAAGAGCAGGGTTCTAAGGATGGATGCCTGAAGAGCCCAACTCGCATTTCAATTGTCTCCTAGCGACAAGGCAGGTTCTATCTGCTGACTCTGGAGTAGCAACCGAGGGGGTTTAGTTGAAATGGACTCTCCTGAGGATGGGTCATAATTTGGGATTGTGTCCATGGAGATATTCAAATGGGGCAGTGGCTCCAGTGACCTGAAGTTTTCTCCTAACTGGAGGTTATGACACAGCTCCATAGAGCAAGATTCCCATGTGGAGACGAGATTTTTTCTGATAGGTAGCTCTGGAAACCCCCTTATGCTGGTATTGGAATCCAGGCCTCTGAGGAGAGATGCCTGAAAACAAAAGCAATGGATCCTATTAGGGCCTAGGTGCCTGTCTTGTTCAATATTCTTTTCTATGGATATCTGTCTAAGGTTCTGATTGGAGGTAGTGGCTCAGCTTGTGCCAGAGGGTCCCTGTATGTCCAGGACATCCTACACTATTGGGATGGCCTCAGAGATTTTGGATGATTCTCCTAATCTGTCAGGTTGTGCCAAATGAATGAGCAGAATTCCCTTGGAGAGGGAAGGCACAGTCCTGAGGTGTGGCTCCATGGGGCCCAGCCTTTAGAATGTGTGGGTGAGGACAATGGAGACAGAAGTCTGAAAACACAAACTCGGCTTAGGTTTGGGGACATAGGTATGGCAGGCCCGATCTACAGACCTTGAGAATTTTGGGGGCTCTGAACAAAGGGCAAGTGTGTGGCACTTTTTCAGGTTTTTGTCTCCGGATTTTGTGTCAATGGTGGCCGTGGAATGTCAGGCTGGCCTCATCGACCATGGACGAGTATTTCTCTCTGTGGATTTGGCCAGATTCCAAGTGTTTGGGGTCATTCTTTGGATGGTAGGAGTCCTTACTTTTTTTTTTTCTTTATCTTGGTTTTTTTTTTTTTTTTTTTTTTTACCTTATGTGTCCCACCAAATAGGGATTCCAGAAAAGAGCTCTGAATAAGGTTGACTAGACTTCTCAATCTCTGGCTAGGATTGGGGGAGTAGGGGCATGGCAAGTCCCATATGCAGGCTCTTGGTCCAGCCCCGGAGAGGCTTTACTTGAGGCCAGGGTTCATGCTTAGGGTCCTAATGTGTGTTTGTGCCCATCACAGCCCTCAAGCATGTCTGAGGCCTCATTGGCCATGCTGGGTTCTCATATACTGAACGTTGGACAACATGCCAACCACAAGGTTTCTGGTCATGAGGAAGGTGAAGTTCTGATTTCTGCATCACGTACATCACTTAGTTGTGAGTGGAGATAATGTCTAGGTTCTGAAGCCTGAAGACCAAGGTTGGGAAGAGATGATGACCTAAGGCCATGGCATGTTCGATGTGTTCAGTGTGAGGCCAGGTGTCTGGGTGTCGGTCACGAGGTCTGGGGTCAGGCTGTGTCAGACAGGGCATTAGTGCCCAGGCTAGACTGTATAATTGGGGTACAGTCTAGAGAATTGCAGGTTGATCCTCATTTGATGTTTCTGGGTAGACCCCTAGGGCAAAGTCTCTCTTCTGGAGGGCAGGCAGAGTGCTGCATTTTGTCTCCAGAATTCCCAAAGTGGAAGGCTTGTGGGCCAGGAGTGTGAGGATGGAAGTCTGAGAACGCGAGCTGGCTTAGGTTTTGGGGCGAGGGCAAGGCAGGCACACTCTGCAGAGCTGAATTGAGATCTCATGCATCTGAGGTCAGGGCGAGGATCAGACGGGAGTTTCTGTCCATGATGTCCTCTACCTGAAGGTGGAGGCATCACGAGGCCATGGAGGTTTTCCCACGGTGCGAGTGTGTGATGCTGCAAACCACAAGGATTCCTTCTGCAGGACAGTTGAGACCTGTTGAATGGATCAAGGACACCCCATTAGGAATTTCTCCAGAGCAGAGTTCTAACATGGATACCTGGGCAACGAACTCGCATTCCAATTGTCTCCTAGTGACAAAGCAGGTTTGATCTGCTGGCACTGGGTGAGCAACCGCCAGGTTTGTGTTGAAATGGACTCTCCTGAGGATGGGTCATAATGTGGGATTGTGTCCATTGAGACATTGGAATGGGGCGGTGGCTCCAGTGACGTGAAATTTTCTCCTAACTGGAGGTTTTGACACAGTTCCATATAGCATGATTCCCATGTGGCATGCGATTTGTTCTGATTGGTAGCTCCAGAAACCCCCATGTGCTGGTATTGGAATCCAGGCCTCTGAGGAGAGATACATGAAAACAAAAGCAATGAATTCGTTTAGGGCCTAGGTGCCTGTCCTCTTCAATCTTCTTTTCTATGGATATCTATCTACAGGTCTGATTGGAGGTAGTGGCTCAGCTTGTGGCAGATGGTCCCTGTTTGTCCCGGACATCCTACAATATTGGGGTGGCCTCGGGGACTTCGGATGTTTCTCCTAATCTGTCAGGTTGTGCCAAAGGAATGAGCAGAATTCCCATGGAGAGGGCAGGCACAGTCCTGAGGTGTGGCTCCATGGGGCCAAGCCTTGAGGGTGTGTGGGCCAGGACAATGGAGACAGAAGTCTGAAAACACAAACTTGGCTTAGGTTTGGGGACATAGGTATGGCAGGCCCGATCTACAGACCGTGAGAATTTTTCAGGCTTTGAACAAAGGGCGAGTGTGTGGCGCTTTTTCAGGCTTTTGTCTCCGGATTTTGTGTCAATGGTGGCCGTGGAATGTCAGGATGGCCTCATCAGCCATGGACGAGTATTTCTCTCTGTGAATTTGGCCCAATTCCAAGTGTTTGCGGTCATTCTTTGGACGGTAGGCGTCCTATCTCTATTTTTTTTTAACCTCATGTGTCCCACCAAGGAGGGATTCTAGAGAAGAGATCTGAGTAGGGGTGACTAGACTTCTCAAGCACTGGTTAAGGTTTGGGGAGTAGGGGCATGGTAATCTCCATATGTGGGCTCTTGGTCCAGCCCCGGAGAGGCTTTACTTGAGGCCAGGGTTCATGCTTAGGGTCCTAATGTGTGTTTGTGCCCATCGCAGCCCTCAAGCATGTCTGAGGCCTCATGGGCCATGCTGGTTTCTCCTACACTGCACGTTGGACAACATCCCAACCACAGGGTTTCTGGTCATGGGGAAGGAGGAGTTCTGATTTCTGCATCACGTACACGGCATGGCAGTGAGTAGAGATAAGGTCTAGATTCTGAAGCCTGAAAACCGAAGTTGGTAAGAGATGACGACCTAAGGCCATGGTGGGTCCGTTGCACTTAGTGTGCGGCCAGATGTCTGTGTCCATCATGAGGTCTGGGCTCAGGCTGTGTCAGGCAGGGCATTAGTCCCCAGGCTAGACTGTATAATTGGGGTACAGTCGAGTGATGTGAAGGTTGGTCCTCATTTGGGGTTTCTGGTTGGCCCCATAGGGCAAAGATTTTCTTCTGGAGGGCAGGCAGAGTGCTGCATTCTGGCTCCAGAATTGCCAACTTCAGGGCTTGTGGGCCAGGTGTTTTTGGACAGAAGTCTGAGAACACAAGTTCAGCTTAGAATTCGCAGCGGTGACATGGCAGGCACACTCTACAGACCTGAAATGAGATCTCGTGCATCTGAAGTCAGGGCGAGGATCAGATGTTGGCTTAGGTTGGAGTTTCTGTACATGATGTCCCCTTCATGAAGATGGGGGGGCATCAGGAAACCATGGAAGATTTCCAACTTTGTGAGTGTGTGATGCTCCAAACCACAAGGATTCCGTCAGCGGGACAGTCACGACCTTTTGGATGGATCAAGGACGTCCCATAAGAAATGCTCCAAAGCACAGTTCTAATGATGGATGCCTGGGCAGTCCAACTTGCATTCCAGTTGTGTCCTAGTGAAAAGGAGGATTCGATCTGCTGTCACTGGGGGAACAACCGAGGGGGCTGAATTGAAATGCACTCTCATGAGGATCAGTCATGATGTGGATTTGTGTCCATGGATCCCTTGGAATGGGGCAGTGGCTCTGTTGCCCTGAAGAATTCTCCTAACCTGAGGTTTTGATGCAGCTCCAAAGAGCAAGTTTCCCATGTAGAGACGAGATTTGTTCTGAAACCCCCACAACCTGGTATTGGAAACCAAGCATCTGGGGAACAATGCCTGGAATCCAAAGCAATGGATCTGATTACGGTCTAGGGGCCTGTCCTTTTCAATATTCTCCTCTGAGTGTCTCTGTCTAAGATTCAGAATGGAGGTCACTGCTCAGCTTGTGTCAGATCACCCATGTTTGTTGGGGGAGGCCAACACTATTGGACTGGTCTTGGGAATTGGAGGTTTCTCCTAATCTGTAAGGTTGTGGCAAATGAAACGGGCAGAGTTCCCTTGGAGAGCACTGGCACAGTCCTTAGGTGTGACACCACCTTTCTGGGTGTCATCCAGGAGGTCCAGGCTCAGGCTGTGTCAGACAGGGCATTAGTGCCAAGCTTAGACTGTATAATTGGAGTAAAGTTGAGTGGCATGCAGGTTGATCCTCATTTGGCGTTTCTGGGTAGCCCCAGGGGCAACGTTTTTCTTCTGGAGGGAAGGAAGAGTGCTGCATTGTGGCGACGGAATTCTCACACTGGAGGGCTTGTGGGCCAGAATTGTGAGGAAGGAAGTGTGAGAACACAAGCTAGGCTTAGGTTTTGGGTCAAGATCATGGCAGGCACACTCTGTAGAGATAAATCTAAATCTCATGCATCTGAAGTCAGGGCGAGGATCAGACGTAGGCTCAGGTTGAAGTTTCTGTTCAGGATGGCCCCTTCATGATGGTGGGGGGCATCATGGGGCTATGGAGACTTTCCCACGATTGGCATTGTATGTTGCTCCAATCGGCAAGGATTCCTTCTACAGGACAGTCGAGACCGGTCATATTGCTCCAGGACGTCCCATGCGGAACCACGGCAGTGCAGGGTTCTAAGGATGGATTCCTGGAGTGCCCGCCTCACATTCCTATTGTCTCCTAGTGACAAGGCAGGTTCGATCTGCTTCTTTTGGGGAGCAACCAAAGGGGATGTGTTGAAATGGACTCGCCTGCGGATGGGTCATAATGTGGGTTTGTGTCCATGGAGACCTTGGAATGGGGTGTTGGCTGCTGGGACCTGAAGGTTTCCCTTAACTGGAGGTTGTGACACAGCTCCAAAATGCATGTTTCCCATGTGGAAATGAGATTTGTTCAGACTGGTACCTCCAGAAGAACACATAAGCTGGTATTGGAAACCAGGCCTCTGAGGAGAGATGCCTGGAATCAAAAGCAATGGATCTGATTAGGGCTTAGGTGCCTGTCCGGTTCAATCTTCTTCTCTGGGGTTATCTGTCTATGGGTCTGAGTTGAGGTAGTTGCTCATCTTGGGACAGATCACCCTGTTTGCCCTGAGTGGCCAACACTATTGGGATGGCCTCAGGGACGTTGGAGTGTTCTCCTAATCTTTAGGGTTGTGGCCAATGGAATGGGCAGAATTTGCTTGGAGAAGGCAGGCACAGTCCTGAGGCATGGCTCCAGGGGACCCAGCCTGGAGGGTGTGTGGGCCAGGACAGTGGGGACAGAAATCTGAAAACCCAAACTCAGCTTAGGTTTGGGGACGTAGGTATGACAGGCCTGTGAGGAGAATTTTTCAGGCTATGAACAAAGGGCAAGTGTGAGGCATATCTCCAGGCTTTTGTCTCTAGATTTTGTGTCAATGGTGGCCATGGAATGACGGGATGGCCTCTTTGGCCATGGATGATTCTTTCTCTTTTAAGATTTGGTCAGATCCCAAGTTTTGGGGCTCATTCAGGGGATGGAGGAGACCCTTTGATATTTTTTTCCTCAGGGGTTCCAGAGCAGAGACCTGAATAGGGGTGACTAGACCTCTCAACCTCTCATTAATATTGGGGGACTAGGGATGGCAATGCGGGTTCTTGGTCCAGCCCCTGAGAGGCTTTACTTGAGGACAGGGCTCACACTGAGGGTCCCAATGTGTTTGTGCCCATTGCGGTTCTCAAGCATGGGCGGGGACTCATGGGCTACACTGGATTCTCCTACACTGAACGTTGGAAAACATGCCAACCACAAGGTTTCTTGCCTTGAGGAAGAAGGAGTTTCATTTCTGCATCACGTTCACCCCTGGGTAGTGAGTATATATAAGGTCTAGGTTCTGAAGCCTGAAAACCAAGGTTGAAAAGAGATGATGACCTAAAGCCATGGCGGGTCTGATGTGCTCAGTGTACAGCCAGCTGTCTGGGTGTCGGTTGAAAATTCAGACCTCAGGCTGTGCAAGACAGGGCATTAACGCCGAAGCGAAACTGTATAATTGGGGTAGAGTCAAGTGGCATGCAGGTTGATCCTCATTTGGTGTTTCTGGTTATCCCCATAGGACAACGTTTCTCTTCTGGAGGGCAGTCAGAGTGCTGCATTGTGTCTCTCCAGAATTCCCTAACTGGAGGGCTGGTGGGCTCGGAGTGTGAGGACGAAGTCTGAGAACAATAGCTAGGTTTTGCTTCGGGGCGGGGTTTCGGCAGGCACACTCTGCAGAGTTGAATCAAGATTTCGTGCATCTGAAGTCAGGGCGAGGATTAGACGTTGGCTCAGGTTGGAGTTTCTGTCCAAGATGGCTCTTTCATGAAGGGGACAGTGCACCACGAGGCCACAGAGCTTTTCCCATGATGGGAGTTGTGAGGTGCTCCAAAGCGCAAGGATTCCTTCTGCAGGACAGCTGTGACCTGTTGGATGGCTCCAGGACGTCCCATATGGAATTACTTCAGAGTAGTTTTCTACAGATGGATGCCTAGCCAGTCCGCCTCACATTCCAATTGTCTCCTAGTGACAAGATAGGTTCGATCTGCTGGCTCTAGGGGAGCACCCAAGGGCACTGAGTTGAAAAAGACTCTCCTGCAGATGGGTCCTAATGTGGGATTGTGTCCATGGAGACCTTGGAATGAGGTGGTGGCACCGGGGCTCTGAAGGATTTTCCTAGCCGGAGGTTTTGACACAGCTTGAAAGAGCACGTTTCCCATGTGGAGAAGACATTTGTTCTGACTGATGCCTCAGGAAACCCCCATATGGTGGTATTGAAAACCAGGTCTCTGAGCTTCTGACATAGCTCCTCGAGCAAGTTTCCAATGTGCAGACAAGACTTGCTCTGAAGGAGCCTATGGAAACCCCATAGGCTGGTATTGGAAATCAGGCCTCTGAGAAGAGATGCCTGGAAACCAAAGCAATGGATCTGATTAGGGCCTAGGGGCCTGTCCAGTTCAATGTTCTTCTCTGGGGACATCTGTCTCCGAGTCTGTGTGGAGCTAGTTGCTCAGCTAGTGTCAGATCACCCCTGTTTGTTCCGAGCAGCCTACAATATTGGGATGGTCCCAGGGACATTGGAGATTTCTCCTGATTATATGGTTGTGGCCAATGGAATATGAAGAATTCCCTTTGAGAGGGCAGGAACAATACTGATGTGTGGTTCCAGGGGCCCTAGCATGGAGGGTGTGTGTTTTCACACAACTGTCCAAACAGCCCTGGCCTACACAACCTACAGGCTCAGGCCCCTGGAGCCAAACCTGAGGACTGTACTTGTCCTCTCAGAGGGAATTGTGTGTGCCCATTCCAATGGCCACAACCCTTCTAATAGGATAAACTTCCAAAGTCCCTGATCCATCTCAATAGTGGTGGCTTCCCAGGAAAAACAGGGGTAATCTGAGCCCAACTGAGCACCTACCTGTACTCAGACCCATAGACAGATGTCCCCAGAGGTATGAAGGAAAGAACAGGCGCCTAGGCACTAATCAGTTCCATTGCTTTGGTTTCCAGGCATCTCTCCTCAGAGGCCTGGATTTCAAAAGCAGCATATAGCTGTTTCTTGACTCACCCATCTGAAAACATCTCATCTACACATGGGAAACTTGCACGTAGGGGCTGTGTCAAAGCCTCTGTTTAGGAGAACCCTTTAGGGCCCCAGTGCCACCGCTTCATTCCAAGGTCTCCATAGACACAAAAGCACATTAGGACCGATCCCCAGGGGTGTCCATTTCAACTCAGCGTCCACGGTTGCTCCCCACAGATCCAGGAGATCTAACCTGTCTTGTTGCTAGGAGACAATTGAAATGCGAGGTGGGCTACCCATCCATCCATCCTTAGAACCCTGCTCAGAATCATTGGCCTGGAGCCAAACAACAGGTCTCAATTGTCCTGCAGAAGACTCTCTGCAGTTTGGAGCTTCTCACAACTCCCATCGTGGGAAAACCCCCATGGCCTCGTGATCCCCCCCCCATTCATGAAGGGGCCATCAGGGACAGAAACTCCAACCTGAGCGATCGTCTGATCCTCGCCCTGACTTCAGATGCACGAGATCTCGATTCAGGTCTGTTGAAGGTGCCTGCCATGGCCTCACCCAGAAACCTAAGCCTAGCTTGTGTTCTAAGACTTTTGTCGTCAGACTACTGGCCCACAAGCCCTCCAGTTTGGCAATCCAGAACTACAATGCAGCAATCTGCCGGCCCTCCAGAAGAAAAACATTGTCCTCTGGGGCTACCCAGTAACCCCAAATAAGAATCAACCTGCACCGACATTGGATGTACTCCAAATACATAGGCTGACCAGGGCACTAATGCCCTTTCTGACACAGCCTGAGCCTGGACCCCGTGGACCCACCCAGACAGCTAGCCGCACACTGAGCACATCAAGCCGCCATGGCCTTAGGTCGTCATCTCTTCCCAACCTCGGTTTTCAGGTTTCAGAACCTAGACCTTATCTCCAATCACTGCCCAGGGTTGAGGTGATGCAGAAATCAGAACTCCTTCCCCATGGCAAGAAACCTTGTGGTTGGCATGTTGTCCAACGTTCAGTGTAGTTGAAACCAGTGTGGCCCATGAGGCCCCGCTTATGCTCGTGGGCCACATTGTTCACAAACACACATTGTGACGCTCAGGCTGAGCCCAGTCCTCAAGTAAGGCCACTCAGTGGCTGGATGAAGAGATAGCATATTGGGCTTGCCATGCCCCTAGGCCCCAATTTTTAACCATAGTTCCGGTTGTCCCTTCAGTCTTCCCCACGGCTTTGCTTTGGAATTCCTCTTTGGTGGGACACCTGAGGTAACAAACCTGAAATGAGTCCTCCCATCCCACAGATTGACGAAAAGCAATTGGGAATCGGGCCAAATCCTCAGAGAGGAAGATTCGCCCATGGCCCATGAGGCCCTCCCGACATTCCACGGCCATCGCTGATACAAAATCCAGAGACAAAAGCCTGAGCAAGCGCCTCAGACTCGCACTTTCTTCATATCCTGAAGAGTTCTTCTCATGGTTTGTCGATCGGGCCTGCCATACCTACGTCCCCAAACCTAAGCTGAGTTTGTGTTTTCAGTCTTCTGTCATCAAAGTCTTGGGCCACACACCCTCCAGGCTGGGAGCCTGTAGCCACACATTAGGACTGTGCCTACCAATCCATGGGAATTCTGCCCATTCCATGGTCCAAAATCGTACAAATTAGGAGAAACCTCCAAAGTCCCTGAGGCCATCCCAATAGTGTAGGTCGCCCGGAACAAACAAGGGCTGTCTGACACCAGCTGATAATCGACCTCCATTCATACCATAGATGGATGTCCCCAGAGAAGAAGATTGAACCAGACAGGACTCTAGGCCATAATAGGATCCATTGCTTTGGGTTACAGGCATGTGTCCTCAAAAGCCTGATTCCAATACGAGCATAGGGGTTTTCCTGAGGCACCCATCAGAACTCATCTCGTCTCCACAAGGAAACCTGTGCATGGGAGCCATGTCCAAAGCTTAGGAGAGTACTTCAGGGTCCCGGTGCCACCGCCCCATTCCAAGGCCCTCATGGACACATTAGGACCCATCCTCAGGAAAGTCCATTTCAACTCAGCCACCCCGGTTGCTCCGGTAGAGCCATCAGATCAAAACTGTCTTGTTGCTAGGAGACAATTGGAATGCGAGGCGGGCTTTCCAGGCATCCATCCGCGAATGGTGCTCTAGAGTATTTCCATATGGGATGTCCTGGAGCTGTCCAACAGGTCTCAATTGTCCCGCAGAAGGAATCCTTGAAGGGGGCATCCCACAACTCCCAACGTGGGAAAACCTCAATGGCCTCGAGATTCCGCTCCCTTCATGAAGCGGCCGTCATGCTCAGAAACTCCCACCTGAGCCAACGTCTGATCGTCGCCCTGACTTCACATGGATGAGATATTGGTTCAGATCTGCAGGGGGTACCTGCTGTGCCTTTGCCCTGAAACCCAAGTCTAGCTTGTCTTCTCACACTTCCGTCCTCACACTCCTGGCCCCGAAGTCCTAAAATTTGGCAATTCCGGGCCCACAATGCAGCACTCTGCCGGCCCTCTAGAAAAAAAAAAAAATATTGCCTCATGAGCTACCCAGGCACCTTAAATGAGGATAAACCTACACAGCACTCGACCTTACCCAAATTATATAGTCTAACCTGGGCACTAATGCACTGTCGAACACAACCTGAGCCTGGACCTCCTGACCAACACCCAGAAAGCTGACCGCACACTGAGCACATAAAACCCGCCATGGCCTTAGGTCATCATCTCTTCCCTACCTCAGTTTTCAGGCTTCAGAACGGAGACCGTATCTCCAATCACTGCCCAGGGGTGAATGTGATGCAGAAATCAGTACTCCTCCTTACACATGGCAAGAACCCTTGTTGTTGGCACGTTGTCCAACGTTCAGTGTAGGAGAAACCAGCATTTACCCTGAGGCCCTGCCCATTCTTAAGTGCGACGAGGGCATACACACGCATTGTGACCCTCAGCATGAGTCCTGTCCTCTATTAAGTCCTCTCAGTGGCTGGATCATTAGATGTCATAATGGGCTTGACATGTCCCTAGGCCCCAATTTTTAACCAGATTTCTGATTGTCCAGTCGCCCCTCCCTAGGGCTCTACTCTGGAATCCCTCATTTAGTGGGACACCTGAGGTTAAAAAAGAAAACAACAACAACAACAACAACAAAAAAAACGGACATCTTCCAGCCCACAGAATGACCCGAAACTCTTTGGACGGGGCCAAACCACCAGAGAGTAAGACTCGTCCATTTCCCATGAAGTCACCCAGAAATTCCACGACCATGAGTGACACGATATCCAGAGACAAAAACATGAGCAGGAGCCTCACACTCGCCCTTCTTTCAAATCCAGAAGAGTTCTCCTCATGGTCTGTAGATCAGTCCTGCCATACCTAACACCCGAAACATAAGCCGAGTTTGTGTTTTCAGACAACTGTCCAAACAGCCCTGGCCTACACAACCTACAGGCTCAGAACCCTGGAGCCAAACCTGAGGACTGTACTTGCTCTCTCCAAGGGAATTTTGTGTGCACATTCCAATGGCCACAACCCTTCTAATAGGATAAACCTCCAAAGTCCCTGATCCATCTCAATAGTGGTGGCTTCCCAGGAAAAACAGGGGCAATCTGAGCCCAACTGAGCACCTACCTGCACTCAGACCCATAGACAGATGTCCCCAGAGGTAAAAAGGAAAGAACAGGCCCCTAGGCACTAATCAGATCCATTGCTTTGGTTTCCAGGCATCTCTCCTCAGAGGCCTGGATTTCAAAAGCAGCATATAGCTGTTTCTTGACTCACCCATCAGAAAACATCTCATCTATACATGGGAAACTTGCACGTTGGAGCTGTGTCAAAGCCTCTGTTTAGGAGAACCATTTAGGGCACAGTGCCACCGCTTCATTCCAAGGTCACCATAGACAACAAAGCTCATTAGGACCCATCCTTAGGGGTGTCCATTTCAACTCAGCGTCCTCGGTTGCTCCCCACAGATCCAGGAGATCTAACCTGTCTTGTTGCTAGGAGACAATTGGAATGCGAGGTGGGCTACGCAGCCATCCATCCTTAGAACCCTGCTCAGAATCATTGGCCTGAAACCAAGCAACAGGTCTCAATTGACCTGCAGAAGACTCTCTGCAGTTTGGAGCTTTTCACAACTCCCATCGTGGGAAAACACCCATGGCCTCGTGATGCCCCCCCCCATTCATGAATGGGCCATCAGGGACAGAAACTCCAACCTGAGCGATCGTCTGATCCTCGCCCTGACTTCAGATGCACGAGATCTCGATTCAGGTCTGTAGATTGTGCCTGCCATGGCCTCACCCAGAAACCTAAGCCTAGCTTGTGTTCTCAGACTTTTGTCGTCAGACTACTGGCCCACAAGCCCACCAGTTTAGCAATCCAGAACTACAATGCAGCACTCTGCCTGCCCTCCAGAAGAAAAACATTGTCCTCTGGGGCTACCCAGTAACCCCAAATGAGGATTAACCTGCACCGACCTTGGCTGTACCCCAAATACATAGGCTGACAAAAGCACTAATGCCCTTTCTGACACAGCCTGAGCCTGGACTCCCTGGCCCGTCCCAGACAGCTGGCTGCACACTGAGCACATCGAGCCTCCGTGGCCTTAGTTCTTCATCTCTTCCCAACCTCGGTTTCCAGGTTTCAGAACCTAGACCTTATCTCCAATCACTGCACAAAGTGGAAGGTGATGCAGAAATCAGAACTCCTTCCCCATGGCAAGAAACCTTGTGGTTGGCATGTTGTCCAACGTTCAGTGTGGTTGAAACCAGTGTGGCCCATGTGGCCCCGCCCATGCTCGCAAGCCACATTGGTCACAAACACACATTGTGACCCTCAGGCTGAGCCCAGTCCTCAAGTAAGGCCACTCAGTGGTAGGATGAAGAGATAGCATATTGGGCTTGCCATGCCCCTAGGCCCCAATTTTTAACCATAGTTCGGGTTGTCCCTTCAGTCTTCCCCACGGCTTGGCTTTTGAATTCCTCTTTTGGTGGTACACCTGAGGTAACAAAACTGAAATGAGACCTCCCATCCCAGAGATTGACGAAAAGCAATTGGGAATCAGGCCAAATCCTCAGAGAGGAAGATTCGTCCATGGCCCATGAGGCCTGCCCGACATTCCACGTCCATCGCTGATACAAAATCCAGAGACAAAAGCCTGAGCAAGCGACTCATACTGGCACTTTCTTCATATCCTGAACAATTCTTCTCATGGTTTGTAGATTGGGCCTGGGATACCTACGTCCCCAAACCTAAGCTGAGTTTGTTTTCAGACAACTGTCCAAACAGCCCTGGCCTACACAACCTACAGGCTCAGGCCCCTGGAGCCGAACCTGAGGACTGTACTTGCCCTCTCCAAGGGAATTGTTTGTGCCCATTCCAATGGCCACAACCCTTCTAATAGGATAAACCTCCAAAGTCCCTGATCCATCTCAATAGTGGTGGCTTCCCAGGAAAAACAGGGGCAATCTGAGCACTACAGAGCACCTACCTGCACTCAGACCCATAGAGAGATGTTCCAGAGGTAAAAAGGAAAGAACAGGCCCCTAGGCACTAATCAGATCCATTGCTTTCGTTTCCAGGCATCTCTCATCAGAGGCCTGGAATTCAAAAGCAGCATATAGCTGTTTCTTGACTCACCCAACAGAAAACATCTCATCTACACATGGGATACTTGCACGTTGGAGCTGTGACAAAGCCTCTGTTTAGTACAACTCTTTAGGGCCCAAGTGCCAACGCTTCATTCCAAGGTCTCCATAGACACAAAAGCACATTAGGACCCATGCCCAGGGGTGTGCATTTCAATGCAGTGTCCTCGGTTGCTCCCCACAGATCCAGGAGATCTAACCTGTCTTGTTGCTAAGAGACAATTTGAATGCGAGGTGGGCTACCCAGCCATCCATCCTTAGAACCCTGCTCAGAATCATTGGCCTGGAGCCAAACAACAGGTCTCAATTGTCCTGCAGAAGACTCTCTGCAGTTTGGAGCTTCTCACAACTCCCATCGTGGGAAAACCCCCATGGCCTCGTGATCCCCCCCCCCATTCATGAAGGGGCCATCAGGGACAGAAACTCCAACCTGAGCGATCGTCTGATCCTCGCCCTGACTTCAGATGCATGAGATCTCGATGCAGGTCTGTAGATTGTGCCTGCCATGGCCTCACCCAGAAACCTAAGCCTAGCTTGTGTTCTCAAACTTTTGTCGTCAGACTACTGGCCCACAAGCCCTCCAGTTTGGCAATCCAGAACTACAATGCAGCACTCTTCCGGCCCTCCAGAACAAAAACATTGTCCTCTAGGGCTACCCAGTAACCCCAAATGAGGATCAAGCTGTACCGACCTTGGCTGTACCCCAAACACATAGGCTGACCAGGGCACTAATGCCCTTTCTGACACAGCCTGAGCCTGGACTCCCTGGCCCGTCCCAGACAGCTGGCCGCACACTGAGCACATCGAGCCGCCATGGCCTTAGGTCATCATCTCTTCCCAACCTCGGATTTCAGGCTTTAGATTCTAGACCTTACCTCCAATCACTGCCCAGGGTTGAACGGGATGCAGAAATCAGAACTCCTTCCCCATGGCAAGATACCTTGTGGTTGGCATGTTGTCCAACTTTCAGTGTAGTTGAATCCAGTGTTGCCCATGAGGCCCCGCCATGCTCGGAGGCTACATTGGTCACAAACACACATTGTGACACTCAGCCTGACCAAAGTCCTCAAGTAAGGCCTCTCAGTGGCTGGATGAAGACATAGCATATTGGGCTTGCCATGCCCCTAGTCCCCAATTTTGAACCATAGTTCTGGTGGTCCCTTCAGTCTTCCCCACGGCTTTGCTTGGAATTCCTCTTTTCGTGGGACACCTGAGGTAACAAAACTGAAAGGAGTCCTCCCATCCCACAGTTTGACGAAAAAAAATTGGGAATCGGGCGAAATCCTCATAGAGGTAGATTCGTCCATGGCCCATGAAGCATCCCCGACATTCTACGGCCATTGCTAATACAAATTCCAGAGACAAATGCCTGAGCAAGCGCCTCAGACTCGCTCTATATTCAAATCTTCATGAGTTCTTCTCATTGTTTGTATATTGGGCCTGCCATACCGACGTCCCCAAAAAAAGCTGAGTTTGTGTATCGGAATCACAATCAGAACTCTGCCTTCCACATGGCTGTAATGCTTGTTCTTCACATGGAGTCAACCTTCAAGTGGGGAACCCTTCATGGCCCCTGATGCAACGCCAAAACATGAATGCTGCTTGGGCACAAATTCACACTGTGACCCTAGCATGAGCCCCATGTCAAAGAAAGGCCTGTCAGGTTCGAGACGAAGATCCTGCATATAGTCCCTGCCATGCCCATAGGCACCCAAAACTAACTAGATGGTGTGTATTCCAGTTGAAGGAACACACTGCTGTGCTCTAGAGTCCCTCTCCTGGGAGGTCCTTTGTGGCAGAAAACAGTACTCTTCACTTCCCACAGAATGAACCCAAACACTTGGGAGCTTGGACAATCCCCCGAGAGGAAGGCTCTTCCTCGGCCCCTGAGGCAACCCCTACCCTGACTGGACACTGTGAACGCAACACCCAGAGACAAAAGCCTGAGCAACTGCCTCCCACTTGCCCTCCTTTGATATCCAGAGAATCTCCCCTCACGGACTGGAGATCAGGCCTGCCATTACCTTGGCCCCTTCCTGAGCCAAGTTTGCTTTTTCAGACATCAGTCCCCACAGCCCTGGCAAACACAGCCTCTAGGCTGGGTCCTCTGGAGCCATACCACAGGACCGTGCCTGCTCTCTCCTGGCAAACTGTGTCCATTCCTTTGGCCACACACCTCCAGAATATGAGAAACCTCAAGGCCTCCGAGGACATCCCACTACTGGGAGCCTCCCCGGACACACAGGGGCTTTCGGACACAAGCGGAGCTGCTACCTCCATGAAGGCATGCACACAGATGTCAACAGAGATAGAAGGTTGAGCCGGACAGGCCCTTAGGCCATAATCTCAACTCTTGCTTTGGGTTCCAGGTGTTACTCCTCAGAAACTTTGGTTCGAAGAACAGGATATGGGGCTTTCCTGAGGCACTGAACAGAACTCCTCTCGTCTCCACATGGGGAGCTTTCTTACTGGGGATGTATCAAACCCTTCAGGTAGTGCCCAAGCAGCACTTGAGTGCTGATTGGGAACAAATTCACACTGTGACCCTCAGCATGAGCCCCATGTCAAAGACAGGCCTGTCAGGGCCTGGACAAAGAGCCCGCATATGGGGCTTGCCAAGCCCCTATGCACCCAATCCTCACCAGGGTTTGAGATTTCAGTCGCCCCGCCCGTACCTGGGGCTCTGTTCTGGAATCCCTTTCTTGGAGAGACACATGAGCCAGACAACACGACTCCACCCTTCCCACAAAATGACCCCAATCTTGGAAGATGGGACAAATCCCCAGAGAGGGATACTCGTCCACAGTCCCTGAGGCCACCCCTCAAATTCACGGCTATCCCGGACACAGCATCCAGAGACAAAAGCCTGAAGGAACGCCTCCCACTCGCCCTTGTTTCAGAGGCCCAGGAGTTCCCTCTCGGGCTGTACATCCGGCCTGCCATACCCTAGGCACCACTCATAAGCTGACTTTGTGTTTTCAGACTTCTGTGCCCACAACCTGTACCCACACACCTCCAGGCTAGGGCCTCTGGAGCCACAGCGAAAGATTGTGCCTGCCCTCTCCAAAAAAAGTGTGCCCAATCCATTGACCACAAACCTACAGGTTAGGGAAAAGCTCCAAGGCCCTGAGGCCATCAATAGTGTAGGCCACCCTGGACTAAGAGGGGCTCTCTGACACCAGCGGAGCAACTATCTCCACTTAGACTCTCAGACAGTGTCCCCAGAGACAGAAGGTTGAAATGGACAGGCCCCCAGGCCCTAATCTGAACCTTAGCTTTGGTTTCCATGTGTCCGTCCTCAGAGGACTGTTTTCATAGACCAGCACACGGGGCTTTTCCGAGGCACCAAACCAAACCTCTCTCTCCACATGGGGAGATTTCTTACTGGGGATGTAACAAACCCTTCAGGTAGGAGAGTTCCACAGGGCCACTGAACAACCAGCACATTCAAAGGTCTCCATGGACCCAAACGCACATTATGACGCATCCTCAGGAGAGGCCATTTCAACTCAGCCCCCTGGGTAGCGTAACCCAGAGGCAGCAGATCAAACATATCTTTTCGCTAATGGCCAATGGGAATGCGAGGCATGCTGTACAGGGATCCATCCTTCGAACCCTGCTCTCCAGTCCTTCCGTATGGTATGTCCTGGAGCCATGCAACAGGACTCGAATGTCCCACAGAAGGAAACCTTGTGGTTTGGGGCAACCTCCAAACTCAGCGTGGGAAAACTTCCTTGGCCTCATGAGGCCCCCGCTTCATGAAGGTGCCATCATGGACACATACTCCAGCCTCAGCCAACGTCTGATCCTCAGCCTGACTTCAGATGCAGGAGATTTTGATTCAGCCTCTGCAGAGTGGGTCTGATCTGCCCTTGGCTCCAATCCTCACCCTAGCTTGTTATTTCAGACTTCTGTCCTCACACTCCTGGCCCACAAGCCCTCCCTACTGGGAATTCTGGGGCCACAAAGAAGCACTCTGCCGGCCTCCCAGGAGAAAAACATTGTCTATGGTGCTGCCCAGAAACCCCAAATGAGGATCAAACTTCTTGGCCCTCAGCAACACCCCCATTGCATAGGCTACCTTAAACAGTGATGCTCTGTCACAAATAGCCTGAGCCCAGACCTTCCAACAGACACCGACACAGCTGGCTGCACACCCAGCACATTGGACCCGCCACTGCCTTAGGCCACCATCCATTCCCAACCTGGGTTTTCAGTCATCGGAACCTAGACCTTATCTCCAATCCCTGCAAAGGGGGGAACCTGATGCACAAATCAGAACCCCTCCTTCCCCATGGCAAGAAAACTTGCTGCTGGCAGTGAGTCAAACCTTCAGTGTAGGAGAAAACGGCATGGCCCATGAGGCAACGCCCAAGCGTTAGGGCCGCCTTGGGGACAAACACACATTGTGACCCTCAGCGTGAGTACCTTATTCAAGTAACGCCTCTCAGTGACTGGACCATGAGCCCGCATATGTGGCTTGCCATGCCCATAGGCACCCAGGATTAACTAGATGGTGTGCATTCCAGTTGAGGGAACCCACTGCTGTGCTCTAGAGTCCCTCTCCTGGGCGGTCCCCTGTGGCAGAAAACAGTACTCTTCCCTTCCCACAGAATGAATCCAAACACTTGGGAGCTTGCACAATCCCCCGATAGGAAGGCTCTTCCTCGGCCTCTGAGACAACCCCTACCCTGACCGGACACTGTGAACGCAACACCCAGAGACAAAATCCTGAGTGACTGCCTCCCACTTGCCCTCCTTTGATATCCAGAGGATCTCCCCTCACGGACTGGAGATCAGTCCTGCCATTACCTTGGCCACTAGCTGAGCCAAGTTTGCTTTTTCAGACATCTGTCCCCACAGCCCTGGCAAACACAACCTCTAGGCTGGGTCCTCTGGAGCAATACCACAGGACCGTGCCTGCTCTCTCCTGGGAAACTGTGTCCATTCCTTTGGACACACACCTCCAGAATATGAGAAACCTCAAGGCCCCCGAGGACATCCCACTACTGGTAGGCTCCCTGGACACACAGGGTCATTTGGACACAAGCTGAGCAGCTACCTCCATGAAGGCATGCACACAGATGTCAACAGAGATAGAAGGTTGAGCCGGACAGGCCCTTAGGCCGTAATCTCAACTCTTGCTTTGGTTTCCAGGTGTTACTCCTCAGAGGCTTTGGTTCGAAGAACAGGATATGGGGCTTTCCTGAGGAACTGAACAGAACTCCTCTCGTCTTCACATGGGAAGCTTCCTTGTTGATGCTGTGTCAAACACCTCAGTTTGGAAAACTCTGCAGAGTCCCTGAGCCACCTCCACATTCCAAGGTCTCCCAGGCCACAAAGCCACAGTAGGACTCATCTTCAGGAGAGTCCATTTCAACTCTCCACTCTGGGTAGCTCACCCAGGAGCCCGCAGATTGAGCCTGCCTTGTCCTTACTAAAGAGTGGGAATATGAGGTGGCGTTCCCAGGCATCCATGCTTAGACACCTGCTCTCGAGTCTTTCCGTATGGGGCCTCCTGGAACCATCCAATAGGACTCGACTGTCGTGCAGAAGGAAAGCTTGAGGTTTGGAGTAGTTCACAAATCCCATCGTAGGCAAACCTCCCTGGCCTAATGAAGCCCTCATCCTTCAGGAAGAGGCCATGCTGGACAAAAACTCTAGCCTGAGGCACGTCTCATAGTTGACATGACCTCAGTGCAGGAGATCTCAATTCAGCCTCTGCAGAGTGGGCCTGCCGTGCCCTCGGTCTCAAACCTCAGGCTACCTTGTGTTTTCAGACTTCCTTCCTCACACTCCTGGCAAACAAGCCCTCCGGACCAGGAACTCCAGAACCAAAACCCAGCCCAGTGTCTGCCCAATGGAAGAAAAACGTTTCCTTGTGGGGCTCTCCAGAAAACCCAGATGAGGATCAACCTGCTCGGGCCTCGACGGTACCCGAACTGGATAGGATGCTCTGGGCACTCATGCTCTGTCTGACACAGCCTGAAGCCAGACGTCCAGACAACAAGGAGACAGATGGCCGCACACCCAGCACTTCGGACACGCCATGGTCTTATGCCGTCACCTGTTCCTAACCTTGGTTTTCAGATATCTGAACCTAGACATTATATCAATTCTCCACACAGCTGGGTATAGCAAACACAAAACAGAAGTCCTCCTTCCCCATGGCTGCCAAGCTTGCTCTTGGCATGGAGTCACACCTTCAGGGTGGGAGAAACCTTCATGGCCCCTGAAGCCACGCCCAAACTTGAGTGCTGCTTGGGCACAAATTCACACTGTGACCCTCAGCATGAGCCCCATGTCAAAGAAAGGCCTGTCAGGACCTGGACCAAGAGCCCGCATATGGGACTTGCCAAACCCCTATGCACCCAATCCTCACCAGTGTTTGAGTTTTCCAGTCGCCCCACCTGTACCTGGGTTCTGCTCTGGAATCCCTTTCTTGGAGAGACCCATGAGCCAGACAACACGACTCCACCCTTCCCTCAAAATGACCCCAAACTCTTGGGAGCTGGGACAAATCCCCAGAGAGGGATACTCGTCCACAGTCCCTGAGGCCACCGCTCCAATCCACGGCTATCCCGGACACAACATCCAGAGACAAAAGCCTGAAGGAACGCCTTCCACTCGCCCTTGTTTCAGAGGCCCAGGAGTTCCCTCTCGGGCTGTACATCCGGCCTGTCATACCCTAGGCGCCACTCATAAGCTGACTTTGTGTTTTAAGACTTCTGTGCCCACAGCATGGACCCACACAACCTCCAGGCTAGGGCCTCTGAAGACACAGCGAAAGATTGTGCCGGCCCTCTCTAAGGAAAGTGTGTCCAATCCATTGACCACAACCCTACAGTTTAGGGAAAAGCTCCAAGGCCCCTGAGGCCATCAATAGGTAGGCCACCCTGGACTAAGAGGGGCTCTCTGACACCAGCAGAGCAACTATCTCCACTTAGATTCTCAGACAGTGTCCCCAGAGACAGAAGGTTGAAATGGACAGGCCCCCAGGCCCTAATATGAACCTTAGCTTTGTTTCCATGTGTCCGTTCTCAGAGGACTGTTTTCGTAGACCAGCACACGGGGCATTTCCGAGGCACCAAACCAAACCTCTCTCTCCACATGGGGAGCTTTCTTACTGGGGATGTATCAAACCCTTCAGGTAGTAGAGTTCCACAGGGCCACTGAACAACCAGCACATTCCAAGGTCTCCATGGACCCAAACGCACATTATGACGCATCCTCAGGAGAGGCCATTTCAACTCAGCCCCCTGGGTAGCGTAACCCAGAGGCAGCAGATCAAACATATCTTTTCGCAAATGGCCAATGGGAATGCGAGGCATGCTGTACAGGGATCCATCCATCGAACCCTGCTCTCCAGTCCTTCCATATGGTATGTCCTGGAGCCATGCAACAGGACTCGAATGTCCCACAGAAGGAAAACTTGTGGTTTGGGGCAACCTCCAAACTCAGCGTGGGAAAACTTCCTAGGCCTCATGAGGCCCCCGCTTCATGAAGGTGCCATCATGGACACATACTCCAGCCTCAGCCAACGTCTGATCCTCAGCCTGGCTTCAGATGCAGGAGATTTTGATTCAGCCTCTGCAGAGTGGGTCTGCTCTGCCTTTGGCTCCAATCCTCACCCTAGCTTGTGTTTTCAGACTTCCGTCCTTACACTCCTGGCCCACAAGCCCTCCCTACTGGGAATTCTGGGGCCACAAAGAAGCACTCTGCCGGCCTCCCAGGAGAAAAACATTGTCTATGGTGCTGCCCAAAAACCCCAAATGAGGATCGAACTGCTTGGCCCTCGGCAACACCCCAATTGCATAGGCTACCTTAAACAGTGATGCTCTGTCGCAAATAGCCTGAGCCCAGACCTTCCAACAGACACCGACACAGCTGGCTGCACACCCAGCACATTGGACCCGCCACTGCCTTAGGCCACCATCCATTCCCAACCTGGGTTTTCAGTCATCGGAACCTAGACCTTATCTCCAATCCCTGCACAGGGGGGAACCTGATGCACAAATCAGAACCCCTCCTTCCCCATGGCAAGAAAACTTGCTGCTGGCAGTGAGTCAAACCTTCAGTGTATGAGAAAACGGCATGGCCCATGAGGCAACGCCCAAGCGTTAGGGCCGCCTTGGGGACAAACACACATTGTGACCCCCAGCGTGAGTACCTTATTCAAGTAACGCCTCTCAGTGACTGGACCAAGAGCCCGCATATGTGGCTTCGCCATGCCCATAGGCACCCAGGATTAACTAGATGGTGTGCATTCCAGTTGAGGGAACCCACTGCTGTGCTCTAGAGTCCCTCTCCTGGGGGGTCCCCTGTGGCAGAAAACAGTACTCTTCCCTTCCCACAGAACGAACCCAAACACTTGGGAGCTTGGACAATCCCCCGAGAGGAAGGCTCTTCCTCGGCCTCTGAGACAACCCCTACCCTGACCGGACACTGTGAACGCAACACCCAGAGACAAAATCCTGAGTGACTGCCTCCCACTTGCCCTCCTTTGATATCCAGAGGATCTCCCCTCACGGACTAGAGATCAGTCCTGCCATTACCTTGGCCACTAGCTGAGCCAAGTTTGCTTTTTCAGACATCTGTCCCCACAGCCGTGGCAAACACAACCTCTAGGCTGGGTCCTCTGGAGCAATACCACAGGACCGTGCCTGCTCTCTCCTGGGAAACTGTGTCCATTCCTTTGGACACACACCTCCAGAATATGAGAAACCTCAAGGCCCCCGAGGACATCCCACTACTGGGAGGCTCCCTGGACACACAGGGTCATTCGGACACAAGCTGTGCAGCTACCTCCACGAAGGCATGCACACAGATGTCAACAGAGATAGAAGGTTGAGCCGGACAGGCCCTTAGGCCATAATCTCAACTCTTGCTTTGGTTTCCAGGTGTTACTCCTCAGAGGCTTTGGTTCGAAGAACAGGATATAGGGCTTTCCTGAGGCACTGAACAGAACTCCTCTCGTCTTCACATTGGAAGCTTCCTTGTTGATGCTGTGTCAAACACCTCAGTTTGGAAAACTCTCAGAGTCCCTGAGCCACCTCCACATTCCAAGGTCTCCCAGGCCACCAAGCCACAGTAGGACTCATCTTCAGGAGAGTCCATTTCAACTCTCCCCTCTGGGTAGATCACCCAGGAGCTCGCAGATTGAGCCTGCCTTGTCCTGACTAAAGAGTGGGAATATGAGGTGGCGTTCCCAGGCATCCATGCTTAGACACCTGCTCTCGAGTCTTTCCGTATGGGGCCTCCTGGAACCATCCAATAGGACTCGACTGTCGTGCAGAAGGAAAGCTTGAGGTTTGGAGTAGTTCACAAATCCCATCGTAGGCAAACCTCCCTGGCCTAATGAAGCCCTCATCCTTCAGGAAGAGGCCATGCTGGACAAAAACTCTAGCCTGAGGCACGTCTCATAGTTGACATGACCTGAGTGCAGGAGATCTCAATTCAGAATCTGCAGAGTGGGCCTGCCGTGCCCTCGGTCTCAAACCTCAGGCTACCTTGTGTTTTCAGACTTCCTTCCTCACACTCCTGGCAAACAAGCCCTCCGGACCAGGAACTTCAGAACCAAAACCCAGCCCAGTGTCTGCCCAATGGAAGAAAAACGTTTCCCTGTGGGGCTCTCCAGAAAACCCAGATGAGGATCAACCTGCTGGGACCTCGACGGTACCCGAACTGGATAGGATGCTCTGGGCACTCATGCTCTGTCTGACACAGCCTGAACCCAGACGTCCAGACAATAAGGAGACAGATGCCCGAACACCCAGCACTTCGGACACGCCATGGTCTAATGCCGTCACCTCTTCCTAACCTTGGTTTTCAGATATCTGAACCTAGACATTATATCAATTCTCCAAACAGCTGGGTATCGCAAGCACAAAACAGAACTCCTCCTTCCCCATGGCTGTCAAGCTTGCTCTTGGCATGGAGTCACACCTTCAGGGTGGGAGAAACCTTCATGGCCCCTGAAGCCACGCCCAAACTTGAGTGCTGCTTGGGCACAAATTCACACTGTGACCCTCAGCATGAGCCCCATGTCAAAGAAAGGCCTGTCAGGACCTGGACCAAGAGCCCGCATATGGGACTTGCCAAGCACCTATGCACCCAATCCTCACCAGTGTTTGAGTTTTCCAGTCGCCCCACCTGTACCTGGGCTCTGCTCTGGAATCTCTTTCTTGGAGAGACCCATGAGCCAGACAACACGACTCCACCCTTCCCTCAAAATGACCCCAAACTCTTGGGAGCTGGGACAAATCCCCAGAGAGGGATAATCGTCCACAGTCCCAGAGGCCACCGCTCCAATCCACGGCTATCCCGGACACAACATCCAGAGACAAAAGGCTGAAGGAACGCCTTCCACTCGCCCTTGTTTCAGAGGCCCAGGAGTTCCCTCTCGGGCTGTACATCCGGCCTGTCGTACCCTAGGCGCCACTCATAAGCTGACTTTGTGTTTTAAGACTTCTGTGCCCACAGCATGGACCCACACAACCTCCAGGCTAGGGCCTCTGAAGCCACAGCGAAAGATTGTGCCGGCCCTCTCTAAGGAAAGTGTGTCCAATCCATTGACCACAACCCTACAGTTTAGGGAAAAGCTCCAAGGCCCCTGAGGCCATCAATAGGTAGGCCACCCTGGACTAAGATGGGCTCTCTGACACCAGCAGAGCAACTATCTCCACTTAGATTCTCAGACAGTGTCCCCAGAGACAGAAGGTTGAAATGGACAGGCCCCCAGGACCTAATATGAACCTTAGCTTGTTTCCATGTGTCCGTTCTCAGAGGACTGTTTTCGTAGACCAGCACACGGGGCTTTTCCGAGGCACCAAACCAAGCATCTCTCGTCTCCACATGGGCAGCTTTCTTACTGGGGATGTATCAAACCCTTCAGGTAGGAGAGTTCCGCAAGGCCACCGAACAACCAGCACATTCCAAGGTCTCCATGGACCCAAACGCACATTATGACGCATCCTCAGGAGAGGCCATTTCAACTCAGCCCCCTGGGTAGCGTGACCCAGAGGCAGCAGATCAAACATATCTTGTCGCTAATGGCCAATTGGAATGCGAGGAATGCTGTACAGGGATCCATCCTTCGAACCCTGCTCTCCAGTCCTTCCATATGGTATGTCCTGGAGCCATGCAACAGGACTCGAATGTCCCGCAGAAGGAAACCTTGTGGTTTGGGGCAACCTCCACACTCAGCGTGGGAAAACTTCCTTGGCCTCATGAGGCCCCCGCTTCATGAAGGTGCCATCATGGACACATACTCCAGCCTCAGCCAACGTCTGATCCTCAGCCTGACTTCAGATGCAGGAGATTTTGAATCAGCCTCTGCAGAGTGGGCCTGCTCTGCCCTTGGCTCCAATCCTCACCCTAGCTTGTGTTTTCAGACTTCCGTCCTCACATTCCTTGCCCACAAACCCTCCCTACTGGGAATTCTGGGGCCACACTGAAGCACTCTGCCTGCCTCCCAGGAGAAAAACACTGTCTATGGTGCTGCCCAGAAACCCCAAATGAGGATCAAACTGCTTGGCCCTCGGCAACACCCCAATTGCATAGGCTACCTTAAACACTGATGCTCTGTCACAAATAGCCTGAGCCCAGACCTTCCAACAGACACCGACACAGCTGGCTGCATTCCTAGGACATTGGACCCGCCACTGCCTTAGGCCACCATCCATTCCCAACCTGGGTTTTCAGTCATCGGATCCTAGACCTTATCTCCAATCCCTGCACAGGGGGGAACCTGATGCACAAATCAGAACCCGTCCTTCCCCATGGCAAGAAAACTTGCTGCTGGCAGTGAGTCAAACCTTCAGTGTAGGAAAAACGACATGGCCCATGAGGCAACGCCCAAGCTTTAGGGCCGCCTTGGGCACAAACACACATTGTGACCCTCAGCGTGAGTACCTTATTCAAGTAACGCCTCTCAGTGACTGGACCAAGAGCCCGCATATGTGGCTTGCCATGCCCATAGGCACCCAGGATTAACTAGATGGTGTGTATTCCAGTTGAGGGAACCCACTGCTGTGCTCTAGAGTCCCTCTCCTGGGGGGTCCCCTGTGGCAGAAAACAGTACTCTTCCCTTCCCACAGAATGAACCCAAACACTTGGGAGCTTGGACAATCCCCCGAGAGGAAGGCTCTTCCTCGGCCTCTGAGACAACCCCTACCCTGACCGGACACTGTGAACGCAACACCCAGAGACAAAATCCTGAGTGACTGCCTCCCACTTGCCCTCCTTTGATATCCAGAGGATCTCCCCTCACGGACTGGAGATCAGTCCTGCCATTACCTTGGCCACTAGCTGAGCCAAGTTTGCTTTTTCAGACATCTGTCCCCACAGCCCTGGCAAACACAGCCTCTAGGCTGGGTCCTCTGGAGCCATACCACAGGACCGTGCCTGCTCTCTCCTGGGAAACTGTGTCCATTCCTTTGGACACACACCTCCAGAATATGAGAAACCTCAAGGCCCCTGAGGACATCCCACTACTGGGAGGCTCCCTGGACCCACAGGGGCATTCGGACACAAGCTGAGCAGCTACCTCCACGAAGGCATGCCCACAGATGTCAACAGAGATAGAAGGTTGAGCCGGACAGGCCCTTAGGCCGTAATCTCAACTCTTGCTTTCGGTTCCAGGTGTCACTCCTCAGAGGCTTTGGTTCAAAGAACAGGATATGGGGCTTTCCTGAGGCACTGAACAGAACTCCTCTCGTCTCCACAAGGGAAGCTTCCCTGTTGGAGCTGTGTCAAACACCTCAGTTTGGAAAACCCTGCAGAGTCCCTGAGCCACCTCCACATCCCAAGGTCTCCCAGGCCACCAAGCCACAGTAGGACTCATCTTCAGGAGAGTCCATTTCAACTTTCCCCACTGGGTAGCTCACCCAGGAGCCTGCAGATTGAGCCTGCCTTGTCCTGCCTAAAGAGTGGGAATATGAGGTGGCGTTCCCAGGCATCCATGCTTAGACACCTGCTCTCGAGTATTTCCGTATGGGGCCTCCTGGAACCATCCAGTAGGACTCGACTGTCGTGCAGAAGGAAAGCTTGAGGTTTGGAGTAGTTCACAAATCCCATCGTAGGCAAACCTCCCTGGCTTCATGAAGCCCCCACATCCTTCAAGAAGAGGCCATGCTGGACAAAAACTCTAGCCTGAGGCACGTCTCATAGTTGACATGACCTCAGTGCAGGAGATCTCGATTCAGCCTCTGCAGAGTGGCCCTGCCATGCCCTCGGTCCCAAACCTCATGCTAGCTTTTGTTTTCAGACTTCCTTCCTCACACTCCTGGCAAACAAGCCCTACGGACTAGGAACTCCAGAACCACAACCCAGCCCAGTGTCTGCCCAACAGAAGAAAAACGCTTCCCTATGGGGCTCTCCAGAAAACCCAGATGATGATCAAGCTGCTCGGGCCTCGACGGTCCCCGAAGTGGATATGCTGCTCTGGGCACTCATGCTCTGTCTGACACAGCCTGAAGCCAGACGTCCAGACAGACAAAGAGACAGCTGGCCGCACACCCAGCACTTCGGACACGCCATGGTCTTATGCCGTCACCTCTTCCTAACCTTGGTTTTTAAATATCTGAACCTAGACATTATATCAATTCTCCACACAGCTGAGTATCGCAAGCACAAAACAGAACTCCTCCTTCCCCATGGCTGCCAAGCTTGCTCTTGGCATGGAGTCACACCTTCAGGGTGGGAGAAACCTTCATGGCCCCTGAAGCCACGCCCAAACTTGAGTGCTGCTTGGGCACAAATTCACACTGTGACCCTCAGCATGAGCCCCATGTCAAAGAAAGGCCTGTCAGGACCTGGACCAAGAGCCCGCATATGGGGCTTGCCAAGCCCCTATGCACCCAATCCTCACCAGTGTTTGAGTTTTCCAGTCGCCCCACCTGTACCTGGGCTCTGCTCTGGAATCCCTTTCTTGGAGAGACACATGAGCCAGACAACACGACTCCACCCTTCCCTCAAAATGTCCCCAAACTCTTGGGAGCTGGGACAAATCCCAGAGAGTGATACTCGTCCACAATCCCTGAGGCCACCGCTCCAATCCACGGCTATCCCGGACACAACATCCAGAGACAAAAGCCTGAAGGAACGCCTTCCACTCGCCCTTGTTTCAGAGGCCCAGGAGTTCCCTCTCGGGCTGTACATCCGGCCTGTCATACCCTAGGCGCCACTCATAAGCTGACTTTGTGTTTTAAGACTTCTGTGCCCACAGCATGGACCCACACAACCTCCAGGCTAGGGCCTCTGAAGACACAGCGAAAGATTGTGCCGGCCCTCTCTAAGGAAAGTGTGTCCAATCCATTGACCACAACCCTACAGTTTAGGGAAAAGCTCCAAGGCCCCTGAGGCCATCAATAGGTAGGCCACCCTGGACTAAGAGGGGCTCTCTGACACCAGCAGAGCAACTATCTCCACTTAGATTCTCAGACAGTGTCCCCAGAGACAGAAGGTTGAAATGGACAGGCCCCCAGGCCCTAATATGAACCTTAGCTTTGTTTCCATGTGTCCGTTTTCAGAGGTCTGTTTTCGTAGACCAGCACACGGGGCTTTTACGAGGCACCAAACCAAGCATCTCTCGTCTCCACATGGGCAGCTTTCTTACTGGGGATGTATCAAACCCTTCAGGTAGGAGAGTTCCGCAAGGCCACCGAACAACCAGCACATTCCAAGGTCTCCATGGACCCAAACGCACATTATGATGCATCCTCAGGGGAGGCCATTTCAACTCAGCCCCCTGGGTAGCGTGACCCAGAGGCAGCAGATCAAACATATCTTGTCGCTAATGGCCAATTGGAATGCGAGGAATGCTGTACAGGGATCCATCCTTCGAACCCTGCTCTCCAGTCCTTCCATATGGTATGTCCTGGAGCCATGCAACAGGACTCGAATGTCCCGCAGAAGGAAACCTTGTGGTTTGGGGCAACCTCCAAACTCAGCGTGGGAAAACTTCCTTGGCCTCATGAGGCCCCCGCTTCATGAAGGTGCCATCATGGACACATACTCCAGCCTCAGCCAACGTCTGATCCTCAGCCTGACTTCAGATGCAGGAGATTTTGAATCAGCCTCTGCAGAGTGGGCCTGCTCTGCCCTTGGCTCCAATCCTCACCCTAGCTTGTGTTTTCAGACTTCCGTCCTCACACTCCTTGCCCACAAACCCTCCCTACTGGGAATTCTGGGGCCACACTGAAGCACTCTGCCTGCCTCCCAGGAGAAAAACATTGTCTATGGTGCTGCCCAGAGACCCCAAATGAGGATCAAACTGCTTGGCCCTCGGCAACACCCCAATTGCATAGGCTACCTTAAACACTGATGCTCTGTCACAAATAGCCTGAGCCCAGACCTTCCAACAGACACCGACACAACTGGCTGCACTCCTAGGACATTGGAACCGCCACTGCCTTAGGCCACCATCCATTCCCAACCTGGATTTTCAGTCATCGGATCCTAGACCTTATCTCCAATCCCTGCACAGGGGGGAACCTGATGCACAAATCAGAACCCGTCCTTCCCCATGGCAAGAAAACTTGCTGCTGGCAGTGAGTCAAACCTTCAGTGTAGGAAAAACGACATGGCCCATGAGGCAACGCCCAAGCTTTAGGGCCGCCTTGGGCACAAACACACATTGTGACCCTCAGCGTGAGTACCTTATTCAAGTAACGCCTCTCAGTGACTGGACCAAGAGCCCGCATATGTGGCTTGCCATGCCCATAGGCACCCAGGATTAACTAGATGGTGTGTATTCCAGTTGAGGGAACCCACTGCTGTGCTCTAGAGTCCCTCTCCTGGGGGGTCCCCTGTGGCAGAAAACAGTACTCTTCCCTTCCCACAGAATGAACCCAAACACTTGGGAGCTTGGACAATCCCCCGAGAGGAAGGCTCTTCCTCGGCCTCTGAGACAACCCCTACCCTGACCGGACACTGTGAACGCAACACCCAGAGACAAAATCCTGAGTGACTGCCTCCCACTTGCCCTCCTTTGATATCCAGAGGATCTCCCCTCACGGACTGGAGATCAGTCCTGCCATTACCTTGGCCACTAGCTGAGCCAAGTTTGCTTTTTCAGACATCTGTCCCCACAGCCCTGGCAAACACAGCCTCTAGGCTGGGTCCTCTGGAGCCATACCACAGGACCGTGCCTGCTCTCTCCTGGGAAACTGTGTCCATTCCTTTGGACACACACCTCCAGAATATGAGAAACCTCAAGACCCCTGAGGACATCCCACTACTGGGAGGCTCCCTGGACACACAGGGGCATTCGGACACAAGCTGAGCAGCTACCTCCACGAAGGCATGCCCACAGATGTCAACAGAGATAGAAGGTTGATCCGGACAGGCCCTTAGGCCGTAATCTCAACTCTTGCTTTCGGTTCCAGGTGTCACTCCTCAGAGGCTTTGGTTCAAAGAACAGGATATGGGGCTTTCCTGAGGCACTGAACAGAACTCCTCTCGTCTCCACATGGGAAGCTTCCCTGTTGGAGCTGTGTCAAACACCTCAGTTTGGAAAACCCTGCAGAGTCCCTGAGCCACCTCCACATTCCAAGGTCTCCCAGGCCACCAAGCCACAGTAGGACTCATCTTCAGGAGAGTCCATTTCAACTCTCCCCACTGGGTAGCTCACCCAGGAGCCTGCAGATTGAGCCTGCCATGTCCTGCCTAAAGAGTGGGAATATGAGGTGGCGTTCCCAGGCATCCATGCTTAGACACCGGCTCTCGAGTCTTTCCGTATGGGGCCTCCTGGAACCATCCAGTAGGACTCGACTGTCGTGCAGAAGGAAAGCTTGAGGTTTGGAGTAGTTCACAAATCCCATCGTAGGCAAACCTCCCTGGCTTCATGAAGCCCCCACACCCTTCAAGAAGAGGCCATGCTGGACAAAAACTCTAGCCTGAGGCACGTCTCATAGTTGACATGACCTCAGTGCAGGAGATCTCGATTCAGCCTCTGCAGAGTGGCCCTGCCATGCCCTCGGTCCCAAACCTCATGCTAGCTTTTGTTTTCAGACTTCCTTCCTCACACTCCTGGCAAACAAGCCCTACGGACTAGGAACTCCAGAACCACAACCCAGCCCAGTGTCTGCCCAACAGAAGAAAAACGCTTCCCTATGGGGCTCTCCAGAAAACCCAGATGATGATCAAGCTGCTCGGGCCTCGACGGTCCCCGAAGTGGATATGCTGCTCTGGGCACTCATGCTCTGTCTGACACAGCCTGAAGCCAGACGTCCAGACAGACAAAGAGACAGCTGGCCGCACACCCAGCACTTCGGACACGCCATGGTCTTATGCCGTCACCTCTTCCTAACCTTGGTTTTCAGATATCTGAACCTAGACATTATATCAATTCTCCACACAGCTGGGTATCGCAAGCACAAAACAGAACTCCTCCTTCCCCATGGCTGTCAAGCTAGCTCTTGGCATGGAGTCACACCTTCAGGATGGGAGAAACCTTCATGGCCCCTAATCCACGCCCAAACTTGAGTGCTGCTTGGGCACAAATTCACACTGTGACCCTCAGCATGAGCCCCATGTCAAAGAAAGGCCTGTCAGGACCTGGACCAAGAGCCCGCATATGGGGCTTGCCAAGCCCCTATGCACCCAATCCTCACCAGTGTTTGAGTTTTCCAGTCGCCCCACCTGTACCTGGGCTCTGCTCTGGAATCCCTTTCTTGGAGAGACACATGAGCCAGACAACACGACTCCACCCTTCCCAGGAAATGACCCCAAACTCATGAGGCCCCCGCTTCATGAAGGTGCCATCATGGACACATACTCCATCCTCAGCCAACTTCTGATCCTCAGCCTGAGTTCAGATGCAGGAGATTTTGATTCAGCCTCTGCCGATTGGGCCTGCTCTGCCCTTGGCTCCAATCCTCACCCTAGATTGTGTTTTCAGACTTCCGTCCTCACACTCCTGGCCCACAAACCCTCCCTACTGGGAATTCTGGGGCCACACTGAAGCACTCTGCCTGCCTCCCAGGAGAAAAACATTGTCTATGGTGCTGCCCAGAAACCCCAAATGAGGATCAAACTGCTTGGCCCTCGGCAACACCCCAATTGCATAGGCTACCTTAAACACTGATGCTCTGTCGCAAATAGCCTGAGCCCAGACCCTCCAACAGACACCGACACAGCTGGCTGCACACCCAGCACATTGGACCCGCCACTGCCTTAAGCCACCATCCATTACCAACCTGGGTTTTCAGTCATCGGAACCTAGACCTTATCTCCAATCCCTGCACAGGGGGAACCTGATGTACAAGTCAGAACCCCTCCTTCCCCATGGCAAGAAACCTTGCTGCTGGCCGTGAGTCAAACCTTCAGTGTAGGAGAAAACGGCAAACCTGCCGGGCCTCATGAAGCCCCCCATATCCTTCAGGGAGAGGCCATCATGGACAAAAACTCTAGCTTGAAGCACGTCTCATAGTAGATATGACCGCAATGCAGGAGATCTTGATTCAGCCTCTGCAGAGTGGCCTGCCGTGCCCTCGGTCCCAAACCTCACGCTAGCTTGTGTTTTCAGACTTCCTTCCTCACACTCCTGGCAAACAATCCCTCCAGAGTAGGATTTGCAGAACCACAAGCCAGCCCAGTTACTGTCCACCGGTAGAAAACGTTTCCTTGTGGGGCTCTCCATAAAACACAGATGAGGATCAACCTGCTCTTGCCTCGACAGCACTCAGATTTGATAGGCTGCTCTGGGCACTAATGCTCTGCCTTTCACAGCCTGATGCCAGACGTCCAGACAGGCAAGGAGACAGCTGGCCACACACCTAGCACTTCTGACACGCCATGGTCTTATGCCGTTATCTCTTCCTAACCTTGGTTTTCCGATATCTAAACCCAGATATTATATCAATTCCCCACACAGTTGGGCATCTGAATCACAAATCAGAACTCCTTCTTCTCCATGGCTGTAAGGCTTGCTCTTGGCATGGAGTCACACCTTCAGGGTGGGAGAAACCTTTATTTCCCATGAAACCACGCCCAAACTTGAGTGCTGCCTTGGGCACAAATTCACACTGTGACCCTCAGCATGAGCCCAATATCAAAGAAAGGCCTGTCAGGGCCTTGACCAAGAGCCCGCATATGGGGCGTGCCAAGCCCCTATACACCCAATCCTCACCAGTGTTTGAGTTTTCCAGTCTCCCCCCCGTTACTGGGGCTCTGCTCTGGAATCACTTTCTTGGAGAGACACATGAGCCAGACAACAGGACTCCACCCTTCCCACAAAATGACCCCAAACTCCTGTTAGCTGGGACAAATCCCCAGAGAGGGATACTTGTCCACAGTCACTGAGGCCACCCCCTACAATCTACGGCTATCCTGGACTCATCCAGAGACAAAAGCCTGAAGGAATCTCGCCCTTGATTCACAAGCCAAGGAGCTCACTCTCTATCTGTACATCCAGCCTGCCATACCCTCGGCGCCACTCATAAGCTGAGTTTGTGTTTTCAGACTTCTGTGCCCACAGCCTGGACCCACACACCCTCCAGGCTAGGGCATCTGGAGCCACAGCGAAAGATTGTGCCTGCCCTCTCCAAGGAAAGTGTGCCCAATCCATTGACCACAACCCTACTGGTTAGGGAAAAGCTCCAAAGCCCCTGAGGCCATCCTGATAGTGTAGGCTGCCCTGGAATAAAAGGGTCACTCTGACACCAGCTGAGCCATTATCACCACTTAGACTCTCCGACAGTGTCCCCAGAGACAGAAGATTGAAATGGACAGGCCCTTAGGCCCTAATATGAACCTTAGCTTTAGTTTTCATATGTCTGTCCTCAGAGGACTGGTTTCGTATACCAGCATATTAGGTTTTTCTGAGGCTCCAAACCAAACCTCTCTCGTCTCCACATGGAGTGCATTCTTACTGGATCTGTATCAAACCCTTCTGGTCGGAGAATTCCGCAGGGCCACAGTACAACCATCACATTCCAAGGTCTCCATGGACAGAAACACACATTATGACGCATCCTCAAGAGAGGCCATTTCAACTCAGCCCGCTGGTTAGCTTGCCCCAGAGCCAGCAGATCAAACATATCTTGTCGTTAATGGCCAAAGGGAATGCGAGGCATGCTGTTCAGGGATCCATCCTTTGAACCCTCCTCTTCAGTCCTTCCGTATGGTATGTACTGGAGCCACTCAACAGGACTCGACTGTTTTGCAGAAGGAAACCTTGTGGTTTGTGGCAACCTCCAAACTCAGCGTGGGAAAATTTCGTTGGCCTCATGAGGCACCTGCTTCATGAAGGTGCTATCAAGGGCACAATCCAACCTCAGCCAACGTCTGATCCTCAGCCTGACTTCAGATGCATGAGATATCCTTTCAGGCTTTGCAGAGTGTGCCTGCTCCCAACCTCACCCTATCTTTTGTTTTCAGACTCTACCCTAGCACTCCTGGCCCAAAAGCCCTCATGATTGGGAATTCTGGTTCCAGAACGAAGCCCTCTGCCTGCCCCCCAAAGAAAAACATTGTCTATGGCATTGCTCAGAAACCCCAAATGAAAATCAACCTGCTCAGCCCTCGGCAACACCCCAATTGCATAGGCTACCCTAAACACTATGCTCTGTCTTACATAGCCTGAGCCCAGACCTTGTGAGAGACATTGAGACAGTTGGCTTCACACCCAGCACATCGAACCTGCCATGGGTTAGGCCATTTCATCCCTTCCCATTGACCTGGGTGTCTTCCTGGAGGTATATTCTGAGGCTGTGTCAGACTATGCATTTTTTCTGGAGCTTCCTATGGAATTGGGGTGGTATTAGGGGCCTTGCAATTTTCTCTTAATCTGGTGGGTTGGGAAACTGAGACAGGCTGACATTCCTTGGGAGAGCTGGCCCAGTGCTGTTGTGTGTTCCTGGAGGCCCCATCCTGGAGGGCATATGGGTCAGGACTCTGGGTCCAAAGTCTTCAGACACAAACTCGGGTAAGAGTTAAGCTCGAGGTGATGGCAGACCCAATCTGCAGACCCTGAGCGAAGCATCTCCAGATATGAAATTCAGACGGCTGTGAGGCAGGAGCACAGTCTTTTCTGTCTGACTTGTTTGTCTATGATGGCCACGAAATGGAGGGGTGGCCTCATGGGTCCATGTGAGATTCTACCTCTCTGGGAATTCTGCTCGGCACCCAAGAGTTTGGTGTATTTCTGGGGGATGGGAGGAGCGCAGTTTTCTGAGTCAGGGATCCCGTCCAAACAGCCATTCCAGAGATGGGTCCTGGGTTCTGGAGCCTGGATCACCGCAACAAGGCTTAGGATTTGGGCCTAGGGTCCTGCTCTATGTTTTCCTGGTACAGCTCCCGAGTGTTCTTGTTGGAAATGGGTCTCATTCTGAGGGTCACAATGCCTGTTTTTGCCCAGATGCCCATGCTGAGTGGGTGTGACCTCATGGGCTATGCACTTGGCTCCCACTCTGAGGGTTGGACTGCCATCTCAACATTCAGTTTTCCTGCCATGGGGAAGGAGGGGTACTTTTTTATGCTTCAGGTTCCCCCATGGGCAGGAATTTGAGCTAAGTTCTGGGACCGGTGCCTGAATAGCCAGTTCACTTTGAGATGAGGTCCTCGGGCCAAGGCAGGACCCACCTGCAGAAAATGAGGCCTGCTTTCTGGGTGGCTGTCAGGAGCTCGGGCTCGAGCTGTGTCAGACAGAACATTCGTGGAGAGTTCGGCCTATGATATTGGGGTGCTTTTGAGAGCTGTGCAACTGGATCCTCATGGGGGATTTTTGCACAGACCCTTTCTTCACTTCTTCTATCTGGTGAGCAGGCAGATGGCTGCATTACGGCTCCAGAATATCCTAGTTGGAGGGTTTGCAGGCGAGGAGTGTGAGGACAGAAGTATGAAAACATAAGCTACGGTTACGCTCAGTGCCGAGCACATGTCTATTCCAATGTACAGCAGTTGTTTCGAGATCTCCAGCACCTGGGCGAGGGGAAGATGTCTGCTCACGCTGGAGTTTGTATCCATGATGGCCAACAAATGGTGGGGAGGCCTCAAGAATTCTTGGAGGTTTTTCCAAGCTGGAGCTTGTGAGCTGCTCCAAATATCAAGGTGTCCTACTAAGGGACAGCAGAAGTCTTCTTACAGGGCTCCAGGGTCCCCCATATGGAAGATTCGATAGCAATGCTCTCTGAATGGAGGCCTGGGAAGCCAATCTCGTGTTACCATTGCAGCTGAGGAACAGGGTAAGCTTGAACCAATGACACTGATTCCAAGTTCCAAGTGATTTTCGTTGATGGAAGTTCTCAGTCTAACAGGTCCCAATGCTGCTTGGTGTCCAGGGAGACCTTAGAATGTGGTGGCGGCTCTCTGACCATTGAGGATTCTCTATCCTTAGGATTAGACCCAGTACCCAGGAGCCAGGTTTCCTTCTTGGGACAGGAGGTGTGCTCTTGTATGGCTCACGGACCACAGGTTGGACCATATGCTTGAATTTCCAGAACAGACCTCTAGGAAGAGAGACCTCAAAACATAAGCTAGGGTTCTGATGAGGTTTTAGGGCCATGGAAGTTTCAATCTTCGGACTAAGTGCCATTGGCCTGCATGTCATCCTGGAGGTAGGTGCTGAGGCTGTGTCAGGCTGTGCACTTTTTCCAGAGTGGCCTATGATATTGGGGTGCAGTCAGGGGCCTTGCAGTTTTCTCCTAATCTGGACATTTTGGGAAACTGAGATGAGCAGGGTTTCCTCAGGAGAGCAGGGCCAGTGATGTCATGTGTTTCTCGAGGCCCCATCCTGGAGGTCATGTGTGTCAGGACTTTGGGACCAAAGACTTTAGACACAACCTCGGATAAGAGATAGGAGTGAGGTGATGGCAGTCCGAATCTGAAGACCCTGAGGGAAGCTCCTCGGGATTTGAAATTCAGGTGGCTGGGAGGGAGGAGCACAGGCTTTTCTGTCTGGATTTTGTGTCTAGGATGGCCACTAAATGGAGGGGTGACCTCATGTGTCCATGGGATATTCTTCCACTCTGGTGATTCTGCTTGGCACCCAAGAGTTTGATTTCTTTCTGGGGAAGAGGAAAAGACTGTATTCCATCTCTGGGATCCTGTCCAAACAGGGATTCCAGAGATGGGTTCTGGGTCCAGACACTGGGAAAACTTAACCAAAGCTTCGATTTGGGATCCTGGTCCAGATCCCATGGGGGATCTTTGGAAAGGGGTCTCATTCTGAGGGTCACAATGCCTATTTGTGCCCAGCTGCCCATCCTGTGTAGGCATGGTCTCATGGACCATGCACCTGGTTCCCACTCAGGGTTGTACAGCCATCTCAACATTCAGTTTTCTGGCCATGGGGAAGGAGGAGCACTCTTTTGTGCTTCCGAGTCCCCTATGGGCAGGAATTTGAGCTAAGTCTGGGACAGGTACCTGAATATCCAGGTTGCTTCAAGATGATGGCCTCGGGCCAAGGTTGGACCCACCTGGAGGATATGGGGCCCACTATCTGGGTGCCTGACAGGAGGTCGGGGATCAGGCGGTGTCAGATAGACAATATATGCAGAGGTCGGTCTATTATATTGGGGTGCCATTGAGGGCCGTGCAGGAGGATCCTCATGTGGGTTTCTACGAAGACCCATAGGGCACTTCTTTCTGGTGGGCAGGCAGAAAGCTGCACTGTGGCTTCAGAATTCCCAATATGAAGGGCTTGTAGGCGAGGAGTGTGAAGACAGAAGTCTGAAAACACAAGCCACGGATAAGCTCAGTGCCGACCACAGGACCATTCCATTGTGCAGTGGTTGTTTCGAGATTTCCAGCACCTGAGTATGGGCGAGGGTCAGATGTCTGCTCACGCTGGGTTTGCATCCATGATGGTCAACGAATTGTGGGGTGGCCTCAAGAATTCTTGGAGATTTTCCCAAGCAGGACCTTGTGAGCTGCTCCAAACAGCAAGGTGTCCTACTGTGGGACAGGGGAAGTCCGCTTACAAGGCTCCAGGGTCCCCCATATAGAAAGATTCGACAGCAGAGGTCTCTGAATGGGGGCCTGGGAAGTCTTCCTTGCATGACCATTGCAGCTGAGGAACATTGCAGGCTTGATCTGCTGGTTTTTGTTCAAATTTCCAAGTGATCTAAGTTGACGGATGTTCTCAGTCTAATGAGTCACAATGCTGCTTGGTGTCCAGGGAGACCTTAGAATGTGGTGGTGAGGGTGCCTGGGTGGCTCAATGGGCTAAGCCGCTGCCTTCGGCTCAGGTCATGATCTCAGGGTCCTGGGATTGAGTCCCGCATCGGGCTCTCTGCTCAGCAGGGAGCCTGCTTCTTCCTCTCTCTCTCTCTGCCTTCCTCTATGCCTACTTGTGATCTCTCTCTGTCAAATAAATAAATAAAATCTATATAAAAAAAAAGAATGTGGTTGTGGGTCTGTGGCCATGCAGGATTCTCCTACCTGAGGGTTAGACCCAGTTCCCAGGAGCCAGGTTCCCTTCTCGGGACAGGAGGGGTTCTCTTGTATGGCTCAGGGACCACATGTCGGATCATATGTTGGATTTCAAGACCAGGCCTCTGGGCACAGAGGCCTGAATATCTAGGCTAGGGTTCTTATGAGGTTGTAAGGGCATGTCATCCTCAACCTTCGGACATAGGGACTTTGACCTGTGAGTCTTCCTGGAGGTAGATGCTCAGGCTGTGTCAGACTGTGCATTTTTTCCAGAGTGGCCTATGAAATTGGGGTGGGCTCAGGGGCCTTGCAGTCTTTTCCTAATCTGGAGGGTTTGTGCAACTGAGACGGCAGAATTTCATCCAGAGATCAGGCCCAGTGATGTAGTGTGGTTCTGTCAGCCCCATCCTGCAGGGAATGTGGTTAAGGGCTCTGGGACAAAAGTCTTCAGACACAAAATTGTGTATCAATTAGGAGGGAGGTGATGGCAGCCCCGATCTGCAGACGCTGAGGGCAGCTCCTCAGGATTTGAAATTCGTGTGGCTGGGAGGCAGGAGCAAAGCCTTTTCTGTCTGGATTGTGTCTAGGATGGCCTTGGAATGGTGGGGTGTCCTCATGTGTCCATGGAATATTCTACCTCTCAGGGGATTCTGCCCAGCACCCAAGAGTTTGGTGTCTCACTGGGAAGGAGAGAGCTTGGTTTACTGTTTCAGTGTTTCCGTCAACACAGGGATTCCAGAGATGGGTTATAGGTCCCTGTGCCTGGATAACCCTACAAAGGCTTAGTATTTGGGCCTAGAGGCTTGACTGCCTGGCTCTGTGGGGCTTTGCTTCAGCTCCCATGGAGACTTGTTGGAAATGGGTCTCAGGGTAAGGGTCACAATGCCTGTTTGTGCCCAGATGCCCATCCTGAGTGGGCATTGGCTCTTGTTCCATGCACCTGGATCCCAATATGAGGGTTGGACCACCATATCAACATTTAATTTTCCTTCTATGAGGAAGGAGGAGTACTCTTTTGTGCTTCAGATTCCCCCATGCACAGTAATTTGAGCTATGTTCTGGGACTGGTACGTGAATAACCAGGTTGGTTTGAGATGAAGGACTCAGGTCAAGGCAGGTCACACCTGCCAGATATGGGTCCCGCTATCTAGGTGGCTACCAGGAGGTCGGGGCTCGAGCTGTGTCAGACAAAGCATTAGTTCACAAGGTGGCCTATGATATTGTGGTGCTATAGAGGGCTGTGCTGGTGGAACCTTATATGGAGTTTCACGCAGACCCATAGGGCACCTCTTTTTTCTGGTGGGCAGGCAGAAGGCATTGTGGCTCCCAAATTCCCAATATGGGGGACTTGAAGGCGAGGAGTGTGAGAACAGAAGACAGAAAACACAATCTATGCTTAATCTCAGTGCCGAGAACATGGCCGTTCCAATGTGCAGTGGTTTTTTCGAGATCTCCAGCATCTGAGTACAGGCGAGGGTCAGATGTCTGCTCATGATAGAGTTTGTATCTATCGTGGCCAACAAATGAAATATCCAGCACCTGAGTAAAGGTGGATTTCAGATGTTTACGCACACTGGAGTTTGTGTCTCTGATGACCGAATGGAGGAGTGGCATCAAGAGGCTGATGCATGTGAGATGCTCCAAACAGCAAGGTTGTTTTTTCTACTGGACAGTTAGAGTCTGGTATGTTTTCTGCAGGGCCCCCCATGTGAAAAGTATGGGTAGCAGAGCCCTTCCACATGGATGCCTGGAAAGCACACCTCCATTGACCAATGCAGCTGAGGAACATGCAGGTTCTTTACGGTGCTTCTGGGGCGAAGCACCAAGGTCTTGAGTTGACATGGAATCTATTGAAGATGGGTTACAATGCTGGTTGTTTTTACCAGGTAGATCTTAGAATGTGTTGGTGGCTAAGGTGCCTGCAAGATTCTCCTACCCTGAGGGTTTAACACAGGTCGAAGAGCACGGTTACCTTCTGGGGACAGGAGATGTAGTGTTTTGTGGCTCAGGGACCACATGCCATATCATAAGTTCCTATTCAAGAACAGGCCTCTGAAGACAGATGCCCGACAACCTAATCTAGGGTTCCAATGAGTCCCAGGGGCATGAGAGGTTCAATCTTCAGACTTAGGAAAGTTGACTTGGGTGTCTGCCAGGATGTAGGTGATCAGGGAGTTTCAGACTGCGCACTTATGTCCAGAGTAACCTCCAATATTGGGGTGGCCACAGGGGCCTTGAAGGTTTCAACCAACTCTGGAGGGTTTGGTTAACTGACATGCACAATTTCCATGGGGATGGCAAGCACAGTCCTGTGGTGTGGCTCCAGAGACTCCACCCTGGAGGGCATGTGAGCCATGGTTCTGGGAGGGAAGTCTGCAAACACAAACTCGGGTTAGGTTTAGTGGCTAGGTTATCGCAGGGCAATGTGTAGACCTGGAAGGCTACTCGTCAGGAACAGTAACTGGAATGACCCGAAGGTGGAAGCACAGGCTTTTATATCTGGATTGTGTGTCTAGGGTGACCTCAGAATGTAGCTGTGGCCTCATGGGTCCATGGGAGATTTTTCCTCTAAGGATACTGGCGGCTCCCAATATTTTGATGACTTTTTGAGATGGGAAGACTGCTATTTTCGATCTTAGGTGTGCCCCAAAACAGGGATTCCAGAGATGGGCTCTGGGTCTAGGCGCCTGGAAAATCCCACCAAGGGTTGGGATTTGGGCTTATGGGCAGACCAGGCCTGCAATGCAGGATCTTGGTGGTGCAACTGAGAGGGCTTGTTTGCAAGCATGCTCAGGCTGAGCATTACAATGCCTGTTTGTGCCCAGGGTGGCCCTCAGGAGTGGGCGTGGTCCCATTGTCCATTTTCTGGCTCCCACACTGAGGGATGTACACACATTCCAATGGCCAGGTTTCCAGCCATGGGGAAGGAGGAAATATCTATTGTGCTTCATGTTCCCCCATAGGCAGGGATTACAGCAAAGGTCTGGGGACAGATGCCTGAATACCAAGGATGCATAGAGATGACAGATTTGGGCCATGGCCGTTCTCACATGCTGTATATGGGCCCCGCTCTCTGGGTGGCTGACACGAGGTCTGGGCTCAGGCTGTGTCAGACACAGCACTAGTGGCCAGAGAAGTCTATATATTGGGGTTCTCTCCAGGGCCGAGTAAATTGATCCTCATGTAGGGTTTCTGGCCAGACTCACGAAGCACTTCTTTCTGTGGGGCAGGCAGAATGCTGCCTTATGGATCCAGAATTCCCTATCTAGAGGGTTTGGGGACAAATAGGGTGAGAATGCAATTGTAAACACCAGCTATGCTTAAATTGAGTGCCAAGCGGAAGTCAGTTTCAATGTGCAGCAGCTTATACGAGATATCCAGCACCTGAGTAAGGGCAGATGTCAGATATTTGCTCACACTGGAGTTTGTGTCTAGGATGACGACTAATGGAGGGGTGGCTTCAGGAGGCAATGGAGGATTACCCACGCTTAAGATTGTGAGATGCTCCAAACAACAAGGTTTCCTTCTAATGGACAGGAGGAGTCTGTTTTTTTTTTCCTCCAGGGTCCCTCAAGTGGAAGTTTGCGTAGCAGAGCCCTCCCGCATGGATGACTGGAAAGCACACGTCCAATGACCATTGCAGCTGAGGAACATGACAGGTTCGTTTTGGTGGTTCTGGTGCCAAGTACCAAGGCCTTGAGTTGACTTGGAATCTCTTACAGATGTGTCCCAAAACTGGTTTGTTACAAGGGAGTTCTTAGAATGTATTGGTGGCTATGGGCCACGCTGAGGGTTTGGCACAGGTCGATGTGCACAGTTTCCATCTTGGGAGAGGAGATGTTCTGTTTTGTGGCTCAGGGTACATATGTTGTATCCTGACTTGGTATTCAAGAACAGGCCTCTGAGGATTGATGCTGGCAACCTAATCTAGAGATCCAATGATGTCCTTGGTGCCCATCAGGTTCAATTTTCTTACTAAGGACCATTGATATGGTTGTCTGACTGGATGTAGGTGATCAGGGTGTTTCAGACTGTGCATTTGCATCCAGAGCCACTTCCACTATTGGGGTGGGCTCAGGGGCCTTGCAGGTTTCTCCTAACTTGGAGGCTTTGGGGAACTGTGATGGGCACAGTTTCCTTGAGGATGGCAGGCCCAGTCCTGTGGTAAGGCTTCAGAGACCACCTCCTTGAGGATATGAGAGCCATGGTTTTGGGAGGGAAGTCTGCAAACACAAATTTGGGTCAGGGATAGTGGCAAGGTGATCGCAGGTCCAATGCATAGACCTAGAAGGCATCACGTCAGGAACTGTAATTAGGGTGACTGAAAGCTGGTAGCACAGGCATTTCTATCTGGATTGTGTGTCCAGGATGGGCTCTGAATGTAGACGTGGTCTCATGGTTCAATGGGAGACTTTTCCTCTCTAAGGATCCTGGTGGATCTCCATAGATTGGTGGTTTTTTAGAGAAGAAAAGAGTGCTCTTTTCCATCTTAGGGGTGCTCCAAAACAGGGAAGAATGCTGTTTTCCAACTTAGGCTTATGCCAAAACAGGGATTCCAGAGACGGGCTCTGGGTCTGGGTGCCCGGATATCCCACCAAGTGTTAGGATTTGGGCCTAGGGGCATTCCAGGCCTGCAATGCAGGATCCTAATGGTGTAACAGAGAGGGCTTGTTTGAAAGCATGCTCAGGCTGAGGGTCATCATGCCTCTTTGTGCCCAGGGGGGCCCTCAGGAGAGGGCGTAGTCTCATTGGCCATATAGCTGGATCCCACTTTGAGGGTTGGACACCCATTGCAACAGCCAGGCTTCCTGCAATGGAAAGAGGAGTTCTCTATTGTGCTTCAGGTTTCCCCATTGGCAGGGTTACAGGAAAGGTCTGTGGAAAGTTGCCTTAATACCAAGGATGTGTACAGATGACAGGCTAAGAATTCCCAGATAACAAAACAGCATTGTTACCCATGTTCATGACATTCCATGTAAAAATAAGCCCTTAGTACTTCGCCCCAGAGCCACCAGAATGAACTTGCCATGTTCCTAAGCTGCAATGGTCAGTGGAGGTGTGGTTTCCAGGCAACCATACGGGGGTGCTCTGCTACACAAACTTTGCAATTGGCTGGGACCCTTGAGACAAAAAAACAGAATGCCCCTGTCCGGTAGAAGGAAACCTTCTGTTTGGAGCATCTTACAAGCCCCAGCGTGGGAAATCCTCCATTTCCTCTTGAAGCCACCACTCCATTTGTCAGTCATCATAGACACAAACTCAAGCATGAGCAAACATCTGACATCCGCCCTTACTCAGGTGCGGGATTTCAATTCGATCGCTGCACACTGGAACTGCCTTTAGTTTGACTGAATTAAGCCATAGCTTGGGTTTACAATTCCATCCTCAGTCTACTGGTCCACAAGCCCTATTGTGAGGGAATTCTGGAGCTACAACACAATATTCTGCTTCCCCATAGAAAGAAAAAGGGCCTGGAGTGTCTGCCCAGAAACTCCATATGATGGTCAATCTTCTCGGTGCTAGACGGAACCCTGATTCATAGGCTGCCCTGGGCACTAGTGCTGTGTCTGACATAGCCGGAGCCAGGACCTAGTGTCAGCCACGGAGAGATCAGGGCCCATATCCAGCATGTGAGACCAGCTATGGCCCAAGTCTGTCTTCTCTTCTATTCTTGGTATTCAGGCATCTGTACCCACACCTTTGCTGAAATCCTTGCCATTGGGGGAACCTGAAGCACAATAGAGAACTCCTCCTTCCCCATGGAAGGTATTCTGACAGTTGGGATAGTTGCTCAACCCTCAAAGTGGAAGGCAGCTCCATGGCCAAGGAGACCATGTGCACTCATGATGGCTTCCCCGGGCACAAGCAGGCATTGTGACCTCAGCCTGAGCATGCTTTCAACCAAACGCTCTCAATTGCATCTCTGGGACCCCGAATTGCAGGCCTAGTACACACCTAGGCCCAAATCCTAACCCTGGTGGGATTTTACAGGGGCCCAGACACAGAGCCCATCTCTGGAATCCCTATTTTGGGGGACCCTTAAGATGGAAAACAGCACTCTTCCCTTCCCCGAGATAGTCACCAAACTCATGGTAGCCACCAGGATCCTTGAGTGGAAAAATCTGCCATAGACCCATGAGAACACACCTGCATTCCGAGGCCATCCTGGACATACAATTCAGATACATATCATGTGCTATCACCTTTGAGTCATCGGATTTACAGTTCCTGACGAGCTGCCTTCCAGGTCTATGCATTGGGCCTGCAATCACCTTGCCATTAACCTAAACTGAGTTTGTGTTTGCAGACTTCCTACCTAAAACCATGGCTCACATGACCTCCAGGTTCTGGCATCTGAAGCCACACCACAAGACTGTGCATGAGATCCTCAAGGAAACTGTGCCCATCACTTTTGCCCGATACCTTTAGATTAGGAGAAACCTGCAAGGCCCCTGAGCGCAGCCAAATAATGGAGGCCGCTCTGGGCACAAATGCACAGTCTGAGACACCCTGATCACCTCCATACAGGCAGACACCCAAGTCAATGCTCCTGAGTCAGAAGATTGAACCTGACATGCCCCGAGGACTTCATTGGCACACTAGATTAGGTTTACAGGTATCTGTCGTCAGAGGCCTGCTCTGGAATATCAACTTATGATAAAATATATAGTCCCTGAGCCACAGAACAGAATATGTTCTCCCCAAAAAGGAAGCCATGCTCCTGGAATTGTGTCATACCCTAAGGGTATTTGGATCCTGAATGGCCCCTTAGCAACCAGCACATTCTATGATATTCCTGGTAACAAACCATCATTGTGCCCCATCTTCATGAGACTCCATGTCAACTCAAGGTCTCGATATATTGCCCCAGAGCCACCAGAATGCACCTGCCATGTTCCTCAGCTGCAATGGTCAATAGAGGGGTGATTTCCAGGCATCCCTGTGGGGTTCTCTGCTACAAAACTTTCCACATGGAGAAACCAGAGAAAACAAACCAGACTTCTCCTGTCCGGTAGAAAGAAACTTTGCTATTTGGAGCATCTCACAAGCCCCAGCATGGGAAATCCTCCATGGCCTCTTGACGCCACCCTTCCATTTGTGGGTAATCACAGACACAAACTCCAGTGTGAGCAAACATCTGACATCCACCCTTACTCAGGTGCTGGATATTCGAAACGGCACCTGCACACTGGAACTGCCTTTTGCTTTTCACTGAACTTAACCATAGCTTTGTATTACTATTCTATCCTCACCACACTGCTCCACAATATCTCTTGATAGGGGATTCTGGAGCCACAACGCAGTATTCTGCCTTCCACATAGAAAGAAGAAGGACCTGTTGAGTCTGCCCAGAAACTGCACATGAGGATCAATCTACTCAGACCACGAGGCAACCCTGATTAATAGATTTCCCTGACCACTAGTGCTGTGTCTGACAGAGTCTAAGCCCCGACCTCGTGTCAGCCACCCAGAGGTGAGGGCCCATATTTAGCATGAGAGATCGGCAATGGCCCTGGGCCATCATCTGTACCCATCCTTGGTATCCAGTCATCTGTCCCCCAAACTTTGCTGGAATTCCTGCCAATGGCAACCTGAAACACAATAGAGAACACCTCCTTCCCCATGGCAGGAATATTGGCTGTTGGGATGGTTGTCCAACCCTCAGCGTGGGAGCCCGCTGCATGGCCAAGGAGACCATGCCCACTCCTGAGGGCCGACATGGGCACAGGCAGGCATGGTGATCCTCAGCCTGAGCATGTTTTCAAACAAACACTCTCAGTTGCTCCTCCAGTACCAGCATTGCAGGCCTGGTATGCCCCTAGATCCAAATCCTAACCCTTGGTGGGATTTTCCAGGTGCCCAGACCCAGAGTCCGTCTCAGAATCCCTGTTTGGGGCACCCTTAAGATGGAAAGCAGCACTCTTCCCTTCCCTGAGAAAGGCACCAAACTATTGGGAGCCGCCAGGATCCTTAGAGAGAAAAAATCTCCCATGGACCCATGAAAACAAACCTGCATTCCGAGGCCATCCTGTCCACACAATCCAGAGAGAAAAGTCTTTGCTACCGCCTTCGAGTCATCCTATTTACATTTCCTGACGAGCTGCCCTCCATGTCTATGCATTGGGCCTGTGATCATCTCGACACTAACCCTAACCCCAGTTTGTGTTTGCCGACTTCTCTCCCAAAACCATGGCTTACATGCCCACCAGGATGTGGTCCCTCAAGCCACATCACAGGAAAGTTCCTGCCATCCCCAAGAAAACTGTGCCCATCAGGTTGTCCAAACCCTCCAGATTAGGAGAAACCTGCCAGGCCCCTGAACCCACCCCAATATTGGAGGTTGCTCTGGATGCAAACGTGCAGTCTGAAACACCCTGAGCACCTCCATCGAGGCAGAAAGCCAAGTCAATGGTTCTGAGTCAGATGATTGAACCTGACATGCCCCTAGGACTTCACTGGAACCCTAGATTGGGTCTTCAGACATCTGTTCTCAGAGTCCTGTTCTGGAATACCAAGTTATGATACAACATGTGGTCCCTGATTCCCACAACAGAACATCTCCTGTCTCCAGAAGGAAAATGTGCTCTTGGATCTATGTCCAACTTTCAGGGTAGATGGATCCTGCATGACCCATTAGCCCCAGCACCTTCTATGATCTCCCTGGTAACAAACCAGCATTGTGACCCAACTTCCTGAGACTTGATGCCAACTCAAGGTGTTGGTACTTTGCCCAAGAGCCATGAAACGAATCTGCCATGTTCCTCAGGTACAAAGGTCAATGGACGTGTGCTTTCTAGGCATCCAAGAGGTATTTCTCTGCTACACAAAAATTCCACATAGGGAACCCTAGAGCAAACAAATAAGACTGCTCCTGTCAGGTTGAAGGAAACCTTGGTTGTTTGGAGCATCTCACAAGCCCCAGCCTGGGAAGTCCTCCACATTCTCTTGATGCCAACCCTCCATTTGTTAGTCATCATAGACACAAATTCCAGCATGAGCAAACATCTGACATCTGCTCTTACTCAGGTGCTGGATATTCGAATCAGTCACGCACACTGGAAATACCTTTCACTTGACACTGTATTCTTGCATAGTTTGGGTTTACAATTCCATCCTCACCCTACTGGACTGCAAGTCCTCTTGAGAGGGAATTAGGGAGACAAAACACAACATTCTGCCTTCCCCATAGAAAGAAGAAGGGCCTGGTGAGTCTGCCCAGAAACTCCCCATGAAGATCAATCTACTTGGCCCTCAAGGGAACCCCGATTTATACTTTGCGCTGGCCACTAGCGCTGTGTCTGAGAGAGCCTGAGCCCCAACCTCGTGCCAGCCACCCAGAGTGTGGGGCCCTTATCCAGCATGTGGGACTGGCCATGGCCCAGTCATCTCTACCCATCCTTGGTATTCCGGCAACTATCCCAGACCTTTGCTGGAATCCCTACCAGTGGGGGAACCTGAAGCACAATTGAGAACTCCTCCTTCCCCATGGCAGGAAGCCTGGCTGTTGCTATGGGTGCCCAACCCTCAGAATTAGAACCAGGTGCATGGCCAATGAAACAACGCCCAATCATAAGGGCCGCCTGGGCCAAAGCAGGCATTGTGTCCCTCAACCTTAGCATGCATTCAAACAAATGCTCTCAGTTGTTTCTGCAGGGTCCCGCATCGCAGGCCTGGTATGCCCTTAGGACCAAATCCTAACACTTCGTGGGATTTTCCATGCCAACATAACCAGAGCCCGTCTCTGGAATCTCTGTTTTGAAGCACCCCTATGATGGAAAACAGCAATCTTCCCTCCCCTGAGAAAACTATTAGGAGCTGCCAGGATGCGTAGAGAAGAAAAATCTCCCAGGGCTCCATAAGACCACACCTTCATTCCGAGGCCATCCTGGACACACAATCCAGATACAAGAGACTGTGCTACCACCTTCGAATCACCTGGTTTACAGTTCCAGACGAGCTGCCCTAGAGACCTACGCATTGGGCCTCTGATCACCTCGCCATTAACCCTACCCCAAGTTTGTGTTTGCAGACTTCTTTCCCAAAACCATGGCTCACATGCCCTCTATGATGGGTCTCTGTAGCCACACCACAGGAAAGATCCTGCTATCCCCAATGAAACTGTGTCAATCACAGTTGCCCAAACCCTCCAGATTAGGAGAGACCTGCAAGTCCCCTGAGCCCAGTCCAATATTGGAGGCCACTCTGGACACAAATGCACAGTGTGCAACACCCTGATCACCTCCATCCAGGAAGACACCCATGTCAATGGTCCTGAGTCAGAAGATTGGTCCCTGAACACCACAATAGAATATCTCCTGTCCCCAGATGGAATTCGTGCTCTTCCACTTGTGTCAAGGGTCGGGGTATATGAATTATGCACAGCCCCTTAGCCCCCAGCACATTCTAAGATCTCTCTGGTAACAAACAAACAGCATTGTGATCCATCTTCATGAGATTCCATGTCACTTCTAGTCCTTGGTAATTCGCCCCAGAGCCACCAGAATGAACCTGCCATGTTCCTCACCTGATATGGTCAGTGGAGGTGTGCTTTCCAGGCATCCATGTGGGAGTGCTCTTCTACTTATTCTTTCCACATGTGGGACCCTGGAGCAAACAAACCAGACTGCCACTGACCAGTAGAAGGGAACCCTCTGTTTGGAGCATCTCAGAAGCACCAGCAGGAGAAATCCTCCATGGCCCTTGACACAACCCCTCCATTTGTCAGTCATCATAGACAAAAACTCCAGCATGAGAAAACATCTGAAATCTGCTGTTATTTAGATTCTGCACTTTCTTTTCCACCACTGCACACTAGAACTGCGTTTCACTTGACACTGAATTTATCCATAGCTTGGGTTTAGAATTCCATCCTCAGCCTCCTGGTCTGCAAGCCCTCTAGAGAGGGAATTTGGAGCCACAAGGCAACATTCTCCATTCCCACTAGAAAGAAATAGGGCCTGGTGAATCTTCCCAGAAACTCCACATGAGGTTCAATCTACTTGGCACTCGATGGAACCTTGATTTATAGGCTGTCCTGGGCACTAGTACTAGTACTAGTACTAGTACTAGTACTGTGTCTGACAGAGCCTGAGCCAAGACCTAGTTTCAGGCACCCAGAGATATGAGCCCATATCCAGCATGTGAGATTGGCCAGGGCCCAAGTCCATCATCTCTACCCATCCTTGGTATTCAGGCACCTGTCCCCAGACCTTTTATGTAATCCCTACCAATGGGGTAACCTAAAGCACAATAGAGAACTCCTCCTTCCCCATGGTAGGAATCCTGGCTGTTGATATGAGTGTCCAAACCTCAAAGTGGGAGCCAGCTGCATGGCCAAGGAGACAATGCCCACTCATGAGGGCTGTCCTGGGCACAAGTAGCCATTGTAACCCTCAGCTTGATGAAGCCTTCAAAAAAATGCTCTTAGTTGCACCTCCAGGATCCTGCATTGCAGGCCTGATATGCCCTTAAGCCCAAATCCTAACACATCGTGGGATGTTCCATGTGCACATACCCAGAGCCCGTCACTGGAATCCCTGTTTTGAGGCACCCCTAAGATGGAAAACAGCACTCTTCACTTCCCTGAGAAAGCCACCAAACTAATGGGATCCCCCAGGATCCTTGAGAAGAAGAATCTCCCATGGTCCCATGAGTCCACACCTGTATTCCGAGGCCAGCGTGGATATGCTATCCAGATACAAGAGACTGTGCTACTGGCTTCGAGTCACCTGATTTACAGTTCCTGACGTGCTGCCCTCCAGATCTTTGGATTGGGACTGTGAACACCTCTCCATTAACCTTATCCCGAGTTTGTGTTTGCAGATCTCTCTCTAAAAACAATAGCTCACATGTCCTCCAGGATGGGGCCCCTAGAGTCACACCACAAGACTGTGCTTGCCATCCCCAAGGAAACTGGGCCCATCACAGTTGACCAAACCCTCCTGATTAGGAGAAACCCGGAAGGCTCCTGAGCACATCCCAATATTGGAGGCTGCTCTGGATGCAAATGCACAGTCTGAAACACCCTGATCACCTCCATCCAGGCAGACACCCAAATCAATGGTCCTGAGTCAGATAATTGAACCTGACATGGCCCTAGGACCTCATTGGAAGAGGGATTAACTTTTCAGGCACCTGTCCTCAGAGGCCTCTTCTGGAATACCAACTTATGATACAAATTATGGCCCCTGAGCCCCAGGGTGGGAAATCCTCCATGGCCTCTTGACGCCACCTCTCCATTTGTTGGTCATCGTAGACACAAACTCCAGCCTGAGCAAACATCTGACATCCGCCCATATTCAGGCGCTGATATTGGAATCAGCTGCTGCACACTGGAACTGCCTTTCGCTTTGCAATGAATTTAAGCCTAGCTTCAGACTACAATTTCATCCTCACCCTACTGGTCTGCCATATCTCTTGATAGGGAATTCTGGAGCCACAACGCAACATTCTGCCTTCTTCATAGATAGAAGGACCTGGTGAGTCTGCCCATAAACTGCACATGAAGATCAATATACTCAGCCCAGGAGGGAACCCCTATTTATAGTTTGCCCTAGCCACTAGTGCTGTGTCTGACAGAGCCTGAGCCCCTACCTCGTGTCAGCAACCCAGAGGGTGGGGCCCACATTAACCATGTGAGACCGGCCATGGCCCAGGGCTGTCATTACTACCCATCCTTGGTATTCAGGCATCTGTCCCCTAGATCTTAGCTGGAATCCCTACCAATGGGGGGACCTGAAGCACAATAGAGAATTCATCCTTCGCCATGGCAGGAATCCTGGCTTTTGGATGGGTGTCCAACCCTAGGAATGGGAACTGGCTGCATGGCTGAGTAGACATCGCCCAATCCTGATGGCCTCCGGGGCACAAGCAGGCATTGGGACCCTCAGCTTGACCATACTTTCAAACAAACGCTCTCAGTTGCACCTCCAGGATCCCGCATTGCAGGCCTGGTATGGCCCTAGGCCTAAATATTAACCCTTGGTGGGATTTTCCAAGCACTTAGACCCAGAGCTCATCTCTGGAATGCCTGTTTTGGGGCACGCTTAAGCTGGAAAACAGTACTCATCCCTTCCCGGAGAAATCCAACAAACTATTGAGAACCGCCAGGATCCTTGAGAGGAGAAATCTCCCATGGACCCTTGAGACAACACCTGCAATAAAGGCCATTCTGGAAATTAAATCCAGATACAATTACCTGTGCTACCACCTTTGAGTTACGTGATTTACAGTTCCAGACTTGCTGCCCTCCTGGTCTATGGATTGGGACTATGATCACCTTGCCACTAACCCTAACCTAAGTTTGTGTTTGCAGACTTCTCTCTCAAAATCATGGCGCACATGTCCTCCAGGATGGGGTCTCTGGAGTCACACCACAGGACAGTTCCTGCAATCCCCAAGGAAACTACCCATCACAGTTGTCCAAAAACCCCATATAAGGAGAAACCTGCAAGGAACCTGAGCCAACCCTAGTATTGGATGCCACTCTGGACACAAATGCACAGTCTGAAACACCCTCATCACCTGCATCCAGTCAGACACCAGAGTCAATGATCCTGAGTCAGAAGATTGAATGACATTTCCCTAGGGCCTCATTCAAACCCTTTATTAGGTTTTCAGGCTTCTGTCCTCAGAGACCTGTTCTGGATTACCAATTTATGATACAACATATGGCCGCTGAGCCCCACAACAGAATATCTCCTGCCCCCAGAAGCAATCCAGGCTCCTGGGCCTGTGTCAAATCCTCAGGCTAGATGAATCCTGCATGGCCCATTAACTACCAGCACATTCTAAGATCTCCCTGGTAACAAACCAACATTTTGACCCATCTTCATGAGGTTCCATGTCCAATCCAGTCTTTATTTCTTCGCCTCAAAGCCACCAGATGCCATGTTCCTTCGCTGTCATGGTCAATGAAGGTGTGCTTTCCAGTCACCCATGTGGGAGATCTATGTTATCCGATCTTTCGACATGGGGAACCATGGAGGAAACAAATCAGACTGCCCCTGTCTGGTAGAAGGAAACCTTGCTGTTTGGAGCATCTCAAAAACACCAGATTGGGAAATCCTCCATAACCTCTTGACGCCACCCCTCCATTTTTGTGTCATCATAGACACAAACTCCAGCATGAGCAAATATCTGACATCCACCCTCACTCAAGTGCTGAATATTGGATTCAGACAAAGCACACTGGAAATTTCTTTCGCTTGATACAGAATGTAACCATAGCTTAGGTTTACAATTCCATCCTCAGCCTCCTGGTCCACAAGCCCTCTTGATAGTGAATTATAGAGCCACAAAACAGCATTCTGCCTTCCCCTTACAAACAAGAAGGGCCTGGTGAGTATGCCCAGAAACCATACATGAGGATCAATCTGCTCGGCACTCGAGGGAACCCCAATTTATAGGCTGCCCTGGGCACTAGTGCTGTGTCTGACAGAGCCTGAGCCAAGACCTAGTGTCAGCCACCCAGTGATCGGGGCCCATATCCACAATTTGATACTGGCCATGGCCCATGTCCATCATCTTTACCCATCCTTGGTATTCAGGCCTCTGTCCCCAGACCTTTGCTGGAATCCCCGCTAATGGGGGAACCTGAAGCACTATAGAGAACTCCTCTTTCCCCATGGCAGGATTCTGGCTGTTGGGATGGTTGTCCAACCCTCAAAGTGGGAGCCAGCTGCATGGCCAATGTGACCACGCCCACTCATGAGGGCCACCTGGGCATAAGCAAGTATTGTGACCCTCAGCCCGAGAATGATTTCAAACAAGACCTCTCAGTTGCACCTCCAGGATCCTGCATGCAGGCCTGGTAAGCCACTAGGCCCAAATCCTAACACTTGGTGCGATTTTCCAGGGGACCAAACCCAGAGTCCGTCTCTGGAATCCATATTTTGGGGCACCCCTAACATGAAAAACAGCACTCTTCCCTTCCCCGAAAAAGCCACCAACTATTGGGAGCCACCAGGATCCTTAGAGAGGAAAAATCTCCCATGGACCCATGAGGCCACAACTGCATTCTGAGGCCATCCTGCACACAATACAGAGAAAAAAGCCTGTGATTCTGCCTTTGAGTCACCCGATTAACAGTTCCTGAAGAGCTGCCATCCATGTCTATGCATTGGGCCTGTGATAACCTTGCCACTAACACTAACCCAAGTTTGTGTTTTCAGACTTCCCTCCCAAAACCATGGCTCACATGCCCTCCAGTTTGTGATAACTGGAGCCACACCACGGGATTGTACCTGTCTTCCCAAAGGAAACTGTGATTGTCACTATTAAACAAACCCTCTAGATTAGGAGAAACCTGCAAGTCCCCTAAGCCCAGCCCAATATTGGAGGCCACTCTGGACGCAAATGCACAGTCTGACACACCATATCATCTACATCCAGGCTGATATCCAAGTCAATGGTCCTCAGACAGAAGATTGAACCTGACATGCTCCTAGGATTCACTGGAACACTAGAATAGGTTTTCAGGTATCTGTACTCAGAAGGCTGTTCTGAATATCAATGTATGATACAATATGGTCACTGAGCCACACAAAAGAACATCTGTCCTTAGAAGAAAGCTGTGCTCTGGACCTGTGTCAAACACTCTGGGTAGATGAATCCTTCAAGGCCCCCTGGCAACCAGCACATTCTATGATCTCCCTGACAAAATACCAGCATTGTGACCCATCTTCATGAGACTCCATGACAACTCCAGCCCTTGGTACTTCGGCCCAGAGCCACCAGAATGAAACTGCCATGTTCCTCTGCTGCCATGGTCAATGTAGGTGTACTTTCCAGGCATCCAGCGGGAGTGCTCTGATACCAACTTTCCACATGGGGAACCCTGGAGGAAACAAACCAGACTCCCCTGTACGGTAAAAGGAATCTTTGCTGTATGGAGTATCTCAAGCCTGAGGGTGGGTAATCCTCCATGGCCTCTTGAGGCCACCCATCCATTTGTTGGTCATCATAGACACTAACTCCAGCGTGAGCAATCAACTGACATCTGCACTTACTCAAGTGCTGGATATTTGAATCAGCTGCTACACACTGGAATTGCCTTATGCTTGGCACTGAATTTAAAAGTATCTTGGCGGGACGCCTGGGTGGCTCAGTTGGTTAAACAGCTGCCTTCGGCTCAGGTCATGATCCCAGCGTCCTGGGATCGAGTCCCACATCAGGCTCCTTGCTCCGCAGGGAGCCTGCTTCTCCGTCTGACTCTGCCTTCCACTCTGTCTGCCTGTGCTTGCTCTCGCTCGCTCTCTGACAAATAAATAAAATCTTGAAAAAAAAAAGTAGCTTGGGTTTGCAATTCCATCCTCACCCTGGTGTTCAGTAAGCTCTCTTGATAGGGAATTCTGACGCCACAACACAGCATTCTGCCTTCCCCATAGCAAGAAAAAACAGCCTGGAGAGACTGCCCAGAAACCCTACATGAGGATAAATCTACTCGACCCTCGAGTGAACCCCATTTATAGGTTTACCTGGCCACTAGCGCTGAGTCTGACAGAACCTCGTCTCTGACCTCATGTCAGGACCCAGAGACTGGGCTCCAACTCCAGAATGTGAGACCAGCCATGTCCCAGGGCTGTCATCTCTACCCATTCTTGATTCAGGCATCTGTCCCCAGACATTTGCTGAAATCCCTGCCAATGGGGGAACCAGAAGCACAATAGGGAAATCCTCCTTCCCCATGGCAGGAATGATGGCTCTTGGGATGGGTTTCCAGACCTCAGAGTGATAGCCAGCTGAATGGCCAATGATAACCCGCCCACTCATGAGGGCCGCCCTGGACACAAGCAGGCATTGTGACCCCCAACATGAGCATGCTTTCAAACAAACACTCTCAGTTGCATTCCAGAATCCAAATTTGCAGGCCTGATATGCCCCTAAGCACAAATCATAACACCTGGTGGGATTTTTCAGGGGCCCAGAAACACAGCCTGTCTCTGGAATCCCTGTTTTGGGACACCCCTAAGATGTAAAATAGCACTCTCCCCTTCGCCAAGAAAGCCACCATAGTATAGGGAGCCGCTAGGATCCTTGAGAGGAAAAATCTCCCATGGATCCATGAGACCACACCTGCATTCCGAGGCCATCCTGGACACAAAAGCCAGATACACAAGCCTGTGCTACCACCTTCAAGGCAACTAATTTATAGTTCCAGACGAGCTGCCCTCCAGGTCTATGCATTGGGCCTGCGATCACCTCACCGCTAACCTTAACCCGAGTTTGTGCTTACAGACTTCTATCCCGAAACCATGGCTCATATTTCCTCCAGGATGGGGTCTCTGGAGCCACACCAAAGGACTGTGCCTGCCATCCCCAAGGAAAATGTGTCCGTCACATTTGCCTAAAACTTCGAGATAAGGAGAAACCTGCAAGGCCCCTGAGCCCACCCCAATACTGGAGGCCCCTCTGGACACAAATGTGCATTCTGAAATACGCTGATCACCTGAATCCAGACAGATACCCAAGTCAGTGTTTCTCAGTCAGAAGATTGAACCTGACATGCTCCTATGACCTCATTGTAATCAGAGACCTGTTCTGGAGTACCAACTTAAGATACAACATATGGTCCCTGATCCCCACAACAGAACATCTCCTTTCTCTAGATGGAAGCCGTGCTCTTGGAACTGTGTCAAACCCTCAGGGTAGATGAATCCTACTTGGCCCGTAGCCACCAGCAGAATCTAAGATCTCACTGGTAACAAGCCAGCATTGTGAGCCATCTTCATGAGATTCCATGTCAACTACAGGCCTTGGTACTTCACCCCAGAGCCTTCAGAAAGAACCTGCCATGTTCCTCAGCTGCAATGTTCAGTGGAAGTGTGCTTTCCAGGCATCCATGTGGGAGTGCTCTGCTACCCAAACTTTCCACATGGGGGACTCTCGAGCAAACAAATCTGACTGCCCTGTCCTGTAGAAGGAAACCTGGCTGTTTGGAGCATCTCACAAGCTCAAGTGTGGGAAATCCTCTATGACCTCTTTTCAACTCCTCTCCATTTGTCGGTCATTATAGACACAAACTCCAGCTTGAGCAAACATCTGACGTCTGCGCTTACTCAGGTGCTGGATATTCGAATCAGCCGCTGCACACTGGAAATGCCATTCGCTTGTCACTGAATTTATTCATAGCTTGGGTTTACAATTCCATCCTCACCCTACTGGTCCACAAGCCCTCATGATAGGGAATTCTGCAGCCACAACACAGCATTCTGCCTTCCCAATAGAAAGAAGAAGGGCCTGGTGAGTCTGCCCAGAAACTCCACATTATGATCAATCTACTTGTCCCTTGAGGGAACCCTGAATTATAGACAGCCCTGGCCCCTAGTGTTGTGTCTGACAGAGCCTAAGCCCCGACCTCGTGTCAGCCACCTAGAAGGCGGGGCCCATATCCCGCATGTTAGACTGGCCACGGAACAGAGCCGTCATCTTTACCCATCCTTGGTATTCAGGCATGTGTCCCCAGACCTTTCCTGGAATCCCTACCAATGAGGGAACCTGAATCACAATAGAGAAATCCTCATTGCCCATGGCAGGATTCCTGTAAGTTCAGAAGGGTGTCCAACACTCAGAGTGTTAGCCTACTGAATGGCCATTGAGACCACCCCCATTCCTGAGGGCCACCCTATGCAAAAGCTTGCATAGTGACCCTCAGCCTGAGCATGCTTTCAAACAAACGCTCTCAGTTGTATCTCCAGGACTTGCATTGGAGGCCTGGTAAGCCCCTATGCCCAAATCATAACCCTTGGTGGGTATTTCCAGGTGCCCAGAGCCAGAGCACTTCTCTGCAATCCCTGTTATGGGACACCCTTAATATGGAAAACAGAACTCTTTCCTCTCTGAGAAAGCCACCACATTATAAGGAGCCGCCAGGATACTTGAGAGGAAATATCACCCATGGACACCTGAGACCACACCTGCATTCTTAGTCCATCGTGGATACACAATCCAGATAAAAAAGCCTGTGCTACCTCCTTTGAGGCATGCGATTTACATTTCACACGGAGCTTCCCTCCAGGAGTATGCATTGGGCCTACAATCACTTTGCCACTAAACCTAACCCACATTTGTGTTTGCAGACTTCCCTCCCAAAACCATGGCTCTCATGCCCTCCAGCATGGGGTCTCTGGAGCCACACCACAGGACTGTGCCCACCATTGCCAAGGAAACTGTGCCCATCAAATTGCCCTATCTTTCCAGATTAGGAGAAACCTGCAAGGCCCCTGAGCCCACCCCAATACTGGTTTCCACTCTGTACACAAATGCACAGTATGGAACACCCTGATCACCTACATCTAGGCAGACATTGAAGTCAATGATACTGAGTCAGAGGATTGAACCTGACATTCCGTTAGGATTTTATTGGGACCCTAGATTAAATTTTCAGGCATCTATCCTCAGAGGCCTGTTCTGCAATACCAAATTATGATACATTTGGTCCGTTAGCCCCACATCAGAACATCTCTGGTCCGAGAAGGAAACCGTGCCCTTTGACCAGTGTCAAACCCTCAGGGTAGATGAATCCTACATGGTCCCTTAGCCACCAGCACACTGTAAGGTCTCCATGGTAACAAACCTGCATTATGACCCATCTTCATGAGACTTCATGTCAACTCCAGGCCTTGGTAATTCGCCCAAGAGCCACCAGAACGAATTGGCCATGTTTCTCAGCTGCAATTTTAATGGAGGTGTGCTTTTCAGGCATCCACGTGGGAGTGCTCTGCTACCCAAACTTTCCACATGGGGGACCCTGGAGCAAATAAACCAGACTCCCACTGTGTGGTAGAAGGAAACTTTGCTGTTTAAAGCATCTCACAAGCCCCAGCATGTGAAATCCTCCATGGCCTCTTGACGCCACCCCTCCATTCATCGGTCATCATAGACATAAACTCCAGCATGAGGAAATGTCTGACTTTCACCTTTACTCAGGTGCTGGATATCTGGAATCAGACACTGCACAATGGAACTGCCTTTTGCTTGGCACTGAATTGAACCTTAGCTTGAGTTTACAATTCCATCCTCACCCTACTGGTCCCCAAGCCCGCTTGATAGGGAATTCTGGGGCCACAGCGCAGCTTTTTGCCTTCCCCTTAGAAAGAAGAAGGGCATGGTGATTCTGCCCAGAAACTCTGCATGAGGATCAATCTGCTCAGCCCTTGAGGGATCCCTGATTCATACTCAGCCCTGACCACTAGTTCTGTTTCTGACAGAGCCTGAGTGCTCAATTCATGTCAGCTACTCAGAGAGTCAGGCATGTGAGACTGGCCATGTCTCAGGTCCCTCATCTCTACCCATCCTTGGTATTCAGGCATCTGTCCCCAGACATTTGCTAGAATACCTGCTAATGGGGGAACCTGAGGCACAATAGAGAATTCTTCCTTTTCCATGGCAGGAATCCTGGTAGTTGGGATGGGTGTCCTACATTAAAGTGGTAGCCAGCTGCATGGCCAAGGAGACAACTCCCACTCATAAGGGCTGCCCTAATCACATCAGGCATTGTGACACTCAGACTAGCATGCTTTCAAACAAACGCTCTCAGTTGTACCTCCAAGTCACACATTGTAGGCCTGGTACTCCCCTAGGCCCAAATCCTAATCCTGGTGGGATTTTCCAAGCACCCAGACTCACAGCCCTTCTCTGGAATCCCTTTTTGGGGAACATCTAAGATTGAAAACAGCACTCTTCCATTCAAACGAGAAAGCCACCATACTATTGGGAGCTTCCAGGATCTGTAGAGAGGAAAATACTCTCATGGAAACATTAGAACACACCTGCATTCCAAGGCTATCATGGACACACAATCCAGATACAAAAGCCAGTGCTAGTGCCTTCGAGGTACGTGATTTATAGTTCCTGACGATCTGCCCTCCAGGTCTATGCATTGGGCCTACGATCACCTCGCAACTCAACCTAATCCGAGTTTGTGATTGCAGACTTCTCTCCCAAAACCATGGCTTACATGCCCTCCACGATGGAGTCTCTGGAGCCACACCACAGGACTGTGCCTGCCACCCCCAAAGAAACCGTGCCCACAAATTTTCCTAAACCTTCAAGATTAGGAGAAACCTGCAAGGCCCCAGAGCCCACCCCAATATTGGAGGCCACTCTGTACACAAAGGCACAGTCAGAAACACCCTGATTGCCTACATATAGGCAGACACCGAAGTCAATGGTCCTGAGTCTGATGATTGAACCTGAAATTCCCCTTGGACTTCATTGGAACCCTAGATGAAGTTTTTAGGCATCTGTCCTCAGAGGCCTGTTCTGGAATTCCAACTTATGATACAACATTTGGTCCGTGAGCCCCACAACAGAACATCTCCGATACCCAGAAAAAAACCGTGTTCTTCGACCGGTGTCAAACCATCAGGATAGACTAATCATACATGGCCCCTTAGCCACCAGCACATAGTAAGATTTCCGTGGTAACAAAACTGCATTGTGACCCAACTTCATTAGAATCCAGGCCTTGGTACTTTGCCCTAGAGCAACCAGAAAGAACCTGCCATGTTCCTTAGGTGCAATGGTCAATGTAGGTGTGCTTTCCAGTATCCACGTGCGAGTACTATGCTACCCAAACTTTGCACATGGGGGAACCTGGTGTAAACAAACCAGACCTCCCCTGTCCAGTAGAAGGAAACCTTATGTTTGGATCAACTCACAGGCCTCAGCGTGTAAACTGCTCCATGGCCTCTTGATGCCACCACTCCATTGGTCGGTCATCATAGACACAAACTCCAGTCTAAGCAAACATCTGACATGCACCCTTATCCCGGTGCTGGATGTCTTGAATAAACCACTGCACATTGGATCTGCCTTCCACTTGGCACTGAATTGAACCATAGCTTGTGTTTACAATTCCATCATCACCTGACTGGTCCCTAAGCCCTCTTGATAGGGAAATCTGGGGCCACAACGCAGCATTCTGCCTTCCCCATCGAATGAAGAAATGCCTGGTGAGTCTGCCCTGAAAACCCACATGAGGATCAATCAGGTCGGCCCTCGAGTCAACACCGATTTATAGGCTGCCATGGCCACTAGTGCCGTGTCTGACAGAGCCTGAGCTCGACTGAGTTTCAGCCACTAGAGAGCAGGCCCCATATCTAGCATTTGGGATTGCCATGGCCAAAGTATGTCATCTCTACCCATTCTTGATATTCAGGCACCTGTCCCCAGACCTTGGCAGGGATCCCTGCCAATTAGGGAACTTGAAGCACAATAGAGAACTCTTCTTTCCCCATGGCAATAAACCTGGCTTTTGGGATGGGTGTTCTACCCTCAAAGGGGGAGCCAGTTACAACATCAATGACACCACACACACTCCTGAGGACTACCCTTGGCACAAACAGGCATTGTGACCCTCACCCTGAGCATGCTTTCAAAAAATCCCTCTCAGATTCACCACAATGATCCCTCATTTCAGGCCTGGTATGCCTGTAGGTTCAAATCATAAAACTTGGTGGGATTTTCGAGGTGCCCAGACCCAGAGACCATCTCTGGAATTTTTGTTTTGGTGCACCCTTCAGATGGAAAACAGCACTCATCCCTTCCCCAAAAATGTCACCAAATTATGAGGAGCCACCAGGATCCATAGAGAGGCAATGTCTCCCATGGACCCATGAGAACACACCTGCATTCCGAGGCCATCCTGGACACACAATCCGGAGAGAAAAGCCTGTGCTACTGCCTTCTATTCACCCTAATTACAGTTCCAGATGAGCTGCTCTCAAGGTATATGCATTGGGCCTGTGATCACCTCGCCACTCACCCTAATTCGAATTTGTGTTTGCAGACTTATCTACCAAAACCATGGCACACATGCCCTCCAGGATGGGGTCTCTGGATCCACACTGCAGGACTGTCCCTGCCATCCACAAGGAAACTGTTTCCATCACAGTTGCCCAAACTGTCTAGATTAGGAGAAACCTACAAGGCCTCTGGGCCTACCCCAATTTCGGCGGCCGCTCTGAACACAAATGCACAGTCTGAAATACCCTGATGCCCTACATCCAGGAACACAGCCAAGTCAATGGTCCTGAGTCAGAATAATGAACCTAACATGCCCCTAGGACGTCATTGGAACCATTGATTCGGTTTTCAGACATGTGTCCTCAGAGGCCTGTTCTAGAATGCGAACTTATGATACAACATGTGGTGGCTGGGCCACACAACAGAACATCTCCTGTCCCCAGAAGGAAACCGTGCCCTACAATCTGTGCAAAATCCCAGAGTAGTAGATTCCTGCACAACTACTAAGCCACCAGCACATTCTAAGATCTACCTGGTAACAAACCAGCTGTGTGGCCCATCTGCAAGAGATTCCATGTCAAATCAAGGACTTGGTACTTTGCTACAGAGACACCAGAATAAAGCTGCCATGTTCTTCAGTTGCAATGGTCAATGAAGTTGAACATTCCAGGCATCCATGCGGTAGAGCTCTGCTACCCAAACTTTCCACATGGGGGACCCTGGAGCAAATAAACCACACTCCACCTGTCCAGTAGAACGAAACCTTGCTATTTGGAGCAGCTCATGAGTCTCAACGTGAAATTCCCTCCATGGCTTCTTGACGCCACCCCTCCATTTGTCAGACATCATAGACACAAACTCCAGTGTGAGCAAATATCCGACGTCCTCCCTTACTAAGGTGCTGGATATCTCGAAAAAGCTGCTGGACACAGGAACTGCCTTCCGCTTGGCAGTGAATTGAACTGTAGCTTGTGTTTACAATTCCTTCCTCACCCGACTGGTCCCCAAGCCTTCTTGATAGCGAATTATGGACACACAACACAGCATTCTGCCTTCCCGATAGAAACAAGTGCCTGGTGAGTCTGGCCAGAAACCCCACATGAAGATCAATCTGCTCGGCCCTATATCGGAGGGACCCTGATTTATAGGTTGCCCTGGCCACTAGTGCTGTGTCTGACAGAGCCTGAGCCCAGACCTAGTGTCAGTCACCAGAGTTTGAGCCCCACATCTAGCATTTGGGATTGCCATGGCTCAAGTATTTCATCTCTACCCATCCTTGGTATTCAGGCACCTGTCCCCAGACCTTTGCTGGAATCCCTGACAATGGGGCATCCTGAAGCACAATAGAGAACTCCTCCTTCTTCATATCAGGAAACTTGGCTGTTAGGATGGGTGTTCAACCCTGAAAGGGGGAGTCATTTACAAGTCCAGTGAGACCACACAAACTCCTCAGGGATGCCCTGGAGGCAAACAGGCCTTGTGACCCTCAGCCTGAGCATGCTTTCAAACAATCCTTCTCTGTTGCACCACCATGAACCCGCATTGCAGGCCTAATATGCCCCTAAGCCCAAATCCTAGCACATGTTGTGATGTCCCAGATGCCATGAACCAGAGCCCGTCTCTGGAATCCCTGTTTTGGGGCACCCATAAGGTGGAAAACATCACTCTCCCCTTCCCCGAAAAAGCCACCAAACTATGGAGAGCCACCAGGATCCATAGAGAGGAAAGGACTCCCATGGACCCATGAGACCACACCTGCATTCCAAGGTCATGCTGGACACACAATCCAAAGAGAAAAGCCTGTGCTACTGCCTTCCAGTCTCCCTAATTATAGTTCATGAAGAGCTTCCCTCCAGGTCTACGCATTGGGCCTGTGATCACCTCGCCACTCACCCTAATTTGTATTTGTGTTTGCAGACTTCTCTCCCAAAACCATGGCTCACATGCCCACCAGAATGTTATCTCTGAAGCCACACCACAGAACTCTGGCTGCCAACCCCAAGGACACTGTGCATATCAGATTTGCCCAAACCTTCCAAATTAGGAGAAACCTGTGTGGCCCCTGAGCCCACACCAATATTGCCGGCCATTCGGGATGGAAATGCGCAGTCTGAAACACCCTTATCACCTACATCCAGGGAAATAGCCAAGTCAATGATCGTGAGATAGACGATTGAACCTAAAATGCCCCTAGGCTCTCAATGGAACCCCATTAGGTTTTTAGGCATCTGTCCTCAGGGGCCTGTTCTGAAATACCAATCTATGACACATCATGTGGTCTCTGAGCCACACGACAGAACATCCCCTGTCCCCAGAAGAATATCATGCTCTTCGACCTGTGCCAAACCCTCAGGGTAGGAGAATCCTGCATGGCACCTTAGCAACCAGCACATTCTAAGTTCTCCCTGGTAACAAACAAGCATTGTGACCCATCTGCAAGAGATCCCATGTCAACTCAAGGCCTTGGCACTTTGTCCCAGAGCCACCAGAACGAATCTGCCATGTTCCTCAGCTGCAATTGTCAATGGAGGTGTTCTTTCCTGGCATCCATGCCGGAGAGCTCTTCTTCACAAACTTTCCACATGGGGAAACCTAGAGTAAACAAACCAGACTTCACCTACACTGTACAAAGAAATGTTACTTTTTGCAGCAGTTCACAGTCCTCAGCATGTGAACTCCTCCATGGCCTCTTTATACCACCCCTCCACTTGTCGGTCATCATAGACAAAAACTCTAGTGTGAGCAAGCATCTGACATCCACCCTTATTCCAGTGCTGGATGTCTCGAGTAAACTGCTACAAATTGGAACTGCCTTCTGCTTGGCACTGAATTGAACCATAGCTTTTGTTTACAATTCCACCCAAAACTGACTGGTTCCCAAGCTCTCGTGATTGGGAAACCTGGAGCCACAACACAGCATTCTGCCTTCCCTATTGAATGAACAAATGCCTGGGAATCTTCCCAAGAAACTCCACATGAGGATCAATCTGCTCCGCCCTCGAATCTACTCTGATATAAAGGCTGCCATGGCCACTAGCGCTGTGTCTGACAGAGCCTGAGCCCCGACCGAGTTTTAGGCCTCATATATAGCATTTGGGATTGCTATGGCCCAAGTACGTCATCTCCACCCATCCTTGGTATTCAGGCACCTATCTCGAGACCTTGCTGGAAACCCTGCCAATGGGGCAACCTGAAGCACAGAGGAACCTGACAGAAGAGAACTCATCCTTCCTCATGGCAGGACATTTGGCTGTTGGGTTGGGTGTCCAACTCTCTAAGAGGGAGCCAGATATATGACCAATGAGACCACTCCCACTCCTGAGGGCCGCCATGGGAGCAAACAGGCATTGTGAGACTCAGCCTGAGCAAGCTTTCAAACAATCCCTCTCAGTTGCACCCTCATGATCCTGCATTGCAGGCCTCATACACCCCTAGGTGCAAATCCTAACCCTTGGTGGGAAGTCCCAGATGCCCAGAAAAAGAGCCTGTATCTGGAATCCCTGTTTTGGGGCACCCATAAGATGGAAAACAACACTCTTCCCTTCCCCAAAAAAGCCACCAAACTATGAGCTGCACAGATCCATAGAGAGGAAAAGTTTCCCATGGACCCATGAGACTATACCTGCATTCCAAGGCCATCCTGGACACACAATATAGAGAGAAAAGCCTGTGCTACTGCCTTCCAGTCACCCTAATTACTCCTGACAAGCTGCACTCCAGGTCTACTCATTGGGCCTGTGATCACCTTTCCACTAACCATAACCCACATTTGTGTTTGCAGACTTCTCTCCCAAAACCATGGCTCATATGCCCTCCAGGACAGGGTCTCTGGATCCACAACACATGACTGGGCCTGCCATCCCCAAGGAAACTGTGCCCGTCAAACCTGCCCAAACCTTCCAGTTTAGGAGAAACACGCAAGAGCCCTGAGCCCGACCCAATATTGTCGGCAGCACTGGACACAAATGCCAGTCTGAAACGCCCTGATCACCTACATCCAAGCAGACAGCCATTTCAATGTTCCTGGGTCAGAAGATTGTACCTGACATGCTCCTAGGACGTCATTGGAACACTAGATTAGGTTTTCAGGCATCTGTCCTCAGGGTCCTGTTCTGAAATACCAAATTAGGATACAACATGTGGTCCCTGAGCCACACAATAGAATATCTCCTGTCCCCAGTAGGAAACCATGCCCTTCGACCTGTGCCAAACCCTCAAGATTGGAGAATCCTGCACAGCACCTTAGACACCAGCACAAACTCTAGTTTGTGCGTTGACCCATACCACAAGCTTTCCATCTGATGGACAGTCGAGTCCTGTTGAATGGCTCCAGGATGTCCCATACGGAAAGACTGGAGAGCAGGATTCGAAGGATGGATGCCTGTACAGCATACCTCACATTCCCATTGGCTCTTTGTGACAAGACATGTTTGAACTACTGGCTCTGGGGCGAGCTAACTAGGGGGCTGAATTGAAATGGACTCTCCTGCGGATGGGTCATAGTGTGGGTTTGTGTGCATGGAGACCTTGGAATATGTTGGCAGCTCAGGGGCCATGAAGTATTCGCCTAACCGAAGGGTGTAATTTTGCTCCAATTAAAAAGAGATCCCTATGTGGAGATGAGACAGGTTCTCTTTGGTGCCTCAGAAAAGCCCCAGATACTGGTCTTCAAACCAGTTCTCTGTGTAGAGACACCTGGAAACCAAAGCTAGGGTTCAGATTAGAGCCTAGATGCCTGTCCGTTTCAATCTTCTGTCTCTGGGGACACTGTCTGAGTATCTAAGTGAAGATAGTTGCTCAGCTGGTGTCAGAGTGCCCCTCTTAGTCCATGGCCGAGGCATGGCCTTGGAGACCTTATTGGATTCTCCTAATCTCTAGGGTTGTGATCAATGGATTGGGTACAGTTTTCTTGGAGAGGACTGGCACAGTCCTTCAGTGTGTCTCCATAGGCCCTAGCCTGGAGGGTGTGTGGGTCCGGGCTGTGGGTACAGAAGTCTGAAAACACAAACTCGGCTTGGGTGTGGAGCCGAGAGCATGGCAGAATGGACCCACAGACCGTGAGAGGAGATCCTCAGCTTATGAAAGAAGGGCAAATGGGAGGCAGTCACGCAAGCTTTTGTCTTTGGATGTTTTGTCTCCCATAGCCGTGGAATGTAGGGGTGACCTCAGGGGCTATGGAAGAGTCTCCCTCTCTGAGGAGTTGGTCCAGCTCTTAAGATTTTGGGGACATTTTGTGGGAAGGGTGGAGTCCTGCTGTCTGGCTCAGGTGTTCTTCCAGGAGAGGGACTCCAGATCACAGTCCTGGGTTCGAGCAAATGGAATACTCGAGCTCTTGTGAAGATTGGGATCATAGGGGCTTGGCAAGCCCCATATGCGGGCTCTTGGTCCAGGCCCTGAGAGACCTTACTTCGACATGGGGCCCATGCTGATGGTCCCAATGCGAGTTTGTACCCAAGGAGGCACTCAAGTTTAGGCTTGGCCTCAGGGGCCATGAAGGTTTCTCCTACACTGAAGGTATGACTCCATGCCAACAGCAAGCTTTCCAGCCATGGGGAAGGAGAAGATCTGATTTGTGCTTCAGTTACCCACGTTTGCCAGGATTTGATATAATATCTAGGGTCAGATGTCTGAAAACCCAGGTTGGGAAGAGATGACGGCATAAGGCCATGGCCTGTCTGATGTGCTTAGTGTGCAGCCAGCTGTTTCCTTGTCTGTCGGGACGTCAGGCTGTGTCAGACAGAGCATTACTGACCAGGGTAGCCTTTCCAGTTAGGGTGCGGTCGAGGCCAGAGCAGGTTGGTTCTCATTTGTGGTTTCTGGAGAGCCCCATAGGGCAACGTTTTTCTTCTGGTGGGCAGGCAGAAAACTGTGTTGTGGTTCTGGAATTCCCAGTCTGGAGGGCTTGTTTGCCAGGAGTGTGAAGAGGGAAGTCTGAAAACACAAGCTAGCGTTAGGTTTGGGGCCGAGGGCATGGCAGGCCCACTCTGCAGAGACTGAATCGAGATCTCCTGCATCTGAGGTCAGGGCGAGTATCAGACGTTGCCTCAGGTTGGAGTTTGTGTCCATTATGGCCCCTTCCTGAAGGGGGTGGGGGCGTCATGAGGCCAGGGAGGTTTCCCAACGCTGGGAGTTATGAGCTGCCCCAAACATCAAGGTTTCCTCTGTAGGACAGTCGAGTACTATGAGATGGTTCTAGGATGACCCCTACAGAAAGACTCGAGAGAAGGGGTCTAAGCATGAATGTCTGCAAATGCCACCTCACATTCCCACTGGCTGCTTGGGGCAAGGAAGGCTCAATCTGCAGGCTCTTGGGCGGGTTTCTCAGAGGGCTGAGTAGAAAAGGACTCTCCTGAGGATGAGTCATACTGTGGGTTGGTGGCCATGGAGACCTTGGAATGTGGCGGGGGCTCAGGGACTCTGCAGGTTTCTCCAAACCGAAGGGTTTGACACAGCTCCAACAATGAACTTCCCATGTGGAGACGATAGTTGTTCTGTTTGGTGTCTCAGGAAAGCCCCAGATGCTGGTCTTCAAACCCAGGCCTCTGAGGAGTGACACCTGGCAACCAAAGCAAGAGTTCAGATTAGGGCCCAGGGGCCTGTCTGGTTCAATCTACTGTCTCTGCCGACATCTGTCTGTGTTTCTGCATGGAGGTAGTTGCTCAGCTTGTGTCAGGATGCCTTTGTCCAGAGAGGCTTATAGTAGTGGGATGTCCTCGGGGGCCTTGAGGTTTCTCCTATTCTGTGGGGTTATGGGCAATGGAATGGGCATAGTCTCCTTGGAGAGAGCAGGACAGTCCTGTGGTGTGGCTCCAGAGGCCACAGCCTGGCGGCTGTGTGGGCCAGGGCTGTGGGGACAGACATCCAAAAACACAAACTCGGCTGAGGTTTGGGGCTGAGGTTATGGCAGGAGTGATCTACAGTCCGTGAGGGGAGCTCATTGTGATTAGAAAGTAAGGCGAGTGAGAGGCGGTCGTTCAGGCTTATGTCTCTGGATGTTGTATTCATGATGGTCATTTAATGTAAGCATGGTCTCATGGGCCATGGAAGTCTCCCTCTCTGGTGATTTGTCCGGCTCCCAAGAGATTGGGGTCATTTTGTGGGAAGGGAGGAGTCCTGTTTTCTGCCTCATGTGTCCCCACAATAGAGGGATTCTAGAGCAGAGCACTGAGTACATACAACTGGAATACCCACCCTCTGCTTAGGCCTGGGGTCCTATGGGCATGGCAAGCCCATATGCAGATTCTTGGTCCAGCCACTGAGAGACGTTACTTGAATAGTGGACTCATGCTGAGGGTCACAATGTGTGTTTGTGCCCAAGGTGGTCCTCAATATTGGGCGGGACCTCATTGAGCTTGCAGGTTTCTCCTACAGTGAACCTTGGACATGCCAACCTCAGGGTTTCTTGCCATGGGGAAGGAGGAGTTTTGATTTCTGCATCACGTTCACCTCTGGGCACTAATTGGAGATAAAGTCTAGGTTATGAAGCCTGAAAACCGAGGTTTGGAAGAGATGACGACCTAAGGCCATGGCGGGTCCGATGTGTTCAGTTTGGGGCCAGCTTTCTAGGTGTCGTTCAGGAGGTCTGCACTCAGGCTGTGCCAGACAGGGCATTCGTGCCCAGATACGCTGTATAATTGGGGTACAGTTGAGTGGCATGCAGAAGATAATTATTTGGGGTTTCTCCGTAGCCCCATAAGGCAAAGTCTTTCTTCTGGAGGGCAGGCAGAGTGCTGCATTCTGGCTCCGGAACTGCCAAACTGGAGGCCTTGCGGCCAGGAATGCAAGGGTGTAAGTCTGAGAACTGAAGCTTTGCTTTGGTTTCAGGGCGAGGAAATGGCAGGCACACTCTGCAGAGCTGAATTTAGATTTCATGCATCTGAGGTCAGGGCGAGGTTCATATATTGGCTCAGGTTGGAGTTTCTGTCCATGATGGCCCCTTCATGAAGGGGGGTCATCACACCGCCATTGGTGTTTTCCCATGATGGCAGTAGTGAGATGCTCCAAACCACAAGGATTTTCTGCGGGTCAGTTGAAACCTGTTGGATGGCTCCAGGACATCCCATATGGAACAATTGCAGAGCAGGGTTCTAAGGATGGATGCCTGGGCATCCGGCCTTGCATTCCAATTGTCTCCTAGCGAAACGGCACGTTTGATTGCTGCCTATGATGTAGCAGCTGAGGGGGCTGAGTTGAAATGCATTCTCCTGAGGATCGGTCATAATGTGGGATTGTGTCCATGGAGACCTTGGAATGGGGCAGTGGCACCAGGGCTCTGAAGGATGCTCCTAACCAGAGGTTTTGACACAGCTCCAAGAAGCATTTTTCCCATGGGGAAACAAGATTTGTTCTCATTGGTGCTTCAGTAACCCCCAATATGCTGGTATTGGAAAGCAGAACTCTGAGGAGAGATGCCTGGAAACCAAGGCAATGGATCTGATTAGGGCCTGGGGCCTGTCTGGTTTAATCTTCTTCTCTCGGTTCATCTGTCTATGGGATTGAGTGGAGGTAGTTCCTCAGCTGGTGTCAGATTGCCCCTATTTGTCCTGGGCAGTCTAAACTATTGGGATGGCCACTTTGACTTTGGAGGTTTCTCCTAATTTGCAAGTTTGTGGCCAATGAAATGGGCAGAATTCCTTTGGGGAGGGAAGGCACAATCCTGAGGTGTGGCTCTATGGGCTCAAGCATGGAGGGTGTGTGGGTCAGAGCTGTGGGGACAGAAGTCTGAAAACAGAAACTCGTCTTAGGTTTGGGGACATAGGTATGGGAGGCCCGATCTACAGACCTTGAGGAGAACTCTTCAGGATATGAACAAAGAGTGAGTGTGACGCACTTGCTCAGGCTTTTGACTCTGGATTTTGTGTCACTGATGGCCGTGGAATGTAGGGGCGTCCTCATGGACCATGGGTGAGACTTCCTCTATGGGGATTTGGATGATCCCAATATTTTGGGGTCATTCCGTGGGATGGGAGGAGTCCATTCTGTTTTTTTTTTTTTTTCCTCAGGTGTGCCACTAAAGAGGGATTCCAGAGCAGAACCCTGGGAAGGGGCGACTGGACAACCCGAACTCTGTATAAGATTGGGGGCCTAAGGGCATGGCAATCCCCATATGGGGTACCTTGGTCCAGCCACTGAGAGGTCTTACTTGAGTACAGTGCTCACACTGAGGGTCACAATGCATGTTTGTGCCCAATGTAGGCATCAAGCATGGGCGGGGACTCATGGGCCATGCTTGATTCTCCTACACTGAACTTTGGACAACATACGAACCACAAGGTTTCTTTCCATGGGGAAGGAGGAATTCTGGTTTCTGCATCATGTTCACCCCTGGGCAGTGACTGGAGATAAGATCTAAGTTCTGAATCCAGAAAATCGAGGTTGGGATGAGATGATAACCTAAGGTCATGAAGGGTCCGATCTGCTCAGTGTGCGGTCAGCTTTCTGGGTGTTGTTCAGGAGGTATGGATTCAGGCTGTGTCAGACAGTGCATTAGTGCCCAGGTTAGAATGTATAATTTGGGTACAGTTGAGTTCCATGTAGGTTCATCCTCATTTATTGTGTCAGGGAAGCTCACTGGGGCAACATTTTTCTTCTGGTGGGCAGGCAGAGTGCAGCATTGTGGGTCCAGAATTGCCAAACTTGAGGGCATCGGGACCAGGAGTGTGAGGACGTAAGTCTGAGATCATAAGCTAGACTTAAGTTTCAGGGCGAGGGCACGGCAGGCACCCTCTGTAGATCCGAATCAAAATCTCATTCATCTGAAGTCAGGACGAGGATCAGACTTAGGCGCAGGTTGGAGTTTCTGTCCATGATGGCCCCTTCATCAAAGGGGTGGAATCTCGAGGCCATGGAGGTTTTCCCACGTTGGGAGTTGTGGGATGCTCCAATCTGCAAGGATTCCTTCTGCGGGAAAATTGAGAACTGTTGGATGGCTCCAGGACATCCCATATGGAATGACTCCAGAGCCGGGTTCTAAGGATGGATGCCTGAGCAGACTGCCTCTTACACCAATTGTCTCCCTGCCACAAGACAGGTACGATCTGATGGCTATGCAGGAGCAATCGTGGGAGCTGAGTTGAAATGGACTCTCCTGAAGATGGGTCTTAATGTGTGTTTGTGTCCACGAGGACGTTGGAATGGGGTGGTGGCCCCAGGGCTCTAAAGGATTCTAACCGGAGATTTTGAAACAACTCGAAAGAGCAAGTTTTCCATGTGGAGACAAGATTTGTTCTAATTGGTGCCTCAGGAAACCCACATATGCTGGTATTAGAACCAGGCCTCTGAGGAGAGATACATAGAAACCACAGCAATGCATTCAATTAGGTCCTAGGAGCCTCTCTGGTTCAATCTTCTTCTCTGTCGACATCTGTCTATTTTATGAAATGGAGGTAGTTGCTCAGCTGGTGTCAGACCGCTCCTGTTTGTCCGGGTGGCCTACACTATAGGGATGGCCTCGGGGACTTTGGAGGTTTCTCCTAAATTGTATGATTATGGACAATGGCATGGGCAGAATTCCTGTGGAGTGGGCAGGCACAGACCTGATGTGTGGCTCCAAGGGCCCAGCCTTGAGGGTGTGTGGGCAAGGACTGTGGGGACAGATGTCTGAAAACACAAACTCAGCTTAGCTTTGGGGACGTAGGTATGGCAGGTCCGATTTACAGACTATGAGGAGAACTTTTTGGGATATGAATAAAGGGTGAAAGTGTGACACTTGTCAGGGTTTTGCCCCTGGATTTTGTGTCAATGATGGCTGTGGAATGTCGAGGAGTCCTCATGGGCCATGGAAGAGTCTTTCTCTCTGTGGATTTGGCCAGATCCCAATTGTTTTGGGTTAATCTGTGGGATTTAGTTTTGTTAACTAAGGTGTCCCACCAAAAGAGGGATTCCAGAGCAGAACCCTGGACAACAAGAAATCTAACTAAAAATACGGGCCTAGGGGCATGGCAAGCCCAATATGCCTTCTAATGGTCCAGCCACTGAGAGGCCTTCATTGAGGACAGAACTCATGCTGAGGGTCACAATGCGTGTTTATGCCCTCGTGGTACTCAAGCATGGGTGGGGACTCATGGTGCATGCTTGTTTCTCCTACACTGAATGATAGTCAACATGTCAACCACATGAGTTCTTGCCATGGGGAAGTATTAATTCTGATTTCTGCATGTCATTCACCCCTGGGTAGTGATTGGACATAAGGTCTAGGTTGTGAAGTCTGAAAACCGAGGTTGGGAAGAGATGACGACCTAAGACCATGTTGGGTCCGATATGCTCAGCGTGGAGCCAGCTGTCTGGGTGTTGGTCGAGAGGTCCAAGCTTGGGCTGTGTCAGACAGGGCATTAGTGCCCAGGGTAGATTGTATAATTGGGGTACAACTGAGTGCCGTGCAGGTTGATCTTTATTTGGTATTTCTGGTTAGCCCCAAGGGCAATGTTTTTCTTCTGGAGAACAGGCAGAGTGCTGCATTGTGGCTCCGGAATTTCCAAAGTGGATGCCTTGTGGATGGGGAGTGTGAGGACGGAAGTCTGAGAACACATGTTAGGCGTAGGTTCTGGGCGAGGGCACGGCAGGCACCCTCTGCAGATCTGAATCGGGATATCATGAATCTGAAGTCAGGGCGAGGTTCAAACCTAGGCTTAGGTTTGAATTTCTGTCCATTCTGGCCACTTTATGAAGGGGACAGCATCTCCAGTCCATGGATGTTTACCCACAATGGAAGTTGTGAGATGCTCCAAACAACAAAGATTCCTTCTGATCAACAATTGAGACCTTTTGTATCACTCCAGTACATACCATACAGAATGACACCAGAGCAGGGATCTTAGGATGGATGCATGGGAAGCCCGCCTCACATTGCAGTTGTCTCCTAGCAAATAGACAGGTTTGATATGCTGGCTCTGTCAGAGCAACCAAGGGGGCTGAGTTGAAATGGACTCTCCTGAGGATGGATGCTAATGTGGGTTTGTGTCCATGGAGACCTTGGAATGGGGCGTTGGTGCATGGGCCCTGAAGGATTCTCCTAACCGGAGGTTTTGAGACATCTCCAAAGGACAAGTTTCCCATGTGGAGACGAGATTTGTTCTAATTCGTGCCTCAGGAAACCCCCATATACTGTTATTGGAATATAGGCCTCTGAAGAGAGATAACTGGAAACCAAAGCAATGGCTCCGTTTAGAGCCTAGGGGCCTGTCCGGTTGAATCTTCTTCTCTGTGTACATCCATCTAAGGTATTAGTGGAGTTAGATGCTCAGCTGGTGTCAGATGGCCCTTGTTTGTCCCAGGCGGCCTACACTATTGTGAAGGCCTTGGGGACTTTGGAGGTTTCTCCTAATTTTATGATTATGGACAATGGAATGGGCAGAATTCCCGTGGAGAGGGAAGGCACAGTTTTGATGTGGCTCCAGGGGCCCCAGCCTGCAGGGTGTGTGCCTCAGGACTGTGGAGACAGAAGTCTAAAACACAAACTCAGTTTAGGTTTAGGGACGTAGGTATGGCAGGCCCGATCTACAGACCGTGAGGAGAATTCTTCCAGATATGAAGAAAGAGAGATTGTGAGGCACTTGTTCAGGCTTTTGTTTCTGGATTTTGTGTCAACGATGGGCGTGGAATGTCAGGGAGGCCTCATGGGCCATGGACGAGTCTTCCGCTCTGAGGATTTGGCCCGATTCCAATTGTTTTGGGTCAAACTGTGGGATGGGAGGAGTCCTTTCAGTTTTGTTACCTCAGGTGTCCCACCAAAAGAGGGATTCCAAAGCCGAGCCCTGGGGAGGGGAGACTGGACAATAGAAATCTGGTTAAAAATTGGGGCCTAGGGGCATGACAAGCCCAATATGCTGTCTTTTGGTCCAGCCACTGAGAGGCCTTACTTGAGAACTGGGCTCACGTTGAGGGTCAGAATGCATGTTTGTGAACGACTTGGTCCTCAAGCATCTGCAGGGCCTCATGGGCCACACTGGTTTCAACTACATTTTACGTTGGACAACATGCCAACCACAAGGTTTCTTGCCATGGGGAAGGAGTTCTGATTCCTGCATCATGTTCAACCCTGGGTGGTGACTGGAGATAAGGTTTAGGTTCTGAAGCCTGAAAACCGAGGTTGGAAAGAGATGATGACCTAAGGCCATGGCGGGTCTGATGTGCTCAGTGTGTGGCTAGCTGGGTGGGTGCGAGCCAGGAGGTTCAGTCTCAGGCTGTGCCAGAAAGGGCAGTAGTGCCCAGGGCAGCCTGTATAATTGGGGTCCAGTCAAGTGGCATGCAGGTTGATCCTCATTTGGGGAATCTGGGTAGCCCCAGAGGGCAATGGTTTTCTTCCGGAAAGCAGGCAGAGTGCTGCCTTGTAGTTCTGGAATTGCCAAACTGGAGGGCTTGTGGGCCAGGAATGTGAGGATGGAAGTTGAGAACACAAAATAGACTTACGTTTCTGGGCAAGGGCACGGCAGACACACTCTGCAGAGATGAATCAAGATGTCCTGCATCTGAAGTCAGGGCGAGGATCAGACGATCGCTCAGGTTGGAGCTTCTGTCCCTGATGGCCCCTTAATGAAGCACAGGGGGCGGGATCACGAGGCCATGGAGGTTTGCCCACGATGGGAGTTGTGAGATGCTCCAAACAGTAAAGATCCTTCTGCGGGACTATTGAGACCTGTTGGTTGGCTCCAGGACTTCCCATACAGCATAATTCTGAGAATGGTTCTAAGTATGGATGTCTGGGAAGCCTGCCTCTCATTCCAATCATCTCCTAGCGACAAGACGGGTTAGATGTGCTGGATCAGGGGGAGCAACTGAGGGGGCTGAGTTGAAATGGACTCTCCTGTGGATGGGTCCTAATGTGGGTGTGTCTCCATGGAGACCTTGGAATGAGGCGCTGGCACCGGGAACCTGAAATGTCCTTCTAACCAGAGGCTTTGAGAGAGCTCCAACATGCAAGTTTCCCATGTGTAGACGAGATTTGTTCTGATGGGTGCCTCAGGAGAAGCCCTCAGCTGGTATTGGAAACCAGGCTTTTGAGGAGACATGCCTGTAAACCAAAGCTATGGATCCCATTATGGCCTGGGGTCCTGTCTGGTCAATCTTCTTCTCTGGGGACATCCATCTATGGTATGAGTGGAGGTAGATGCTCAGCTGGTGTCAGACGGCCCTTTTTTGTCCCGGACAACCTACACCATTGGTATGGCCTCAGGGAATTTAGAGGTTTCTCCTAATTTGTACGGTTTTGGATAATGGAATGGGCAGAATTCCCATGGATTGGTTAGGCCCAGTCCTAATGTGTGGTTCCAGGGGCCCAGCCTGGAGGGTGTGTGGCCCAGGACTTTGAGGACAGAACTCAAAAAACACAAACTCAGCTTAGGTTTGGGAACGTAGGTATGGCACGGCCGAATACAAATCATGAGAAGAACTCTTCAGGATATGAAGAAAGAGCGAGTCTGAGGTGCTTAGTTAGGCTTTTGTCTCTGGATTTTGTATCAGCGATGGCCGTGGAATGTCGGGGAGGCCTCATGGGCCATGGACGACTCTTCCTCTCTGTGGATTTGGCCCTATCCCAATTCTTTTTCGTGAATCTGTGGGATGGGAGGACTCCTTTAGGGTTTGTTACCTGAGGTGTCCCACCAAAAGAGGAATTCCAAAGCAGAGCCCTGCGCAAGAGTGAAGGGACAACCCGAAATATGGTTAAAAATTAGGGTCTAGGGGCATGGCAAGCCCAATATGCTGTTTCTTCATGCAGCCACTGAGAGGCCTTGCCTGAGGACCGGGCTCAGGCTGAGGGTCACAATGTGTGTTTGAGACCAATGTGGCCCTCAAGCATGGGCTGGGTCTCATGTGCCACACTGGTTTCAACTACACTGAAAGTTGGACAACATGCCAACCACGAGGTTTCATGCCAAGGGAACGAGTTCGGATTTCTGCAACATTTTCAAACCTGGGCAGTGATTGGAGATAAGGTCAAGGTTCTGAAGCCTGAAAACCGAGGTTGGGTAGAGATGACGACCTAAGGCCATGGCGGGTCCGATGTGCTCAGTGTGCGGCCAGCTGTCTGGGTGGGGCCAGGAGTTCCAGGCTCAGGCTGTGTCAGAATGGGCAATTGTGCCCACTTCAGCCTATATATTTGGTGTACAGCCAAATGGCGTGCAGGTTGATCCTCATTTGGGGTTTCTGGGTAGCCCCAGAGGGCAATGTTCTTCTTCCAGGGAGCAGGCAGAGTGCCGCATTGTACTTCTGGATTGCCAAACTGGAGGGCTTGTGGGCAAGTAGTCTGAGGACTGAAGTCTGAGAACACAAGCTAGGCTTAGTTTTTATGGGTGAGGACATGGCAGGCACAATCTACAGACCTGAATCGAGATCTCGTGCATCTGAAGTCAGGGTGAGGATCAGACGATCTTCAGGTTGGACTTTCTGTCCCTGATGGCCCCTTCATGAAGGGGGGGAATCACGAGGCCATGGGGGTTTTCGCACGATGGGAGTTGTGAGAAGCTCCAAACTACAAAGATTCTTCTCCAGGACAATTGAGACCTGTTAGTTGGTGCCAGGCCAAGGATTCCAAGCATGGTTCTGAGGATAGATGGCTAGGTACCACACCTGGCATTCCAATTTTCTTCTAGCTACAAGAAACGTTAGATCTGCTGGATCTGGGGGAGCAACTGAGGAGGCTGAGTTGAAATTGACTCTCCTGTGGATGTGTCCTAATATGTTTTTGTGTCTATGGAGACCTTGGAATGAAGCGGTGGCACTGGGTCCCTGATGGGTTCTTCTAAACAGAGACTTTGACACAGCTCCACCGTGCAAGTTTCCCATATGTAGATGAGATTTGTTCTGATGGGTGAGTCAAGAAACAGCCATATGCTGGTATTGAAATCCAGGCCTCTGAGGAGACATGCCTGGAAACCATAGCAATAGATCCGATTAGTGCCTAGTGGTCTGCTCATTCCTTTTTTCCTCTGGGGACATCAGTCTATGGGTCTGAGTGCAGGAAGGTGCTCTGATGTGCTCAGATTGCTCCTGTTTGTCCTGGGAAGCCACCACTATTGGGATGGCCTCAGGAACTTTGGAGGTTTATCCTATTAGTAGGATTGTGGCCATTGGAATGGGTACACACAATTCCCTTGGAGAGGGCAAGTACAGTCCTCAGGTTTGGCTCCAAGGGCCTGAGCCTTTGGGGTGTGTAGGCCAGAGCTGTTTGGACAGTTGTCTGAAAACACAAACGCAGCTTATGTTTCAGGTCATAAGTATGGCAGGACTGATCTACAGACCATGAGAAGAACTCTTCAGGATATGAAAAAAGGGCGAGCGTGAGGCTCGTGCTCAAGTTTTTGTCTCTGGATATCGTGTCACTCATGGTCGTGAAATTTCCGGGTGACTTCATGGGAAATGGACGAGTCTTACTCTCTGGGGTTTTGCCTCGTCCCAAGATTTTTGGGTCATTCTGGGGATGGAAGAAGTCCGTTTTGTTGTTGTTGTTGATTTGCTTTGTTTTGTTTTTTAACCTCAGGTGTCTCACCAAATGAGGTATTCCAGAGTAGAGCCCTGGGGAGGGCCGACCGGACAACCAGAAATCTGGTTAAAAATTGGGGCCTAGGGACATGTCAAGCCCATTATGACATCTAATGGTCGAGCCACTGAGAGGACTTACTAGAGCACAGGACTCACGCTGAGGGTCACAATGCGTGTTTATGCCCTCTTCGCACTCAAGAATTGGCGGGGCCTCCGGGTGAATGCTGGTTTCTCCTACACTGAACGTTGGACAACATGCCAACCACAAGGTTTCTTGCCATGGGTAAGGACGAGTTCTGATTTCTGCATCACAGGCACCCCTGGGCAGTGGTTGGAGATAAGGTCTAGGTTCTGAAGCCTGAAAAACCGCAGTTGGGAATAGATGATGACCTAAGGCCATGGCGGTTCTGATGTGCTCAGTGTGCGGTCAGCTGTCTGGGTGTTGGTCAGGAGGTCCGAGCTCAGGTTGTGTCAGACAGTGCATTAGTGCCCAGGTTAGACTATATACTTTGGGTACAGTCGAATGCCATGTAGATTTATCCTCATATAAGGTGCCTGGGCAGCTCACTAGGCCAAATTTTCTTTCTAGAGGGCATGCAGAGTGCTGCATTGTGGGTCTGGAATTGCGAAACTTCTGGGCTTCGGGGCCTGGAGTGTGAGGACGGAAGTCTGAGAACACAAGCTAGACTTGGGTTTCAGGGCCAGGGCACGGCAGGTACCCCTGTAGATCTGAACCTATATCTCATGCATCTGAAGTCAGGGCGAGGATCAGACGTTGGCTCAGGTTGGAGTTTCTGTGCATGACGGCCCCTTCATGAAGGGAGCGGAATCTCGAGGCCATGGAGGTTTTCCCACGTTGGGAGTTGTGGGATGCCCCCTTCAAGGATTCCTTCTGCGGGACAGTTGAGACTTGTTGGGCAGCTCCAGGACATCCCATATGGAATGACTCCAGGGCACCATTCGAGGATGGATGCCTGGGAAGCCCGCCTCGCATTCCAATTGTCTCCTAGCAACAAGACACTTTAGATCTGATGGCTCTGCGGGAGAAACCGGGGTGGCTGACTTGAAATGGACTTTCCTGAGGATGGGTCCTAATGTGTGTTTGTGTCCATGAGGGCCTTAAAATGGGGCGGTGGCACCGGGACCCTGAAGTATTCTCCTAAGCTTTTGACATAGCTCGATGCACAAGGTTCCTTGTGGAGACGAGATTTGTTTTGATGGGTGCCTCAGGAAAACCTCGATACTGGTATTGGAATCCAGGCTTTTGAGGAGACATGCCTGTAATCCAAAGCAATGTATCCGATTATGGCCTAGGGTCCTGTCTGGTTCAATCTTCTTCTCAGGGGACATCCATCTATGGTATGAGTGGAGGTAGATGCTCAGCTGGTATCAGACCGCCCTTGTTTGTCCCGGGCGACCTGCACTATTGGGATGGCCTCAGGGATTTGTAGGGTTCTCCAAATTTTACTGTTTTGGACAGTGGCATCGGCAGAATTCCCATGCATTGGGTAGGCACAGTCCTAATGTGTGACTCCAGGGGCCCCAGCCTGGAGTGTGTGTGGCCCAGGACTTTGAGGACAGAAGTCTGAAAACACAAACTCAGCTTAGGTTTGGGGACGTAAGTATGGCAGGCCCGATCTATAAACCATGAGAAGAACTCTTCCGGATATGAAGAAAGAGCGAGTCTGAGGCGCTTGCTCAGGCTTTTGTCTCTGGATTTTGTATCAGAGATGGCCGTGGAATGTCGGGGAGGCCTCATGGGCCATGGAAGAATCTTCCTCTCTGTGGATTTGGCCCGATCCCAATTGTTTTTCGTCAATCTGTGGAAAGGGAAGACTCCTTTCAGGTTTGTTACCTCAGGTGTCCCGCCAAAAGAGGAATTCCAAAGAAGAGCCCTAAGGAAAAGTGAAGGGAGAACCCGAACTATGGGTAAAATTTGGGGCCTAGGGGCATGGCAAGCCCAATATGCTATCTCTTCATCCAGCATCTGAGAGGCCTTATTGAGGACTGGGATCAGGGTGAGGGTCACAATGTGTGGTTTTGACCAATGTGGCCTGCAAACATGAGCGGGGCCTCATGGGCCACACTGGTTTCAACTACACTGAACGTTGGACAACATGCCAACCACATGGTTTCTTGCCACGGGGAAGGAGTTGTGTTTTCTGCATCACTTTCAAGCCTGGGCAGTGATTGGAGATAAGGTCTAGGTTCTGAAACTTGACAACCGAGGTTGGGAAGAGATGACGACCTAAGACCATGGCGGGTCCGATGTGCTCAGTGAGCGGCCAGCTTTCTGTGTGGGGCCAGGTAATCCAGGCTCAGGCTGTGTCAAAAAGGGCAATAGTGCCCAGGTCAGCCTATATATTTGGGGTACAGTAGAATGGCGTGCAGGTTGATCCTCATTTGGATTTTCTAGGTAACCCCAGAGGGCAATGTTTTTCTTCCTGAGGGCAGGAAGAGTGCTCCATTATAGTTCTGGTTTTCAAACTGGAGGCTTGTGGGCCAGTAGTCTGAGGAAGGAAATCTGAGAACAAGCTAGGCTTAGGTTTCTGGGTGAGGACAAGGCAGGAACAATCTACAGACCTGAATCGAGATCTCATGCTTATGATGTCAGGGCGAGGATCAGAAGATCGCTCAGGTTGGTGTTTCTGTCCCTGATGTCCCTTCATGAAGGGGCAGGGGGGCCACGAGGCCGTGGGGGTTTTCCCACGATGTTTGTTGTGAGAAGCTCCAAACTGCAAAGATTCTTCTGCAGGACAATTGAGACCTGTTGGTTGGCTCCAGGGCAACGATTCTGAGCAGGGTTCTAAGGATGGATGGCTGGGTAGCCCACCTCGCATTCCAATTGTGTCCTAGCAACAAGACAGGTTAGATCTGCTGTATCTGGGGGAGCAACCCAGGAGGCTGAGTTGAAATGGACTCTCCTGTGGATGGGTCCTAATGTCTTTTTGTGTCTATGGAGACCTTGGAATGTAGCGGTGGCACTGGGGTTCTGAAGGGTTTTTCCAAACAGAGGCTTTGACACAGCTCCAACGTGCAAGTTTACCATATGTAGATGAGATGTTTTCTGATGGGTGAGTCAAGAGACAGCCATACACTGGTATTGAAATCCAGGCCTCTGAGGAGAGATGACTGGATACCACAGCAATGGATCCGTTTAGTGCCTAGGGGCCTGTTCGTTCCTTTTTACCTCTGGGGACATCAGTCTATGCGTCTGAGTGCAGGTAGGTGCTCAGCTGAGCTCAGATTGCCTCTGTTTGTCCTGGGAAGCCACCACTATTGGGATGGCCTCAGGCAGTTTGGAGGTTTATCCTATTAGTAGGGTTGTGGCCATTGGAATGGGCACATACAATTCCCTTGGAGAGGGCAATTACAGTCCTCAGGTTTGGCTCCAGAGGCCTGAGCCTGTAGGGTGTGTAGGCCAGAGCTGTTTGGACAGTTGTCTGAAAACACAAACTCGGCTTATGTTTCGGGTCATAGGTATGGCAGGACTGATCTACAGACCATGAGGAGAACTCTTCAGGATATGAAAAAAGGGCGAGTGTGAGGCTCGTGCTCAAGTTTTTGTCTCTGGATATCGTATCACTCATGGTCGTGAAATTTCCGGGTGACTTCATGGGAAATGGACGAGTCTTACTCTCTGGGGTTTTGCCCCATCCCAAGAGTTTTGGGTCATTCTGGGGATGGAAGAAGTCCGTTTTGTTGTTGTTGTTGATTTGCTTTGTTTTGTTTTTTAACCTCAGGTGTCTCACCAAATGAGGTATTCCAGAGTAGAGCCCTGGGGAGGGCCGACCGGACAACCAGAAATCTGGTTAAAAATTGGGGCCTAGGGACATGTCAAGCCCATTATGACATCTAATGGTCGAGCCACTGAGAGGACTTACTAGAGCACAGGACTCACGCTGAGGGTCACAATGCGTGTTTATGCCCTCTTCGCACTCAAGAATTGGCGGGGCCTCCGGGTGAATGCTGGTTTCTCCTACACTGAACGTTGGACAACATGCCAACCACAAGGTTTCTTGCCATGGGTAAGGACGAGTTCTGATTTCTGCATCACAGGCACCCCTGGGCAGTGGTTGGAGATAACGTCTAGGTTCTGAAGCCTGAAAAACCGCAGTTGGGAATAGATGATGACCTAAGGCCATGGCGGTTCTGATGTGCTCAGTGTGCGGTCAGCTGTCTGGGTGTTGGTCAGGAGGTCCGAGCTCAGGTTGTGTCAGACAGTGCATTAGTGCCCAGGTTAGACTATATACTTTGGGTACAGTCGAATGCCATGTAGATTTATCCTCATATAAGGTGCCTGGGCAGCTCATTAGGCCAAATTTTTTTTCTAGAGGGCAGGCAGAGTGCTGCATTGTGGGTCTGGAATTGCGAAACTTCCGGGCTTCGGGGCCTGGAGTGTGAGGACGGAAGTCTGAGAACACAAGCTAGACTTGGGTTTCAGGTCCAGGGCAGGGCAGGTACCCCTGTAGATCTGAACCTATATCTCATGCATCTGAAGTCAGGGCGAGGATCAGACATTGACTCAGGTAGGAGTTTCTGTGCATGACGGCCCCTTCATGAAGGGAGCGGAATCTCGAGGCCATGGAGGTTTTCCCACGTTGGGAGTTGTGGGATGCCCCCTTCAAGGATTCCTTCTGCGGGACAATTGAGACTTGTTGGGCAGCTCCAGGACATCCCATATGGAATGACTCCAGGGCACCGTTCGCGGATGGATGCCTGGGAAGCCCGCCTCGCATTCCAATTGTCTCCTAGCAACAAGATGTTTAGATCTGATGGCTCTGCGGGAGAAACCGGGGTGGCTGACTTGAAATGGACTTTCCTGAGGATGGGTCCTAATGTGTGTTTGTGTCCATGAGGGCCTTAAAATGGGGCGGTGGCACCGGGACCCTGAAGTATTCTCCTAAGCTTTTGACATAGCTCGATGCACAAGGTTCCTTGTGGAGACGAGATTTGTTTTGATGGGTGCCACAGGAAAACCTCGATACTGGTATTGGAATCCAGGCTTTTGAGGAGACATGCCTGTAATCCAAAGCAATGTATCCGATTATGGCCTAGGGTCCTGTCTGGTTCAATCTTCTTCTCAGGGGACATCCATCTATGGTATGAGTGGGTAGATGCTCAGCTGGTATCAGACCGCCCTTTTTTGTCCCGGACGACCTGCACTATTGGGATGGCCTCAGGGATTTGTAGGGTTCTCCAAATTTTACTGTTTTGGACAGTGGCATCGGCAGAATTCCCATGGATTGGGTAGGCACAGTCCTAATGTGTGACTCCAGGGGCCCCAGCCTGGAGTGTGTGTGGCCCAGGACTTTGAGGACAGAAGTCTGAAAACACAAACTCAGCTTAGGTTTGGGGACGTAGGTATGGCAGGCCCGATCTATAAACCATGAGAAGAACTCTTCCGGATATGAAGAAAGAGCGAGTCTGAGGCGCTTGCTCAGGCTTTTGTCTCTGGATTTTGTATCAGAGATGGCCGTGGAATGTCGGGGAGGCCTCATGGGCCACGGACGAATCTTCCTCTCTGTGGATTTGGCCCGATCCCAATTGTTTTTCGTCAATCTGTGGAATGGGAGGACTCCTTTCAGGTTTGTTACCTCAGGTGTCCCGCCAAAAGAGGAATTCCAAAGAAGAGCCCTGGGGAAAAGTGAAGGGAGAACCCGAACTATGGGTAAAATTTGGGGCCTAGGGGCATGGCAAGCCCAATATGCTATCTCTTCATCCAGCCACTGAGAGGCCTTATTGAGGACTGGGATCAGGGTGAGGGTCACAATGTGTGGTTTTGACCAATGTGGCCCGCAAACATGAGCGGGGCTTCATGGGCCACACTGGTTTCAACTACACTGAACGTTGGACAACATGCCAACCACATGGTTTCTTGCCACGGGGAAGGAGTTGTGTTTTCTGCATCACTTTCAAGCCTGGGCAGTGATTGGAGATAAGGTCTAGGTTCTGAAACTTGACAACCGAGGTTGGGAAGAGATGACGACCTAAGACCATGGCGGGTCCGATGTGCTCAGTGAGCGGCCAGCTTTCTGTGTGGGGCCAGGTAATCCAGGCTCAGGCTGTGTCAAAAAGGGCAATAGTGCCCAGGTCAGCCTATATATTTGGGGTACAGTAGAATGGCGTGCAGGTTGATCCTCTTTTGGAGTTTCTGGGTAGCCCCAGAGGGCAATGTTTTTCTTCCTGAGGGTAGGAAGAGTGCTGCATTATAGTTCTGGTTTTCAAACTGGAGGCTTGTGGGCCAGTAGTCTGAGGAAGGAAATCTGAGAACAAGCTAGGCTTAGGTTTCTGGGTGAGGACAAGGCAGGAACAATCTACAGACCTGAATCGAGATCTCGTGCTTATGATGTCAGGGCGAGGATCAGAAGATCGCTCAGGTTGGTGTTTCTGTCCCTGATGGCCCTTCATGAAGAGGCGGGGGGGTCATGAGTCCGTGGGGGTTTTCCCACGATGTTAGTTTGAGAAGCTCCAAACTGCAAAGATTCTTCTGCAGGACAATTGAGACCTGTTGGTTGGCTCCAGGGCAACGATTCTGAGCAGGGTTCTAAGGATGGATGGCTGGGTAGCCCACCTCGCATTCCAATTGTGTCCTAGCAACAAGACAGATTAGATCTGCTGGATCTGGGGGAGCAACCCAGGAGGCTGATTTGAAATGGACTCTCCTGTGGATGGATCCTAATATGTTTTTGTGTCCATGGAGATCCTGGAATGAAGCAGTGGCACTGGCGCCCTGAAGGGTTTTTCCAAACAGAGGCTTTGACACAGCTCCAACGTGCAAGTTTCCCATATGTAGATGAGATTTGTTCTGAGGATGAGTCAGGAAACAGCCATATGCTGGTATTGAAATCCAGGCCTCTGAGGAGAGATGACTGGATAGCACAACAATGAATCCAATAGTGCCTAGGGGACTGTTCGTACCTTTTTACCTCTGGGGACATCAGTCTATGCATCTGAGTGCATGTAGGTGTCAGATGGGCTCAGATTGCTCCTGTTTCTCCTGGAGAGCCACCACTATTGGGATGGCCTCAGGGAGTTTGGAGGTTTATCTTATTAGTAGGGTTGTGGCCATTGGAAAGGGCACATACAATTCCCTTGGAGAGGGCAAGTACAGTCCTCAGGTTTGGCTCCAGGGGCCTGAGCCTGTAGGGTGTGTAGGCCAGAGCTGTTTGGACAGTTGTCTGAAAACACAAACGCGGCTTATGTTTCGGTAATACGTATGGCAGGATTGATCTACAGACCATGAGGAGAACTCTTCGGGATATGAAAAAAGGGCGAGTGTCAGGCTCTTGCTCAAGTTTTTGTCTCTGGATATCGTGTCACTCATGGTCATGAAATTTCCGGTTGACTTCATGGGAAATGGACGAGTCTTACTCTCTGGGGGTTTGTCCCCATCGCAAGATTTTGGGGTCATTCTGTGGGATGGAAGAAGTCCGTTTTGTTGTTGTTGTGATTTGCCTTGTTTTGTTTTATAACCTCAGGTGTCCCACCAAATGAGGGATTCCAGAGTAGAGCCCTGGGGGGGGGCCGACCGTACAACCAGAAATCTGGTTACAAATTTGGGCCTAGGGACATGTCAAGCCCATTATGACATCTAATGGTCGAGTGACTGAGAGGACTTACTAGAGGACAGGACTCACACCTAGGGTCACAATGCGTGTTTATGCCCACTTCGCAAACAAGAATGGGCCGGGCCTCATGGTGAATCCTGGTTTCTCCTACACTGAACGTTGGACAACCTGCCAACGACAAGATTTCTTGCCATGTGTAAGGAAGAGTTCTGATTTCTGCATCACAGTCACCCTTGGGCAGTGATTGGAGATAAGGTCTAGATTCTGAAGCCTGAAAACGGAGGTAGGGAAGAGATGATAACCTAAGGCCATGGCGGGTCTGATGTGCTCAGTGTGCGGTCAACTGTCTGGGTGTTGGTCAGGAGGTCCGGGCTCAGGTTGTGTCAGACAGTGCATTAATGCCCCCGTAGACTATATAATTTGGGTAAAGTTGAGTGCCATGTAGATTTATCCTCATATAAGTTGTCTGGGCAGCTCATTAGGCAAAATTTGTTTTCTAGAGGGCAGGCAGAGTGCTTCATTGTCGGTCCGGAATTGCCAAACTTGAGGGCTTCGTGTCCAGGAGTGTGAGGACGGAAGTCTGAGAACACAAGCTAGACTTGTGTATCAGGGCGAGGACACGGCAGGGACCTCTGTAGATCTGAACCAATATCTCATGCATCTGAAGTCAGGGCGAGGATCAGACGTTGGCTCACGTTGGAGTTTATGTGCATGACGGCCCTTTCATGAAGGGAGCGGAATCTCGAGGCCATGGAGGTTTTCCCACGTTGGGTGTTGTGGGATGCCCCCTTCAAGGATACCTTCTGCGGGACAATTGAGACCTGTTGGGCAGCTTCAGGACATCCCATATGGAATGACTCCAGGGCACCATTCGAGGATGGATGACTGGGAAGCAGGCCTCGCATTCCAATTTTCTCCTAGCAACAAGAGAGTTTAGATCTGATGACTCTGCGTGAGCAACAGGAGTGACTGACTTGAAATGGACTTTCCTGAGGATGCGTCCTAATGTGTGTTTGTGTCCATGAGGGCCTTAAAATGGGGCGGTGGCACCGGGACCCTGAAGTATTCTCCTAAGCTTTTGACATAGCTCGATGCAAAAGTCTCCTTGTGGAGACGAGATTTGTTCTGATGGGTGCCTCAGAAAAACTCCTATGCTGGTATTGGAATCCAGGCTTTTGAGGAGACATGCCTGTAATCCAAAGCAATGTATCCGATTATGGCCTAGGGTCCTGTCTGGTTCAATCTGCTTCTCAGGGGACATCCATCTATGGTATGAGTGGAGGTAGATGCTCAGCTGGTATCAGACCGCCCTTGTTTGTCCCGGGCGAACTGCACAATTGGGATGGCCTCAGGTATTTGGAGGGTTCTCCTAATTTTATGGTTTTGGACAATGGAATGGGCAGAATTCCCATGGATTGGGTAGACACAGTCCTAATGTGTGACACCTGGGGCCCCAGCCTGGAAGGTGTGTGGCCCAGGACTTTGGGGACAGAAGTCTGAAAACAGAAACTCAGCTTAGCTTTGGGGAGGTAGGTATAGCAGGCCCGATCTATAAACCATGAGAAGATCTATTCCGGATATAAAGAAAGAGCGAGTCTGAGGCACTTGCTCAGGCTTTTGGCTCTGGATTTTGTATCAGAGATGGCCGTGGAATGTCGGGGAGGCCTCATGGGCCATGGACGAATCCTCCTCTCTGTGGATTTGGCCCGATCCCAATTGTTTTTCGTCAATCTGTGGAATGGGAGGACTCCTTTCAGGTTTGTTACCTCAGGTGTCGCGCAAAAGAGTAATTCCAAAGATGAGCCCTGGGGAAAAGTGAAGGGAGAACCTGAACTATGGGTAAAATTTGGGGCCTAGGGGCATGGCAAGCCGAATATGCTGACTCTTCATCCAGCCACTGAGAGGCCTTACCTGAGGCCTGGGATCAGGCTGAGGGACACAATGTGTGTTTGTGACCAATGTGGCCCATAAACATGGGTGGGGCCTCATGGGCCACACTGGTTACAACTACACTGAACTTTGGAAAAACATGCCAACCACTAGGTTTCTTGCCAAGGCGAAGGAGAAGTTCTGATTCTTGTATCACGTTCTCTCCTGAGCAGTGAGTGGAGATAAGGTCTAGGTTCTGAAGGTGAAAACTGAGGTTGTGTAGAGTTGATGGCCTAAATCCATTGTGGGTGTGATATGCTCTGTTTACGGCAAGCTGTCTGGGTGTTGGACTGGAGGTCTGCCCTCAGGCTGTGTCAGACAGGGCTTTAGTGCACTGGCTAGACAGTATAATTGGGGTATGGTCGAGTGGCATGCAGGTTGTTACTCATTTGGCGTTTCTGGTTAGGCCTATAGGGCAACATTTTTCTTCTGGAGGGCAGGCAGAATGCTGCATTGTGTCTCCAGAATTGCCAAACTGGAGGGGTGTGGCCAGGATTGTGAGGAATGAAGTCTGAAAACACGAGATTTGGGACCAAGAGCATGGCAGGTCCACTCTGCAGAGGCTGAATCGAGATCTCCTGCAGGTGAGGACAGGGCAAGTATCAGATGTTGCCTCAAGCTGGAGTTTGTGTCCACGACGGCCCTTACATGAAGGGGGTGGGGGCGTCATGAGGCCAGGGAGGTTTCCCTACGCTGGGAGTTGTGAGCTGCTCCAAACTTCAAAGTTTCCTTCTTCAGGACAGTCGAGTACTATTGGATGGTCCCTTGGTGCCCCATACAGAAAGACTCGAGAGCAGGGGCCTAAGCATGGATGCCGAGAAACGCCAACTCACCTTCCCATTGCCTGGTGGAGACAAGGCACGCTCAATCTGCGGGCTCTTGGGTGAGCTACCCAGAAGGCTGAGTTTAAATGGACTTTCCTGAGGATGAGTCATAATGTGGGTTGGTGGCCATGGAGACCTTGGAATGTGGCAGTAGCTAAGGGACTCTGCAGGATTCTCCAACCCAAAGGGCTTGACACAACTCCAACAAGAAGCTTCCCATGTGGAGATGAGAGGTTTTCTGTCTGGTGCCTCAGGAAAGCCCCATATGCTGGTCTTCGAACCCAGGCCTCTGAGGAGTGATACCTGGACACCAAAGCAAGAGTTCATAATAGGGCCTAGGGGCCTGTCTGGTTCAATATTCTGTCTCTGCGGATATCTGTCTATGTGTCTGCATGGAGGTAGTAGTTGCTCATCTTGTGTCATAATGCCTGTATTTGTCCAGTGCGGCTTGTGTTAGTGGGATGTCCTTGGGGACCTTGAGGTTTCTACTATTTGGTTGAGTTGTGGCCAATGGAATGGGCAGATTCTTAGGAGAGAGCAGGCACAGTTCTGTGGTGTGGCTCCAGAGACCCCAGCCTGGAGGCTGTGTGGGCCATGGCTGTGCAGACAGACATCCAAAAACCCTAACTCAGCTCAGGTTTGGGGCCGAGGTTACGGCAGGCCAGATCTACAGTCCATGAGGGGAGCTCCTCTGGATATGAAAGAAGGGTGAGAGGGAGGCAGTCGCTCAGGCTTTTGTCTCTGGATGTTTTGTCCACAATGGCCGTTTAATGTAGGAGTTTCCTCATGGGTCGTAGAAGTCTCCCTCTCTGGTAGTTTGTCCAGCCCCCAAGAGTTTGAGGTCATTCTGTGGGAAGGGAAGTGTCCTGTTTTCTGCTTCATGTGTCCCCCCAGTAGAGGGATTCTAGAGCATAGCAGTGGGTACTGACAACTGGAATACTCGCCCTCTGGTTAAGCCTGGGGGCCTATGGATATGACAAGCCCCATATGCAGGATCTTGGTCCAGCCACTGAGAGGCGTTACTTTAATACGGGACTCACGCTGCAGGTCACAATGTATGTCTGTGCCCTAGGCGGCCCTCAAACACTGGCATGGCCTTTCGGACAATGCAGGTTTTCCCACATTGCTGAAGCCTGAAAACCGAGGTTGGGAAGAGATGACGACCTACAGCCATAGCGGGTCCTATGTGTCCGGGTTGGGGCCAGCTGTCTGCGTGTCTTTTGGGATGTCTTGTCTCAGGCTGTGCCAGACAGGGCATTAGTATACAGGGTAGGCTGTATAATTGCTTTACAATCGAGTGGCATGCATTAGAAAATCATTTGGGGTTTCTTATTAGCAGCATAGGGCAAAGTTTTTCTTCTGGAGGGCAGGCAGAGTGCTGCATTGTGGCATCGGAATTCCCAAACTGGAGGGCTTGTGGGCCAGGAGAGTGAGGACGGAAGTCTGAGAACACAAGCTAGGCTTAGGTTTCGGGGCAAGGACATGGCAGGCACACTCTGCAGAGCTGAATTGAGATCTCATGCGTCTGAAGTCAGGTCGAGGATCAGACTTTGGCTCAGGTTTGAGTTTCTGTCCATGTTGATCTCTTCATGAAGGGGGGATATTATCAGCCCATGGGGGTTTTCCCACTATTGGAGTTGTTAGATGCTCCAAACCGCAATGATTCCTTCTGTGGGACAATTAAGATTTGTTGGATGGCTCCAGGACGTCTTATAAGGTATTTTTCCAGAACAGGGTTCTAAGTATGGATGCCTGGGCAGCCAGCCTCACATTCCAATTGTCTCCTAGCAACAAGAAACGTTTGATCTGCTGGCTTGGGGTAGCAACAGAGGGGGCTGAGTTGAAATGGACTTTCCTGAGGATGGTCTTAATGTTGGTTTGAGTCCATGGAGACCTTGGTATGGGGCAGTGGTACCAGGGCCCTGAAGGATTCTCCTAACCAGAGGTTATGACAAAGCTCCAATGAGCAAGTTTTCCATGGGGAGACGAGATTTGTTCTTATTGGTGCCTCAGGAAACCACCATATGCTGGTATTGGAAACGAGGCCTCTGAGGAGAGATGCCTGAAAACCAAAGCAATGGATCTGATTAGGGCCTAGGGGCCTGTCCGATTCAATATTCTTCTCTGGGGACATCTGTTGTCTGAGTGGAGGTAGTTGCTCAGCTGGTTTGAGATCACCCCTGTTTGTCCTGGGCGGCCTACACTATTGGGATGGCCTCGGTGACTTTGGAGGTTTTTCCTCTTTGCAAGGTTGTGGCCAATGGAATGGGAAGAATTCCCTTGAAAGGGAAGCAAAGTCCTGAGGTGTGGCTCCAGGGACCCAAGTGTGGAGCGTGTGTGGTCCAGGGCTATTTGGACAAAAGTCTGAAAACACAAACTCCACTTAGGTTGGGGGATGTAGGTATGGCCGGCACGATCTATAGACCGTGAGGAGAACTCTTCGGGATATGAACAAAGGGCGAATGTGAGGTGCTTGCTCATGCTTTTTTTTTTTTTTTCTGGAAATGTGTCACCGATTGCCATGGAATGTCGGTGTGTCCTCATGGGACATCGATGAGGCTCCTTTTCTGGGGATTTGACCTGATCCCAAGAGTTTGGGGTCATTCTGTGGTAAGGGAGGAGGCCTTTCTGGTTTTTTTGTTTATTTATTTATTTTTTTTTACCTCAGGTGGCCCACCAAAATAGGGAATCCAGAGCAGAGTCGTGGGTTGGGGCAACTGGACAACCAGACCTCTGGTTAACATTGGGACTTAAGAACATGGCAATCCCCATATGTGGGCTCTTGGTCCAGACACTGAGAGGCCTTCCTTGAGGATAGGTCTCACACTGAGTTTCACAATGTGTTTTTGTGCCCAAGGAGCCCCTCATGTCAGGACGTGGCCTAATGTACCATGCTGGTTTCTCCTACACTGAACGTTGCACAATATGGCAACCATAAGTTTTCTGGCCATGGGGAAGATGGAGTTCTAATTTCTGCAAAACTTTCACTCCTGGACTGTGATTGGATTTAAGGTCTAGGTTCTGAAGCCTGAAAACTGAGGTTGGGAAGAGATGAAGACCTAAGGCCATGGTGTGTCTGATGTGCTCAGTGTTCGGCCAGCTTTTGAGTGTGGGTTGGGAGGTGCAGGCTCAGGCTGTGGCAGACAGGGAATTAGTGCCCTGGCTAGACTGTATCATTGGGGTGCAGTCGAGTTTCGTGCAGGATGGTACTCATTTGTGGTTACTGGGTAGCCCCAGAGGGCAACGTTTTTCTTCTGGAGGGAAGACACAGTGCCACATAGTGGCTCCAGAATTCCCAAACTGGAAGGCTTGTGGGCCAGGAGTGTGAGGAAAAAATTCTGAGAACACAAGCCAGACTTAGATTTCGGGGTGAGGGGACGGCAGGCACCCTCTGCAGAGATGATTCGAGATCCCGTATGCCTGAAGACAGAGCTAGGATCAGACGTTGGCTTACGTCGGAGTTTCTGTCCATGACGGCCCCTTCATGAAGGGGACGGTGTCACGAGGACATGGAGGTTTTCCCACGATGGGAATTGTGAGATGCTCCAAACCGCAATGATTCCTTCTGTGGGACAGTCGAGACCTGTTGGATGGCTCCAGGACATCCCATAAGGAAGTTATTCAGAGCAGGGTTCTAAGGATGGATGCCTGGGCAGCCTGCCTCCCATTCCAGGTGTCTCATAGCGCCAAGGCAAGTTCGATCTGCTGGATCTAGGGGAGCAACCGAGGCGGGTGTGTTGAAATGGGTGAGTTGAGGATGGGTCATAATGTGCATTTGTGTCCATGTAGACCTTGGAATGGGGTGCTTTATCCGGGAACTTGAGGGATGTTCATAACCGGAGGTTTTGATGGGCTCTAAAGAGTACGTTTCCTATGTATAGAAGAGAATTGTTTTGATGAGTGCCTAAGGAATCTCCCATATGCTGGTATTGGAAACCAGGCCTCTGAGGAGAGATGACTGGAAACAAAAGCAATCGAGATGATTAGGGCATAGGTGCCTGTCCGGTTCAATCTCTTTCCTGAGGATACGTGTCTAAGGATCTGAGGAGATGTAGTTGCTCAGCTTGTGTCAGATCGCCCCTGTTTGTCCTGGGCAGCCTATAATATTGGGATGGCTTCGGGACTTTGGAGTTTCTCCTAATCTATAGGGTTGTGGCCAATGGAATGGGCAGAAATCCCCTGGAGAGGGCAGGCACAGTTCTGAGTTTGGCTCTAGGGGCCCAGCCTTGAGGCTGTGTGGGCCAGGCCTGTGGGGACAAAAGTCTGAAAACACAAACTCCGCTTAGGATTGGGGACATAGGTAAGGCACGCCCAATCTACAGACTGTGATAACACTTAGGGATATGAAAAAGGGTGAGTTTGAGGTGCTTGCTCAGGTTTTGTCTCTGGATTTGTGTCAACAATGTGGGTGGAATGCTGGCGTGGCCTCATGGGTTGTGGATGGCTTTCCTTCTCTGAGGATTTGACCCGATCCCAAGAGTTTGGGTACATTCTGTGGGATGGGGGGAGTCTTTTCTGTTTTTATTTTATTTTATTTTATATTTTATTTTATGTACCTCAAGTGTCCCAATAAAAGAGGGATTCCAGAGCAGAGTCCTTGGGAGGGACAACTGGATATCCCCACCTCTGTTTAAGTTTGGGGGCCTAGGGGCATGGAAAGTCCAATAGGCGGGCTCTTGATTCAGACACTGAGAGGCCTTCCTTGAGGACAGGGCTCATGTTCAGGTTCACAATGCCTATTTGTGCCCAACAAGGCCCTCAAGCATGGGAAGTGCCTCATGGGCCACGCTAGATTCTTCTACACTGAACGTTGGAGAATATGCCAACCACAAGGTTTCCAGCCATGGCGAAGGAAGAGTTGTGATTTCTGCATCACGTTCACCCCTGGACAGTGTTTGGAGTTTAGGTCTAGGTTCTGAAACCCGAAAACTGAGGTTGGGAAGGGATGAAGACCTAAGGACCTGATGGGTCCAATGAGCTCAGTGTGCGGCCAGCTGTTGAGCGTAGGTCTGGAGGTGTGGGCTCATGCTGTGTCAGACAAGGCATTAGACAGGGTAGACTGCATATTTGGGGTGCAGTCGAGTGGCGTTCAGTTGATCCTTATTCGGGTTTCTAGGTAGCTCCATAAGGCAACGTTTTTCTTCTGGAGGGCAGGCAGTGTGCTGCATTATGGCCCCAGTATTGCCAATCTGTAGGGCTTTTGGGGCAGGGGTGTGAGGACGGTAGTCTGAGAACACAAGCTAGGCTTAGTTTTGGGGGTGAGTGCACAGAAGGCACACTCTGCAGAGCTGAATCAAGATCTCATGCACGTGAAGTCAGGGCGAATATCAGACGTTTGCTCAGGTTGGAGTTTCTGTCCATGATGGCCCCTTTATAAAGTGGGGCGTCTCAAGAGGTCATGTAGATTTTCCCACAATGGGAGTTCTGAGATGCTCCAGACTGCAAAGATTCCTTCTGTGGGACACTTGAGACCTGTTGGATGGCTCTAGGATGTCCCTTGTGGAACGACTCCAGAGTAGGGTTCTAAGGATGGATGCCTGGGCAGCCCGCCTCCCATTCTAGTTGTCTCCTAGCAACAAGGCAGGTTTGATCTGCAGGCCCTGGGGGAGAAACCAAGGGGGTTGAGTTGACATGGACTCTCCCGACAATAGATCATAATGTGGGTTTAAGTCCATGGAGACCTTGGAATGGGGCGCTTGATCCGGGGCTCTGAAAGATTCTCCTAAACAGAGGTTTTTATAGAGCTCCAAAGAGTACATTTCCTATGTGGAGATGATATTTTTCTGATGAGTGTCTCGGTAATCCCCCGTATTCTGGTATTGGAAACCAGGCCTCTGAGGAGAGATGCCTGGAAACAAAAGCAATGGATCTGATTAGAGCCTAAGTGCCTGTCCAGTTCAATCTTATTCTATGGGGATATCTGTCTCTGGGTCTGAGTGGAGGTAGTTTCCTAACTTGTGAAAGATCATCCCTGTTTGTCCTGGGCAGCCAACACTATTGGGATGGCCTCGGGGAGTTTGGAGGATTCTCCCAATCTATAGGGTTGTGGCCAATGGAAATGGCAGAATTCCTCTGGAGAGGGAAGCCCACAGTCCTGAGGTGTGTCTCCAGGGGCCCCAGCTTGGACGGTGTGTGGGCCAGGACTGTGGGGACAGAAGTCTGAAAACACAAAATCAGCTTAGGTTTGGGGATGTATGTATGAAGGCTCGATCTACAGACAGTAAGAATTTTCCGTGCTATGAACAAAGGGCGAGTATGTGGCGCTTGCTCAAGCTTTTGTCTCTGGATTTTGTGTCAACGGTGGCCGTGGAATGTCGGGGTGCCCTCAAGGGCCATGGACAAATCTTTCTCTGGTGATTTGGCCTGATCCCAAGGGGTTGGGATCATTCTGTGGATGGGAAGAGTCCTTTCTGTATTTTTTTTTTTTTTACCTCAGGTGTTCCACCAAAGAGGGATTCCAGAGTAGAGCCCTGAGTAGGGGTGACTAGACATCTCGAACTCTGGTTGAGATTGGGGGACTAGGGGCTTGTCAAGCCCCATATGTGGGCTGTTGTTCCAGTCACTAAGAGGCTTTACATGAGGATAGGGCTCACGCTGAGGGTCACAATGTGTGTTTGTGCAAATTGTGGCCCTCAGGGATAGGTGGGGCCTCATAGTCCATGCTGCTTTCTCCTACTATGAACAATGGACAACATGCCAACCACTAGGTTACTTGCCAAGGCGAAGGAGAAGTTCTGATTCTTGCATCACGTTCACTCCTGAGCAGTGAGTGGAGATAAGGCCTAGGTTCTGAAGGTGAAAACTGAGGTTGGGTGGAGATGATGGCCTAAAGCCATTGTGGGTGTGATATGCTCTGTGTACGGCCAGCTTTCTGGGTGTTGGACTGGAGGTCTGCCCTCAGGCTGTGTCAGACAGGGCTTTAGTGCACAGGTTAGACTGTATAATTGGGGTATGGTTGCGTGGCATGCAGGTTGTTACTCATTTGGCATTTCCGGTTAGCCCTATAGGGCAACATTTTTCTTCTGGAGGGCAGGCAGAGTGCTGCATTGTGTCTCCAGAATTGCCAAACTGGAGGGGTGTGGCCAGGATTGTGAGGAAGGAAGTCTGAAAACACAAGCTAGCACGAGTTTTGGGGCCAAGAGCATGGCAGGCCCACTCTGCAGAGGCTGAATCGAGATCTCCTGCAGGTGAGGTTAGGGCGAGTATCAGATGTTGCCTCAAGCTGGAGTTTGTGTCCATGACGGCCCCTTCCTGAAGGGGGTGGGGGCGTCATGAGGCCAGGGAGGTTTTCCTACGCTGGGAGTTGTGAGCTGCTCCAAACTTCAAAGTTTCCTTCTTCAGGACAGTCGAGTATATTGGAAGGTTCCAGGATGCCCCATACAGAAAGACTCGAGAGCAGGGGCCTAAGCATGGATGCTGAGACACGCCAACTCACCTTCCCATTGCCTGGTCGAGGCAAGGCATGCTCAATCTGCGGGCTCTTGGGTGAGCTACCCAGAAGGCTGAGTTTAAATGGACTCTCCTGAGGATGAGTCATAATGTGGGTTGGTGGCCATGGAGACCTTGGAATGTGGCAGTAGCTAAGGGACTCGGCAGGATTCTCCAACCCGAAGGGCTTGACACAACTCCAACAAGGAAGCTTCCCATGTGGAGATGAGAGGTCTTCTGTCTGGTGCCTCAGGAAAGCCCCGTATGCTGGTCTTCGAACCCAGGCCTCTGAGGAGTGATACCTTGACACCAAAGCAAGAGTTCATAATAGGGCCTAGGGGCCTGTCTGGTTCAATCTTCTGCGGATATCTGTCTGTGTGTCTGCATGGAGGTAGTAGTTGCTCAGCTTGTGTCATAATGCCCCTATTTGTCCAGTGCGGCTTGCGGTAGTGGGATGTCCTTGGGGACCTTGAGGTTTCTACTATTTGGTTGAGTTGTGGCCAATGGAATGGGCAGATTCTTAGGAGAGAGCAGGCACAGTTCTGTGGTGTGGCTCCAGAGACCCCAGCCTGGAGGCTGTGTGGGCCATGGCTGTGCAGACAGACATCCAAAAACCCTAACTCAGCTCAGGTTTGGGGCCGAGGTTACGGCAGGCCTGATCTACAGACCATGAGGGGAGCTCCTCTGGATATGAAAGAAGGGTGAGAGGGAGGCAGTCGCTCAGGCTTTTGTCTCTGGATGTTTTGTCCACAATGGCCGTTTAATGTAGGAGTTTCCTCATGGGTCGTAGAAGACTCCCTCTCTGGTAGTTTGTCCAGCCCCCAAGAGTTTGAGGTCATTCTGTGGGAAGGGAAGTGTCCTGTTTTCTGCTTCATGTGTCCCCCCAGTAGAGGGATTCTAGAGCATAGCAGTGGGTACTGACAACTGGAATACTCGCCCTCTGGTTAAGCCTGGGGGCCTATGGATATGACAAGCCCCATATGCAGGATCTTGGTCCAGCCACTGAGAGGCGTTACTTTAATACGGGACTCACGCTGCAGGTCACAATGCATGTCTGTGCCCTAGGCGGCCCTCAAGCACTGGCGTGGCCTTTCGGACAATGTAGGTTTTCCCACATAGAACGTTGGACAACATGCCAACCACAAGGTTTCTGGCCATGGGGAAGGAGGAATTCTAATTTCTGCATCACGTTCACCCCTGGGCTGTAATTGGAGATAAGGTCTAGGTTCTGAAGCCTGAATACCGAGGTTGGGAAGAGATGACGACCTACAGCCATAGCGGGTCCTATGTGTCCAGGTTGGGGCCAGCTGTCTGGGTGTCGTTTGGGAAGTCTTGTCTCAGGCTGTGCCAGACAGGGCATTAGAATACAGGGTGGGCTGTATAATTGCTTTACAATCGAGTGGCATGCGTTAGAAAATCATTTGGGGTTTCTTATTAGCAGCATAGGGCAAAGTTTTTCTTCTGGAGGGCAGGCAGAGTGCTGCATTGTGGCTTCGGAATTCCCAAACTGGAGGGCTTGTGGGCCAGGAGAGTGAGGACGGAAGTCTGAGAACACAAGCTAGGCTTAGGTTTCGGGGCAAGGACATGGCAGGCACACTCTGCAGAGCTGAATTGAGATCTCATGCGTCTGAAGTCAGGTCGAGGTTCAGACTTTGGCTCAGGTTTGAGTTTCTGTCCATGTTGGCCCCTTCAGGAAGGGGGGGCATTAGGAGGCCATGGGGGTTTTCCCACTATTGGAGTTGTGAGATGCTCCAAACCGCAAGGATTCCTTCTGTGGGACAATTAAGATTTGTTGGATGGCTCCAGGACGTCTTATAAGGTATTTTTCCAGGACATGGTTCTAAGTATGGATGCCTGGGCAGCCAGCCTCACATTCCAATTGTCTCCTAGCAACAAGCAACGTTTGATCTGCTGTCTTGGGGTATCAACAGAGGAGGCTGAGTTGAAATGGACTTTCCTGAGAATGGTCTTAACGTTGGTTTGAGTCCATGGAGACCTTGGTATGGGGCAGTGGCACCAGGGCCCTGAAGGATTCTCCTAACCAGAGGTTATGACAAAGCTCCAATGAGCAAGTTTTCCATGGGGAGACGAGATTTGTTTTTAATGGTGCCTCAGGAAACCACCATATGCTGGTATTGGAAACGAGGCCTCTGAGGAGAGATGCCTGGAAACCAAAGCAATGGATCTGATTAGGGCCTAGGGGCCTGTCCGGTTCAATATTCTTCTCTGGGGACATCTGTTGTCTGAGTGGAGGTAGTTGCTCAGCTGGTTTGAGATCACCCCTGTTTGTCCTGGGCGGCCTACACTATTGGGATGGCCTCAGTGACTTTGGAGGTTTTTCCTCATTTGCAAGGTTGTTGCCAATGGAATGGGAAGAATTCCCTTGAAAGGGAAGTACAGTCCTGAGGTGTGGCTCCAAGGACCCAAGTGTGGAGCGTGTGTGGTCCAGGGCTATTTGGACAAAAGTCTGAAAACACAAACTCCACTTAGGTTGGGGGATGTAGGTATGGCCGGCCCGATCTATAGACCATGAGGAGAACTCTTCGGGATATGAACAAAGGGCGAATGTGAGGCGCTTGCTCATGCTTTTTTTTTTTTTTTCTGGAAATGTGTCACCGATTGCCATGGAATGTCGGGTTGTCTTCATGGGCCATCGATGAGGCTCCCTTTCTGGGGATTTGACCTGATCCCAAGAGTTTGGTGTCATTCTGTGGGAAGGGAAGAGGCCTTTCTTTTTTTTTGTTTATTTTTTTTTTGTTTTTGTTTTTGTTTTGTTTTGTTTTTTACCTCAGGTGGACCACCAAATGAGGGATTCCAGAGCAGAGTCGTGGGTTGGGGCAACTGGACAACCAGACCTCTGGTTAACATTGGGACCTAAGAACATGGCAAGCCCCATATGTGGGCTCTTGGTCCAGACACTGAGAGGCTTTCCTTGAGGATAGGTCTCACACTGAGTTTCACAATGTGTTTTTGTGCCCAAGGAGCCCCTCAAGTCAGGGCATGGCCTAATGTACCATGCTGGTTTCTCCTACACTGAACATTGCACAATATGGCAACCACAAGTTTTCTGGCCATGGGGAAGATGGAGTTCTAATTTCTGCAACACTTTCACTCCTGGACTGTGATTGGATTCAAGGTCTAGGTTCTGAAGCCTGAAAACTGAGCTTGGGAAGAGATGAAGACCTAAGGCCATGGTGTGTCTGATGTGCTCAGTGTTCGGCCAGCTGTTGAGTGTGGGTTGGGAGGTGCAGGCTCAGGCTGTGGCAGACAGGGAATTAGTGCCCAGGCTAGACTGTATCATTGGGGTGCAGTCGAGTTTCGTGCAGGATGGTACTCATTTGTGGTTACTGGGTAGCCCCAGAGGGCATAGTTTTTTTTCTGGAGGGAAGACACAGTGCCACATAGTGGCTCCAGAATTCCCAAACTGGAAGTCTTGTGGGCCAGGAGTGTGAGGAAAAAATTCTGAGAACACAAGCCAGACATAGATTTCGGGGTGAGGGGACGGCAGGCACCCTCTGCAGAGATGATTCGAGATCCTGTATACCTGAAGACAGAGCTAGGGTAAGACGTTGGCTTAGGTCGAAGTTTCTGTCCATAACGGCCCCTTCATGAAGGGGAGGGTGTCACGAGGACATGGAGGTTTTCCCACGATGGGAATTGTGGGATGCTCCAAACCGCAATGATTCCTTCTGTGGGACAGTCGAGACCTGTTGGATGGCTCCAGGACATCCCATAAGGAAGTTATCCAGAGCAGGGTTCTAAGGATGGATGCCTGGGCAGCCTGCCTCCCATTCTGGGTGTCTCATAGAGCCAAGGCAAATTCGATCTGCTGGATCTACGGGAGCATCCGAGGCGGGTGTGTTGAAATGGGTGAGTTGAGGATGGGTCATAATGTGCATTTGTGTCCATGTAGACCTTGGAATGGGGTGCTTGAACCGGGGCCTAGAGGGATGTTCATAACAGGAGGTTTTGATGGAGCTCTAAAGAGTATGTTTCCTATGTAGAGAGGAGAATTGTTTTGATGAGTGCCTAAGGAATCTCCCATATGCTGGTATTGGAAACCAGGCCTCTGAGGAGAGATGACTGGAATCAAAAGCAATGGATCTGATTAGGGCCTAAGTGCCTGTCCAGTTCAATCGTATTCTATGGGGATATCTGTCTCTGGGTCTGAGTGGAGGTAGTTTCCTAACTTGTGAAAGATCATCCCAGTGTGTCCTGGGCAGCCAACACTATTCGGATGGCCTCGGGGAGTTCGGAGGATTCTCCTAATCTATTGGGTTGTGGACAATGGAAATGGCAGAATTCCCCTGGAGAGGGAAGCCACAGTCCTGAGGTGTGGCTCCAGGGGCCCCAGCTTGGATGGTGTGTGGTCCAGGCCTGTGGGGACAGAAGTCTGAAAACACAAACTCAGCTTAGGTTTGGGGATGTATGTATGAAGGCTCGATCTACAGAACGTGAGAATTTTCCGGGCTATGAACAAAGGGCGAGTATGTGGCGATTGCTCAGGCTTTTGTCTCTGGATTTTGTGTCAACGGTGGCCGTGGAATGTCGGGATGTCCTCAAGGGCCATGGACAATTCTTTCTCTGGTGATATGGCCTGATCCCAAGTGGTTGGGATCATTCTGTGGATTGGAAGAGTCCTTTCTGTATATATATATATATATGTTTGTTTGTTTTTTTTTTTACCTCAGGTGTCCCACCAAAGAGGGATTCCAGAGTAGAGCCCTGAGTAGGGGTGACTAGTCATCTCGAACTCTGGTTGAGATTGGGGGACTAGGGGCTTGGCAAGCCCCATATGTGGGCTGTTGTTCCAGTCACTAAGAGGCTTCACATGAGGATAGGGCTCACGCTGAGGGTCACAATATGTGTTTGTGCAAATTGTGGCCCTCAGGGATAGGTGGGACCTCATAGTCCATGCTGCTTTCTCCTACAATGAACATTGGACAACATGCCAACCACAAGGTTTCTTGCCATGGTGAAGGAGAAGTTCTGATTCTTGCATCACGTTCACTCCTGAGCAGTGAGTGTAGATAAGGTCTAGGTTCTGAAGGTGAAAATTGAGGTTGGGTAGAGATGATGGCCTACAGCCATTGTGGGTATGATATGCTCAGTGTACGGCCAGCTGTCCTGGTGTTGGACTGGAGGTCTGCCCTCAGGCTGTGTCAGACAGGGCTTTAGTGCACAGGCTAGACTGTATAATTGGAGTATGGTCGAGTGGCATGCAGGTTGTTACTCATTTGGCGTTTCTGGTTAGCCCTATAGGGCAACATTTTTCTTCTGGAGGCCAGGCAGAGTGCTGCATTGTGTCTCCAGAATTTCCAAACTGGAGGGGTGTGGCCAGGATTCTGAGGACGGAAGTCTGAGAACACAAGATAGGCTTAGGTTTCAAGGCGAGGGCCCAGCAGGCACACTCTCAAGTGCTGAATCGAGATCTCATGCTTCTGAATTCAGGGCGAGGATCAGACTTTGGCTTAGGATGGAGTTTCTGTCCATGATGGCCCATTTATGAAGGTGTGGGTCATCATGAGGAAATGGAGGTTTTCTCACAGTGTTATTGTGTGATGGTTCAAACCACAAGGATTCATTCTGCGAGACAGTCAAGACAGGTTGGTTGGATTCAAGACATCCCATAAAGAAGTTCTCCAGAGCAGGGTTCTAAGGATGGATGCCTGGGCGGCCCGCCTCCCATTCTAACTATCTCCTAGTGACAAGGAAGGTTTGATCTGCTGGCTCTGGGTGAGCAGCCGAGTGGGCTGATTTGAAATGGACTCTCCTGAGAATGGTTCATAATGTAAGTTTTTGTCCTTGGAGACCTTGGGATTGGGCCATGGTGCCAGCGCCCTGAAGGATCCTCCTAACCTGAGGTATTGACACAGCTCCAAAGAGCAAGTTTCCCATGTGGAGATGAGATCTGTTATGATTGTTTCCTTAGGAAGCCCCCATATTCTGATATTGGAAACCAGGCCTCTGAGGAGAGATACCTAGAAACCAAAGCAATGCATCAGAAGTTGGCTCAGGTTGGAGTTTCTGTCCATGATGGCCCCTTTATAAAGGGGAGCCTCTCATGAGGCCATGTAGGTTTTCCCACGATATGAGTTGTGAGATGCTCCAATCTGCAAGGATTCCTTCTGTGGGACAGTCAAGACCTGTTGGAAGGCTCCAGGACATCCCATATGGAACGGCGCCAGAGCAGGATTCCAAGGATGGATGCCTAGAGAGTCTGCTTTGCATTCCAGTTGTCTCCTAGCGACAAGGCAGGTTTGATATTCTGCCTCTGGGGGAGTAATCGACGGGGCTGAGTTGAAATGTACTCTCCTGCCGAATGGTCATAATGCGGGTATGTGTCCATGGAGACCTTGGAATAGGACGGTTGCTCCGGCTACCTGAAGGTTTCTCCTAACTGGAGGCTTTTACAGAGCTCCAAAGGATAAGTTTCCCATGTGAAGACAAGATTTGTTCTGATTGGTATCTCTGGAATCCCCCATATGCTGGTATTGTAAAACAGGCCTCTGAGGAGAGATGCTTAGAAAAAAAAGCAATGGAACCAATTACATTCTAGGGGCCAGTCCAGTTTAATCTTCTTCTCTTGGGTTATCTGTCTACGGGTGAGTTGACGTCGTTGCTCAGCTTGTGAGAGATCGCCCCTCTTTGTCCTGGGTGGCCTACACTATTGGAATGGCCTCTGGGACTTTGGAGGTTTCTCCTTATCTGTAGGGTTGTGGCCAATGGAATGGGAAGAATTTCCTTGGAGAGGGCAGGCACAGTCCTGAGGTGTGGCTCCAGGGGCCTCAGTCTGGAGGGTGTGTGGGACAGGGATGTCAGGATAGAAGTCTGAAAACACAAACTCGGCTTAGGTTTGGGGACGTAGGTATGGCAGGCCCAATCTACAGACTATGAGGAGAATTTTTTGGGCTATGACCTAAGGGTGAGTGTGAACGCTTGCTGAAGCTTATGTCTCTGGATTTTGTGTCAATAGTGGCCGTGGAATGTCGGGCTGGCCTCATGGGCCATGGACGAGTCTTTCTCTCTGGACCCCAATCACTTGGGGTGGCCCAATCCCAAGTGATTGGGGTCATTCTGTGAGTGGGAGGAGTCCTTTCTGTGTTTATTTACCTCAAATGTCCCACCAAAGAGGGATTCCAGAGCAGAGCCCTGAGTAGGGGTGACTAGATGTCTCTACCTCTGGTTAAGATTGGGTGACTTGGGGCATGGCAGGCCCCATATGCGGGCTCATGGTCCAGCCACTGAGAGGCTTTACTTGAGGACAGGGCTCAAACTGAGGGTCCCAATGTGTGTTTGAGCCCACCGCAGCTCTTAAGCATAGGCAGGGCCTCAGGGACCCTACACTACCCTCAGGGGCCCTACTACTGCCCCTGTAGGCCCTACAGGGGTCCTACACTGAACGTTGGACAAGATGCCAACCACAAGATTCTGGAGAGAGGGAAGGAGGAGTTCTGATTTCTGCATCACGTTCACCCATGGGAAGTGAGTAGAGATAAGGTCTAGGATTCTGTAGCCTGAAAACCGAAGTTGGAAAGAGATGGCGACCTAAGGCCATGGCGGTTCAGATGTTCTCAGTGTACTGCAAGCTGTCTGGGTGTCGGTTGGGAATTCAGGCCTCAGGTTCTGTCAGAAAGGGCATTAGTACACAGGCTAGACTATATAATTGGTGTACAGTTGAGTGACGTGCAGGTTTATCCTCATTGGAGGTTTCTGGGTAGACCCATAGGGCAATATTTTTCTTCTAGAGGGCAGGCAGAGTGCAGCACTGTGTCATCGGAAATCCCAAAATAGAGGGCGTGTGGTCCAGGAGAGTGAGGACGGAAGTCGGAGAACACTAGCTACGCTTAGGTTTTGGGGTGAGGGCACAGCAGGTACACTCTGAAGAGCTGAATCAAAATCTCGTGCATCTGAAGTCAAGGCGAAGATCAGCTGTTGGCTCAGGTTGGAGTTTCTTTCCATGATCTGCCTTCATGAAGATTGGGGGCATCATGTGACCTTGGAAGCTTTCCATGATATGAGTTGTTAGGTGGTCCATGCACAAGGACTCCTGTGGGACAGTCGAGACCTGTTGGATGGCTCAAGGATGTCCCATAAGGAATGACGCAAGAGCAGGGTTCTAAGGATGGATGCCTGAAGAGCCCAACTTGCATTTCAATTGTCTCCTAGCGACAAGGCAGGTTCAATCTACTGGCTCTGGAGTAGCAACCGAGGGGGTTTAGTTGAAATGGACTCTCCTGAGGATGGGTCATAATTTGGGATTGTGTCCATGGAGATATTCAAATGGGGCAGTGGCTCCAGTGACCTGAAGTTTCCTCCTAACTGGAGGTTATGACACAGCTCCGTAGAGCAAGATTCCCATGTGGAGACGAGATTTTTTCTGATAGGTAGCTCTGGAAACCCCCTTATGCTGGTATTGGAATGCAGGCCTCTGAGGAGAGATGCCTGAAAACAAAAGCAATGGATCCAATTAGGGCCTAGGTGCCTGTCTTGTTCAATATTCTTTTCTATGGATATCTGTCTAAGGTTCTGATTGGAGGTAGTGGCTCAGCTTGTGCCAGAGGGTCCCTGTATGTCCAGGACATCCTACACTATTGGGATGGCCTCAGAGATTTTGGATGATTCTCCTAATCTGTCAGGTTGTGCCAAATGAACGAGCAGAATTCCCTTGGAGAGGGCAGGCACAGTCCTGAGGTGTGGCTCCATGGGGCCCAGCCTTTAGAATGTGTGGGTAAGGACAATGGAGACAGAAGTCTGAAAACACAAACTAGGCTTAGGTTTGGGGACATAGGTATGGCAGGCCCGATCTACAGACCTTGAGAATTTTGGGGGCTCTGAACAAAGGGAAGTGTGTGGCGCTTTTTCAGGTTTTTGTCTCCGGATTTTGTGTCAATGGTGGCCGTGGAATGTCAGGCTGGCCTCATCGACCATGGACGAGTATTTCTCTCTGTGAATTTGGCCAGATTCCAAGTGTTTGGGGTCATTCTTTGGATGGTAGGAGTCCTTACTTTTTTTTTTTTCTTTATCTTGGTTTTTTTTTTTTTTTTTTTTTTTTTTTTTTTTTTTTTTTACCTTATGTGTCCCACCAAAGAGGGATTCCAGAAAAGAGCTCTGAATAAGGTTGACTAGACTTCTCAAGCTCTGGCTAGGATTGGGGGAGTAGGGGCATGGCAAGTCCCATATGCAGGCTCTTGGTCCAGCCCCGGAGAGGCTTTACTTTTGGCCAGGGTTCATGCTTAGGGTCCTAATGTGTGTTTGTGCCCATCGCAGCCCTCAAGCATGTCTGAGGCCTCATGGGCCATGCTGGGTTCTCATATACTGAACGTTGGACAACATGCCAACCACAAGGTTTCTGGTCATGGGGAAGGTGAAGTTCTGATTTCTGCATCACGAACATCACTTAGTTGTGAGTGGAGATAATGTCTAGGTTCTGAAGCCTGAAGACCAAGGTTGGGAAGAGATGATGACCAAAGGCCATGGCATGTTCGATGTGTTCAGTGTGAGGCCAGGTGTCTGGGTGTCGGTCACGAGGTCTGGGGTCAGGCTGTGTCAGACAGGGCATTAGTGCCCAGGCTAGACAGTATAATTGGGGTACAGTCTAGAGAATTGCAGGTTGATCCTCATTTGATGCTTCTGGGTAGACCCCTAGGGCAAAGTCTCTCTTCTGGAGGGCAGGCAGAGTGCTGCATTTTGTCTCCAGAATTCCCAAAGTGGAAGGCTTGTGGGCCAGGAGTGTGAGGACGGAAGTCTGAGAACGTGAGCTGGCTTAGGTTTTGGGGCGAGGGCAAGGCAGGCACACTCTGCAGAGCTGAATTGAGATCTCATGCATCTGAAGTCAGGGCGAGGATCAGACGGGAGTTTCTGTCCATGATGTCCTCTACCTGAAGGTGGAGGCATCACGAGGCCATGGAGGTTTTCCCACGGTGCGAGTGTGTGATGCTGCAAACCACAAGGATTCCTTCTGCAGGACAGTTGAGACCTGTTGAATGGATCAAGGACACCCCATTAGGATTTTCTCCAGAGCAGAGTTCTAACATGGATACCTGGGCAACGGACTCGCATTCCAATTGTCTCCTAGTGACAAAGCAGGTTTGATCTGCTGGCACTGGGTGAGCAACCGCCAGGTTTGAGTTGAAATGGACTCTCCTGAGGATGGGTCATAATGTGGGATTGTGTCCATTGAGACATTGGAATGGGGCGGTGGCTCCAGTGACGTGAAATTTTCTCCTAACTGGAGGTTTTGACACAGTTCCATATAGCATGATTCCCATGTGGCATGTGATTTGTTCTGATTGGTAGCTCCAGAAACCCCCATGTGCTGGTATTGGAATCCAGGCCTCTGAGGAGAGATACGTGAAAACAAAAGCAATGGATCCGTTTAGGGCCTAGGTGCCTGTCCTGTTCAATCTTCTTTTCTATGGATATCTATCTACAGGTCTGATTGGAGGTAGTGGCTCAGCTTGTGGCAGATGGTCCCTGTTTGTCCCGGACATCCTACAATATTGGGGTGGCCTCGGGGACTTCGGATGTTTCTCCTAATCTGTCAGGTTGTGCCAAAGGAATGAGCAGAATTCCCATGGAGAGGGCAGGCACAGTCCTGAGGTGTGGCTCCATGGGGCCAAGCCTTGAGGGTGTGTGGGCCAGGACAATGGAGACAGAAGTCTGAAAACACAAACGTGGCTTAGGTTTGGGGGACATAGGTATGGCAGGCCCGATCTACAGACCATGAGAATTTTTCAGGCTTTGAACAAAGGGCGAGTGTGTGGCGCTTTTTCAGGCTTTTGTCTCCGGATTTGGTGTCAATGGTGGCCGTGGAATGTCAGGATGGCCTCATCAGCCATGGACGAGTATTTCTCTCTGTGAATTTGGCCCAATTCCATGTGTTTGCGGTCATTCTTTGGACAGTAGGAGTCCTTTCTCTATTTTTTTTTTAACCTCATGTGTCCCACCAAGGAGGGATTCTAGAGAAGAGATCTGAGTAGGGGTGACTAGACTTCTCAAGCACTGGTTAAGGCTTGGGGAATAGGGGCATGGTAATCTCCATATGTGGGCTCTTGGTCCATCCCCGGAGAGGCTTTACTTGAGGCCAGGGATCATGCTTAGGATCCTAATGTGTGTTTGTGCCCATCACAGCCCTCAAGCATGTCTGGGGCCTCATGGGCCATGCTGGTTTCTCCTACACTGCACGTTGGTCAACATGCCAACCACAGGGTTTCTGGTCATGGGGAAGGAGGAGTTCTGATTTCTGCATCACGTACACGGCATGGTAGTGAGTAGAGATAAGGTCTAGATTCTGAAGCCTGAAAACCGAGGTTGGTAAGAGATGACAACCTAAGGCCATGGTGGGTCCAATGCACTTAGTGTGCGGCCAGATGTCTGTGTCCATCATGAGGTCTGGGCTCAGGCTGTGTCAGGCAGGGCATTAGTCCCCAGGCTAGACTGTATAATTGGGGTACAGTCGAGTGATGTGAAGGTTGGTTCTCATTTGGGGTTTCTGGTTGGCCCCATAGGGCAAAGATTTTCTTCTGCAGGGCAGGCAGAGTGCTGCATTCTGGCTCCAGAATTGACAACTTCAGGGCTTGTGGGCCAGGTGTTTTAGGACAGAAGTCTGAGAACACAAGTTCAGCTTTGAATTCGCAGCGGTGACATGGCAGGCACACTCTACAGACCTGAAATGAGATCTCGTGCATCTGAATTCAGGGCGAGGATCAGATGTTGGCTTAGGTTGGAGTTTCTGTACATGATGTCACCTTCATGAAGGTGGGGGGGGCATCAGGAAACCATGGAAGATTTCCAACTTTGTGAGTGTGTGATGCTCCAAACCACAAGGATTCCGTCAGCGGGACAGTCACGACTTCTTGGATGGATCAAGGACGTCCCATAAGAAATGCTCCAAAGCACAGTTCTAATGATGGATGCCTGGGCAGTCCAACTTGCATTCCAGTTGTGTCCTAGTGAAAAGGAGGATTTGATCTGCTGTCACTGGGGGAACAACCGAGGGGGCTGAATTGAAATGGAATGTCATGAGGATCAGTCGATGTGGATTTGTGTCCATGGATCCCTTGGAATGGGGCAGTGGCTCTGTTGCCCTGAAGAATTCTCCTAACCTGAGGTTTTGATGCAGCTCCAAAGAGCAAGTTTCCCATGTAGAGACGAGATTTGTTCTGAAACCCCCACAACCTGGTATTGGAAACCAAGCATCTGGGGAACAATGCCTGGAATCCAAAGCAATGGATCTGATTACGGTCTAGGGGCCTGTCTTTTTCAATATTCTCCTCTGAGTGTCTCTGTCTAAGATTCAGAATGGAGGTCACTGCTCAGCTTGTGTCAGATCACCCATGTTTGTTGGGGGAGGCCAACACTATTGGACTGGTCTTGGGAATTGGAGTTTCTCCTAATCTGTAAGGTTGTGGCAAATGAAACGGGCAGAGTTCCCTTGGAGAGCACTGGCACAGTCCTTAGGTGTGACACCACCTTTCTGGGTGTCATCCAGGAGGTCCAGGCTCAGGCTGTGTCAGACAGGGCATTAGTGCCAAGCTTAGACTGTATAATTGGAGTAAAGTTGAGTGGCATGCAGGTTGATCCTCATTTGGCGTTTCTGGGTAGCCCCACGGGGAACGTTTTTCTTCTGGAGGGAAGGAAGAGTGCTGCATTGTGGCGACGGAATTCTCACACTGGAGGGCTTGTGGGCCAGAATTGTGAGGAAGGAAGTGTGAGAACACAGGCTAGGCTTAGGTTTTGGGTCAAGATCATGGCAGGCACACTCTGTAGAGCTAAATCTAAATCTCATGCATCTGAAGTCAGGGCGAGGATCAGACGTAGGCTCAGGTTGAAGTTTCTGTTCAGGATGGCCCCTTCATGATGGTGGGGGGCATCATGGGGCTATGGAGACTTTCCCACGATTGGCATTGTATGTTGCTCCAATCGGCAAGGATTCCTTCTACGGGACAGTCGAGACCGGTCAGATTGCTCCAGGACGTCCCATGCGGAACGAAAACCCAGATGAGGATCAACCTGCTCGGGCCTCGACGGTACCCGAACTGGATAGGCTGCTCTGGGCACTCATGCTCTGCCTGACACAGCCTGAAGCCAGACGTCCAGAACGACAAGGAGACAGCTGGCCGCACACCCAGCACTTCGGACACAACATGGTCTTATGCCGTCACCTCATCCTAACCTTGGTTTTCAGATATCTGAACCTAGACATTATATCAATTCTCCACACAGCTGGGTATAGCAAGCACAAAACAGAACTCCTCCTTCCCCATGGCTGTCAAGGTTGCTCTTGGCATGGAGTCACACCTTCAGGGTGGGAGAAACCTTCATGGCCCCTGATGCCACGCCCAAACTTGAGGGCTGCTTGGGCACAAATTCACACTGTGACCCTCAGCATGAGCCCCATGTCAAAGAAAGGCCTGTCAGGGCCTGGACCAAAAGCCCACATATGGGGCTTGCCAAGCCCTTATGCACCCAATCCTCACCACGGTGTGAATTTACCATTCGCCCCGCCCGTACCTGGAGCTCTGCTCTGGAATCCCTTTCTTGGAGAGACCCATGAGCCAGACAACACGACTCCACCCTTCCCACAAAATGACCCCAAACTCTTGGGAGCTGGGACAAATCCCCAGAGAGGGATACTCGTCCACACTACCTGAGGCCACCGCTCCAATCCACGGCTATCCCGGACACAACATCAAGAGACAAAAGCCTGAAGGAACGCATTCCACTCGCCCTTGTTTCAGAGGCCCAGGAGCTCCCTCTCGGGCTGTACATACGGCCTGCCATACCCTAGGCGCCACTCATAAGCTGAGTTGGTGTATTCAGACTTCTGTGCCCACAGCCTGGACCCACACAACATCCAGGCTAGGGCCTCTGGACCAAGCAGCGAAAGATTGTGTCTGCCCTCTCCAAGGAAAGTGTGCCCAATCCATTGACCACAACCCTACAGGTTAGGGAAAAGCTCCAAGGTCCCTGAGGCCATCAATAATATAGGCCACCCTGGACTAAGAGGGGCTCTCTGACACCAGCGGAGCAACTATCTCCACTTAGACTCTCAGACAGTGTCCCCAGAGACAGAAGGTTGAAATGGACAGGCCCCCAGGCTCTAATCTGAACCTTAGCTTTGGTTTCCATGTTTCCGTTCTCAGAGGACTGTTTTCGTAGACCAGCACATGGGGCTTTTCTGAGGCACCAAACCAAACATCTCTCATCTCCACATGGGCAGCTTTCTTACTGGGATGTATCAAACACTTCAGGTAGGAGAGTTCCGCAGGGCCAAAGAACAACCAGCACATTCCAAGGTCTCCATGGACCCAAACGCACATTATGACGCATCCTCAGGAGAGGCCATTTCAACTCAGCCCCCTGGGTCGCGTGTTCCAGAGGCAGCAGATCAAACATATCTTGTCGCTAATAGCCAATGGGAATGCGAGGCATGCTGTACAGGGATCCATCCTTCGAACCCTGCTCTCCAGTCCTTCCATATGGTATGTCCTGGAGCCATGCAACAGGACTCGAATGTCCCGCAGAAGGAAACCTTGTGGTTTGGGGCAACCTCCAAATTCAGCGTGGGAAAACTTCCTTGGCCTCATGAGGCCCCCACTTCATGAAGGTGCCATCATGGACACATACTCCAGCCTCAGCCAACGTCTGATCCTCAGCCTGACTTCAGATGCAGGAGATTTTGATTCAGCCTCTGCAGAGTGGGCCTGCTCTGCCCTTGGCTCCAATCCTCACACTAGCTTGTGTTTTCAGACTTGCGTCCTCACACTCCTGGCCCACAAACCCTCCCTACTGGGAATTCTGGGGCCACAATGAAGCACTGTGCCTGCCTCCCAGGAGAAAAACATTGTCTATGGCGCTGCCCAGAAACCCCAAATGAGGATCAAACTGCTTGGCCCTCGGCAACACCCCAATTGCATAGGCTACCTTAAACAGTGATGCTCTGTCGCAAATAGCCTGAGCCCAGACCTTCCAACAAACACCGACACAGCTGGCTGCACACCCAGCACATTGGACCCGCCACTGCCTTAGGCCACCATCCATTCCCAACCTGGGTTTTCAGTCATCGGAACCTAGACCTTATCTCCAATCCCTGCACTGGGGGGAACCTGATGCACAAGTCAGAACCCCCTTCCTTCCCCCTGGCAAGAAACCTTGCTGCTGGCAGTGAGTCAAACCTCCAGTGTAGGAGAAAACGGCATGGCCCATGAGGCCACGCCCAAGCGTGAGGGCCGCCTTGGGCACAAACACACATTGTGACCCTCAGCGTGAGTACATTAGTCAAGTAACGCCTCTCAGTGACTGGGCCATGAGCCCGCATATGTGGCTTGCCATGCCCATAGGCACCCAGGACTAACTAGATGGTGTGTATTCCAGTTGAGGGAACCCACTGCTGTGCTCTAGAGTCCCTCTGCTGGGGTGTCCCCTGTGGCAGAATACAGTACTCTTCATTCCCACAGAATGAACACAAACACTTGGGAGCTTGGACAATCCCCCGAGAGGAAGGCTCTTCTTCGGCCTCTGAGACAACCCCTACCCTGACCGGACACTGTAAACGCAACACCCAGAGACAAAATCCTGAGTGACTGCCTCCCACTTGCCCTACTTTGATTTCCAGAGGATCTCCCCTCCCGGACTAGAGATCAGGCCTGCCATTACATTGGCCCCTAGCTGAGCCAAGTTTGCTTTTTCAGACATCTGTCCCCACAGCCCTGGCAAAAACAGCCTCTAGGCTGGGTCCTCTGGAGCCATTCCATAGGACCGTGCCTGCTCTGTCCTGGGAAACTGTGTCCATTCCTTTGGCCACACACCTCCAGAATATGAGAAACCTCAAGGCCTCCGAGGACATCCCACTACTGGGAGCCTCACTGGACTCACAGGGGCATTCGAACAAGCTGAGCAGCTACATCCATGAATGCATGCACACAGATGTCAACAGAGATAGAAGGTTGAGCCGGACAGGCCTTTAGGCCGTAGTCTCAACTCTTGCTTTGGTTTCCAGGTGTCACTCCTCAGAGGCTTTGGTTCGAAGAACAGGGTATGGGGCTTTCCTGAGGCACGGAACAGAACTCCTCTCGTCTCCACATGGGAAGTTTCCTTGTTGGAGCCGTGTCAAACACCTCATGTTGGAGAATCCTGCAGAGTCCCTGAGCCACCTCCACATTCCAAGGTCTCCCAGGCCACCAAGCCACAGTAGGACTCATCTTCAGGAGAGTCCATTTCAACTCTCCCCTCTGGGTAGCTCACCCAGGAGCCCGCAGATTGAGCCTGCCTTGTCCTGACTAAAGAGTGCGAATATGAGGTGGCGTTCCCAGGCATCCATGCTTAGACACCTGCTCTCGAGTCTTTCTATATGGGGCCTCTTGGAACCATCCAATAGGACTCGACTTTCGTGCAGAAGGTAACCTTCAGTTTTGGAGCAGTTCACAAATCCCATCGTAGGCAAAACTTTCTGGCCTCATGAAGCCCCCACACCCTTCAGGAAGAGGCCATGCTGGACAAGAACTCTAGCCTGAGGCACGTCTCATAGTTGACATGACCTCAGTGCAGGAGATCTCGATTCAGCCTCTGCAGAGTGGGCCTGCCGTGCCCTCGGTTCCAAACCTCACGCTAGCTTGTGTTTTCAGACTTCCTTCCTCAACTCCTGGCAAACAAGCCCTCCGGACTAGGAACTCCAGAACCAAAACCCAGTCCAGTGTCTGCTCAATGGAAGAAAAACGTTTCCCTGTGGGGCTCCTCAGAAAACCCAGATGAGGATCAACCTGCTCGGGCCTCGACGGTACCCGAACTGGATAGGCTGCTCTGGGCACTCATGCTCTGCCTGACACAGCCTGAAGCCAGACGTCCAGACAGACAAGGAGACAGCTGGCCGCACACCCAGCACTTCGGACACGCCATGGTCTTATGCCGTCACCTCATCCTAACCTTGGTTTTCAGATATCTGAACCTAGACATTATATCAATTCTCCACACAGCTGGGTATAGCAAGCACAAAACAGAGCTCCTCCTTCCCCATGGCTGTCAAGCTTGCTCTTGGCATGGAGTCACACCTTCAGGGTGGGAGAAACCTTCATGGCCCATGATGCCACGCCCAAACTTGAGTGCTGCTTGGGCACAAATTCACACTGTGACCCTCAGCATGAGCCCCATGTCAAAGAAAGGCCTGTCAGGGCCTGGACCAAGAGCCCACATATGGGGCTTGCCAAGCCCCTATGCACCCAATCCTCACCACGGTTTGAATTTTCCAGTCGCCCCGCCCATACCTGGAGCTCTGCTCTGGAATCCCTTTCTTGGAGAGACCCATGAGCCAGACAACACGACTCCACCCTTCCCACAAAATGACCCCAAACTCTTGGGAGCTGGGACAAATCCCCAGAGAGGAATACTCGTCCACAGTACCTGAGGCCACCGCTCCAATCCACGGCTATCCCGGACACAACATCCAGAGACAAAAGCCTGAAGGAACGCCTCCCACTCGCCCTTGTTTCAGAGGCCCAGGAGCTCCCTCTCGGGCTGTACATCCGGCCTGCCATACCCTAGGCGCCACTCATAAGCTGAGTTTGTGTATTCAGACTTCTGTGCCCACAGCCTGGACCCACACAACATCCAGGCTAGGGCCTCTGGACCAAACAGCGAAAGATTGTGCCTGCCCTCTCCAAGGAAAGTGTGCCCAATCCATTGACCACAACCCTACAGGTTAGGGAAAAGCTCCAAGGTCCCTGAGGCCATCAATAGTATAGGCCACCCTGGACTAAGAGGGGCTCTCTGATACCAGCGGAGCAACTATCTCCACTTAGACTCTCAGACTGTGTCCCCAGAGACAGAAGGTTGAAATGGACAGGCCCCCAGGCCCTAATCTGAACCTTAGCTTTGGTTTCCATGTTTCCATTCTCAGAGGACTGTTTTCGTAGACCAGCCTATGGGGCTTTTCTGAGGCACCAAACCAAACCTCTCTCATCTCCACATGGGCAGCTTTCTTACTGCGATGTATCAAACACTTCAAGCCCCTATGCACCCAATCCTCACCACGGTTTGAATTTTCCAGTCGCCCCGCCCATACGTGGAGCTCTGCTCTGGAATCCCTTTCTTGGAGAGACCCATGAGCCAGGAGAGTTCCGCAGGGCCACTGAACAACCAGCACATTCCAAGGTCTCCATGGACCCAAACGCACATTATGACGCATCCTCAGGAGAGGCCATTTCAACTCAGCCCCCTGGGTCGCGTGTTCCAGAGGCAGCAGATCAAACATATCTTGTCGCTAATAGCCAATGGGAATGCGAGGCATGCTGTACAGGGATCCATCCTTCGAACCCTGCTCTCCAGTCCTTCCGTATGGTATGTCCTGGAGCCATGCAACAGGACTCGAATGTCCCGCAGAAGGAAACCTTGTGCTTTGGGGCAACCTCCAAACTCAGCGTGGGAAAACTTCCTTGGCCTCATGAGGCCCCCACTTCATGAAGGTGTCATCATGGACACATACTCCAGCCTCAGCCAACATCTGATCCTCAGCCTGACTTCAGATGCAGGAGATTTTGATTCAGCCTCTGCAGAGTGGGCCTGCTCTGCCCTTGGCTCCAATCCTCACACTAGCTTGTGTTTTCAGACTTGCGTCCTCACACTCCTGGCCCACAAACCCTCCCTACTGGGAATTCTGGGGCCACAATGAAGCACTGTGCCTGCCTCCCAGGAGAAAAACATTGTCTATGGCGCTGCCCAGAAACCCCAAATGAGGATCAAACTGCTTGGCCCTCGGTAACACCCCAATTATAGGCTACCTTAAACAGTGATGCTCTGTCGCAAATAGCCTGAGCCCAGACCTTCGAACAGACACCGACACAGCTGGCTGCACACCCAGCACATTGGACCCGCCACTGCCTTAGGCCACCATCCATTCCCAACCTGGGTTTTCAGTCATCGGAACCTAGACCTTATCTCCAATCCCTGCACAGGGGGGAACATGATGCACAAGTCAGAACCCCCTTCCTTCCCCCTGGCAAGAAACCTTGCTGCTGGCAGTGAGTCAAACCTCCAGTGTAGGAGAAAACGGCATGGCCCATGAGGCCACGCCCAAGCGTGAGGGCCGCCTTGGGCACAAACACACATTGTGACCCTCAGCGTGAGTACCTTATTCAAGTAACGCCTCTCAGTGACTGAGCCAAGTGCCCGCATATGTGGCTTGCCATGCCCATAGGCACCCAGGACTAACTAGATGGTGTGTATTCCAGTTGAGGGAACCCACTGCTGTGCTCTAGAGTCCCTCTCCTGGGTGGTCCCCTGTGGCAGAAAACAGTACTCTTCATTCCCACAGAATGAACACAAACACTTGGGAGCTTGGACAATCCCCTGATAGGAAGGCTCTTCCTCGGCCTCTGAGACAACCCCTACCCTGACCGGACACTGTAAACGGAACACCCAGAGACAAAATCCTGAGTGACTGCCTCCCACTTGCCCTACTTTGATTTCCAGAGGATCTCCCCTCACGGACTAGAGATCAGGCCTGCCATTACATTGGCCCCTAGCTGAGCCAAGTTTGCTTTTTCAGACATCTGTCCCCACAGCTCTGGCAAACACAGCCTCTAGGCTGGGTCCTCTCGAGCCATACCACAGGACCGTGCCTGCTCTCTCCTAGGAAACTGTGTCCATTCCTTTGGCCACACAACTCCAGAATATGAGAAACCTCAAGGCCTCCGAGGACATCCCACTACTGGGAGCCTCACTGGACTCACAGGGGCATTCGGACACAAGCTGAGCAGCTACATCCTTGAATGCATGCACACAGATGTCAACAGAGATAGAAGGTTGAGCCGGACAGGCCTTTAGGCCGTAGTCTCAACTCTTGCTTTGGTTTCCAGGTGTCACTCCTCAGAGGCTTTGGTTCGAAGAACAGGGTATGGGGCTTTCCTGAGGCACGGAACAGAACTCCTCTCGTCTCCACATGGGAAGTTTCCATGTTGGAGCCGTGTCAAACACCTCATGTTGGAGAATCCTGCAGAGTCCCTGAGCCACCTCCACATTCCAAGGTCTCCCAGGCCACCAAGCCACAGTAGGACTCATCTTCAGGAGAGTCCATTTCAACTCTCCCCTCTGGGTAGCTCACCCAGGAGCCCGCAGATTGATCCTGCCTTGTCCTGACTAAAGAGTGCGAATATGAGGTGGCGTTCCCAGGCATCCATGCTTAGACCCCTGCTCTCGAGTCTTTCCATATGGGGCCTCTTGGAACCATCCAATAGGACTCGACTGTCGTGCAGAAGGTAACCTTCAGTTTTTGAGCAGTTCACAAATCCCATCGTAGGCAAAACTTTCTGGCCTCATGATGCCCCCACACCCTTCAGGAAAAGGCCATGCTGGACAAGAACTCTAGCCTGAGGCACGTCTCATAGTTGACATGACCTCAGTGCAGGAGATCTCGATTCAGCCTCTGCAGAGTGGGCCTGCCGTGCCCTCGGTCCCAAACCTCACGCTAGCTTGTGTTTCAGACTTCCTTCCTCACACTCCTGGCAAACAAGCCCTCCGGACTAGGAACTCCAGAACCAAAACCCAGCCCAGTGTCTGCCCAACGGAACTAAAACGTTTCCCTGTGGGGCTCTCCAGAAATCCCAGATGAGGATCAACCTGCTCGGGCCTCGACGGTACCCGAACTGGATAGGCTGCTCTGGGCACTCATGCACTGCCTGATACAGCCTGAAGCCAGACGTCCAGAACGACAAGGAGACAGCTGGCCGCACACCCAGCACTTCGGACACAACATGGTCTTATGCCGTCACCTCATCCTAACCTTGGTTTTCAGATATCTGAACCTAGACATTATATCAATTCTCCACACAGCTGGGTATAGCAAGCACAAAACAGAAATCCTCCTTCCCCATGGCTGTCAAGGTTGCTCTTGGCATGGAGTCACACCTTCAGGGTGGGAGAAACCTTCATGGCCCCTGATGCCACGCCCAAACTTGAGGGCTGCTTGGGCACAAATTCACACTGTGACTCTCAGCATGAGCCCCATGTCAAAGAAAGGCCTGTCAGGGCCTGGACCAAGAGCCCACATATGGGGCTTGCCAAGCCCTTATGCACCCAATCCTCACCACGGTGTGAATTTACCATTCGCCCCGCCCGTACCTGGAGCTCTGCTCTGGAATCCCTTTCTTGGAGAGACCCATGAGCCAGACAACACGACTCCACCCTTCCCACAAAATGACCCCAAACTCTTGGGAGCTGGGACAAATCCCCAGAGAGGGATATTCGTCCACACTACCTGAGGCCACCGCTCGAATCCACGGCTATCCCGGACACAACATCAAGAGACAAAAGCCTGAAGGAACGCCTCCCACTCGCCCTTGTTTCAGAGGCCCAGGAGCTCCCTCTCGGGCTGTACATCCGGCCTGCCATACCCTAGGCGCCACTCATAAGCTGAGTTTGTGTATTCAGACTTCTGTGCCCACAGCCTGGACACACAGAACATCCAGGCTAGGGCCTCTGGACCAAACAGCGAAAGATTGTGTTTGCCGTCTCCAAGGAAAGTGTGCCCAATCCATTGACCACAACCCTACAGGTTAGGGAAAAGCTCCAAGGTCCCTGAGGCCATCAATAGTATAGGCCACCCTGGACTAAGAGGGGCTCTCTGACACCAGCGGAGCAACTATCTCCACTTAGACTCTCAGACAGTGTCCCCAGAGACAGAAGGTTGAAATGGACAGGCCCCAAGGTCCTAATCTGAACCTTAGCTTTGGTTTCCATGTTTCCGTTCTCAGAGGACTGTTTTCGTAGACCAGCACATGGGGCTTTTCTGAGGCACCAAACCAAACATCTCTCATCTCCACATGGGCAGCTTTCTTACTGGGATGTATCAAACACTTCAAGTACGATAGTTCCGCAGGGCCAAAGAACAACCAGCACATTCCAAGTTCTCCATGGACCCAAACGCACATTATGACGCATCCTCAGGAGAGGCCATTTCAACTCAGCCCCCTGGGTCGCGTGTTCCAGAGGCAGCAGATCAAACATATCTTGTCGCTAATAGCCAATGGGAATGCGAGGCATGCTGTACAGGGATCCATCCTTCGAACCCTGCTCTCCAGTCCTTCCGTATTGTATGTCCTGGAGCCATGCAACAGGACTCGAATGTCCCGCAGAAGGAAACCTTGTGGTTTGGGGCAACCTCCAAACTCAGCGTGGGAAAACTTCCTTGGCCTCATGAGGCCCCCACTTCATGAAGGTGCCATCATGGACACATACTCCAGCCTCAGCCAACGTCTGATCCTCAGCCTGACTTCAGATGCAGGAGATTTTGATTCAGCCTCTGCAGAGTGGGCCTGCTCTGCCCTTGGCTCCAATCCTCACACTAGCTTGTGTTTTCCGACTTGCGTCCTCACACTCCTGGCCCACAAACCCTCCCTACTGGGAATTCTGGGGCCACAATGAAGCACTGTGCCTGCCTCCCAGGAGAAAAACATTGTCTATGGCGCTGCCCAGAAACCCCAAATGAGGATCAAACTGCTTGGCCCTCGGCAACAGCAAAATTGCATAGGCTACCTTAAACAGTGATGCTCTGTCGCAAATAGCCTGAGCCCAGACCTTCCAACAAACACCGACACAGCTGGTGCACACCCAGCACATTGGACCCGCCACTGCCTTAGGCCACCATCCATTCCCAACCTGGGTTTTCAGTCATCGGAACCTAGACCTTATCTCCAATCCCTGCACAGGGGGGAACCTGATGCACAAGTCAGAACCCCCTTCCTTCCCCCTGGCAAGAAACCTTGCTGCTGGCAGTGAGTCAAACCTCCAGTGTAGGAGAAAACGGCATGGCCCATGAGGCCACGCCCAAGCGTGAGGGCCGCCTTGGGCACAAACACACATTGTGACCCTCAGCGTGAGTACATTAGTCAAGTAACGCCTCTCAGTGACTGGGCCAAGAGCCCGCATATGTGGCTTGCCATGCCCATAGGCACCCAGGACTAACTAGATGGTGTGTATTCCAGTTGAGGGAACCCACTGCTGTGCTCTAGAGTCCCTCTGCTGGGGTGTCCCCTGTGGCAGAATACAGTACTCTTCATTCCCACAGAATGAACACAAACACTTGGGAGCTTGGACAATCCCCCGAGAGGAAGGCTCTTCCTCGGCCTCTGAGACAACCCCTACCCTGACCGGACACTGTAAACGCAACACCCAGAGACAAAATCCTGAGTGACTGCCTCCCACTTGCCCTACTTTGATTTCCAGAGGATCTCCCCTCCCGGACTAGAGATCAGGCCTGCCATTACTTTGGCCCCTAGCTGAGCCAAGTTTGCTTTTTCAGACATCTGTCCCCACAGCCCTGGCAAACACAGCCTCTAGGCTGGGTCCTCTGGAGCCATACCACAGGACCGTGCCTGCTCTCTCCTGGGAAACTGTGTCCATTCCTTTGGCCACACACCTCCAGAATATGAGAAACCTCAAGGCCTCCGAGGACATCCCACTACTGGGAGCCTCACTGGACTCACAGGGGCATTCGGACACAAGCTGAGCAGCTACATCCATGAATGCATGCACACAGATGTCAACAGAGATAGAAGGTTGAGCCGGACAGGCCTTTAGGCCGTAGTCTCAACTCTTGCTTTGGTTTCCAGGTGTCACTCCTCAGAGGCTTTGGTTCGAAGAACAGGGTATGGGGCTTTCCTGAGGCACGGAACAGAACTCCTCTCGTCTCCACATGGGAAGTTTCCTTGTTGGAGCCGTGTCAAACACCTCATGTTGGAGAATCCTGCAGAGTCCCTGAGCCACCTCCACATTCCAAGGTCTCCCAGGCCACCAAGCCACAGTAGGACTCATCTTCAGGAGAGTCCATTTCAACTCTCCCCTCTGGGTAGCTCACCCAGGAGCCCGCAGATTGAGCCTGCCTTGTCCTGACTAAAGAGTGGGAATATGAGGTGGCGTTCCCAGGCATCCATGCTTAGACACCTGCTCTTGAGTCTTTCCATATGGGGCCTCTTGGAACCATCCAATAGGACTCGACTGTCGTGCAGAAGGTAACCTTCAGTTTTGGAGCAGTTCACAAATCCCATCGTAGGCAAAACTTTCTGGCCTCATGAAGCCCCCACACCCTTCAGGAAGAGGCCATGCTGGACAAGAACTCTAGCCTGAGGCACGTCTCATAGTTGACATGACCTCAGTGCAGGAGATCTCGATTCAGCCTCTGGAGAGTGGGACTGCCGTGCCCTCGGTCCCAAACCTCACGCTAGGTTGTGTTTCAGACTTCCTTCTTCACACTCCTGGCAAACAAGCCCTCCGGACTAGGAACTCCAGAACCAAAACCCAGCTCAGTGTCTGCCCAACGGAAGAAAAATGTTTCCATGTGGGGCTCTCCAGAAAACCCAGATGAGGATCAACCTGCTCAGGCCTCGACGGTACCCGAACTGGATAGGCTGCTCTGGGCACTCATGCTCTGCCTGACACAGCCTGAAGCCAGACGTCCAGACAGACAAGGAGACAGCTGGCCGCACACCCAGCACTTCGGACACGCCATGGTCTTATGCCGTCACCTCATCCTAACCTTGGTTTTCAGATATCTGAACCTAGACATTATATCAATTCTCCACACAGCGGGGTATAGCAAGCACAAAACAGAACTCCTCCTTCCCCATGGCTGTCAAGCTTGCTCTTGGCATGGAGTCACACCTTCAGGGTGGGAGAAACCTTCATGGCCCCTGATGCCACGCCCAAACTTGAGTGCTGCTTGGGCTCAAATTCACACTGTGACCCTCAGCATGAGCCCCATGTCAAAGAAAGGCCTGTCAGGGCCTGGACCAAGAGCCCACATATGGGGCTTGCCAAGCCCCTATGCACCCAATCCTCTCCACGTTTTGAATTTTCCATACGCCCCGACCGTACCTGGAGCTCTGCTCTGGAATCCCTTTCTTGGAGAGACCCATGAGCCAGACAACACGACTCCACCCTTCTCACAAAATGACCCCAAACTCTTGGGAGCTGGGACAAATCCCCAGAGAGGGATACTCGTCCACAGTACCTGAGGCCACCGCTCCAATCCACGGCTATCCCGGACACAACATCCAGAGACAAAAGCCTGAAGGAACGCCTCCCACTCGCCCTTGTTTCAGAGGCCCAGGAGCTCCCTCTCGGGCTGTACATCCGGCCTGCCATACCCTAGGCGCCACTCATAAGCTGAGTTGGTGTATTCAGACTTCTGTGCCCACAGCCTGGACCCACACAACATCCAGGCTAGGGCCTCTGGACCAAACAGCGAAAGATTGTGCCTGCCCTCTCCAAGGAAAGTGTGCCCAATCCATTGACCACAACCCTACAGGTTAGGGAAAAGCTCCAAGGTCCCTGAGGCCATCAATAGTATAGGCCACCCTGGACTAAGAGGGGCTCTCTGACACCAGCGGAGCAACTATCTCCACTTAGACTCTCAGACAGTGTCCCCAGAGACAGAAGGATGAAATGGACAGGCCCCCAGGCCCTAATCTGAACCTTAGCTTTGGTTTCCATGTTTCCGTTCTCAGAGGACTGTTTTCGTAGACCAGCACATGGGGCTTTTCTGAGGCACCAAACCAAACATCTCTCATCTCCACATGGGCAGCTTTCTTACTGGGATGTATCAAACACTTCAGGTAGGATAGTTCCGCAGGGCCAAAGAACAACCAGCACATTCCAAGGTCTCCATGGACCCAAACGCACATTATGACGCATCCTCAGGAGAGGCCATTTCAACTCAGCCCCCTGGGTCGCGTGTTACAGAGGCAGCAGATCAAACATATCTTGTCGCTAATAGCCAATGGGAATGCGAGGCATGCTGTACAGGGATCCATCCTTCGAACCCTGCTCTCCAGTCCTTCCGTATGGTATGTCCTGGAGCCATGCAACAGGACTCGAATGTCCCGCAGAAGGAAACCTTGTGGTTTGGGGCAACCTCCAAACTCAGCGTGGGAAAACTTCCTTGGCCTCATGAGGCCCCCACTTCATGAAGGTGCCATCATGGACACATACTCCAGCCTCAGCCAACGTCTGATCCTCAGCCTGACTTCAGATGCAGGAGATTTTGATTCAGCCTCTGCAGAGTGGGCCTGCTCTGCCCTTGGCTCCAATCCTCACACTAGCTTGTGTTTTCAGACTTGCGTCCTCACACTCCTGGCCCACAAACCCTCCCTACTGGGAATTCTGGGGCCACAATGAAGCACTGTGCCTGCCTCCCAGGAGAAAAACATTGTCTATGGCGCTGCCCAGAAACCCCAAATGAGGATCAAACTGCTTGGCCCTCGGCAACAGCCCAATTGCATAGGCTACCTTAAACAGTGATGCTCTGTCGCAAATAGCCTGAGCCCAGACCTTCCAACAAACACCGACACAGGTGGTGCACACCCAGCACATTGGACCCGCCACTGCCTTAGGCCACCATCCATTCCCAACCTGGGTTTTCAGTCATCGGAACCTAGACCTTATCTCCAATCCCTGCACAGGGGGGAACCTGATGCACCAGTCAGAACCCCCTTCCTTCCCCCTGGCAAGAAACCTTGCTGCTGGCAGTGAGTCAAACCTTCAGTGTAGGAGAAAACGGCATGGCCCATGAGGCCACGCCCAAGCGTGAGGGCCGCCTTGGGCACAAACACACATTGTGACCCTCAGCGTGAGTACATTAGTCAAGTAACGCCTCTCAGTGACTGGGCCAAGAGCCCGCATATGTGGCTTGCCATGCCCATAGGCACCCAGGACTAACTAGATGGTGTGTATTCCAGTTGAGGGAACCCACTGCTGTGCTCTAGAGTCCCTCTCCTGGGGGGGTCCCCTGTGGCAGAAAACAGTACTCTTCATTCCCACAGAATGAACACAAACACTTGGGAGCTTGGACAATCCCCCGAGAGGAAGGCTCTTCCTCGGCCTCTGAGACAACCCCTACCCTGACCGGACACTGTAAACGAAACACCCAGAGACAAAATCCTGAGTGACTGCCTCCCACTTGCCCTACTTTGATTTCCAGAGGATCTCCCCTCCCGGACTAGAGATCAGGCCTGCCATTACATTGGCCCCTAGCTGAGCCAAGTTTGCTTTTTCAGACATCTGTCCCCACAGCCCTGGCAAACACAGCCTCTAGGCTGGGTCCTCTGGAGCCATTCCACAGGACCGTGCCTGCTCTCTCCTGGGAAACTGTGTCCATTCCTTTGGCCACATACCTCCAGAATATGAGAAACCTCAAGGCCTCCGAGGACATCCCACTACTGGGAGCCTCACTGGACTCACAGGGGCATTCGGACACAAGCTGAGCAGCTACATCCATGAATGCATGCACACAGATGTCAACAGAGATAGAAGGTTGAGCCGGACAGGCCTTTAGGCCGTAGTCTCAACTCTTGCTTTGGTTTCCAGGTGTCACTCCTCAGAGGCTTTGGTTCGAAGAACAGGGTATGGGGCTTTCCTGAGGCACGGAACAGAACTCCTCTCGTCTCCACATGGGAAGTTTCCTTGTTGGAGCCGTGTCAAACACCTCATGTTGGAGAATCCTGCAGAGTCCCTGAGCCACCTCCACATTCCAAGGTCTCCCAGGCCACCAAGCCACAGTAGGACTCATCTTCAGGAGAGTCCATTTCAACTCTCCCCTCTGGGTAGCTCACCCAGGAGCCCGCAGATTGAGCCTGCCTTGTCCTGACTAAAGAGTGGGAATATGAGGTGGCGTTCCCAGGCATCCATGCTTAGACACCTGCTCTCGAGTCTTTCCATATGGGGCCTCTTGGTACCATCCAATAGGACTCGACTGTCGTGCAGAAGGTAACCTTCAGTTTTGGAGCAGTTCACAAATCCCATCGTAGGCAAAATTTTCTGGCCTCAGAAGCCCCCACACCCTTCAGGAAGAGGCCATGCTGGACAAGAATTCTAGCCTGAGGCACATCTCATAGTTGACATGACCTCAGTGCAGGAGATCTCGTTTCAGCCTCTGCAGAGTGGGCCTGCAGTGCCCTCGGTCCCAAACCTCACGCTAGCTTGTGTTTCAGACTTCCTTCCTCACACTCCTGGCAAACAAGCCCTCCGGACTAGGAACTCCAGAACCAAAACCCAGCCCAGTGTCTGCCCAACGGAAGCAAAACCTTTCCCTGTGGGGCTCTCCAGAAAACCCAGATGAGGATCAACCTGCTCGGGCCTCGACGGTATCCGAACTGGATAGGCTGCTCTGGGCACTCATGCTCTGCCTGACACAGCCTGAAGCCAGACGTCCAGACAGACAAGGAGACAGCTGGCCGCACACCCAGCACTTCGGACACGCCATGGTTATGCCGTCACCTCATCCTAAACTTGGTTTTCAGATATCTGAACCTAGACATTATATCAATTCTCCACACAGCTGGGTATAGCAAGCACAAAACAGAACTCCTCCTTCCCCATGGCTGTCAAGGTTGCTCTTGGCATGGAGTCACACCTTCAGGGTGGGAGAAACCTTCATGGCCCCTGATGCCAAGCCCAAACTTGAGGGCTGCTTGGGCACAAATTCACACTGTGACCCTCAGCATGAGCCCCATGTCAAAGAAAGGCCTGTCAGGGCCTGGACCAAGAGCCCACATATGGGGCTTGCCAAGCCCCTATGCACCCAATCCTCACCACGTTTTGAATTTTCCAGTCGCCCCGCCTGAACCTGGAGCTCTGCTCTGGAATCCCTCTCTTGGAGAGACCCATGAGCCAGACAACACGACTCCACCCTTCCCACAAAATGACCCCAAACTCTTGGGAGCTGGGACAAATCCCCAGAGAGGGATACTCGTCCACAGTACCTGAGGCCACCGCTCCAATCCACGGCTATCCCGGACACAACATCCAGAGACAAAAGCCTGAAGGAACGCCTCCCACTCGCCCTTGATTCAGAGGCCCAGGAGCTCCCTCTCGGGCTGTACATCCGGCCTGCCATACCATAGGCGCCACTCATAAGCGGAGTTTGTGTATTCAGACTTCTGTGCCTACAGCCTGGACACACACAACCCCAGGCTAGGGCCTCTGGACCAAACAGCGAAAGATTGTGCCTGCCCTCTCCAAGGAAAGTGTGCCCAATCCATTGACCACAACACTACAGGTTAGGGAAAAGCTCCAAAGCCCCTGAGGCCATCGATAGTGTAGGCCCCCCTGGACTAAGAGGGGCTCTCTGACACCAGCAGAGCAACTATCTCCACTTAGACTCTCAGACAGTGTCCCCAGAGACAGAAGGTTGAAATGGATAGGCCCCCAGGCCCTAATCTGAACCTTAGCTTTGGTTTCCATGTTTCCATTCTCAGAGGACTGTTTTCGTAGACCAGCACATGGGGCTTTTCTGAGGCACCAAACCAAACATCTCTCATCTCCACATGGGCAGCTTTCTTACTGGGATGTATCAAACACTTCAGGTAGGATAGTTCCGCAGGGCCATAGAACAACCAGCACATTCCAAGGTCTCCATGGACCCAAACGCACATTATGACGCATCCTCAGTAGAGGCCATTTCAACCCTCCCCCCTGGGTCGCGTGTTCCAGAGGCAGCAGATCAAACATATTTTGTCGCTAATAGCCAATGGGAATGCGAGGCATGCTGTACAGGGATCCATCCTTCGAACCCTGCTCTCCAGTCCTTCCATATGGTATGTCCTGGAGCCATGCAACAGGACTCGAATGTCCCGCAGAAGGAAACCTTGTGGTTTGGGGCAACCTCCAAACTCAGCGTGGGAAAACTTCCTTGGCCTCATGAGGCCCCCACTTCATGAAGGTGCCATCATGGACACATACTCCAGCCTCAGCCAACGTCTGATCCTCAGCCTGACTTCAGATGCAGGAGATTTTGATTCAGCCTCTGCAGAGTGGGCCTGCTCTGCCCTTGGCTCCAATCCTCACACTAGCTTGTGTTTTCAGACTTCCGTCCTCACACACCTGGCCCACAAACCCTCCCTACTGGGAATTCTGGGGCCACAATGAAGCACTGTGCCTGCCTCCCAGGAGAAAAACATTGTGTATGGCGCTGCCCAGAATCCCCAAATGAGGATCAAACTGCTTGGCCCTCGGCAACACCCCAATTGCATAGGCTACCTTAATCAGTGATGCTCTGTCGCAAATAGCCTGAGCCCAGTCCTTCCAACAGACACCGACACAGCTGGCTGCACACCCAGCACATTGGACCCGCCACTGCCTTAGGCCACCATCCATTCCCAACCTGGGTTTTCAGTCATCGGAACCTAGACCTTATCTCCAATCCCTGCACAGGGGGGAACCTGATGCACCAGTCAGAACCCCTCCTTCCCCATGGCAAGAAACCTTGCTGCTTGCAGTGAGTCAAACCTTCAGTGTAGGAGAAAACGGCATGGCCCATGAGGCCACGCCCAAGCGTGAGGGCCGCCTTGGGCACAAACACACATTGTGACCCTCAGCGTGAGTACCTTAGTCAAGTAACGCCTCTCAGTGACTGGACCAAGGGCCCGCATATGTGGCTTGCCATGCCCATAGGCACCCAGGACTAACTAGATGGTGTGTATTCCAGTTGAGGGAACCCACTGCTGTGCTCTAGAGTCCCTCTCCTGGGGGTCCCCTGTGGCAGAAAACAGTACTCTTCATTCCCACAGAATGAACACAAACACTTGGGAGCTTGGACAATCCCCCGAGAGGAAGGCTCTTCCTCGGCCTCTGAGACAACCCCTACCCTGACCGGACACTGTAAACGCAACACCCAGAGACAAAATCCTGAGTGACTGCCTCCCACTTGCCCTACTTTGATTTCCAGAGGATCTCCCCTCACGGGTTGGAGATCAGGCCTGCCATTACCTTGGCCCCTAGCTGAGCATAGTTTGCTTTTTCAGCCATCTGACCCCACAGCCGTGGCAAACACAGCCACTTGGCTGGGTCCTCTGGAGCCATTCCACAGGACTATGCCTCCTGTCTCCTGGGAAACTGTGTCCATTCCTTTGGCCAAACACCTCCAGAATATGAGAAACCTCAAGGCCCCCGAGGACATCCCACTACTGGGAGCCTCACTGGACTCACAGGGGCATTCGGACACAAGCTGATCAGCTACCTCCACGAAGGCATGAACACAGATGTCCACAGAGATAGAAGGTTGAGCAGGACAGGCCCTTAGGCCCTAAACTCAACTCTTGCGTGGTTCCCAGGTGTCACTCCTCAGAGGCTTTGGTTCGAAGAACAGGGTATGCTGCTTTCCTGAGGCACTGAACAGAACTCCTCTCGTCTCCACATGGGAAGTTTCCTTGTTGGAGCCGTGTCAAACACCTCATGTTGGAGAATCCTGCAGAGTCCCTGAGCCACCTCCACATTCCAAGGTCTCCCAGGCCACCAAGCCACAGTAGGACTCATCTTCAGGAGAGTCCATTCCAACTTTCCCCTTTGGGTAGCTCACCCAGGAGCCCGCAGATTGAGATTGCCTTGTCCTGACTAAAGAGCGGGAATATGAGGTGGCGTTCCCAGGCATCCATGCTTAGACACCTGCTGTGGAGTCTTTCCGTATGGGGCCTCTTGGAACCATCCAATAGGACTCGACTGTCGTGCAGAAGGAAAAACCTTGAGGTTTGGAGCAGTTCACAAATCCCATCGTAGGCAAACCTCCCTGGCCTCATGTAGCCCCCACACCCTTCAGGAAGAGGCCATGCTGGACAAAAACTCTAGCCTGAGGCACGTCTCATGGTTGACATGACCTCAGTGCAGGAGATCTCGATTCAGCCTCTGCAGAGTGGGCCTGCCGTGCCCTCGGTCCCAACCTCATGGTAGCTTGTGTTTTGAGACTTCCTTCCTCACACTCCTGGCAAACAAGCCCTCCGGACTAGGAACTCCAGAACCAAAACCCAGCCCAGTGTCTGCCCAACGGAAGTAAAACGTTTCCCTGTGGGGCTCTCCAGAAAACCCAGATGAGGATCAACCTGCTCGAGCCTCGATGGTACCCGATCTGGATAGGCTGCTCAGGGCACTCATGCTCTGTCTGACACAGCCTGAAGCCAGACGTCCAAACAGACAAGGAGACAGCTGGCTGCACACCCAGCACTTCGGACACGCCATGGTCTTATGCCGTCGCCTCTTCCTAACCTTGGTTTTCAGATATCTGAACCTAGACATTATATCAATTCTCCACACAGCTGGGTATCGTAAGCACAAAACAGAACTCCTCCTTCCCCATGGCTGTAAAGCTTGCTCTTGGCATGGAGTCACAGCTTAAGGGTGGGAGAATCCTTCATGGCCCCTGATGCCACGCCCAAACTTGAGGGCTGCTTGGGCACAAATTCACACTGTGACCCTCAGCATGAGCCCCATGTCAAAGAAAGGCATGTGAGGGCCTAAACAAGAGCCCCCATATGGGTCTTGCCAAGCCCCTATGACCCAATCCTCACCAGGGTTTGAGTTTTCCAGTCGCCCCACCTGTACCTGGGGCTCTGCCCTTGAATCCCTTTCTTGGAAAGACCCATGAGCCAGACAACACGACTCCACCCTTCCCACAAAATGACCCCAAACTCTTGGGAACTGGGACAAATCCCAGAGAGGGATACCCCTCCACAGATCCTAAGGCCCCCCTCCAATCCACGGCTATCCCGGACACAACATCCAGAGACAAAAGCCTGAAGGAATGCCTCCCACTCACCCTTGTTTCAGAGGCCCCGGAGCTCCCTCTCGGGCTATACATCAGGCCTCCCATACCCTAGGCGCCACTCTTAAGCTGAGTTTGTGTTTTCAGACTTCTGTGCCCACAGCCTGGACACACACAACCCCCAGGCGAGTCCCTCTGGAGCCACAGCGAAAAATTGTGCCTGCCCTCTCCAAGGAAAGTGTGCCCAATCCATGACCACAACCCTACAGGTTAGGGAAAAGCTCCAAGCCCCTGAGGCCATCAATAGTGGAGGCCACCCTGGACTAAGAGGGGCTCTCTGACACCAGCGGATCAACTATGTCCACTTAGACTCTCAGACAGTGTCCCCAGAGACAGAAGGTTGAAATGGACAGGCCCCCAGGCCCTAATCTGAACCTTTCTTTGGTTTCCATGTGTCCGTCCTCAGAGGACTGTTTTCGTAGACCAGCATATGGGGCTTTTCTGACGCACCAAACCAAACCTCTCTCGTCTCCACATGGGGAGCTTTCTTACTGGGGATGTATCAAACCCTTCAGGTAGGAGAGTTCCGCAGGGCCACTGAACAACCAGCACATTCCAAGGTCTCCATGGACTCCAAACGCACATTATGACGCATCCTCAGGAGAGGCTTTTTCAACACAGCCCCCTGGGTAGCGTGCCCCAGAGGCAGCAGATCAAACATATTTTGTCGCTTATGGCCAAGGGGAATGCGAGGCATGCTGTACAGTGATCCATCCTTCGAACCCTGCTCTCCAGTCCTTCCGTATGGTATGTCCTGGAGCCATGCAACAGGACTCGAATGTCCCGCAGAAGGAAATCTTGTGGTTTGGGGCAACCTCCAAACTCAGCGTGGGAAAACTTCCTTGGCCTCATGAGGCCCCCGCTTCATGAAGGTGCCGTCATGGACACATACTCCAGTCTCAGCCAACGTCTGATCCTCACCCTGACTTCAGATGCAGGAGATTTTGATTCAGCCTCTGCAGAGTGGGCCTGCTCTGCCCTTGGCTCCAATCCTCACACTAGCTTGTGTTTTCAGACTTCCGTTCTCACACTCCTGGCCCACAAACCCTCCCTACTGGGAATTCTGGGGCCACACTGAAGCACTCTGCCTGCCTCCCAGGAGAAAAACATTGTCTATGGTGCTGCACAGAAACCCCAAATGAGGATCAAACTGCTTGGCCCTCGGCAACACCCCAATTGCATAGGCTACCTTAAACACTGATGCTCTTTCTCAAAAGCCTGAGCCCAGACCTTCCAACAGACACCGACACAGCTGGCTGCACACCCAGCACATTGGACCCGCCACTGCCTTAGGCCACCATCCATTCCCAACCTGGGTTTTCAGTCATCGGAACCTAGACCTTATCTCCAATCCCTGCACAGGGGGGAACCTGATGCATAAGTCAAAACCCCTCCTTCCCCATGGCAAGAAACCTTGCTGCTGGCAGTGAGTCAAACCTTCAGTCTAGGAGAAAACGGCAAACTTGGCGGGCCTCATGAAGCCCCCATATCTTTCAAGGAGAGGCCATCATGTTCAAAAACTGTAGCTTGAAGCACGTCTCATAGTAGACATGACCGCAATGCAGGAGATCTTGATTCAGCCTCTGCAGAGTGGCCTGCCGTGCCCTCGGTCCCAAACCTCACGCTAGCTTGTGTTTTCAGACTTCCTTCCTCACACTCCTGGCAAACAATCCCTCCAGAGTAGGAATTGCAGAACCACAAGCCTGCCCAGTTACTGCCCACCGGTAGAAAACGTTTCCTTGTGGGGCTTTCCATAAAACCCAGATGAGGATCAACCTGCTCTTACCTCGACGGCACTCAGATTTGATAGGCTGCTCTGGGCACTAATGCTCTGCCTTTCACAGCCTGATGCCAGACGTCCAGACAGGCAAGGAGACAGCTGGCCACACACCTAGCACTTCTGACACGCCATGGTCTTATGCCGTTATCTCTTCCTAACCTTGGTTTTCCGATATCTAAACCCAGATATTATATCAATTCCCCACACAGTTTGGCATCTGAAGCACAAATCAGAACTCCTTCTTCCCCATGGCTGTAAGGCTTGCTCTTGGCATGGAGTCACACCTTCAGGGTGGGAGAAACCTTCATTTCCCCTGAAACCACGCCCAAACTTGAGTGCTGCCTTGGGCACAAATTCACTCTGTGACCCTCAGCATGAGCCCAATATCAAAGAAAGGCCTGTCAGGGCCTTGACCAAAAGCCCTCATATGGGGCGTGCCAAGCCCCTATACACCCAATCCTCACCAGTGTTTGAGTTTTCCAGTCTCCCCCCTGTTCCTGGGGCTCTGCTCTGGAATCACTTTCTTGGAGAGACACTTGAGCCAGACAACAGGACTCCACCCTTCCCACAAAATGACCCAAAACTCCTGTTAGCTGGGACAAATCCCCAGAGAGGTTACTCGTCCACAGTCACTGAGGCCACCCCCTACAATCCACGGCTATCCTGGACGCATCCAGAGACAAAAGCCTGAAGGAATCTCGCCCTTGATTCACAAGCCAAGGAGCTCACTCTTTATCTGTACATCCGGCCTGCCATACCCTCGGCGCCACTCATAAGCTGAGTTTGTGTTTTCAGACTTCTGTGCCCACAGCCTGGACCCACACACCCTCCAGGCTAGGGCATCTGGAGCCACAGTGAAAGATTGTGCCTGCCATCTCCAAGGAAAGTGTGCCCAATCCATTGACCACAACCCTACAGGTTAGGGAAAAGTTCCAAGGCCCCTGAGGCCATCCTGATAGTGTAGGCTGCCCTGGACTAAAAGGGGCACTCTGACACCAGCTGAGCCATTATCACCACTTAGACTTTCAGACAGTGTCCCCAGAGACAGAAGATTGAAATGGACAGGCACTTGGGCTTTAATATGAACCTTAGCTTTAGTTTTCATGTGTCTGTCCTCAGAGGACTGGTTTCTTATACCAGCATATTAGGTTTTTCTGAGGCTCCAAACCAAACCTCTCTCGTCTCCACATGGACTGCTTTCTTACTGGATCTGTATCAAACCCTTCTGGTCGGAGAATTCCGCAGGGCCACAGTACAACCATCACATTCCAAGGTCTCCATGGACAGAAACCCACATTATGACGCATCCTCAGGAGAGGCCATTTCAACTCAGCCCACTGGTTAGCTTGCCCCAGAGCCAGCAGAACAAACATATCTTGTCGTTAATGGCCAAAGGGAATGCGAGGCATGTTGTTCAGGGATCCATCCTTTGAACCCTCCTCTTCAGTCCTTCCGTATGGTATGTACTGGAGCCATTCAACAGGACTGGACTGTCTCGCAGAAGGAAACCTTGTGGTTTGTGGCAACCTCCAAACTCAGCGTGGGAAAACTTCGTTGGCCTCATGAGGCACCTGCTTCATGAAGGTGCCATCAAGGGCACAATCCAACCTCAGCCAATGTCTGATCCTCAGCCTGACTTCAGATGCATGAGATATCCTTTCAGCCTTTGCAGAGTGGGCCTGCTCCCCACCTCACCCTATGTTTTGTTTTCAGACTCTACCCTAGCACTCCTGGCCCAAACCCTCATGATTGGGAATTCTGGTTCCAGAACGAAGCACTCTGCCTGCCCCCCAAAGAAAAACATTGTCTATGGCATTGCTCAGAAACCCCAAATGAAAATCAACCTGCTCAGCCCTCGGCAACACCCCAATTGCATAGGCTACCCTAAACACTATGCTCTGTCTTACATAGCCTGAGCCCAGACCTTGTGAGAGACATTGAGACAGTTGGCTTCACACCCAGCACATTGAACCTGCCATGGGTTAGGCCATTTCATCCCTTCCCATTAACCTGGGTGTCTTCCTGGAGGTATATTCTGAGGCTGTGTCAGACTATGCATTTTTTCTGGAGCTTCCTATGGAATTGGGGTGGTATTAGGGGCCTTGCAATTTTCTCTTAATCTAGTGGGTTGGGAAAATGAGACAGGCTGACATTCCTTGGGAGAGCTGGCCCAGTGCTGTTGTGTGTTCCTGGAGGCCCCATCCTGGAGGGCATATGGGTCAACACTCTGGGTCCAAAGTCTTCAGACACAAACTCGGGTAAGAGTTAAGCTCGAGGTGATGGCAGACCCAATCTGTAGACCCTGAGCGAAGCATCTCCAGATATGAAATTCGGACGGCTGTGAGGCAGGAGCACAGTCTTTTCTGTCTGACTTGTTTGTCTATGATGGCCACGAAATGGAGGGGTGGCCTCATGGGTCCATGTGAGATTCTACCTCTCTGGGAATTCTGCTCGGCACCCAAGAGTTTGGTGTATTTCTGGGGGATGGGAGGAGCGCAGTTTTATGAGTCAGGGATCCCGTCCAAACAGCCATTCCAGAGATGGGTCCTGGGTTCTGGAGCCTGGATCACCGCAACAAGGCTTAGGATTTGGGCCTAGGGTCCTGCTCTATGTTTTCCTGGTACAGCTCCCGAGTGTTCTTGTTGGAAATGGGTCTCATTCTGAGGGTCACAATGCCTGTTTTTGCCCAGATGCCCATGCTGAGTGGGTGTGACCTCATGGGCTATGCACTTGGCTCCCACTCTGAGGGTTGGACTGCCATCTCAACATTCAGTTTTCCTGCCATGGGGAAGGAGGGGTACTTTTTTATGCTTCAGGTTCCCCCATGGGCAGGAATTTGAGCTAAGTTCTGGGACAGGGGCCTGAATACCCAGTTCACTTTGAGATGAGGTCCTCGGGCCAAGGCAGGACCCACCTGCAGAAAATGAGGCCTGCTTTCTGGGTGGCGGTCAGGAGCTCGGGCTCGAGCTGTGTCAGACAGAACATTCGTGGAGAGTTCGGCCTATGATATTGGGGTGCTTTTGAGAGCTGTGCAACTGGATCCCCATGGGGGATTTTTGCACAGACCCTTTTTTCACTTCTTCTATCTGGTGAGCAGGCAGATGGCTGCATTACGGCTCCAGAATATCCAAGTTGGAGGGTTTGCAGGCGAGGAGTGTGAGGACAGAAGTATGAAAACATAAGCTACGGTTACGCTCAGTGCCGAGCACATGTCTATTCCAATGTACAGCAGTTGTTTCGAGATCTTCAGCACCTGGGCGAGGGGAAGATGTCTGCTCACGCTGGAGTTTGTATCCATGATGGCCAACAAATGGTGGGGAGGCCTCAAGAATTCTTGGAGGTTTTTCCAAGCTGGAGCTTGTGAGCTGCTCCAAACATCAAGGTGTCCTACTAAGGGACAGCAGAAGTCTTCTTACAGGGCTCCAGGGTCCCCCATATGGAAGATTCGATAGCAATGCTCTCTGAATGGAGGCCTGGGAAGCCAATCTCTTGTTACCATTGCAGCTGAGGAACAGGGTAAGCTTGAACCAATGACACTGATTCCAAGTTCCAAGTGATTTGCGTTGATGGAAGTTCTCAGTCTAACAGGTCCCAATGCTGCTTGGTGTCCAGGGAGACCTTAGAATGTGGTGGCGGCTCTCTGACCATTGAGGATTCTCTATCCTTAGGATTAGACCCAGTACCCAGGAGCCAGGTTTCCTTCTTGGGACAGGAGGTGTGCTCTTGTATGGCTCACGGACCACAGGTTGGACCATATGCTTGAATTTCCAGAACAGCCCTCTAGGGAGAGAGACCTCAAAACATAAGCTAGGGTTCTGATGAGGTTTTAGGGCCATGGAAGTTTCAATCTTCGGACTAAGTGCCATTGGCCTGCATGTCATCCTGGAGGTAGGTGCTGAGGCTGTGTCAGGCTGTGCACTTTTTCCAGAGTGGCCTATGATATTGGGGTGCAGTCAGGGGCCTTGCAGTTTTCTCCTAATCTGGACATTTTGGGAAACTGAGATGGGCAGGGTTTCCTCAGGAGAGCAGGGCCAGTGATGTAATGTGTTTCTCGAGGCCCCATCCTGGAGGTCATGTGTGTCAGGACTTTGGGACCAAAGACTTTAGACACAACCTCGGATAAGAGATAGGAGTGAGGTGATGGCAGTCCGAATCTGAAGACCCTGAGGGAAGCTCCTCGGGATTTGAAATTCAGGTGGCTGGGAGGGAGGAGCACAGGCTTTTCTGTCTGGATTGTGTGTCTAGGATGGCCACTAAATGGAGGGGTGACCTCATGTGTCCATGGGATATTCTTCCACTCTGGTGATTCTGCTTGGCACCCAAGAGTTTGATTTCTTTCTGGGGAAGAGGAAAAGACTGTATTCCATCTCTGGGATCCTGTCCAAACAGGGATTCCAGAGATGGTTTCTGGGTCCAGACACTGGGAAAACTTAACCAAAGCTTCGAGTTGGGTTCCTGGTCCAGATCCCAAGGGGGATCTTTGGAAAGGGGTCTCATTCTCAGGGTCACAATGCCTGTTTGTGCCCAGCTGCCCATCCTGTGTAGGCGTGGTCTCATGGACCATGCACCTGGTTCCCACTCAGGGTTGTACAGCCATCTCAACATTCAGTTTTCTGGCCATGGGGAAGGAGGAGCACTCTTTTGTGCTTCCGAGTCCCCTATGGGCAGGAATTTGAGCTAAGTCTGGGACAGGTACCTGAATATCCAGGTTGCTTCAAGATGATGGCCTCGGGCCAAGGTTGGACCCACCTGGAGGATATGGGGCCCACTATCTGGGTGGCTGACAGGAGGTCGGGGATCAGGCGATGTCAGACAGACAATTTATGCAGAGGTCGGTCTATTATATTGGGGTGCCATTGAGGGCCGTGCAGGAGGATCCTCATGTGGGTTTCTGCGAAGACCCATAGGGCACTTCTTCTTTGTGGTGGGCAGGCAGAAAGCTGCACTGTGGCTTCAGAATTCCCAATATGGAGGGCTTGTAGGCGAGGAGTGTGAAGACAGAAGTCTGAAAACACAAGCCACGGATAAGCTCAGTGCCGACCACAGGACCATTCCATTGTGCAGTGGTTGTTTCGAGATTTCCAGCACCTGAGTATGGGCGAGGGTCAGATGTCTGCTCACGCTGGGTTTGCATCCATGATGGTCAACGAATTGTGGGGTGGCCTCAAGAATTCTTGGAGATTTTCCCAAGCAGGACCTTGTGAGCTGCTCCAAACAGCAAGGTGTCCTACTGTGGGACAGGGGAAGTCCGCTTACAAGGCTCCAGGGTCCCCCATATAGAAAGATTCGACAGCAGAGGTCTCTGAATGGGGGCCTGGGAAGTCTTCCTTGCATGACCATTGCAGCTGAGGAACATTGCAGGCTTGATCTGCTGGTTTTTGTTCAAATTTCCAAGTGATCTAAGTTGACGGATGTTCTCAGTCTAATGAGTCACAATGCTGCTTGGTGTCCAGGGAGACCTTAGAATGTGGTGGTGAGGGTGCCTGGGTGGCTCACTGGGCTAAGCCGCTGCCTTCGGCTCAGGTCATGATCTCAGGGTCCTGGGATTGAGTCCCGCATCGGGCTCTCTGCTCAGCAGGGAGCCTGCTTCTTCCTCTCTCTCTCTCTGCCTTCCTCTATGCCTACTTGTGATCTCTCTCTGTCAAATAAATAAATAAAATCTATATAAAAAAAAAGAATGTGGTTGTGGGTCTGTGGCCATGCAGGATTCTCCTACCTGAGGGTTAGACCCAGTTCCCAGGAGCCAGGTTCCCTTCTCAGGACAGTAGGGGTTCTCTTGTATGGCTCAGGGACCACATGTCGGATCATATGTTGGATTTCAAGACCAGGCCTCTGGGCACAGAGGCCTGAATATCTAGGCTAGGGTTCTTATGAGGTTGTAGGGGCATGTCATCCTCAACCTTCGGACTTAGGGACTTTGACCTGTGAGTCTTCCTGGAGGTAGATGCTCAGGCTGTGTCAGACTGTGCATTTTTTCCAGAGTGGCCTATGAAATTGGGGTGGGCTCAGGGGCCTTGCAGTCTTTTCCTAATCTGGAGGGTTTGTGCAACTGAGACGGCAGAATTTCATCCAGAGATCAGGCCCAGTGATGTAGTGTGTTTCTGTCAGCCCCATCCTGCAGGGAATGTGGTTAAGGGCTCTGGGACCAAAGTCTTCAGACACAAAATTGTGTATCAATTAGGAGGGAGGTGATGGCAGCCCCGATCTGCAGACGCTGAGGGCAGCTCCTCAGGATTTGAAATTCGTGTGGCTGGGAGGCAGGAGCAAAGGCTTTTCTGTCTGGATTGTGTCTAGGATGGCCTTGGAATGGTGGTGTGTCCTCATGTGTCCATGGAATATTCTACCTCTCTGGGGATTCTGCCCAGCACCCAAGAGTTTGGTGTCTCACTGAGAAGGAGAGAGCGTGGTTTACTGTTTCACGGTTCCCGTCAACACAGGGATTCCAGAGATGGGTTATAGGTCCCTGTGCCTGGATAACCCTACAAAGGCTTAGTATTTGGGCCTAGAGGCTTGACTGCCTGGCTCTGTGGGGCTTTGCTTCAGCTCCCATGGAGACTTGTTGGAAATGGGTCTCAGGGTAAGGGTCACAATGCCTGTTTGTGCCCAGATGCCCATCCTGAGTGGGCATTGGCTCTTGTTCCATGCACCTGGATCCCAATATGAGGGTTGGACCACCATATCAACATTTAATTTTCCTTCTAAGAGGAAGGAGGAGTACTCTTTTGTGCTTCAGATTCCCCCATGCACAGTAATTTGAGCTATGTTCTGGGACTGGTACGTGAATAACCAGGTTGGTTTGAGATGAAGGACTCAGGTCAAGGCAGGTCACACCTGCCAGATATGGGTCCCGCTATCTAGGTGGCTACCAGGAGGTCGGGGCTCGAGCTGTGTCAGACAGAGCATTAGTTCACAAGGTGGCCTATGATATTGTGGTGCTATAGAGGGCTGTGCTGGTGGAACCTTATATGGAGTTTCACGCAGACCCATAGGGCAACTCTTTTTTCTGGTGGGCAGGCAGAAGGCTGCATTGTGGCTCCCAAATTCCCAATATGGGGGACTTTAGGCGAGGAGTGTGAGAACAGAAGGCAGAAAACACAATCTATGCTTAATCTCAGTGCCGAGAACATGGCCGTTCCAATGTGCAGTGGTTTTTTTCGAGATCTCCAGCATCTGAGTACAGGCGAGGGTCAGATGTCTGCTCATGATAGAGTTTGTATCTATCGTGGCCAACAAATGAAATATCCAGCACCTGAGTAAAGGTGGATTTCAGATGTTTACGCACACTGGAGTTTGTGTCTCTGATGACCGAATGGAGGAGTGGCATCAAGAGGCTGATGCATGTGAGATGCTCCAAACAGCAAGGTTTTTTTTTCTACTGGACAGTTAGAGTCTGGTATGTTTTCTGCAGGGCCCCCCATGTGAAAAGTATGGGTAGCAGAGCCCTTCCACATGGATGCCTGGAAAGCACACCTCCATTGACCAATGCAGCTGAGGAACATGCAGGTTCTTTACGGTGCTTCTGGGGCGAAGCACCAAGGTCTTGAGTTGACATGGAATCTCTTGAAGATGGGTTACAATGCTGGTTTTTTTTTACCACGTAGATCTTAGAATGTGTTGGTGGCTAAGGTGCCTGCAGGATTCTCCTACCCTGAGGGTTTAACACAGGTCGAAGAGCACGGTTACCTTCTGGGGACAGGAGATGTAGTGTTTTGTGGCTCAGGGACCACATGCCGTATCATAAGTTCCTATTCAAGAACAGGCCTCTGAAGACAGATGCCCGACAACCTAATCAAGGGTTCCAATGAGTCCCAGGGGCATGAGAGGTTCAATCTTCAGACTTAGGACAGTTGACTTGGGTGTCTGCCAGGATGTAGGTGATCAGGGCGTTTCAGACTGTGCACTTATGTCCAGAGTAACCTCCAATATTGGGGTGGCCACAGGGGCCTTGAATGTTTCAACCAACTCTGGAGGGTTTGGTTAACTGACATGCACAATTTCCATGGGGATGGCAAGCACAGTCCTGTGGTGTGGCTCCAGAGACTCCACCCTGGAGGGCATGTGAGCCATGGTTCTGGGAGGGAAGTCTGCAAACACAAACTTGGGTTAGGTTTAGTGGCTAGGTTATCACAGGGCAATGTGTAGACCTGGAAGGCTACTCGTCAGGAACAGTAACTGGAATGACCCGAAGGCGGAAGCACAGGCTTTTATATCTGGATTGTGTGTCTAGGGTGACGTCAGAATGTAGCTGTGGCCTCATGGGTCCATGGGAGATTTTTCCTATAAGGATACAGGCGGCTCCCAATATTTTGATGACTTTTTGGTATGGGAAGACTGCTATTTTCGATCTTAGGTGTGCCCCAAAACAGAGATTCCAGAGATGGGCTCTGGGTCTAGGCGCCTGGAAAATCCCACCAAGGGTTGGGATTTGGGCTTATGGGCAGACCAGGCCTGCAATGCAGGATCTTGGTGGTGCAACTGAGAGGGCTTGTTTGGAAACATGCTCAGGCTGAGCATTACAATGCCTGTTTGTGCTCAGGGTGGCCCTCAGGAGTGGGCGTGGTCCCATTGTCCATTTTCTGGCTCCCACACTGAGGGATGGACACACATTCCAATGTCCAGGTTTCCAGCCATGGGGAAGGAGGAAATATCTATTGTGCTTCATGTTCCCCCATAGGCAGGGATTACAGCAAAGGTCTGGGGACAGATGCCTGAATACCAAGGATGCATAGAGATGACAGATTTGGGCCATGGCCGTTCTCACATGCTGGATATGGGCCCCGCTCTCTGGGTTGCTGACACGAGGTCTGGGCTCAGGCTGTGTCAGACACAGCACTAGTGGCCAGAGAAGTCTATATATTGGGGTTCTCTCCAGGGCCGAGTAAATTGATCCTCATGTAGGGTTTCTGGCGAGACTCACGAAGCACTTCTTTCTGTGGGGCAGGCAGAATGCTGCCTTATGGATCCAGAATTCCCTATCAAGAGGGTTTGGGGACAAATAGGGTGAGAATGCAATTGTAAACACCAGCTATGCTTAAATTGAGTGCCAAGCGGAAGTCAGTTTCAATGTGCAGCAGCTTATACGAGATATCCAGCACCTGAGTAAGGGCAGATGTCAGATATTTGCTCACACTGGAGTTTGTGTCTAGGATGACGACTAATGGAGGGGTGGCTTCAGGAGGCAATGGAGGATTACCCACGCTTAAGATTGTGAGATGCTCCAAACAACAAGGTTTCCTTCTAATGGACAGGAGGAGTCTGTTTTTTTTTTCCTCCAGGGTCCCTCAAGTGGAAGTTTGCGTAGCAGAGCCCTCCCGCATGGATGACTGGAAAGCACACGTCCAATGACCATTGCAGCTGAGGAACATGACAGGTTCGTTTTGGTGGTTCTGGTGCCAAGTACCAAGGCCTTGAGTTGACTTGGAATCTCTTACAGATGTGTCCCAAAACTGGTTTGTTACAAGGGAGGTCTTAGAATGTATTGGTCACTATGGGCCACGCTGAGGGTTTGGCACAGGTCGATGTGCACAGTTTCCATCTTGGGAGAGGAGATGTTCTGTTTTGTGGCTCAGGGTACATATGTTGTATCCTGACTTGGTATTCAAGAACAGGCCTCTGAGGATTGATGCTGGCAACCTAATCTAGAGATCCAATGATGTCCTTGGTGCCCATCAGGTTCAATTTTCTTACTAAGGACCATTGATATGGTTGTCTGACTGGATGTAGGTGATCAGGGTGTTTCAGACTGTGCATTTGCATCCAGAGCCACTTCCAATATTGGGGTGGGCTCAGGGGCCTTGCAGGTTTCTCCTAACTTGGAGGCTTTGGGGAACTGTGATGGGCACAGTTTCCTTGGGGATGGCAGGCCCAGTCCTGTGGTAAGGCTTCAGAGACCACCTCCTTGAGGATATGAGAGCCATGGTTTAGGGAGGGAAGTCTGCAAACACAAATTTGGGTCAGGGATAGTGGCAAGGTGATCGCAGGTCCAATGCATAGACCTAGAAGGCATCACGTCAGGAACTGTAATTAGGGTGACTGAAAGCTGGTAGCACAGGCTTTTCTATCTGGATTGTGTGTCCAGGATGGGCTCTGAATGTAGACGTGGTCTCATGGTTCAATGGGAGACTTTTCCTCTCTAAGGATCCTGGTGGATCTCCATAGATTGGTGGTTTTTCAGAGAAGAAAAGAGTGCTCTTTTCCATCTTAGGGGTGCTCCAAAACAGGGAAGAATGCTGTTTTCCAACTTAGGCTTATGCCAAAACAGGGATTCCAGAGACGGGCTCTGGGTCTGGGTGCCCGGATATCCCACCAAGTGTTAGGATTTGGGCCTAGGGGCATTCCAGGCCTGCAATACAGGATCCTAATGGTGTAACAGAGAGGGCTTGTTTGAAAGCATGCTCAGGCTGAGGGTCATCATGCCTCTTTGTGCCCAGGGGGGCCCTCAGGAGAGGGCGTAGTCTCATTGGCCATATAGCTGGATCCCACTTTGAGGGTTGGACACCCATTGCAACAGCCAGGCTTCCTGCAATGGAAAGAGGAGTTCTCTATTGTGCTTCAGGTTCCCCCATTGGCAGGGTTACAGGAAAGGTCTGTGGAAAGTTGCCTTAATACCAAGGATGTGTACAGATGACAGGCTAAGAATTCCCAGGTAACAAAACAGCATTGTTACCCATATTCATGACATTCCATGTAAAAATAAGCCCTTAGTACTTCGCCCCAGAGCCACCAGAATGAACTTGCCATGTTCCTAAGCTGCAATGGTCAGTGGAGGTGTGGTTTCCAGGCAACCATACGGGGGTGCTCTGCTACACAAACTTTGCAATTGGCTGGGACCCTTGAGACAAAAAAACAGAATGGCCCTGTCCGGTAGAAGGAAACCTTCTGTTTGGAGCATCTCACAAGCCCCAGCGTGGGAAATCCTCCATTTCCTCTTGATGCCACCACTCCATTTGTCAGTCATCATAGACACAAACTCCAGCATGAGCAAACATCTGACATCTGCCCTTACTCAGGTGCTGGATTTCAATTCGATCGCTGCACACTGGAACTGCCTTTAGTTTGACTGAATTAAGCCATAGCTTGGGTTTACAATTCCATCCTCAGCCTACTGGTCCACAAGCCCTATTGTGAGGGAATTCTGGAGCTACAACACAATATTCTGCCTTCCCCATAGAAAGAAAAAGGGCCTGGAGAGTCTGCCCAGAAACTCCATATGATGGTCAATCTTCTCGGTGCTAGACGGAACCCTGATTCATAGGCTGCCCTGGGCACTAGTGCTGTGTCTGACATAGCCGGAGCCAGGACCTAGTGTCAGCCACTGAGAGATCAGGGCCCATATACAGCATGTGAGACCAGCTATGGCCCAAGTCTGTCTTCTCTTCTATTCTTGGTATTCAGGCATCTGTACCCACACTTTTGCTGAAATCCTTGCCATTGGGGGAACCTGAAGCACAATAGAGAACTCCTCCTTCCCCATGGAAGGTATTCTGACAGTTGGGATAGTTGCTCAACCCTCAAAGTGGAAGGCAGCTCCATGGCCAAGGAGACCATGTGCACTCATGATGGCTTCCCCGGGCACAAGCAGGCATTGTGACCTCAGCCTGAGCATGCTTTCAACCAAACGCTCTCAATTGCATCTCTGGGATCCCGAATTGCAGGCCTAGTACACACCTAGGCCCAAATCCTAACCCTGGTGGGATTTTACAGGGGCCCAGACACAGAGCCCATCTCTGGAATCCCTATTTTGGGGGACCCTTAAGATGGAAAACAGCACTCTTCCCTTCCCCGAGATAGTCACCAAACTCTTGGTAGCCACCAGGATCCTTGAGTGGAAAAATCTGCCATAGACCCATGAGAACACACCTGCATTCCGAGGCCATCCTGGACATACAATCCAGATACATATCATGTGCTATCACCTTTGAGTCATCGGATTTACAGTTCCTGACGAGCTGCCTTCCAGGTCTATGCATTGGGCCTGCAATCACCTTGCCATTAACCTAAACTGAGTTTGTGTTTGCAGACTTCCTTCCTAAAACCATGGCTCACATGACCTCCAGGTTCTGGCATCTGAAGCCACACCACAAGACTGTGCATGAGATCCTCAAGGAAACTGTGCCCATCACTTTTGCCCGATACCTTTAGATTAGGAGAAACCTGCAAGGCCCCTGAGCGCAGCCAAATAATGGAGGCCGCTCTGGGCACAAATGCACAGTCTGAGACACCCTGATCACCTCCATACAGGCAGACACCCAAGTCAATGCTCCTGAGTCAGAAGATTGAACCTGACATGCCCCGAGGACTTCATTGGCACACTAGATTAGGTTTACAGGTATCTGTCATCAGAGGCCTGCTCTGGAATATCAACTTATGATAAAATATATAGTCCCTGAGCCACAGAACAGAATATATCCTCCCCAAAAAGGAAGCCATGCTCCTGGAATTGTGTCATACCCTAAGGGTATTTGGATCCTGAATGGCCCCTTAGCAACCAGCACATTCTGATATTCCTGGTAACAAACCATCATTGTGCCCCATCTTCATGAGACTCCATGTCAACTTAGGGTCTCGATATATTGTCCCAGAGCCACCAGAATGCACCTGCCATGTTCCTCAGGTGCAATGGTCAATTGAGGGGTGATTTCCAGGCATCCCTGTGGGGTTCTCTGCTACAAAACTTTCCACATGGAGAAACCAGAGAAAACAAACCAGACTTCTCCTGTCCGGTAGAAAGAAACTTTGCTATTTGGAGCATCTCACAAGCCCCAGCATGGGAAATCCTCCATGGCCTCTTGACGCCACCCTTCCATTTGTGGGTAATCACAGACACAAACTCCAGTGTGAGCAAACATCTGACATCCACCCTTACTCAGGTGCTGGATATTCGAAACGGCACCTGCACACTGGAACTGCCTTTTGCTTTTCACTGAACTTAACCATAGCTTTGTATTACTATTCTATCCTCACCACACTGGTCCACAATATCTCTTGATAGGGAATTCTGGAGCCACAACGCAGTATTCTGCCTTCCACATAGAAAGAAGAAGGACCTGTTGAGTCTGCCCAGAAAACTCACATGAGGATGAATCTACTCAGACCACGAGGCAACCCTGATTAATAGATTTCCCTGACCACTAGTGCTGTGTCTGACAGAGTCTAAGCCCCGACCTCGTGTCAGCCACCCAGAGGTGAGGGCCCATATTTAGCATGAGAGATCGGCCATGGCCCTGGGCCATCATCTGTACCCATCCTTGGTATCCAGTCATCTGTCCCCCAAACTTTGCTGGAATTCCTGCCAATGGCGAACCTGAAACACAATAGAGAACACCTCCATCCCCATGGCAGGAATATTGGTTGTCCAACCCTCAGCGTGGGAGCCAGCTGCATGGCCAAGGAGACCATGCCCACTCCTGAGGGCCGACATGGGCACAGGCAGGCATGGTGATCCTCAGCCTGAGCATGTTTTCAAACAAACACTCTCAGTTGCTCCTCCAGTACCAGCATTGCAGGTCTGGTATGCCCCTAAGCCCAAATCCTAACCCTTGGTGGGATTTTCCAGGAGCCCAGACCCAAAGTCCGTCTCAGAATCCCTGTTTGGGGCACCATTAAGATGGAAAACAGCACTCTTCCCTTCCCTGAGAAAGGCACCAAACTATTGGGAGCCGCCAGTATCCTTAGAGAGAAAAAATCTCCCATGGACCCATGAAAACAAACCTGCATTCCGAGGCCATCCTGTCCACACAATCCAGAGAGAAAAGTCTTTGCTACCGTCTTCGAGTCATCCTATTTACATTTCCTGACGAGCTGCCCTCCATGTCTATGCATTGGGCCTGTGATCATCTCGACACTAACCCTAACCCCAGTTTGTGTTTGCCAACTTCTCTCCCAAAACCATGGCTTACATGCCCACCAAGATGTGGTCCCTCAAGCCACATCACAGGAAAGTTCCTGCCATCCCCAAGAAAACTGTGCCCATCAGGTTGTCCAAACCCTCCAGATTAGGAGAAACCTGCCAGGCCCCTGAACCCACCCCAATATTGGAGGTTGCTCTGGATGCAAACGTGCAGTCTGAAACACCCTGAGCACCTCCATCGAGGCAGAAAGCCAAGTCAATGGTTCTGAGTCAGATGATTGAGCCTGACATGCCCCTAGGACTTCACTGGAACCCTAGATTGGGTCTTCAGACATCTGTTCTCAGAGTCCTGTTCTGGAATACCAAGTTATGATACAACATGTGGTCCCTGATTCCCACAACAGAACATCTCCTGTCTCCAGAAGGAAAATGTGCTCTTGGATCTATGTCCAACTTTCAGGGTAGATGGATCCTGCATGACCCATTAGCCCCAGCACCTTCTATGGTCTCCCTGGTAACAAACCAGCATTGTGACCCAACTTCCTGAGACTTGATGCCAACTCAAGGTGTTGGTACTTTGCCCAAGAGCCATGAAACGAATCTGCCATGTTCCTCAGGTACAAAGGTCAATGGACGTGTGCTTTCTAGGCATCCAAGAGGTAGTTCTCTGCTACACAAAAATTCCACATAGGGAACCCTAGAGCAAACAAATAAGACTGCTCCTGTCAGGTTGAAGGAAACCTTGGTTGTTTGGAGCATCTCACAAGCCCCAGCCTGGGAAGTCCTCCACATTCTCTTGATGCCAACCCTCCATTTGTTAGTCATCATAGACACAAATTCCAGCATGAGCAAACATCTGACATCTGCTCTTACTCAGGTGCTGGATATTCGAATCAGTCACGCACACTGGAAATACCTTTCACTTGACACTGTATTCTTGCATAGTTTGGTTTGACAATTCCATCCTCACCCTACTGGACTGCAAGTCCTCTTGAGAGGGAATTAGGGAGACAAAACGCAACATTCTGCCTTCCCCATAGAAAGAAGAAGGGCCTGGTGAGTCTGCCCAGAAACTCCCCATGAAGATCAATCTACTTGGCCCTCGAGGGAACCCCGATTTATACTTTGCGCTGGCCACTAGCGCTGTGTCTGAGAGAGCCTGAGCCCCAACCTCGTGTCAGCCACCCAGAGTGTGGGGCCCTTATCCAGCATGTTGGACTGGCCATGGCCCAGTCATCTCTACCCATCCTTGGTATTCCGGCAACTATCCCAGACCTTTGCTGGAATCCCTACCAGTGGGGGAACCTGAAGCACAATTGAGAACTCCTCCTTCCCCATGGCAGGAAGCCTGGCTGTTGCTATGGGTGCCCAACCCTCAGAATTAGAACCAGGTGCATGGCCAATGAGACAACGCCCAATCATAAGGGCCGCCTGAGCCAAAGCAGGCATTGTGTCCCTCAACCTTAGCATGCATTCAAACAAATGCTCTCAGTTGTTTCTGCAGGGTCCCACATCGCAGGCCTGGTATGCCCTTAGGACCAAATCCTAACACTTCGTGGGATTTTCCATGCCAACATAACCAGAGCCCGTCTCTGGAATCTCTGTTTTGAAGCACCCCTATGATGGAAAACAGCACTCTTCCCTTCCCTGAGAAAACTATTAGGAGCTGCCAGGATGCGTAGAGAGGAAAAATCTCCCAGGGCTCCATAAGACCACACCTTCATTCCGAGGCCATCCAGGACACACAATCCAGATACAAGAGACTGTGCTACCACCTTCGAATCACCTGGTTTACAGTTCCAGACGAGCTGCCCTACAGACCTACGCATTGGGCCTGTGATCACCTCGCCATTAACACTACCCCAAGTTTTTGTTTGCAGACTTCTTTCCCAAAACCATGGCTCACATGCCCTCTATGATGGGTCTCTGTAGCCACACCACAGGAAAGATCCTGCTATCCCCAATGAAACTGTGTCAATCACAGTTGCCCAAACCCTCCAGATTAGGAGAGACCTGCAAGTCCCCTGAGCCCAGTCCAATATTGGAGGCCACTCTGGACACAAATGCACAGTGTGCAACACCCTGATCACCTCCATCCAGGAAGACATCCAAGTCAATGGTCCTGAGTCAGAAGATTGGTCCCTGAACCCCACAATAGAATATCTCCTGTCCCCAGATGGAATTCGTGCTCTTCAACTTGTGTCAAGGGTCGGGGTATATGAATTATGCACAGCCCCTTAGCCCCCAGCACATTCTAAGATCTCTCTGGTAACAAACAAACAGCATTGTGATCCATCTTCATGAGATTCCATGTCACTTCAAGTCCTTGGTAATTCGCCCCAGAGCCACCAGAATGAACCTGCCATGTTCCTCACCTGATATGGTCAGTGGAGGTGTGCTTTCCAGGCATCCATGTGGGAGTGCTCTTCTACTTATTCTTTCCACATGTGGGACCCTGGAGCAAACAAACCAGACTGCCACTGACCAGTAGAAGGGAACCCTCTGTTTGGAGCATCTCAGAAGCACCAGCAGGAGAAATCCTCCATGGCCCTTGACACAACCCCTCCATTTGTCAGTCATCATAGACAAAAACTCCAGCATGAGAAAACATCTGAAATCTGCCGTTATTTAGATTCTGCATATTCTTTTCCACTACTGCACACTGGAACTGCGTTTCACTTGACACTGAATTTAACAATAGCTTGGGTTTAGAATTCCATCCTCAGCCTCCTGGTCTGCAAGCCCTCTAGAGAGGGAATTTGGAGCCACAAGGCAACATTCTGCATTCCCACTAGAAAGAAATAGGGCCTGGTGAATCTTCCCAGAAACTCCACATGAGGATCAATCTACTTGGCACTCGATGGAACCTTGATTTATAGGCTGTCCTGGGCACTAGTACTAGTACTGTGTCTGACAGAGCCTGAGCCAAGACCTAGTTTCAGGCACCCAGAGATATGAGCCCATATCCAGCATGTGAGATTGGCCAGGGCCCAAGTCCATCATCTCTACCCATCCTTGGTATTCAGGCACCTGTCCCCAGACCTTTTATGTAATCCCTACCAATGGGGTAACCTAAAGCACAATAGAGAACTCCTCCTTCCCCATGGTAGGAATCCTGGCTGTTGATATGGGTGTCCAAACCTCAAAGTGGGAGCCAGCTGCATGGCCAAGGAGACAATGCCCACTCATGAGGGCTGCCCTGGGCACAAGTAGCCATTGTAACCCTCAGCTTGATCAAGCCTTCAAAAAAATGCTCTTACTTGCACCTCCAGGATCCTGCATTGCAGGCCTGATATGCCCTTAAGCCCAAATCCTAACACATCGTGGGATGTTCCATGTGCACATACCCAGAGCCCGTCACTGGAATCCCTGTTTTGAGGCACCCCTAAGATGGAAAACAGCACTCTTCACTTCCCTGAGAAAGCCACCAAACTAATGGGATCCCCCAGGATCCTTGAGAAGAAGAATCTCCCATGGTCCCATGAGTCCACACCTGTATTCCGAGGCCAGCGTGGATATGCTATCCAGATACAAGAGACTGTGCTACTGGCTTTGAGTCACCTGATTTACAGTTCCTGACGTGCTGCCCTCCAGATCTTTGGATTGGGGCTGTGAACACCTCTCCATTAACCTTATCCCGAGTTTGTGTTTGCAGATCTCTCTCTAAAAACCATTGCTCACATGTCCTCCAGGATGGGGCCCCTAGAGTCACACCACAAGACTGTGCTTGCCATCCCCAAGGAAACTGGGCCCATCACAGTTGCCCAAACCCTCCTGATTAGGAGAAACCTGGAAGGCTCCTGAGCACATCCCAATATTGGAGGCTGCTCTGGATGCAAATGCACAGTCTGAAACACCCTGATCACCTCCATCCAGGCAGACACCCAAATCAATGGTCCTGAGTCAGATAATTGAACCTGACATGGCCCTAGGACCTCATTGGAAGAGGGATTAACTTTTCAGGCACCTGTCCTCAGAGGCCTCTTCTGGAATACCAACTTATGATACAAATTATGGCCCCTGAGCCCCAGGGTGGGAAATCCTCCATGGCCTCTTGACGCCACCTCTCCATTTGTTGGTCATCATAGACACAAACTCCAGCCTGAGCAAACATCTGACATCCGCCCATATTCAGGCGCTGATATTGGAATCAGCTGCTGCACACTGGAACTGCCTTTCGCTTTGCAATGAATTTAAGCCTAGCTTCAGACTACAATTTCATCCTCACCCTACTGGTCTGCCATATCTCTTGATAGGGAATTCTGGAGCCACAACGCAACATTCTGCCTTCTTCATAGATAGAAGGACCTGGTGAGTCTGCCCATAAACTGCACATGAAGATCAATATACTCAGCCCAGGAGGGAACCCCTATTTATAGTTTGCCCTAGCCACTAGTGCTGTGTCTGACAGAGCCTGAGCCCCTACCTCGTGTCAGCAACCCAGAGGGTGGGGCCCACATTAACCATGTGAGACCGGCCATGGCCCAGGGCTGTCATTACTACCCATCCTTGGTATTCAGGCATCTGTCCCCTAGATCTTAGCTGGAATCCCTACCAATGGGGGGACCTGAAGCACAATAGAGAATTCATCCTTCGCCATGGCAGGAATCCTGGCTTTTGGATGGGTGTCCAACCCTAGGAATGGGAACTGGCTGCATGGCTGAGTAGACATCGCCCAATCCTGATGGCCTCCGGGGCACAAGCAGGCATTGGGACCCTCAGCTTGACCATACTTTCAAACAAACGCTCTCAGTTGCACCTCCAGGATCCCGCATTGCAGGCCTGGTATGGCCCTAGGCCTAAATATTAACCCTTGGTGGGATTTTCCAAGCACTTAGACCCAGAGCTCATCTCTGGAATGCCTGTTTTGGGGCACGCCTAAGCTGGAAAACAGTACTCATCCCTTCCCGGAGAAATCCAACAAACTATTGAGAACCGCCAGGATCCTTGAGAAAAGAAATCTCCCATGGACCCTTGAGACAACACCTGCAATAAAGGCCATTCTGGAAATTAAATACAGATACAATTACCTGTGCTACCACCTTTGAGTTACGTGATTTACAGTTCCAGACTTGCTGCCCTCCTGGTCTATGGATTGGGACTATGATCACCTTGCCACTAACCCTAACCTAAGTTTGTGTTTGCAGACTTCTCTCTCAAAATCATGGCGCACATGTCCTCCAGGATGGGGTCTCTGGAGTCACACCACAAGACAGTTCCTGCAATCCCCAAGGAAACTGCCCATCACAGTTGTCCAAAAACCCCATATAAGTAGAAACCTGCAAGGAACCTGAGCCAACCCTAGTATTGGATGCCACTCTGGACACAAATGCACAGTCTGAAACACCCTCATCACCTGCATCCAGTCAGACACCAGAGTCAATGATCCTGAGTCAGAAGATTGAATGACATTCCCCTAGGGCCTCATTCAAACCCTTTATTAGGTTTTCAGGCTTCTGTCCTCAGAGACCTGTTCTGGATTACCAATTTATGATACAACATATGGCCGCTGAGCCCCACAACAGAATATCTCCTGCCCCCAGAAGCAATCCGGGCTCTTGGGCCTGTGTCAAATCCTCAGGCTAGATGAATCCTGCATGGCCCATTAACCACCAGCACATTCTAAGATCTCCCTGGTAACAAACCAACATTTTGACCCATCTTCATGAGGTTCCATGTCCAATCCAGTCTTTATTTCTTCGCCTCAAAGCCACCAGATGCCATGTTCCTTCGCTGTCATGGTCAATGAAGGTGTGCTTTCCAGTCACCCATGTGGGAGATCTATGTTATCCGATCTTTCGACATGGGGAACCATGGAGGAAACAAATCAGACTGCCCCTGTCTGGTAGAAGGAAACCTTGCTGTTTGGAGCATCTCAAAAACACCAGATTGGGAAATCCTCCATAACCTCTTGACGCCACCCCTCCATTTTTGTGTCATCATAGACACAAACTCCAGCATGAGCAAATATCTGACATCCACCCTCACTCAAGTGCTGAATATGGGATTCAAACATTGCACACTGGAAATTCCTTTTGCTTGATACAGAATGTAACCATAGCTTAGGTTTACAATTCCATCCTCAGCCTCCTGGTCCACAAGCCCTATTGATAGTGAATTCTAGAGCCACAAAGCAGCATTCTGCCTTCCCCTTACAAACAAGAAGGGCCTGGTGAGTCTGCCCAGAAACCATACATGAGGATCAATCTGCTCGGCACTTGAGGGAACCCCAATTTATAGGCTGCCCTGGGCACTAGTGCTGTGTCGGACAGAGCCTGAGCCAAGACCTCGTGTCAGCCACCCAGTGATCGGGGCCAATATCCACGATTTGATACTGGCCATGGCCCATGTCCATCATCTTTACCCATCCTTGGTATTCAGGCCTCTGTCCACAGACCTTTGCTGGAATCCCCGCTAATGGGGGAACCTGAAGCACTATAGAGAACTCCTCTTTCCCCATGGCAGGATTCTGGCTGTTGGGATGGTTGTCCAACCCTCAAAGTGGGAGCCAGCTGCATGGCCAATGTGACCACGCCCACTAATGAGGGCCACCTGGGCATAAGCAAGTATTGTGACCCTCAGCCTGAGAATGATTTCAAACAAGCCCTCTCAGTTGCACCTCCAGGATCCTGAATGCAGGCCTGGTAAGCCACTAGGCCCAAATCCTAACACTTGGTGGGATTTTCCAGGGGACCAAACCCAGAGTCCGTCTCTGGAATCCATATTTTGGGGCACCCCTAACATGAAAAACAGCACTCTTCCCTTCCCCGAAAAAGCCACCAACTATTGGGAGCCACCAGGATCCTTAGAGAGGAAAAATCTCCCATGGACCCATGAGGCCACAACTGCATTCTGAGGCCATCCTGCACACAATACAGAGAAAAAAGCCTGTGATTCTGCCTTTGAGTCACCCGATTAACAGTTCCTGAAGAGCTGCCATCCATGTCTATGCATTGGGCCTGTGATAACCTTGCCACTAACCCTAACCCAAGTTTGTGTTTTCAGACTTCCCTCCCAAAACCATGGCTCACATGCCCTCCAGTTTGTGATAACTGGAGCCACACCACGGGATTGTACCTGTCTTCCCAAAGGAAACTGTGATTGTCACTATTAAACAAACCCTCTAGATTAGGAGAAACCTGCAAGGCCCCTAAGCCCAGCCAATATTGGAGGCCACTCTGGACGCAAATGCACAGTCTGACACACCGTATCACCTACATCCAGGCTGATATCCAAGTCAATGGTCCTCAGACAAAAGATTGAACCTGACATGCTCCTAGGATTCACTGGAACGCCTCACCCAGAAACCTAAGCCTAGCTTGTGTTCTCAGACATTTGTCGTCAGACTACGGGCCCACAAGCCCTCCAGTTTGGCAATCCAGAACTACAATGCAGCACTCTGCCGGCCCTCCAGAAGAAAAACCTTGTCCTCTGGGGCTACCCAGTAACCCCAAATGAGGATCAACCTGCACCGACCATGGCTGTACCCCAAATACATAGGCTGACCAGGGCACTAATGCCCTTTCTGACACAGCCTGAGCCTGGAGCCCCTGGCCCCTCCCAGACAGCTGGCCGCACACTGCGCACATCCAGCCGCCATGGCCTTAGGTTGTCATCTCTTCCCAACCTCGGTTTTCAGGTTTCAGAACCTAGACCTTATCTCCAATCACTGCCCAAGATTGAAGGTGATGCAGATTCAGAACTCCTTCCCATGGCAAGAAACCTTGTGGTTGGCATGTTGTCCAACGTTCATTGTAGTTGAAAACAGTGTGGCCCATGAGGCCCCGCCCATGCTCACGGGCCACATTGGTCACAAACACACATTGTGACGCTCAGGCTCAGCCCAGTCCTCAAGTAAGGCCGCTCAGTGGCTGGATGAAGAGATAGCATATTGGGCTTGCCATGCCCCTAGGCCCCAATTTTTAACCATAGTTCGGGTTTTCCCTTCAGTCTTCCCCACGGCTTGGCTTTGGATTTCCTCTTTTGGTGGTACACCTGAGGTAACAAACCTGAAATGAGTCCTCCCATCCCACAGATTGACGAAAAGCAATTGGGAATCGGGCCAAATCCTCAGAGAGGAAGATTCGTCCATGGCCCATGAGGCCTCCCCTACATTCCACGGCCATCGCTGATACAAAATCCAGAGACAAAAGCCTGAGCAAGCGCCTCAGACTAGCACTTTCTTCATATCCTGAAGAGTTCTTCTCATGGTTTGTAGATCGGGCCTGCCATACCTACGTCCCCAAATCTAAGCTGAGTTTGTGTTTTCAGACTTTTGTCCTCAAAGTCTTGGGCCAACCACCCTGCAGGCTGGGCCCCTGGAGCCACACATTAGGACTGTGCCTACCAATCCATGGGAATTCTGCCCATTACATGGTCCAAAATAGTACAAATCAGGAGAAACCTCCAAAGTCCCTGAGGCCATCCCAATAGTGTAGTTCGCCCGGAACAAACAAGGGCTGTCTGACACCAGGTGATAATCGCCCTGCACTCATACCATAGATGGATGTCCCCAGAGAAGAAGATTGAACCAGACAGGACCCTAGGCCATAATAGGATCCATTGCTTTGGGTTACAGGCATGTGTCCTCAAAGCCTGATTCCAATACGAGCATAGGGGTTTTCCTGAGGCACCCATCAGAACTCATCTCGTCTCCACAAGGAAACCTGTGCATGGGAGCCATGTCCAAAGCTTAGGAGAGTACTTCAGGATCCCGGTGCCACCGCCCCATTCCAAGGCCCTCATGGACACAAAATCACATTAGGACCCATTCTCAGGAAAGTCCATTTCAACTCAGCCACCCCGGTTGCTCCGGCAGAGCCATCAGATCAAAACTGTCTTGTTGCTAGGAGACAATTGGAATGTGAGGCGGGCTTCCCAGGCATCCATCCGCGAACGGTGCTCTGGAGTCATTCCATATGGGATGTCCTGGAGCTGTCCAACAGGTCTCAATTGTCCCGCAGAAGGAATCCTTAAAGGGGGCATCCCACAACTCCCAACGTGGGAAAACCTCAAGGCCTCGAAATTCCGCTCCCTTCATGAAGCGGCCGTTTGCTCAGAAACTCCAAACTGAGCCAACGTCTGATCCTCGCCCTGACTTCAGATGCATGAGATAGTGGTTCAGATCTGCAGGGGGTACCTGCCGTGCCCTCGCCCTGAAACCCAAGTCTAGCTTGTCTTCTCAGACTTCCGTCCTCACACTCCTGGCCCCGAAGCCCTCAAGTTTGGCAATTCCGGACCCACAATGCAGCACTCTGCCTGCCCTGTAGAAAAAAAATTATTGCCTCATGAGCTGCCCAGGCACCTTAAATGAGGGTAAACCTACACAGAACTCGACTTTAACCAAATTATATAGTCTAACCTGGGCACTAATGCACTGTCGAACACAACCTGAGCCCGGACCTCCTGACCAACAGCCAGAAAGCTGACCGCACACTGAACACATAAAACCCGCCATGGCCTTAGGTCATCATCTCTTCCCTACCTCAGGTTTCAGGCTTCAGAACCGAGACCTTATCTCCAATCACTGTCCAGGGATGAGTGTGATGCAGAAATCAGAACTCCTCCTTACCCATGGCAAGAATCCTTGTGGTTGGCACGTTCAGTGTAGGAGAAACCAGCATTCACCCTGAGGCCCCGCCCATTCTTGAGTGCGACGAGGGCATACACACGCATTGTGACCGTCAGCATGAGTCCTGTCCTCTAGTAAGTCCTCTCAGTGGCTGGACCTTTAGATGTCATAATGGGCTTGACATGTCACTAGGCCCCAATTTTTAACCAGATTTCTGACTGTCCAGTCGCCCCTCCCCAGGTCTCTACTCTGGAATCCCTCATTTGGTGGGACACCTGAGGTTAAAAAAGAAAACAACAACAACAACAACAACAAAAAAAAAAAAAAAAACGGACTTCTTCCAGCCCACAGAATGACCCCAATCTCTTTGGACGGGGCCAAACCACCAGAGAGTAAGACTCGTCCATTTCCCATAAAGTCTCCCAGAAATTCCACGACCATGAGTGACACGATATCCAGAGACAAAAACTAGAGCAGAGCCTCACACTAGCCCTTCTTTCAAATCCCGAAGAGTTCTCCTCATGGTCTGTACATCAGTCCTGCCATACCTATGACCCGAAACATAAGCCGAGTTTGTGTTTTCAGACAACTGTCCAAACAGCCCTGGCCTACACAACCTACAGGCTCAGGCCCCTGCATTCAAACCTGAGGACTGTACTTGCCCTCTCCAAGGGAATTGTGTGTGCCCATTCCAATGGCCACAACCCTTCTCATAGGATAAACCTCCAAAGTCCCTGATCCATCTCAAAAGTGGTGGCTTCCCAGGAAAAACAGGGGCTATCTGAGCCCAAATGAGCACCTACCTGCACTCAGACCCATAGACAGATGTCCCCAGAGGTAAAAAGGAAATAACAGGCCCCTAGGCACTAATCAGATCCATTGCTTTGGTTTCCAGGCATCTCTCCTCAGAGGCCTGGATTTCAAAACAGCATATAGCTGTTTCTTGACTCACCCATCAGAAAACATCTCATCTACACATGGGAAACTTGCACGTTGGAGCTGTGTCAAAGCCTCTGTTTAGGAAAACACTTTAGGGCACCAGTGCCACCTCTTCATTCCAAGGTCTCCATAGACAAAAAAGCACATTAGGACCCATCCTTAGGGGTGTCCATTTCAACACAGCGTCCTCGGTTGCTCCCCACAGATCCAGGAGATCTAACCTGTCTTGTTGCTAGGAGACAATTGGAATGCGAGGTGGGATACCCAGCCATCCATCCTTAGAACCCTGCTCAGAATCATTGGCCTGGAGATAACAACAGGTCTCTATTGTCCTGCAGAAGACTCTCTGCAGTTTGGAGCTTCTCACAACTCCCATAGTGGGAAAACCCCCATGGCCTCGTGATGCCCCCCCCTTCATGAAGGGGCCATCAGGGACAGAAACTCCAACCTGAGCAATCGTCTGATCCTTGCCCTGACTTCAGATGTACGAGATCTCGATTCAGGTCTATAGATTGTGCCTGCCATGGCCTCACCCAGAAACCTAAGCCTAGCTTGTGTTCTCAGACTTTTGTCGTCAGACTACTGGCCCACAAGCCCTCCAGTTTGGCAATCCAGAACTACAATGCAGCACTTGCCGGCCCTCCAGAGGAAAAACATTGTCCTCTGGGGCTACCCAGTAACCCCAAATGAGGATCAACCTACACCGACCTTGGCTGTACCCCAAAAACATTGGCTGACCAGGGCACTAATGCCCTTTCTGACACAGCCTGAGCCTGGAGCCCCTGGCCCCTCCCAGAGCGGCCGCACGCTGAGCACATCCAGCCGCCATGGCCTTAGGTCGTCATCTCTTCCCAACCTCGGTTTTCAGGTTTCAGAACCTAGACCTTATCTCCAATCACTGCCCAAGGTTGAAGGTGATGCAGAAATCAGAACTCCTTCCCCATGGCAAGAAACCTTGTGGTTGGCATGTTGTCCAACGTTCAGTGTCGTTGAAACCAGTGTGGCCCATGAGGCCCCGCCCATGCTCACGGGCCACATTGGTCACAAACACACATTGTGACCCTCAGACTGAGCCCAGTCCTCAAGTAAGGCCACTCAGGGGCTGGATGAAGAGATAGCATATTGGGCTTGCCATGCCCCTAGGCCCCAATTTTTAACCATAGTTCGGGTTTTCCCTTCAGTCTTCCCCACGGCTTTGCTTTGGAATTCCTCTTTTGGTGGGACACCTGAGGTAACAAACCTGAAATGAGTCCTCCCATCCCACAGATTGACGAAAAGCAATTGGGAATCGGGCCAAATTCTCAGAGAGGAAGATTCGTCCATGGCCCATGAGGCCTCCCCGACATTCCACGGCCATCGCTGATACAAAATCCAGAGACAAAAGCCTGAGCAAGCGACTCAGACTCACACTTTCTTCATATCCTGAAGAGTTCTTCTCATGGTTTGTAGATCGGGCCTGCCATACCTACGTCCCCAAACCTAAGCCGAGTTTGTTTTCAGAAAACTGTCTAAACAGCCCTGGCCTACACAACCTACAGGCTCAGGCCCCTGGAGCCAAACCTGAGGACTGTACTTGCCTTCTCCAAGGGAATTGTTTGTGCCCATTCCTATGGTCACAACCCTTCTAATAGGATAAACCTCCAAAGTCCCTGATCCATTTCAAAAGTGGTGGATTCCCAGGAAAAACAGGGGCAATCTGAGCCCAAATGAGCACCTACCTGCACTCAGACCCATAGACAGATGTCCCCAGAGGTAAAAAGGAAAGAACAGGCCCCTAGGCACTAATCAGATCCATTGCTTTGGTTTCCAGGCATCTCTCCTCAGAGGCCTGGATTTCAAAAGCAGCATATAGCTGTTTCTTGACTCACCCATCAGAAAACATCTCATCTACACATGGGAAACTTGCACGTTGGAGCTGTGTCAAAGCCTCTGTTTAGGAGAACCCTTTAGGGCCCCAGTGCCACCGCTTCATTCCAAGGTCTCCATAGACACAAAAGCACATTAGGACCCATCCCCAGGGGTGTCCATTTCAACTCAGCATCCTCGGTAGCTGCTCACAGATCCAGGAGATCTAACCTGTCTTGTTGCTAGGAGACAATTGGAATGCGAGGTGGGCTACCCAGCCATCCATCCTTAGAACCCTGCTCAGAATCATTGGCCTGGAGCCAAACAACAGGTCTCAATTGTCCTGCAGAAGACTCTCTGCAGTTTGGAGCTTCTCACAACTCCCATCGTGGGAAAACCCCCATGGCCTCATGATGCCCACCCATTCATGAAGGGGCCATCAGGGACAGAAACTCCAACCTGAGCGATCGTCTGATCCTCGCCCTGACTTCAGATGCACGAGATCTCGATTCAGGTCTGTAGATTGTGCCTGCCATAGCCTCACCAAGAAACCTAAGCCTAGCTTGTGTTCTTAGACATTTGTCGTCAGACTACTGGCCCACAAGCCCTTCATTTGGAAATCCAGAACTACAATGGAGCACTCTGCCTGCCCTCCAGAAGAAAAACATTGTCCTCTGGGGCTACCCAATAACCCCAAATGAGGATCAACCTGCACCGACCTTGGCATTACCCCAAATACATAGGCTGACCAGGTCACTAATGCCCTTTCTGACACAGCCTGAGCCTGGACCCCCTGGCCCCTCCCAGACAGCTGGCCGCACACTGAGCACATCCAGCCGCCATGGCCTTAGGACGTCATCTCTTCCCAAACTCGGTTTTCAGGTTTCAGAACCTAGACCTTATCTCCAATCAGTGCCCAAGGTTGAAGGTGATGCAGAAATCAGAACTCCTTCACCATGGCAAGAAACCTTGTGGTTGGCATGTTGTCCAACGTTCAGTGTCGTTGAAACCAGTGTGGCCCATGAGGCCCCGCCCATGCTCGCGGGCCACATTGGTCACAAACACACATTGTGACCCTCAGGCTGAGCCCAGTCCTCAAGTAAGGCCACTCAGTGGCTGGATGAAGATATAGCATATTGGGCTTGCCATGTCCCTAGGCCCCAATTTTTAACCATAGTTCGGGTTTTCCCTTCAGTCTTCCCCACGGCTTGGCTTTGGATTTCCTCTTTTGGTGGTACACCTGAGGTAACAAACCTGAAATGAGTCCTCCCATCCCACAGATTGACGAAAAGCAATTGGGAATCGGGCCAAATCCTCAGAGAGGAAGATTCGTCCATGGCCCATGAGGCCTCCCCTACATTCCACGGCCATCGCTGATACAAAATCCAGAGACAAAAGCCTGAGCAAGCGCCTCAGACTAGCACTTTCTTCATATCCTGAAGAGTTCTTCTCATGGTTTGTAGATCGGGCCTGCCATACCTACGTCCCCAAATCTAAGCTGAGTTTGTGTTTTCAGACTTTTGTCCTCAAAGTCTTGGGCCAACCACCCTGCAGGCTGGGCCCCTGGAGCCACACATTAGGACTGTGCCTACCAATCCATGGGAATTCTGCCCATTACATGGTCCAAAATAGTACAAATCAGGAGAAACCTCCAAAGTCCCTGAGGCCATCCCAATAGTGTAGTTCGCCCGGAACAAACAAGGGCTGTCTGACACCAGGTGATAATCGCCCTGCACTCATACCATAGATGGATGTCCCCAGAGAAGAAGATTGAACCAGACAGGACCCTAGGCCATAATAGGATCCATTGCTTTGGGTTACAGGCATGTGTCCTCAAAGCCTGATTCCAATACGAGCATAGGGGTTTTCCTGAGGCACCCATCAGAACTCATCTCGTCTCCACAAGGAAACCTGTGCATGGGAGCCATGTCCAAAGCTTAGGAGAGTACTTCAGGATCCCGGTGCCACCGCCCCATTCCAAGGCCCTCATGGACACAAAATCACATTAGGACCCATTCTCAGGAAAGTCCATTTCAACTCAGCCACCCCGGTTGCTCCGGCAGAGCCATCAGATCAAAACTGTCTTGTTGCTAGGAGACAATTGGAATGTGAGGCGGGCTTCCCAGGCATCCATCCGCGAACGGTGCTCTGGAGTCATTCCATATGGGATGTCCTGGAGCTGTCCAACAGGTCTCAATTGTCCCGCAGAAGGAATCCTTAAAGGGGGCATCCCACAACTCCCAACGTGGGAAAACCTCAAGGCCTCGAAATTCCGCTCCCTTCATGAAGCGGCCGTTTGCTCAGAAACTCCAAACTGAGCCAACGTCTGATCCTCGCCCTGACTTCAGATGCATGAGATAGTGGTTCAGATCTGCAGGGGGTACCTGCCGTGCCCTCGCCCTGAAACCCAAGTCTAGCTTGTCTTCTCAGACTTCCGTCCTCACACTCCTGGCCCCGAAGCCCTCAAGTTTGGCAATTCCGGACCCACAATGCAGCACTCTGCCTGCCCTGTAGAAAAAAAATTATTGCCTCATGAGCTGCCCAGGCACCTTAAATGAGGGTAAACCTACACAGAACTCGACTTTAACCAAATTATATAGTCTAACCTGGGCACTAATGCACTGTCGAACACAACCTGAGCCCGGACCTCCTGACCAACAGCCAGAAAGCTGACCGCACACTGAACACATAAAACCCGCCATGGCCTTAGGTCATCATCTCTTCCCTACCTCAGGTTTCAGGCTTCAGAACCGAGACCTTATCTCCAATCACTGTCCAGGGATGAGTGTGATGCAGAAATCAGAACTCCTCCTTACCCATGGCAAGAATCCTTGTGGTTGGCACGTTCAGTGTAGGAGAAACCAGCATTCACCCTGAGGCCCCGCCCATTCTTGAGTGCGACGAGGGCATACACACGCATTGTGACCGTCAGCATGAGTCCTGTCCTCTAGTAAGTCCTCTCAGTGGCTGGACCTTTAGATGTCATAATGGGCTTGACATGTCACTAGGCCCCAATTTTTAACCAGATTTCTGACTGTCCAGTCGCCCCTCCCCAGGTCTCTACTCTGGAATCCCTCATTTGGTGGGACACCTGAGGTTAAAAAAGAAAACAACAACAACAACAACAACAAAAAAAAAAAAAAAAAACGGACTTCTTCCAGCCCACAGAATGACCCCAATCTCTTTGGACGGGGCCAAACCACCAGAGAGTAAGACTCGTCCATTTCCCATAAAGTCTCCCAGAAATTCCACGACCATGAGTGACACGATATCCAGAGACAAAAACTAGAGCAGAGCCTCACACTAGCCCTTCTTTCAAATCCCGAAGAGTTCTCCTCATGGTCTGTACATCAGTCCTGCCATACCTATGACCCGAAACATAAGCCGAGTTTGTGTTTTCAGACAACTGTCCAAACAGCCCTGGCCTACACAACCTACAGGCTCAGGCCCCTGCATTCAAACCTGAGGACTGTACTTGCCCTCTCCAAAGGAATTGTGTGTGCCCATTCCAATGGCCACAACCCTTCTCATAGGATAAACCTCCAAAGTCCCTGATCCATCTCAAAAGTGGTGGCTTCCCAGGAAAAACAGGGGCTATCTGAGCCCAAATGAGCACCTACCTGCACTCAGACCCATAGACAGATGTCCCCAGAGGTAAAAAGGAAATAACAGGCCCCTAGGCACTAATCAGATCCATTGCTTTGGTTTCCAGGCATCTCTCCTCAGAGGCCTGGATTTCAAAACAGCATATAGCTGTTTCTTGACTCACCCATCAGAAAACATCTCATCTACACATGGGAAACTTGCACGTTGGAGCTGTGTCAAAGCCTCTGTTTAGGAAAACACTTTAGGGCACCAGTGCCACCTCTTCATTCCAAGGTCTCCATAGACAAAAAAGCACATTAGGACCCATCCTTAGGGGTGTCCATTTCAACACAGCGTCCTCGGTTGCTCCCCACAGATCCAGGAGATCTAACCTGTCTTGTTGCTAGGAGACAATTGGAATGCGAGGTGGGATACCCAGCCATCCATCCTTAGAACCCTGCTCAGAATCATTGGCCTGGAGATAACAACAGGTCTCTATTGTCCTGCAGAAGACTCTCTGCAGTTTGGAGCTTCTCACAACTCCCATAGTGGGAAAACCCCCATGGCCTCGTGATGCCCCCCCCTTCATGAAGGGGCCATCAGGGACAGAAACTCCAACCTGAGCAATCGTCTGATCCTTGCCCTGACTTCAGATGTACGAGATCTCGATTCAGGTCTATAGATTGTGCCTGCCATGGCCTCACCCAGAAACCTAAGCCTAGCTTGTGTTCTCAGACTTTTGTCGTCAGACTACTGGCCCACAAGCCCTCCAGTTTGGCAATCCAGAACTACAATGCAGCACTTGCCGGCCCTCCAGAGGAAAAACATTGTCCTCTGGGGCTACCCAGTAACCCCAAATGAGGATCAACCTACACCGACCTTGGCTGTACCCCAAAAACATTGGCTGACCAGGGCACTAATGCCCTTTCTGACACAGCCTGAGCCTGGAGCCCCTGGCCCCTCCCAGAGCGGCCGCACGCTGAGCACATCCAGCCGCCATGGCCTTAGGTCGTCATCTCTTCCCAACCTCGGTTTTCAGGTTTCAGAACCTAGACCTTATCTCCAATCACTGCCCAAGGTTGAAGGTGATGCAGAAATCAGAACTCCTTCCCCATGGCAAGAAACCTTGTGGTTGGCATGTTGTCCAACGTTCAGTGTCGTTGAAACCAGTGTGGCCCATGAGGCCCCGCCCATGCTCACGGGCCACATTGGTCACAAACACACATTGTGACCCTCAGACTGAGCCCAGTCCTCAAGTAAGGCCACTCAGTGGCTGGATGAAGAGATAGCATATTGGGCTTGCCATGCCGCTAGGCCCCAATTTTTAACCATAGTTCGGGTTTTCCCTTCAGTCTTCCCCACGGCTTTGCTTTGGAATTCCTCTTTTGGTGGGACACCTGAGGTAACAAACCTGAAATGAGTCCTCCCATCCCACAGATTGACGAAAAGCAATTGGGAATCGGGCCAAATTCTCAGAGAGGAAGATTCGTCCATGGCCCATGAGGCCTCCCCGACATTCCACGGCCATCGCTGATACAAAATCCAGAGACAAAAGCCTGAGCAAGCGACTCAGACTCACACTTTCTTCATATCCTGAAGAGTTCTTCTCATGGTTTGTAGATCGGGCCTGCCATACCTACGTCCCCAAACCTAAGCCGAGTTTGTTTTCAGAAAACTGTCTAAACAGCCCTGGCCTACACAACCTACAGGCTCAGGCCCCTGGAGCCAAACCTGAGGACTGTACTTGCCTTCTCCAAGGGAATTGTTTGTGCCCATTCCTATGGTCACAACCCTTCTAATAGGATAAACCTCCAAAGTCCCTGATCCATTTCAAAAGTGGTGGATTCCCAGGAAAAACAGGGGCAATCTGAGCCCAAATGAGCACCTACCTGCACTCAGACCCATAGACAGATGTCCCCAGAGGTAAAAAGGAAAGAACAGGCCCCTAGGCACTAATCAGATCCATTGCTTTGGTTTCCAGGCATCTCTCCTCAGAGGCCTGGATTTCAAAAGCAGCATATAGCTGTTTCTTGACTCACCCATCAGAAAACATCTCATCTACACATGGGAAACTTGCACGTTGGAGCTGTGTCAAAGCCTCTGTTTAGGAGAACCCTTTAGGGCCCCAGTGCCACCGCTTCATTCCAAGGTCTCCATAGACACAAAAGCACATTAGGACCCATCCCCAGGGGTGTCCATTTCAACTCAGCATCCTCGGTAGCTGCCCACAGATCCAGGAGATCTAACCTGTCTTGTTGCTAGGAGACAATTGGAATGCGAGGTGGGCTACCCAGCCATCCATCCTTAGAACCCTGCTCAGAATCATTGGCCTGGAGCCAAACAACAGGTCTCAATTGTCCTGCAGAAGACTCTCTGCAGTTTGGAGCTTCTCACAACTCCCATCGTGGGAAAACCCCCATGGCCTCATGATGCCCACCCATTCATGAAGTGGCCATCAGGGACAGAAACTCCAACCTGATCGATCGTCTGATCCTCGCCCTGACTTCAGATGCACGAGATCTCGATTCAGGTCTGTAGATTGTGCCTGCCATAGCCTCACCAAGAAACCTAAGCCTAGCTTGTGTTCTTAGACATTTGTCGTCAGACTACTGGCCCACAAGCCCTTCATTTGGAAATCCAGAACTACAATGGAGCACTCTGCCTGCCCTCCAGAAGAAAAACATTGTCCTCTGGGGCTACCCAATAACCCCAAATGAGGATCAACCTGCACCGACCTTGGCATTACCCCAAATACATAGGCTGACCAGGTCACTAATGCCCTTTCTGACACAGCCTGAGCCTGGACCCCCTGGCCCCTCCCAGACAGCTGGCCGCACACTGAGCACATCCAGCCGCCATGGCCTTAGGACGTCATCTCTTCCCAAACTCGGTTTTCAGGTTTCAGAACCTAGACCTTATCTCCAATCAGTGCCCAAGGTTGAAGGTGATGCAGAAATCAGAACTCCTTCACCATGGCAAGAAACCTTGTGGTTGGCATGTTGTCCAACGTTCAGTGTCGTTGAAACCAGTGTGGCCCATGAGGCCCCGCCCATGCTCGCGGGCCACATTGGTCACAAACACACATTGTGACCCTCAGGCTGAGCCCAGTCCTCAAGTAAGGCCACTCAGTGGCTGGATGAAGATATAGCATATTGGGCTTGCCATGTCCCTAGGCCCCAATTTTTAACCATAGTTCGGGTTTTCCCTTCAGTCTTCCCCACGGCTTTGATTTGGAATTCCTCTTTTGGTGGGACACCTGAGGTAACAAACCTGAAATGAATCCTCCCATCCCACAGATTGACGAAAAGCAATTGGGAATCGGGCCAAATCCTCATAGAGGAAGATTCGACCATGGCCCATGATTCCTCCCCGACATTCCACGGCCATCGCTGATACAAAATCCAGAGACAAAAGCCTGAGCAAGCGCCTCAGACTCGCACTTTCTTCATATCTTGAAGAGTTCTTCTCATGGTTTGTAGATCGGGCCTGCCATACCTACGTCCCCAAACCTAAGCTGAGTTTGTGTTTTCAGACTTCTGTCCTCAAAGTCTTGGGCCACACACGCTCCAGGCTGGGCGCCTGGAGCCACACATTAGGACTGTGCCTACCAATCCATGGGAATTCTGCCCATTCCATGGTCCAAAATCGTACAAATTAGGAGAAACCTCCAAAGTCCCTGAGGCCATCCCAATAGTGTTGGTCGCCCGGAACAAACAAGGACTGTCTGACACCAGGTGATAATCGCCCTGCACTCATACCGTAGATGGATGTCCCCAGAGAAGAAGATTGAACCAGACAGGACCCTAGGCCATAATAGGATCCATTGCTTTGGGTTACAGGCATGTGTCCTCAAAAGCCTGATTCCAATACGAGGATAGGGGTTTTCCTGAGGCACCCATCAGAACTCATCTCGTCTCCACAAGGAAACCTTTGCATGAGAGCCATGTCCAAAGCTTAGGAGAGTACTTCAGGGTCCCGGTGCCACCGCCCCATTCCAAGGCCCTCATGGACACAAAAACACATTAGGACCCATCCTCAGGAAAGTCCATTTCAACTCAGCCACCCCGGTTGCTCCGGCAGAGCCATCAGATCAAAACTGTCTTGTTGCTAGGAGACAATTCGAATGCGAGGCGGGCTTCCCAGGCATCCATCCGCGAACGGTGCTCTGGAGTCATTCCATATGGGATGTCCTAGAGCTGTCCAACAGGTCTCAATTGTCCCGCAGAAGGAATCCTTAAAGGGGGCATCCCACAACTCCCAACGTGGGAAAACCTCAATGGCCCCGAGATTCCGCTCCCATCATAAAGCGGCCGTCATGCACAGGAACTCCAACCTGAGCCAACGTCTGATTCTCGCCCTGACTTCAGAAGCATGAGATATTGGTTCAGATCTGCAGGGGGTACCTGTCGTGCCCTCGCCCTGACACCCATGTCTAGCTTGTCTTCTCACACTTCCGTCCTCAAACTCCTGGCCCCGAAGTCCTAAAATTTGGCAATTCCGGACCCACAATGCAGCACTCTCCCGGCCCTCTAGAAAAAAAAAAAATTATTGCCTAATGAGCTGCCCAGGCACCTTAAATGAGGATAAACCTACACAGCTCTCGACCTTGCCCAAATTATATAGTATAACCTGGGCACTAATGCACTGTCGAACACAACCTGAGCCCGGAACTCCTGACCAACACCCAGAAAGCTGACCGCACACTGAGCACATAAAACCCGTCATGGCCTTAGGTCATCATCTCTTTCCTACCTCAGTTTTCAGGCTTCAGAACCGAGACCTTATCTCCAATCACTGCCCAGGGGTGATTGTTATGCAGAAATCAGAACTCCTCCTTACCCATGGCAAGAACCCTTGTGGTTGGCACGTTGTCCAACGTTCAGTGTAGGAGAAACCAGCATTCACCCTGAGGCCCCGCCCATTCTTGAGTGCGACGAGGGCATACACACGCATTGTGACCCTCAGCATGAGTCCTGTCCTCTAGTAAGTCCTCTCAGTAGCTGGACCTTTAGATGTCATAATGGGCTTGACATGTCCCAAGGCCCCAATTTTTAACCAGATTTCTGACTGTCCAGTCGCCCCTCCCCAGGTCTCTATTCTGAAATCCCTCATTTGGTGGGCCACCTGAGGTTAAAAAAGAAAACAACAAAAACAACAACAACAACAAAAAAAAAACGGACTTCTTCCAGCTCACAGAATGACCCCAATCTCTTTGGACGGGGCCAAACCACCAGAGAGTAAGACTGGTCCATTTCCCATGAAGTCACCCAGAAATTCCACGACCATGAGTGACACGATATCAAGAGACAAAAACTTGAGCAGGAGCCTCACTCGCCCTTCTTTCAAATCCCGAAGAGTTCTCCTCATGGTCTGTAGATCAGTCCTGCCATACCTATGACCCGAAACATAAGCCGAGTTTGTGTTTTCAGACAACTGTCCAAACAGCCCTGGCCTACACAACCTACAGGCTCAGGCCCCTGGAGCCAAACCTGAGGACTGTACTTGCCCTCTCCAAGGGAATTGTGTGTGCCCATTCCAATGGCCACAACCCTTCTAATAGGATAAACCTCCAAAGTCCCTGATCCATCTCAAAAGTGGTGGCTTCCCAGGAAAAACAGGGGCAATCTGAGCCCTACAGAGCACCTACCTGCACTCAGACCCATAGACAGATGTCCCCAGAGGTAAAAAGGAAAGAACAGGACCCTAGGCACTAATCAGATCCATTGCTTTGGTTTCCAGGCATCTCTCCTCAGAGGCCTGGATTACAAAAGCAGCATATAGTTGTTTCTTGACTCACCCATCAGAAAACATCTCATCTACACATGGGAAACTTGCACGTTGGAGCTGTGTCAAAGCCTCTGTTTAGGAGAACCCTTTAGGGCACCAGTGCCACCTCTTCATTCCAAGGTCTCCATAGACACAAAAGCACATTTGGACCCATCCTTAGGGGTGTCCATTTCAACACAGCGTCCTCGGATGCTCCCCACAGATCCAGGAGATTTAACCTGTCTTGTTGCTAGGAGACAATTGTAATGCGAGGTGGGCTACCCGGCCATCCATCCTTAGAACCCTGCTCAGAGTCATTGGTCTGGAGCCAAACAACAGGTCTCAATTGTCCTGCAGAAGACTCTCTGCAGTTTGGAGCTTCTCACAACTCCCATCGTGGGAAAACACCCATGGCCTCGTGATGCCCCCCCCCCATTCATGAAGGGGCCATCAGGGACAGAAACTCCAACCTGAGCGATCCTCCGATCCTCGCGCTGACTTCAGATGCACGAGATCTCGATTCAGGTCTGTAGATTGTGCCTGCCATGGCCTCACCCAGAAACCTAAGCCTAGCTTGTGTTCTCAGACTTTTGTCGTCAGACTACTGGCCCACAAGCCCTCCAGTTTGGCAATACAGAACTACAATGCAGCACTCTGCCGACCCTCCAGAAGAAAAACATTGTCTTCTGGGGCTACGCAGTAACCCCAAATGAGGATCAACCTGCACCGACCATGGCTGTACCCCAAATGCATAGGCTGACCAGGGCACTAATGCCCTTTCTGACACAGCCTGAGCCTGGAGCCCCTGGCCCCTCCCAGACAGCTGGCCGCACATTGAGCACATCCAGCCGCCATGGCCTTAGGTCGTCATCTCTTCCCAACCTCGGTTTTCAGGTTTCAGAACCTAGACCTTATCTCCAATCACTGCCCAGGGTTGAAGGTGATGCAGAAATCAGAACTCCTTCCCATGGCAAGAAACCTTGTGGTTGGCATGTTGTCCAACGTTCACTGTAGTTGAAACCAGTGTGGCCCATTAGGCCCCGCCCATGCTCGCAGGCCACATTGATCACAAACACACATTGTGAAGCTCAGGCTGAGCCCAGTCCTCAATAAGGCCGCTCAGTGGCTGAATGAAGAGATAGCATATTGGGCTTGCCATGCCCCTAGGCCCCAATTTTTAAACATAGTTCGGGTTGTCCCTTCAGTCTTCCCCACGGCTTGGCTTTGGAATTCCTCTTTTGGTGGGACACCTGAGGTAACAAAACTAAAATGAGTCCTCCCATCCCACAGATTGACGAAAAGCAATTGGGAATCGGGCCAAATCCTCAGAGAGGAAGATTCGTCCATGGCACATGAGGCCTCCCCGACATTTCACGGCATCGCTGATACAAAATCCAGAGACAAAAGCCTGAGCAAGCGCCTCAGACTCGCACTTTCTTCATATCCTGAAGAGTTCTTCTTATGGTTTGTAGATCGGGCCTGCCATACCTACGTACCCAAACCTAAGCTGAGTTTGTTTTCAGACAACTGTCTAAACAGCCCTTGCCTACACAACCTACAGGTTCAGGCCCCTGGAGCTAAACCTGAAACTGTACTTGCCTTCTCCAAGGGAATTGTTTGTGCCCATTCCAATGGCCACAACCCTTCTAATAGGATAAACCTCCAAAGTCCCTGATCCATCTCAAAAGTGGTGGCTTCCCAGGAAAAACAGGGGCAATCTGAGCCCAAATGAGCACCTACCTGCACTCAGACCCATAGACAGATGTCCCCAGAGGTAAAAAGGAAAGAACAGGCCCCTAGGCACTAATCAGATCCATTGCTTTGGTTTCCAGGCATCTCTCCTCAGAGCCTGGATTTCAAAAGCAGCATATAGCTGTTTCTTGATTCACCCATCAGAAAAAATCTCATCTACACATGGGAAACTTGCACGTTGGAGCTGTGTCAAAGCCTCTGTTTAGGAGAACCCTTTAAGGCCCCAGTGCCACCGCTTCATTCCAAGGTCTCCATAGACACAAAAGCACATTAGGACCCATCACCAGGGGTGTCCATTTCAACTCAGCATCCTCGGTAGCTGCCCACAGATCCAGGAGATCTAACCTGTCTTGTTGCTAGGAGACAATTGGAATGCAAGGTGGGCTACCCAGCCATCCATCCTTAGAACCCTGCTCAGAATCATTGGCCTGGAGATAACAACAGGTCTCTATTGTCCTGCAGAAGACTCTCTGCAGTTTGGAGCTTCTCACAACTCCCATAGTGGGAAAACCCCCATGGCCTCGTGATGCCTCCCCCTTCATGAAGGGGCCATCAGGGACAGAAACTCCAAACTGAGCGATCGTCTGATCCACACCCTGACTTCAGATGCACTTCAGATTCAGGTCTGTAGATTGTGCCTGCCATAGCCTCACCAAGAAACCTAACCTAGCTTGTGTTCTCAGATTTTTGTCGTCAGACTACTGGCCCACAAGCCCTCCAGTTTGGCAATCCAGTACTACAATGCAGCACTCTGCCGGCCCTCCAGAAGAAAAACATTGTCCTCTGGGGCTACCCAGTAACCCCAAATGAGGATAACCTGCACCGACCATGGCTGTACCCCAAATACATAGGCTGACCAAGGCACTAATGCCCTTTCTGACACAGCCTGAGCCTGGACCCCCTGGACCCTCCCAGACAGCTGGCCGCACACTGAGCACATCGAGCCGCCATGGCCTTAGGTCGTCATCTCTTCCCAACATCAGTTTTCAGGTTTCAGAATCTAGACCTTATCTCCAATCACTGCCCAGGGTTGAAGGTGATGCAGAAATCAGAACTCCTTCCCCATGGCAAGAAACCTTGTGGTTGGCATGTTGTCCAACGTACAGTGTAGTTGAAACCAGTGTGGCCCATGAGGCCCCGCCCATGCTCGCGGGCCACATTGGTCACAAACACACATTGTGACCCTCAGGCTGAGCCCAGTCCTCAAGTAAGGCCACTCAGTGGCTGGATGAAGAGATAGCATATTGGGCTTGCCATGCCCCTAGGCCCCTATTTTTAACCATAGTTCGGGTTGACCCTTCAGTCTTCCCCACGGCTTGGCTTTGGAATTCCTCTTTTGGTGAAACACCTGAGGTAACAAACCTGAAATGAGTCCTCCCATCCCACAGATTGACGAAAAGCAATTGGGAATCTGGCCAAATCCTCAGAGAGGAAGATTCGTCCATGGCCTATGAGGCCTCCCCGACATTCCACGGCCAACGCTGATACAAAATCCAGAGACAAAAGCCTGAGCAAGCGCCTCAGACTCGCACTTTCTTCATATCTTGAAGAGTTCTTCTCATGGTTTGTCGATCGGGCCTGCCATACCTACGTCCCCAAACCTAAGCTGAGTTTGTGTTCTCAGACTTCTGTCCTCAAAGTCTTGGGCCACACACGCTCCAGGCTGGGCGCCTGGAGCCACACATTAGGACTGTGCCTACCAATCCATGGGAATTCTGCCCATTCCATGGTCCAAAATCGTACAAATTAGGAGAAACCTCCAAAGTCCCTGAGGCCATCCCAATAGTGTAGGTCGCCCGGAACAAACAAGGACTGTCTGACACCAGCTGATAATCGACCTCCACTCATACCATAGATGGATGTCCCCAGAGAAGAAGATTGAACCAGACAGGACCCTAGGCCATAATAGGATCCATTGCTTTGGGTTACAGGCATGTGTCCTCAAAAGCCTGATTCCAATACGAGGATAGGGGTTTTCCTGAGGCACCCATCAGAACTCATCTCGTCTCCACAAGGAAACCTGTGCATGGGAGCCATGTCCAAAGCTTAGGAGAGTACTTCAGTGTCCCGGTGCCACCGCCCCATTCCAAGGCCCTCATGGACACAAAAACACATTAGGACCCATCCTCAGGAAAGTCCATTTCAACTCAGCCACCCCGGTTGCTCCGGCAGAGCCATCAGATCAAAACTGTCTTGTTGCTAGGAGACAATTCGAATGCAAGGCGGGCTTCCCAGGCATCCATCCGCGAACGGTGCTCTGGAGTCATTCCATATGGGATGTCCTGGAGCTGTCCAACAGGTCTCAATTGTCCCGCAGAAGGAATCCTTGAAGGGGGCATCCCACAACTCCCAACGTGGGAAAACCTCAATGGCCCCGAGATTCCGCTCCCTTCATAAAGCGGCCGTCATGCACAGGAACTCCAACCTGAGCCAACGTCTGATCCTCGCCCTGACTTCAGAAGCATGAGATAGTGGTTCAGATCTGAAGGTGATACCTGTCGTGCCCTCGCCCTGAAACCAATGTCTAGCTTGTCTTCTCACACTTCCGTCCTCAAACTCCTGGCCCCGAAGTCCTAATATTTGGCAATTCCGGACCCACAATGCAGCACTCTGCCGGCCCTCTAGAAAAAAAAAAAATTATTGCCTCATGAGCTGCCCAGGCACCTTAAATGAGGATAAACCTACAAAGCACTCGACCTTACCCAAATTATATAGTCTAACCTGGGCACTAATGCACTGTCGAACAAAACCTGAGCCCGGAACTCCTGACCAACACCCAGAAAGCTGACCGCAACTGAGCACATAAAACCCGCCATGGCATTAGGTCATCATCTCTTCCCTACCTCAGTTTTCAGGCTTCAGAAACGAGACCTTATCTCCAATCACTGTCCAGGGGTGAGTGTGATGCAGAAATCAGAACTCCTCCTTACCCATGGCAAGAACCCTTGTGGTTGGCACGTTGTCCAACGTTCAGTGTAGGAGAAACCAGCATTCACCCTGAGGCCCCGCCCATTCTTGAGTGCGACGAAAGCATACACACGCATTGTGACCCTCAGCATGAGTCCTGTCCTCTAGTAAGTCCTCTCAGTGGCTGGACCTTTAGATGTCATAATGGGCTTGACATGTCACTAGGCCCCAATTTTTAACCAGATTTCTGACTGTCCAGTCGCCCCTCCCCAGGTCTCTATTCTGGAATCCCTCATTTGGTGGGACACCTGAGGTTAAAAAAGAAAACAACAACAACAACAACAACAACAACAAAAAAAAAAGGACTTCTTCCAGCCCACAGAATGACCCCAATCTCTTTGGACGGGGACAAACCACCAGAGAGTAAGACTCGTCCATTTCCCATAAAGTCACCCAGAAATTCCACGACCATGAGTGACACGATATCCAGAGACAAAAACCTGAGAAGGATCCTCACACTCGCCCTTCTTTCAAATCCCGAAGAGTTCTCCTCATGGTCTGTACATCAGTCCTGCCATACCTATGACCCGAAACATAAGCCGAGTTTGTGTTTTCAGACAACTGTCCAAACAGTCCTGGCCTACACCACCTACAGGCTCAGGCCCCTGGAGCCAAACCTGAGGACTGTACTTGCCCTCTCCAAGGGAATTGTGTGTGCCCATTCCAATGGCCACAACCCTTCTAATAGGATAAACCTCCAAAGTCCCTGATCCATCTCAAAAGTGGTGGCTTCCCAGGAAAAACAGGGGCAAGCTGAGCCCAAATGAGCACCTACCTACACTCAGACCCGTAGACAGATGTCCCCAGAGGTAAAAAGGAAAGAACAGGCCCCTAGGCACTAATCAGATCCATTGCTTTGGTTTCCAGGCATCTCTCCTCAGAGGCCTGGATTTCAAAAGCAGCATATAGCTGTTTCATGACTCACCCATCAGAAAACATCTCATCTACACATAGGAAACTTGCACGTTGGAGCTGTGTCAAAGCCTCTGTTTAGGAGAACACGTTAGGGCACCAGTGCCACCTCTTCATTCCAAGGTCTCCATAGACACAAAAGCACATTAGGACCCATCCTTAGGGGTGTCCATTCCAACACAGCGTCCTCGGTTGCTCCCCACAGATCCAGGAGATTTAACCTGTCTTGTTGCTAGGAGACAATTGTAATGCGAGGTGGGCTACGCAGCCATCCATCCTTAGAACCCTGCTCAGAATCATTGTCCTGGAGCCAAGCAACGGTCTCAATTGACCTGCAGAAGACTCTCTGCTGTTTAGAGTCTCATAACTCTCATCGTGGGAAAACCCCCATGGCCTCCTGGTGCCCCCCCCCATTCATGAAGGGGCCATCAGGGACAGAAACTCCAGCCTGAGCGATCGTCTGATCCTCACCCTGACTTCAGATGCACGAGATCTCTATTCAGGTCTGTAGATTGTGCCTGCCATGGCCTCACCCAGAAACCTAAGCCTAGCTTGTGTTCTCAGACTTTTGTCGTCAGACTACTGGCCCACAAGCCCTCCAGTTTGGCAATCCAGAACTACAATGCAGCACTTGCCGGCCCTCCAGAAGAAAAACATTGTCCTCTGGGGCTAACCAGTAACCCCAAATGAGGATCAACCTACACCGACCTTGGCTGTACCCCAAATACATAGGCTGACCAGAGCACTAATGCCCTTTCTGACACAACCTGAGCCTGGAGCCCCTAGCCCGTCCCAGACAGCTGGCCGCACACTGAGCACATCGAGCCTCCGTGGCCTTAGGTCGTCATCTCTTCCCAACCTCAGTTTCCAGGTTTCAGAACCTAGACCTAATCTCCAATCACTGCCCACGTTTGAGGGTGATGCAGAAATCAGAACTCCTTCCCCATGGCAAGAAACCTTGTGGTTGGCATGTTGTCCAACGTTCAGGGTCGTTCAAACCAGTGTGGCCCATGAGGCCCCTCCAATGCTCGCGGGCCACATTGGTCACAAACACACATTGTGACCCTCAGGATGAGCCCAGTCCTCAAGTAAGGCCACTCAGTGGCTGGATGAAGAGATAGCATATTGGGCTTGCCATGCCCCTAGGCCCCAATTTTTAACCATATTTCGTGTTGTCCCTTCAGTCTTCCCCACGGCTTTGCTTTGGAAATCCTCTTTTGGTGGGACACCTGACGTAACAAACCTGTAATGAGTCCTCCCATCCCACAGATTGACGAAAAGCAATTGGGTATCGGGCCAAATTCTCAGAGAGGAAGATTCGTCCATGGCCCATGAGGCCTCCCCGACATTCCACGGCCATCGCTGATACAAAATCCAGAGACAAAAGCCTGAGCAAAGGACTCAGACTCGCACTTTCTTCATATCCTGAAGAGTTCTTCTCATGGTTTGTAGATCAGGCCTGCCATACCTACGTCCCCAAACCTAATCTGAGTTTGTTTTCAGACAACTGTCTAAACAGCCCTGGCCTACACAACCTACAGGCTCAGGCCCCTGGAGCCAAACCTGAGGACTGTACTTGCCTTCTCCAAGGGAATTGTTTGTGCCCATTCCATGGCCACAACCCTTCTAATAGGAAAAACCTCCAAAGTCCCTGATCCATCTCAAAAGTGGTGGCTTCCCAGGAAAAACAGGGACAATCTGAGCCCAAATGAGCACCTACCTGCACTCAGACCCATAGACAGATGTCCCCAGAGGTAAAAAGGAAAGAACAGGCCCCTAGGCACTAATCAGATCCATTGCTATGGTTTCCAGGCATCTCTCCTCAGAGGCCTGGATTTCAAAAGCGGCATATAGCTGTTTCTTGATTCACCCATCAGAAAACATCTCATCTACACATGGGAAACTTGCACGTTGGAGCTGTGTCAAAGCCTCTGTTTAGGAGAACCCTTTAGGGCCCCAGTGCCACCGCTTCATTCCAAGGTCTCCATAGACACAAAAGCACATTAGGACCAATCCCCAGGGGTGTCCATTTCAACTCAGCATCCTCGGTAGCTGACCACAGATCCAGGAGATCTAACCTGTCTTGTTGCTAGGAGACAATTGGAATGCGAGGTGGGCTACCCAGCCATCCATCCTTAGAACCCTGCTCAGAATCATTGCCCTGGAGCCAAACAACAGGTCTCAATATTCCTGCAGAAGACTCTCTGCAGTTTGGAGCTTCTCAAAACTCCCATCGTGGGAAAACACCCATGGCCTCGTGATGCCCCCCCCCCATTCATGAAGGGGCCATCAGGGAAAGAAACTCCAACCTGAGCGATCGTCTGATCCTCGCCCTGACTTCAGATGCACGAGATCTCGATTCAGGTCTGTAGATTGTGCCTGCCATAGCCTCACCCAGAAACCTAAGCCGAGCTTGTGTTCTTAGACTTTTGTCGTCAGACTACTGGCCCACAAGCCCTCCATTTGGAAATCCAGAACTACAATGGAGCACTATGCCTGCGCTCCAGAAGAAAAACATTGTCCTCTGGGGCTACCCAGTAACCCCAAATGAGGATCAACCTACACCGTCCTTGGCTGTACCCCAAATACATAGGCTGACCAGGGCACTAATGCCCTTTCTGACACAGCCTGAGCCTGGACCCCCTGGCCCCTCCCAGACAGCTGGCCACACACTGAGCACATCCAGCCGCCATGGCCTTAGGTGGTCATCTCTTCCCAACCTCGGTTTTCAGGTTTCAGAACCTAGACCTTATCTCCAATCACTGCCCAAGGTTGAAGGTGATGCAGAAATCAGAACTCCTTCCCCATGGCAAGAAACCTTGTGGTTGGCATGTTGTCCAACGTTCAGTGTTGTGGAAACCAGTGTGGCCCATGAGGCCCCTCCCATGCTCGCGGGCCACATTGGTCACAAACACACATTGTGATCCTCAGGCTGAGCCCAGTCCTCAAGTAAGGCCACTCAGTGGCTGGATGAAGAGATAGCATATTGGGCTTGCCATGCCCCTAGGCCCCTATTTTTAACCATAGTTCGGGTTGACCCTTCAGTCTTCCCCACGGCTTGGCTTTGGAATTCCTCTTTTGGTGAAACACCTGAGGTAACAAACCTGAAATGAGTCCTCCCATCCCACAGATTGACGAAAAGCAATTGGGAATCTGGCCAAATCCTCAGAGAGGAAGATTCGTCCATGGCCTATGAGGCCTCCCCGACATTCCACGGCCAACGCTGATACAAAATCCAGAGACAAAAGCCTGAGCAAGCGCCTCAGACTCGCACTTTCTTCATATCTTGAAGAGTTCTTCTCATGGTTTGTCGATCGGGCCTGCCATACCTACGTCCCCAAACCTAAGCTGAGTTTGTGTTCTCAGACTTCTGTCCTCAAAGTCTTGGGCCACACACGCTCCAGGCTGGGCGCCTGGAGCCACACATTAGGACTGTGCCTACCAATCCATGGGAATTCTGCCCATTCCATGGTCCAAAATCGTACAAATTAGGAGAAACCTCCAAAGTCCCTGAGGCCATCCCAATAGTGTAGGTCGCCCGGAACAAACAAGGACTGTCTGACACCAGCTGATAATCGACCTCCACTCATACCATAGATGGATGTCCCCAGAGAAGAAGATTGAACCAGACAGGACCCTAGGCCATAATAGGATCCATTGCTTTGGGTTACAGGCATGTGTCCTCAAAAGCCTGATTCCAATACGAGCATAGGGGTTTTCCTGAGGCACCCATCAGAACTCATCTCGTCTCCACAAGGAAACCTGTGCATGGGAGCCATGTCCAAAGCTTAGGAGAGTACTTCAGGGTCCCGGTGCCACCGCCCCATTCCAAGGCCCTCATGGACACAAAAACACATTAGGACCCATCCTCAGGAAAGTCCATTTCAACTCAGCCACCCCGGTTGCTCCGGCAGAGCCATCAGATCAAAACTGTCTTGTTGCTAGGAGACAATTCGAATGCAAGGCGGGCTTCCCAGGCATCCATCCGCGAACGGTGCTCTGGAGTCATTCCATATGGGATGTCCTGGAGCTGTCCAACAGGTCTCAATTGTCCCGCAGAAGGAATCCTTGAAGGGGGCATCCCACAACTCCCAACGTGGGAAAACCTCAATGGCCCCGAGATTCCGCTCCCTTCATAAAGCGGCCGTCATGCACAGGAACTCCAACCTGAGCCAACGTCTGATCCTCGCCCTGACTTCAGAAGCATGAGATAGTGGTTCAGATCTGAAGGTGATACCTGTCGTGCCCTCGCCCTGAAACCAATGTCTAGCTTGTCTTCTCACACTTCCGTCCTCAAACTCCTGGCCCCGAAGTCCTAATATTTGGCAATTCCGGACCCACAATGCAGCACTCTGCCGGCCCTCTAGAAAAAAAAAAAAATTATTGCCTCATGAGCTGCCCAGGCACCTTAAATGAGGATAAACCTACAAAGCACTCGACCTTACCCAAATTATATAGTCTAACCTGGGCACTAATGCACTGTCGAACAAAACCTGAGCCCGGAACTCCTGACCAACACCCAGAAAGCTGACCGCAACTGAGCACATAAAACCCGCCATGGCATTAGGTCATCATCTCTTCCCTACCTCAGTTTTCAGGCTTCAGAAACGAGACCTTATCTCCAATCACTGTCCAGGGGTGAGTGTGATGCAGAAATCAGAACTCCTCCTTACCCATGGCAAGAACCCTTGTGGTTGGCACGTTGTCCAACGTTCAGTGTAGGAGAAACCAGCATTCACCCTGAGGCCCCGCCCATTCTTGAGTGCGACGAAAGCATACACACGCATTGTGACCCTCAGCATGAGTCCTGTCCTCTAGTAAGTCCTCTCAGTGGCTGGACCTTTAGATGTCATAATGGGCTTGACATGTCACTAGGCCCCAATTTTTAACCAGATTTCTGACTGTCCAGTCGCCCCTCCCCAGGTCTCTATTCTGGAATCCCTCATTTGGTGGGACACCTGAGGTTAAAAAAGAAAACAACAACAACAACAACAACAAAAAAAAAAAAAAGGACTTCTTCCAGCCCACAGAATGACCCCAATCTCTTTGGACGGGGACAAACCACCAGAGAGTAAGACTCGTCCATTTCCCATAAAGTCACCCAGAAATTCCACGACCATGAGTGACACGATATCCAGAGACAAAAACCTGAGAAGGATCCTCACACTCGCCCTTCTTTCAAATCCCGAAGAGTTCTCCTCATGGTCTGTACATCAGTCCTGCCATACCTATGACCCGAAACATAAGCCGAGTTTGTGTTTTCAGACAACTGTCCAAACAGCCCTGGCCTACACCACCTACAGGCTCAGGCCCCTGGAGCCAAACCTGAGGACTGTACTTGCCCTCTCCAAGGGAATTGTGTGTGCCCATTCCAATGGCCACAACCCTTCTAATAGGATAAACCTCCAAAGTCCCTGATCCATCTCAAAAGTGGTGGCTTCCCAGGAAAAACAGGGGCAAGCTGAGCCCAAATGAGCACCTACCTAAACTCAGACCCATAGACAGATGTCCCCAGAGGTAAAAAGGAAAGAACAGGCCCCTAGGCACTAATCAGATCCATTGCTTTGGTTTCCAGGCATCTCTCCTCAGAGGCCTGGATTTCAAAAGCAGCATATAGCTGTTTCATGACTCACCCATCAGAAAACATCTCATCTACACATAGGAAACTTGCACGTTGGAGCTGTGTCAAAGCCTCTGTTTAGGAGAACACGTTAGGGCACCAGTGCCACCTCTTCATTCCAAGGTCTCCATAGACACAAAAGCACATTAGGACCCATCCTTAGGGGTGTCCATTTCAACACAGCGTCCTCGGTTGCTCCCCACAGATCCAGGAGATTTAACCTGTCTTGTTGCTAGGAGACAATTGGAATGCGAGGTGGGCTACGCAGCCATCCATCCTTAGAACCCTGCTCAGAATCATTGTCCTGGAGCCAAGCAACGGTCTCAATTGACCTGCAGAAGACTCTCTGCTGTTTAGAGTCTCATAACTCTCATCGTGGGAAAACCCCCATGGCCTCCTGGTGCCCCCCCCCATTCATGAAGGGGCCATCAGGGACAGAAACTCCAGCCTGAGCGATCGTCTGATCCTCACCCTGACTTCAGATGCACGAGATCTCTATTCAGGTCTGTAGATTGTGCCTGCCATGGCCTCACCCAGAAACCTAAGCCTAGCTTGTGTTCTCAGACTTTTGTCGTCAGACTACTGGCCCACAAGCCCTCCAGTTTGGCAATCCAGAACTACAATGCAGCACTTGCCGGCCCTCCAGAAGAAAAACATTGTCCTCTGGGGCTAACCAGTAACCCCAAATGAGGATCAACCTACACCGACCTTGGCTGTACCCCAAATACATAGGCTGACCAGAGCACTAATGCCCTTTCTGACACAACCTGAGCCTGGAGCCCCTAGCCCGTCCCAGACAGCTGGCCGCACACTGAGCACATCGAGCCTCCGTGGCCTTAGGTCGTCATCTCTTCCCAACCTCAGTTTCCAGGTTTCAGAACCTAGACCTAATCTCCAATCACTGCCCACGTTTGAGGGTGATGCAGAAATCAGAACTCCTTCCCCATGGCAAGAAACCTTGTGGTTGGCATGTTGTCCAACGTTCAGGGTCGTTCAAACCAGTGTGGCCCATGAGGCCCCTCCAATGCTCGCGGGCCACATTGGTCACAAACACACATTGTGACCCTCAGGATGAGCCCAGTCCTCAAGTAAGGCCACTCAGTGGCTGGATGAAGAGATAGCATATTGGGCTTGCCATGCCCCTAGGCCCCAATTTTTAACCATATTTCGTGTTGTCCCTTCAGTCTTCCCCACGGCTTTGCTTTGGAAATCCTCTTTTGGTGGGACACCTGACGTAACAAACCTGTAATGAGTCCTCCCATCCCACAGACTGACGAAAAGCAATTGGGTATCGGGCCAAATTCTCAGAGAGGAAGATTCGTCCATGGCCCATGAGGCCTCCCCGACATTCCACGGCCATCGCTGATACAAAATCCAGAGACAAAAGCCTGAGCAAAGGACTCAGACTCGCACTTTCTTCATATCCTGAAGAGTTCTTCTCATGGTTTGTAGATAAGGCCTGCCATACCTACGTCCCCAAACCTAATCTGAGTTTGTTTTCAGACAACTGTCTAAACAGCCCTGGCCTACACAACCTACAGGCTCAGGCCCCTGGAGCCAAACCTGAGGACTGTACTTGCCTTCTCCAAGGGAATTGTTTGTGCCCATTCCATGGCCACAACCCTTCTAATAGGAAAAACCTCCAAAGTCCCTGATCCATCTCAAAAGTGGTGGCTTCCCAGGAAAAACAGGGGCAATCTGAGCCCAAATGAGCACCTACCTGCACTCAGACCCATAGACAGATGTCCCCAGAGGTAAAAAGGAAAGAACAGGCCCCTAGGCACTAATCAGATCCATTGCTATGGTTTCCAGGCATCTCTCCTCAGAGGCCTGGATTTCAAAAGCAGCATATAGCTGTTTCTTGATTCACCCATCAGAAAACATCTCATCTACACATGGGAAACTTGCACGTTGGAGCTGTGTCAAAGCCTCTGTTTAGGAGAACCCTTTAGGGCCCCAGTGCCACCGCTTCATTCCAAGGTCTCCATAGACACAAAAGCACATTAGGACCAATCCCCAGGGGTGTCCATTTCAACTCAGCATCCTCGGTAGCTGACCACAGATCCAGGAGATCTAACCTGTCTTGTTGCTAGGAGACAATTGGAATGCGAGGTGGGCTACCCAGCCATCCATCCTTAGAACCCTGCTCAGAATCATTGCCCTGGAGCCAAACAACAGGTCTCAATATTCCTGCAGAAGACTCTCTGCAGTTTGGAGCTTCTCAAAACTCCCATCGTGGGAAAACACCCATGGCCTCGTGATGCCCCCCCCCCATTCATGAAGGGGCCATCAGGGAAAGAAACTCCAACCTGAGCGATCGTCTGATCCTCGCCCTGACTTCAGATGCACGAGATCTCGATTCAGGTCTGTAGATTGTGCCTGCCATAGCCTCACCCAGAAACCTAAGCCGAGCTTGTGTTCTTAGACCATTGTCGTCAGACTACTGGCCCACAAGCCCTCCATTTGGAAATCCAGAACTACAATGGAGCACTATGCCTGCGCTCCAGAAGAAAAACATTGTCCTCTGGGGCTACCCAGTAACCCCAAATGAGGATCAACCTACACCGTCCTTGGCTGTACCCCAAATACATAGGCTGACCAGGGCACTAATGCCCTTTCTGACACAGCCTGAGCCTGGACCCCCTGGCCCCTCCCAGACAGCTGGCCACACACTGAGCACATCCAGCCGCCATGGCCTTAGGTGGTCATCTCTTCCCAACCTCGGTTTTCAGGTTTCAGAACCTAGACCTTATCTCCAATCACTGCCCAAGGTTGAAGGTGATGCAGAAATCAGAACTCCTTCCCCATGGCAAGAAACCTTGTGGTTGGCATGTTGTCCAACGTTCAGTGTCGTGGAAACCAGTGTGGCCCATGAGGCCCCTCCCATGCTCGCGGGCCACATTGGTCACAAACACACATTGTGACCCTCAGGCTGAGCCCAGTCCTCAAGTAAGGCCACTCAGTGGCTGGATGAAGAGATAGCAAATTGGGCTTGCCATGCCCCTAGGCCCCAATTTTTAACCATAGTTCGGGTTGTCCTTTCAGTCTTCCCCACGGCTTTGCTTTGGAGTTCCTCCTTTGGTGGGACACCTAGGTAACAAACCTGAAATGAGTCCTCCCATCCCACAGATTAACGAAAAGCAATTGGGAATCGGGCCTAATCCTCAGAGAGGAAGATTCGTCCATGGCCCATGAGGCCTCCCCGACATTCCACGGCCATCGCTGATACAAAATCCAGAGACAAAAGCCTGAGCCAGCGCCTCAGACTCGCACTTCCTTCATATCTTGAAGAGTTCTTCTCATGGTTTGTCGATCGGGCCTGCCATACCTACGTCCCCAAACCTAAGCTGAGTTTGTGTTCTCAGACTTCTGTCCTTAAAGTCTTGGGCCACACACGCTCCAGGCTGGGTGCCTGGAGCCACACATTAGGACTGTGCCTACCAATCCATGTGAATTCTGCCCATTCCATGGTCCAAAATCGTACAAATTAGGAGAAACCTCCAAAGTCCCTGAGGCCATCCCAATAGTGTAGGTCGCCCGGAACAAACAAGGACTGTCTGACACCAGCTGATAATCGACCTCCACTCATACCATAGATGGATGTCCCCAGAGAAGAAGATTGAACCAGACAGGACCCTAGGCCATAATAGGATCCATTGCTTTGGGTTACAGGCATGTGTCCTCAAAAGCCTGATTCCAATACGAGCATAGGGGTTTTCCTGAGGCACCCATCAGAACTCATCTCGTCTCCACAAGGAAACCTGTGCATGGGAGCCATGTCCAAAGCTTAGGAGAGTACTTCAGGGTCCCGGTGCCACCGCCCCATTCCAAGGCCCTCATGGACACAAAAACACATTAGGACCCATCCTCAGGAAAGTCCATTTCAACTCAGCCACCCCGGTTGCTCCGGCAGAGCCATCAGATCAAAACTGTCTTGTTGCTAGGAGACAATTCGAATGCGAGGCGGGCTTCCCAGGCATCCATCCGCGAACGGTGCTCTGGAGTCATTCCATATGGGATGTCCTGGAGCTGTCCAACAGGTCTCAATTGTCCCGCAGAAGGAATCCTTGAAGGGGGCATCCCACAACTCCCAACGTGGGAAAACCTCAATGGCCCCGAGATTCCGCTCCCTTCATAAAGCGGCCGTCATGCAAAGGAACTCCAACCTGAGCCAACGTCTGATCCTCGCCCTGACTTCAGAAGCATGAGATAGTGGTTCAGAACTGCAGGGGATACCTGTCGTGCCCTCGCCCTGAAACCCATGTCTAGCTTGTCTTCTCACACTTCCGTCCTCAAACTCCTGGCCCCGAAGTCCTAAAATTTAGCAATTCCGGACCCACAATGCAGCACTCTGCCGGCCCTATAGAAAAAAAAAATTATTGCCTCATGAGCTGCACAGGCAACTTAAATGAGGATAAACCTACACAGCACTTGACCTTACCCAAATTATATAGTCTAACCTGGGCACTAATGCACTGTCGAACACAACCTGAGCCCGGAACTCCTGACCAACACCCAGAAAGCTGACCGCAACTGAGCACATAAAACCCGCCATGGCCTTAGGTCATCATCTCTTCCCTACCTCAGTTTTCAGGCTTCAGAAACGAGACCTTATCTCCAATCACTGCCCAGGGGTGAATGTTATGCAGAAATCAGAACTCCTCCTTACCCATGGCAAGAACCCTTGTGGTTGGCACGTTGTCCAACGTTCAGTGTAGGAGAAACCAGCATTCACCCTGAGGCCCCGCCCATTCTTGAGTGCGACGAGGGCATACACACGCATTGTGACCCTCAGCATGAGTCCTGTCCTCTAGTAAGTCCTCTCAGTGGCTGGACCTTTAGATGTCATAATGGGCTTGACATGTCACTAGGCCCCAATTTTTAACCAGATTTCTGACTGTCCAGTCGCCCCTCCCCAGGTCTCTATTCTGGAATCCCTCATTTGGTGGGACACCTGAGGTTAAAAAAGAAAACAACAACAACAACAACAACAACAACAACAAAAAGGACTTCTTCCAGCCCACAGAATGACCCCAATCTCTTTGGACGGGGACAAACCACCAGAGAGTAAGACTCGTCCATTTCCCATAAAGTCACCCAGAAATTCCACGACCATGAGTGACACGATATCCAGAGACAAAAACCTGAGAAGGATCCTCACACTCGCCCTTCTTTCAAATCCCGAAGAGTTCTCCTCATGGTCTGTACATCAGTCCTGCCATACCTATGACCCGAAACATAAGCCGAGTTTGTGTTTTCAGACAACTGTCCAAACAGCCCTGGCCTACACAACCTACAGGCTCAGGCCCCTGGAGCCAAACCTGAGGATTGTACTTGCCCTCTCCAAGGGAATTGTGTGTGCCCATTCCAATGGCCACAACCCTTCTAATAGGATAAACCTCCAAAGTCCCTGATCCATCTCAAAAGTGGTGGCTTCCCAGGAAAAACAGGGGCAATCTGAGCCCAAATGAGCACCTACCTGCACTCAGACCCATAGACAGATGTCCCCAGAGGTAAAAAGGAAAGAACAGGCCCCTAGGCACTAATCAGATCCATTGCTTTGGTTTCCAGGCATCTCTCCTCAGAGGCCTGGATTTCAAAAGCAGCATATAGCTGTTTCATGACTCACCCATCAGAAAACATCTCATCTACACATAGGAAACTTGCACGTTGGAGCTGTGTCAAAGCCTCTGTTTAGGAGAACACGTTAGGGCACCAGTGCCACCTCTTCATTCCAAGGTCTCCATAGACACAAAAGCACATTAGGACCCATCCTTAGGGGTGTCCATTTCAACACAGCGTCCTCGGTTGCTCCCCACAGATCCAGGAGATTTAACCTGTCTTGTTGCTAGGAGACAATTGGAATGCGAGGTGGGCTACGCAGCCATCCATCCTTAGAACCCTGCTCAGAATCATTGTCCTGGGGCCAAGCAACGGTCTCAATTGACCTGCAGAAGACTCTCTGCTGTTTGGAGCTTCTCATAACTCTCATCGTGGGAAAACCCCCATGGCCTCCTGGTGCCCCCCCCCCATTCATGAAGGGGCGATCAGGGACAGAAACTCCAACCTGAGCGATCGTCTGATCCTCACCCTGACTTCAGATGCACGAGATCTCTATTCAGGTCTGTAGATTGTGCCTGCCATGGCCTCACCCAGAAACCTAAGCCTAGCTTGTGTTCTCAGACTTTTGTCGTCAGACTACTGGCCCACAAGCCCTCCAGTTTGGCAATCCAGAACTACAATGCAGCACTTGCCGGCCCTCCAGAAGAAAAACATTGCCATCTGGGGCTATCCAGTTACCCCAAATGAGGATCAACCTGCACCGACCTTGGCTGTACCCCAAATACATAGGCTGAACAGAGCACTAATGCCCTTTCTGACACAGCCTGAGCCTGGAGCCCCTAGCCCATCCCAGACAGCTGGCCACACACTGAGCACATCGAGCCTCCGTGGCCTTAGGTCGTCATCTCTTCCCAACCTCGGTTTCCTGGTTTCAGAACCTAGACCTAATCTCCAATCACTGCCCAAGTTTGAAGGTGATGCAGAAATCAGAACTCCTTCCCCATGGCAAGAAACCTTGTGGTTGGCATGTTGTCCAACGTTCAGGGTCGTTCAAACCAGTGTGGCCCATGAGGCCCCGCCAATGCTCGCGGGCCACATTGGTCACAAACACACATTGTGACCCTCAGGATAAGCCCAGTCCTCAAGTAAGGCCACTCAGTGGCTGGATGAAGAGATAGCATATTGGGCTTGCCATGCCCCTAGGCCCCAATTTTTAACCATATTTCGGGTTGTCCCTTCAGTCTTCCCCACGGCTTTGCTTTGGAATTCCTCTTTTGGTGGGACACCTGAGGTAACAAACCTGAAATGAGTCCTCCCATCCCACAGACTGACGAAAAGCAATTGGGTATCGGGCCAAATTCTCAGAGAGGAAGATTCGTCCATGGCCCATGAGGCCTCCCCGACATTCCACGGCCATCGCTGATACAAAATCCAGAGACAAAAGCCTGAGCAAAGGACTCAGACTCGCACTTTCTTCATATCCTGAAGAGTTCTTCTCATGGTTTGTAGATAAGGCCTGCCATACCTACGTCCCCAAACCTAATCTGAGTTTGTTTTCAGACAACTGTCTAAACAGCCCTGGCCTACACAACCTACAGGCTCAGGCCCCTGGAGCCAAACCTGAGGACTGTACTTGCCTTCTCCAAGGGAATTGTTTGTGCCCATTCCATGGCCACAACCCTTCTAATAGGAAAAACCTCCAAAGTCCCTGATCCATCTCAAATGTGGTGGCTTCCCAGGAAAAACAGGGGCAATCTGAGCCCAAATGAGCACCTACCTGCACTCAGACCCATAGACAGATGTCCCCAGAGGTAAAAAGGAAAGAACAGGCCCCTAGGCACTAATCAGATCCATTGCTTTGGTTTCCAGGCATCTCTCCTCAGAGGCCTGGATTTCAAAAGCAGCATATAGCTGTTTCTTGATTCACCCATCAGAAAACATCTCATCTACACATGGGAAACTTGCAAGTTGGAGCTGTGTCAAAGCCTCTGTTTAGGAGAACCCTTTAGGGCCCCAGTGCCACCTCTTCATTCCAAGGTCTCCATAGACACAAAAGCACATTAGGACCAATCCCCAGGGGTGTCCATTTCAACTCAGCATCCTCGGTAGCTGAACACAGATCCAGGGGATCTAACCTGTCTTGTTGCTAGGAGACAATTGGAATGCGAGGTGGGCTACCCAGCCATCCATCCTTAGAACCCTGCTCAGAATCATTGCCCTGGAGCCAAACAACAGGTCTCAATATTCCTGCAGAAGACTCTCTGCAGTTTGGAGCTTCTCACAACTCCCATAGTGGGAAAACACCCATGGCCTCGTGATGCCCCCCCCATTCATGAAGGGGCCATCAGGGACAGAAACTCCAACCTGAGCGATCGTCTGATCCTCGCCCTGACTTCAGATGCACGAGATCTCGATTCAGGTCTGTAGATTGTGCCTGCCATAGCCTCACCCAGAAACCTAAGCCGAGCTTGTGTTCTAAGACTTTTGTCGTCAGACTACTGGCCCATAAGCCCTCCATTTGGAAATCCAGAACTACAATGGAGCACTATGCCTGCGCTCCAGAAGAAAAACATTGTCCTCTGGGGCTACCCAGTAACCCCAAATGAGGATCAACCTACACCGACCTTGGCTGTACCCCAAATACATAGGCTGACCAGGGCATTAATGCCCTTTCTGACACAGCCTGAGCCTGGACCCCCTGGCCCCTCCCAGACAGCTGGCCACACACTGAGCACATCCATCCGCCATGGCCTTAGGTCGTCATCTCTTCCCAACCTCGGTTTTCAGGTTTCAGAACCTAGACCTTATCTCCAATCACTGCCCAAGGTTGAAGGTGATGCAGAAATCAGAACTCCTTCCCCATGGCAAGAAACCTTGTGGTTGGCATGTTGTCCAACGTTCAGTGTCGTGGAAACCAGTGTGGCCCATGAGGCCCCGCCCATGCTCGCGGGCCACATTGGTCACAAACACACATTGTGACCCTCAGGCTGAGCCCAGTCCTCAAGTAAGGCCACTCAGTGGCTGGATGAAGAGATAACAAATTGGGCTTGCCGTGCCCCTAGGCCCCAATTTTTAACCATAGTTCGGGTTGTCCTTTCAGTCTTCCCCACGGCTTTGCTTTGGAGTTCCTCCTTTGGTGGGACACCTGAGGTAACAAACCTGAAATGAGTCCTCCCATCCCACAGATTGACGAAAAGCAATTGGGAATCGGGCCTAATCCTCAGAGAGGAAGATTCGTCCATGGCCCATGAGGCCTCCCCGACATTCCACGGCCATCGCTGATACAAAATCCAGAGACAAAAGCCTGAGCCAGCGCCTCAGACTCGCACTTCCTTCATATCTTGAAGAGTTCTTCTCATGGTTTGTCGATCGGGCCTGCCATACCTACGTCCCCAAACCTAAGCTGAGTTTGTGTTCTCAGACTTCTGTCCTCAAAGTCTTGGGCCACACACGCTCCAGGCTGGGCGCCTGGAGCCACACATTAGGACTGTGCCTACCAATCCATGGGAATTCTGCCCATTCCATGGTCCAAAATCGTACAAATTAGGAGAAACCTCCAAAGTCCCTGAGGCCATCCCAATAGTGTAGGTCGCCCGGAACAAACAAGGACTGTCTGACACCAGCTGATAATCGACCTCCACTCATACCATAGATGGATGTCCCCAGAGAAGAAGATTGAACCAGACAGGACCCTAGGCCATAATAGGATCCATTGCTTTGGGTTACAGGCATGTGTCCTCAAAAGCCTGATTCCAATACGAGCATAGGGGTTTTCCTGAGGCACCCATCAGAACTCATCTCGTCTCCACAAGGAAACCTGTGCATGGGAGCCATGTCCAAAGCTTAGGAGAGTACTTCAGGGTCCCGGTGCCACCGCCCCATTCCAAGGCCCTCATGGACACAAAAACACATTAGGACCCATCCTCAGGAAAGTCCATTTCAACTCAGCCACCCCGGTTGCTCCGGCAGAGCCATCAGATCAAAACTGTCTTGTTGCTAGGAGACAATTCGAATGCGAGGCGGGCTTCCCAGGCATCCATCCGCGAACGGTGCTCTGGAGTCATTCCATATGGGATGTCCTGGAGCTGTCCAACAGGTCTCAATTGTCCCGCAGAAGGAATCCTTGAAGGGGGCATCCCACAACTCCCAACGTGGGAAAACCTCAATGGCCCCGAGATTCCGCTCCCTTCATAAAGCGGCCGTCATGCACAGGAACTCCAACCTGAGCCAACGTCTGATCCTCGCCCTGACTTCAGAAGCATGAGATAGTGGTTCAGATCTGCAGGGGATACCTGTCGTGCCCTCGCCCTGAAACCCATGTCTAGCTTGTCTTCTCACACTTCCGTCCTCAAACTCCTGGCCCCGAAGTCCTAAAATTTGGCAATTCCGGACCCACAATGCAGCACTCTGCCGGCCCTCTAGAAAAAAAAAAAAATTATTGCCTCATGAGCTGCCCAGGCACCTTAAATGAGGATAAACCTACACAGCACTCGACCTTACCCAAATTATATAGTCTAACCTGGGCACTAATGCACTGTCGAACACAACCTGAGCCCGGAACTCCTGACCAACACCCAGAAAGCTGACCGCAACTGAGCACATAAAACCTGCCATGGCCTTAGGTCATCATCTCTTCCCTACCTCAGTTTTCAGGCTTCAGAAACGAGACCTTATCTCCAATCACTGCCCAGGGGTGAATGTTATGCAGAAATCAGAACTCCACCTTACCCATGGCAAGAACCCTTGTGGTTGGCACGTTGTCCAACGTTCAGTGTAGGAGAAACCAGCATTCACCCTGAGGCCCCGCCCATTCTTAAGTGCGAGGAGGGCATACACACGCATTGTGACCCTCAGCATGAGTCCTGTCCTCTAGTAAGTCCTCTCAGTGGCTGGACCTTTAGATGTCATAATGGGCTTGACATGTCACAAGGCCCCAATTTTTAACCAGATTTCTGACTGTCCAGTCGCCCCTCCCCAGGTCTCTATTCTGGAATCCCTCATTTGGTGGGACACCTGAGGTTAAAAAAGAAAACAACAACAACAACAACAAAAAAAAAAAAACGGACTTCTTCCAGCCCACAGAATGACCCCAATCTCTTTGGACGGGGACAAACCACCAGAGAGTAAGACTCGTCCATTTCCCATAAAGTCACCCAGAAATTCCACGACCATGAGTGACACGATATCCAGAGACAAAAACCTGAGAAGGATCCTCACACTCGCCCTTCTTTCAAATCCCGAAGAGTTCTCCTCATGGTCTGTACATCAGTCCTGCCATACCTATGACCCGAAACATAAGCCGAGTTTGTGTTTTCAGACAACTGTCCAAACAGCCCTGGCCTACACAACCTACAGGCTCAGGCCCCTGGAGCCAAACCTGAGGACTGTACTTGCCCTCTCCAAGGGAATTGTGTGTGCCCATTCCAATGGCCACAACCCTTCTAATAGGATAAACCTCCAAAGTCCCTGATCCATCTCAAAAGTGGTGGCTTCCCAGGAAAAACAGGGGCAATCTGAGCCCAAATGAGCACCTACCTGCACTCAGACCCATAGACAGATGTCCCCAGAGGTAAAAAGGAAAGAACAGTACCCTAGGCACTAATCAGATCCATTGCTTTGGTTTCCAGGCATCTCTCCTCAGAGGCCTGGATTTCAAAAGCAGCATATAGCTGTTTCATGACTCACCCATCAGAAATCATCTCATCTACACATAGGAAACTTGCACGTTGGAGCTGTGTCAAAGCCTCTGTTTAGGAGAACACGTTAGGGCACCAGTGCCACCTCTTCATTCCAAGGTCTCCATAGACACAAAAGCACATTAGGACCCATCCTTAGGGGTGTCCATTTCAACACAGCGTCCTCGGTTGCTCCCCACAGATCCAGGAGATTTAACCTGTCTTGTTGCTAGGAGACAATTGGAATGCGAGGTGGGCTACGCAGCCATCCATCCTTAGAACCCTGCTCAGAATCATTGTCCTGGAGCCAAGCAACGGTCTCAATTGACCTGCAGAAGACTCTCTGCTGTTTGGAGCTTCTCATAACTCTCATCGTGGGAAAACCCCCATGGCCTCCTGGTGCCCCCCCCCATTCATGAAGGGGCCATCAGGGACAGAAACCCCAACCTGAGCGATCGTCTGATCCTCACCCTGACTTCAGATGCACGAGATCTCTATTCAGGTCTGTAGATTGTGCCTGCCATGGCCTCACCCAGAAACCTAAGCCTAGCTTGTGTTCTCAGACTTTTGTCGTCAGACTACTGGCCCACAAGCCCTCCAGTTTGGCAATCCAGAACTACATGCAGCACTTGCCGGCCCTCCAGAAGAAAAACATTGTCCTCTGGGGCTACCCAGTTACCCCAAATGAGGATCAACCTACACCGACCTTGGCTGTACCCCAAATACATAGGCTGACCAGAGCACTAATGCCCTTTCTGACATAGCCTGAGCCTGGAGCCCCTAGCCCGTCCCAGACAGCTGGCCACACACTGAGCACATCGAGCCTCCGTGGCCTTAGGTCGTCATCTCTTCCCAACCTCGGTTTCCAGGTTTCAGAACCTAGACCTTATCTCCAATCACTGCCCAAGTTTGAAGGTGATGCAGAAATCAGAACTCCTTCCCCATGGCAAGAAACCTTGTGGTTGGCATGTTGTCCAACGTTCAGGGTCGTTCAAACCAGTGTGGCCCATGAGGCCCCGCCAATGCTCGCGGGCCACATTGGTCACAAACACACATTGTGACCCTCAGGATGAGCCCAGTCCTCAAGTAAGGCCACTCAGTGGCTGGATGAAGAGATAGCATATTGGGCTTGCCATGCCCCTAGGCCCCTATTTTTAACCATATTTCGGGTTGTCCCTTCAGTCTTCCCCACGGCTTTGCTTTGGAATTCCTCTTTTGGTGGGACACCTGAGGTAACAAACCTGAAATGAGTCCTCCCATCCCACAGATTGACGAAAAGCAATTGGGAATCGGGCCAAATTCTCAGAGAGGAAGATTCGTCCATGGCCCATGAGGCCTCCCCGACATTCCACGGCCATCGCTGATACAAAATCCAGAGACAAAAGCCTGAGCAAACGACTCAGACTCGCACTTTCTTCATATCCTGAAGAGTTCTTCTCATGGTTTGTAGATCAGGCCTGCCATACCTACGTCCCCAAGCCTAATCTGAGTTTGTTTTCAGACAACTGTCTAAACAGCCCTGGCCTACACAACCTACAGGCTCAGGCCCCTGGAGCCAAACCTGAGGACTGTACTTGCCTTCTCCAAGGGAATTGTTTGTGCCCATTCCATGGCCACAACCCTTCTAATAGGATAAACCTCCAAAGTCCCTGATCCATCTCAAAAGTGGTGGCTTCCCAGGAAAAACAGGGGCAATCTGAGCCCAAATGAGCACCTACCTGCACTCAGACCCATAGACAGATGTCCCCAGAGGTAAAAAGGAAAGAACAGTACCCTAGGCACTAATCAGATCCATTGCTTTGGTTTCCAGGCATCTCTCCTCAGAGGCCTGGATTTCAAAAGCAGCATATAGCTGTTTCTTGATTCACCCATCAGAAAACATCTCATCTACACATGGGAAACTTGCACGTTGGAGCTGTGTCAAAGCCTCTGTTTTGGAGAATCCTTTAGGGCCCTAGTGCCACCGCTTCATTCCAAGGTCTCCATAGACACAAAAGCACATTAGGACCAATCCCCAGGGGTGTCCATTTCAACTCAGCATCCTCGGTAGCTGACCACAGATCCAGGAGATCTAACCTGTCTTGTTGCTAGGAGACAATTGGAATGCGAGGTGGGCTACCCAGCCATCCATCCTTAGAACCCTGCTCAGAATCATTGCCCTGGAGCCAAACAACAGGTCTCAATATTCCTGCAGAAGACTCTCTGCAGTTTGGAGCTTCTCACAACTCCCATAGTGGGAAAACACCCATGGCCTCGTGATGCCCCCCCCCCATTCATGAAGGGGCCATCAGGGACAGAAACTCCAACCTGAGCGATCGTCTGATCCTCGCCCTGACTTCAGATGCACGAGATCTCTATTCAGGTCTGTAGATTGTGCCTGCCATAGCCTCACCCAGAAACCTAAGCCGAGCTTGTGTTCTTAGAATTTTTTCGTCAGACTACTGGCCCACAAGCCCTCCATTTGGAAATCCAGAACTACAATGGAGCACTATGCCTACGCTCCAGAAGAAAAACATTGTCCTCTGGGGCTACCCAGTAACCCCAAATGAGGATCAACCTGCACCGACCTTGGCTGTACCCCAAACACATATGCTGACCAGGGCACTAATGCCCTTTCTGACACAGCCTGAGCCTGGACCCCCTGGCCCCTCCCAGACAGCTGGCCACACACTGAGCACATCCAGCCGCCATGGCCTTAGGTCGTCATCTCTTCCCAACCTCGGTTTTCAGGTTTCAGAACCTAGACCTTATCTCCAATCACTGCCCAAGGTTGAAGGTGATGCAGAAATCAGAACTCCTTCCCCATGGCAAGAAACCTTGTGGTTGGCATGTTGTCCAACGTTCAGTGTCGTAGAAACCAGTGTGGCCCATGAGGCCCAGCCCATGCTCGCGGGCCACATTGGTCACAAACACACATTGTGACCCTCAGGCTGAGCCCAGTCCTCAAGTAAGGCCACTCAGTGGCTGGATGAAGAGATAGCAAATTGGGCTTGCCATGCCCCTAGGCCCCAATTTTTAACCATAGTTCGGGTTGTCCTTTCAGTCTTCCCCACGGCTTTGCTTTGGAGTTCCTCCTTTGGTGGGACACCTGAGGTAACAAACCTGAAAGGAGACCTTCCATCCCACAGAATGACGAAAAGCAATTGGGAATCGGGCCTAATCCTCAGAGAGGAAGATTCGTCCATGGCCCATGAGGCGTCCCCGACATTCCACGGCCATCGCTGATACAAAATCCAGAGACAAAAGCCTGAGCAAGAGCCTCAGACTCGCACTTTCTTCATATCCTGAAGAGTTCTTCTCATGGTTTGTAGATCGGGCCTGCCATACCTACGTCCCCAAACCTAAGCTGAGTTTGTGTTTTCAGACATCTGTTCTCAAAGTCTTGGGCCACACACCCTCCAGGCTGGGCGCCTTGAGCCACACATTAGGACTGTGCCTACCAATCCATGGGAATTCTGCCCATTCCATGGTCCAAAATCGTACAAATTAGGAGAAACCTCCAAAGTTCCTGAGGCCATCCCAATAGTGTAGGTCGACCGGAACAAACAAGGGCTGTCTGACACCAGCTGATAATCGACCTCCACTCATACCATAGATGGATGTCCCCAGAGCAGAAGATTGAACCAGACAGACCCTAGGCCATAATAGGATACATTGCTTTGGGTTACAGGCATGTGTCCTCAAAAGCCTGATTCCAATACGAGCATAGGTGTTTTCCTGAGACACCCATCAGAACTCATCTCGTCTCCACAAGGAAACCTGTGCATGGGAGCCATGTCCAAAGCTTAGGAGAGTACTTCAGGGTCCCGGTGCCACCGCCCCATTCCAAGGCCCTCATGGACAGAAAAACACATTAGGACCCATCCTCAGGAAAGTCCATTTCAACTCACCCACCCCGGTGCTCCGGCAGAGCCATCAGATCAAAACTGTCTCGTTGCTAGGAGACAATTGGAATGCGAGGCGGGCTTTCCAGGCATCCATCCGCGATAGGTGCTCTAGAGTATATCCATATGGGATGTCCTGGAGCTGTCCAACAGGTCTCAATTGTCCCGCAGAAGGAATCCTTGAAGGGGGCATCCCACAACTCCCAACGTGGGAAAACCTCAATGGCCTCGAGATTCCGCTCCCTTCATGAAGCGGCCGTCATGCTAAGAAACTCCAACCTGAGCCAACGTCTGATCCTCGCCCTGACTTCAGAAGCATGATATATTGCTTCAGATCTGCAGGGGGTACCTGCCGTGCCTTTGCCCTGAAACCCTAGTCTAGCTTGTCTTCTCACACTTCCGTCCTCACACTCCTGGCCCCGAATTCCTAAAATTTGGCAATTCCGGACCCAAAATGCAGCACTCTGCCGGCCCTCTAGAAAAAAAAAAAAATATTGCCTCATGAGCTACCCAGGCACCTTAAATGAAGATAAACCTACACAGCACTCGACCTTACCCAAATTATATAGTCTAACCTGGGCACTAATGCACTGTCGAACACAACCTGAGCCCGGACTTCCTGACCAACACCCAGAAAGCTGACCGCACACTGAGCACATAAAACCCGCCATGGCCTTAGGTCATCATCTCTTCCCTACCTCAGTTTTCACGCTTCAGAACCGAGACCTTATCTCCAATCACTGCCCAGGGGTGAATGTGATGCTGAAATCAGTACTCCTCCTTACCCATGGCAAGAACCCTTGTGGTTGGCACGTTGTCCAACATTCAGTGTAGGAGAAACCAGCATTCACACTGAGGCCCTGTCCATTCTTGAGTGAGACGAGGGCATACACACGCATTGTGACCCTCAGCATGAGTCCTGTCCTCTAGTAAGTCCTCTCAGTGGCTGGATCATTAGATGTCATAATGGGCTTGACATGTCCCTAGGCCACAATTTTTAACCAGATTTCTGATTGTCCAGTCGCCCCTCCCCAGGGCTCTACTCCGGAATCCCTCATTTAGTGGGACACCTGAGGTTAAAAAAGTAAACAACAACAACAACAACAACAACAACAACAATAAAACGGACTTCTTCCAGCCCACAGAATGACCACCCCAATCTCTTTGGACGGGGCCAAACCACCAGAGAGTAAGACTCGTCCATTTCCCATGAAGTCACCCAGAAATTCCACGACCATGAGTGACACGATATCCAGAGACAAAAACTTGAGCAGGAGCCTCACACTCGCCCTTCTTTCAAATCCAGAAGAGTTCTCCTCATGGTCTGTAGATCAGTCCTGCCATACCTATGACCCGAAACATAAGCCGAGTTTGTGTTTTCAGACAACTGTCCAAACAGCCCTGGCCTACACAACCTACAGGCTCAGGCCCCTGGAGCCAAACCTGAGGACTGTACTTGCCCTCTCCAAGGGAATTGTGTGTGCCCATTCCAATGGCCACAACTCTTCTAATAGGATAAACCTCCAAAGTCCCTGATCCATCTCAATAGTGGTGGCTTCCCAGGAAAAACAGGGGCAATCTGAGCCCAAATGAGCACCTACGTGCACTCAGACCCATAGACAGATGTCCCCAGAGGTAAAAAGGAAAGAACAGGCCCCTAGGCACTAATCAGATCCATTGCTTTGGTTTCCAGGCATCTCTCCTCAGAGCCTGGATTTCAAAAGCAGCATATAGCTGTTTCTTGATTCACCCATCAGAAAACATCTCATCTACACATGGGAAACTTGCACGTTGGAGCTGTGTCAAAGCCTCTGTTTAGGAGAACCATTTAGGGCACCAGTGCCACCGCTTCATTCCAAGGTCTCCATAGACTTAAAAGTACATTAGGACCCATCCTTAGGGGTGTCCATTTCAACTCAGCGTCCTCGGTTGCTCCCCACAGATCCAGGAGATCTAACCTGTCTTGTTGCTAGGAGACAATTGGAATGCGAGGTGGGATACCCAGCCATCCATCCTTAGAACCCTGCTCAGAATCATTGGCCTGGAGCCAAGCAACAGGTCTCAATTGACCTGCAGAAGACTCTCTTCTGTTTGGAGCTTCTCATAACTCCCATCGTGGGAAAACCCCCATGGCCTCGTGATACCACCCCCCAATTCATGAAGGGGCCATCAGGGACAGAAACTCCAACCTGAGCGATCGTCTGATCCTCGCCCTGACTTCAGATGCACGAGATCTCTATTCAGGTCTGTAGATTGTGCCTGCCATGGCCTCACCCAGAAACCTAAGCCTAGCTTGTGTTCTCAGACTTTTGTCGTCAGACTACTGGCCCACAAGCCCACCAGTTTGGCAATCCAGAACTACAATGCAGCACTCTGCCGTCCCTCCAGTAGAAAAACATTGTCCTCTGGGGCTACCCAGTAACCCCAAATGAGGATCAACCTGCACCGACCTTGGCTGTAGCCCAAATACATAGCCTGACCAGGGCACTAATGCCCTTTCTGACACAGTCTGAGCCTGGACTCCCTGGCCCGTCCCAGACAGCTGGCCGCACACTGAGCACATCGAGCCTCCGTGGCCTTAGGTCGTCATCTCTTCCCAATCTCGGTTTCCAGGTTTCAGAACCTAGACCTTATCTCCAATAACTGCCCAAGGTTGAAGGTGATGCAGAAATCAGAACTCCTTTCCCATGGCAAGAAACCTTGTGGTTGGCATGTTGTCTAACGTTCAGTGTGGTTGAAACCAGTGTGGCCCATGTGGCCCCGCCCATGCTCGCGGGCCACATTGGTCACAAACACACATTGTGACCCTCAGGCTGAGCCCAGTCCTCAATTAAGGCCACTCAGTGGCTGGATGAAGAGATAGAAAATTGGGCTTGCCATGCCCCTAGGCCCCAATTTTTAACCATATTTCGGGTTGTCCCTTCAGTCTTCCCCACGGCTTTGCTTTGGAATTCCTCTTTTGGTGGGACACCGGAGGTAACAAACCTGAAATGAGTCCTCCCATCCCACAGATTGACGAAAAGCAATTGGGAATCGGGCCAAAACCTCAGAGAGGAAGATTCGTCCATGGCCCATGAGGCCTCCCCGACATTCCACGGCCATCGCTGATAAAAAATCCAGACACAAAAGCCTGAACAAGCGACTCAGTCTCGCACTTTCTTCATATCCTGAAGAGTTCTTCTCATGGTTCGTAGATCGGGCCTGCCATACCTACGTCCCCAAACCTAAGCTGAGTTTGTTTTCAGACAACTGTCCAAACAGCCCTGGCCTACACAACCTACAGGCTCAGAACCCTGGAGCCAAACCTGAGGACTGTACTTGCCCTCTCCAAGGGAATTGTGTGTTCCCATTCCAATGGCCACAACCCTTCTAATAGGATAAACCTCCAAAGTCCCTGATCCATCTCAATAGTGGTGGCTTTCCAGGAAAAACAGGGGCAATCTGAGCCCAACTGAGCCCCTACCTGCACTCAGACCCATAGACAGATGTCCCCAGAGGTAAAAAGGAAAGAACAGGCCCCTAGGCACTAATCAGATCCATTGCTTTGGTTTCCAGGCATCTCTTATCAGAGGCCTGGATTTCAAAAGCAGTATATAGCTGTTTCTTGATTCACCCATCAGAAAACATCTCATCTACACATGGGAAACTTGCACGTTGGAGCTGTGTCAAAGCCTCTGTTTAGGAGAATCCTTTAGGGCCCCAGTGCCACCTCTTTATTCCAAGGTCTCCATAGACACAAAAGACATTAAAACCCATCCTTAGGGGTGTCCATTTCAACTCAGCATCCTCGGTAGCTCCCCACAGATCCAGGAGATCTAACCTGTCTTGTTGCTAGGAGACAATTGGAATGCGAGGTGGGCTACCCAGCCATCCATCCTTAGAACCCTGCTCAGAATCATTGCCCTGGAGCCAAACAACAGGTCTCAATTGTCCTGCAGAAGACTCTCTGCAGTTTGGAGCTTCTCACAACTCCCATAGTGGGAAAACCCCCATGGCCTCGTGATGTCCCCCCATTCATGAAGGGGCCATCAGGGACAGAAACTCCAACCTGAGCGATCGTCTGATCCTCGCCCTGACTTCAGATGCATGAGATCTCGATTCAGGTCTGTAGATTGTGCCTGCCATGGCCTCACCCAAAAACCTAAGCCTAGCTTGTGTTCTCAGACATTTGTCGTCAGACTACTGGCCCACAAGCCCTCCATTTGGCAATCCAGAACTACAATGCAGCACTCTGCCTGCCCTCCAGAAGAAAAACATTGTCCTCTGGGGCTACCCAGTAACCCCAAATGAGGATCAACCTGCACCGACCTTGGCTGTACCCCAAATACATAGGCTGACCAGGGCACTAATGCCCTTTCTGACATAGCTTGAGCCTGGACCCCCTGGCCCCTCCCAGACAGCTGGCCGCACACTGAGCACATCGAGCCGCCATGGCCTTAGGTCATCATCTCTCCCAACCTCGGTTTTCAGGTTTCAGAACCTAGACCTTATCTCCAATCACTGCCCAAGGTTGAAGGTGATGCAGAAATCAGAACTCCTTCCCCATGGCAAGAAACCTTGTAGTTGGCATGTTGTCCAACATTCAGTGTCGTTGAAACCAGTGTGGCCCATGAGGCCCCGCCATGCTCGCGGGCCACATTGGTCACAAACACACATTGTGACCCTCAGGCTGAGCCCAGTCCTCAAGTAAGGCCACTCAATGGCTGGATGAAGAGATAGCTATTGGGCTTGCCATGCCCCTAGGCCCCAACTTTTAACCATATTTCGGGATGTCCCTTCAGTCATCCCCACAGCTTGGATTTGGAATTCCTCTTTTGGTGGGACACCTGAGGTAACAAACCTGAAAGGAGACCACCCATCCCACAGAATGACGAAAAGCAATTGGGAATCAGGCCAAATCCTCAGAGAGGAAGATTCGTCCATGGCCCATGAGGCCTGCCCGACATTCCACGGCCATCGCTGATACAAAATCCAGAGACAAAAGCCTGAGCAAGCGCCTCAGACTCGCACTTTCTTCATATCCTGAAGAGTTCTTCTCATGGTTTGTCGATCGGGCCTGCCATAACTATGTCCCCAAACCTAAGCTGAGTTTGTGTTTTCAGACTTCTGTCCTCAAAGTCTTGGGCCACACACCCTCCAGGCTGGGCGCCTGAAGCCACACATTAGGACTGTGCCTACCAATCCATGGGAATTCTGCCCATTCCATGGTCCAAAATCGTACAAATTAGGAGAAACCTCCAACGACCCTGAGGCCATCCCAATAGTGTGGGTTGCCCGGAACAAACAAGGGGTGTCTGACACCAGCTGATAATCGACCTCCACTCATACCATAGATGGATGTACCCAGAGAAGAAGATTGAACCAGACAGGACCCTAGGCCATAATAGGATCCATTGCTTTGGGTTACAGGCATGTGTCCTCAAAAGCCTGATTCCAATACGAGCATAGGGGTTTTCCTGAGGCACCCATCAGAACTCATCTCGTCTCCACAAGGAAACCTGTGCATGGGAGCCATGTCCAAAGCTTAGGAGAGTACTTCAGGGTCCCGGTGCCACCGCCCCATTCCAAGGCCCTCATGGACACAAAAACACATTAGGACCCATCCTCAGGAAAGTCCATTTCAACTCAGCCACCCGGGTTGCTCCCGCAGAGCCATCAGTTCTAAACTGTCTTGTTGCTAGGAGACAATTGGAATGCGAGGCGGGCTTCCCAGGCATCCATCCGCGAACGGTGCTCTGGAGTCATTCCATATGGGATGTCCTGGAGCTGTCCAACAGGTCTCAATTGTCCGGAAGAAGGAATCCTGGAAGGGGGCATCCCACAACTCCCAACGTGGGAAAACCTCAATGGCCTCGAGATTCCGCTCCCTTCATGAAGCGGCCGTCATGCTCAGAAACTCCAGCCTGAGCCAACGTCTGATCCTCGCCCTGACTTCAGATGCATGAGATATTGGTTCAGATCTGCAGGGGTACCTGCCGTGCCCTCGCCCTGAAACCCAAGTCTAGCTTGTCTTCTCAGACTTCCATCCTCACACTGCTGGCCCCAAAGCCCTCAAGTTTGGCAATTCCGGACCCACAATGCAGCACTCTGCCTGCCCTCTAGAAAAAAAATTATTGCCTCATGAGCTGCCAGGGCACCTTAAATGAGGGTAAACCTACACAGCTCTCGACTTTACCCAAATTATATAGTCTAACCTGGGCACTAATGCACTTTCGAACACAACCTGAGCCCGGAACTCCTGACCAACACCCAGAAAGCTGACCGCACACTGAGCACATAAAACCCGCCATGGCCTTAGGTCATCATCTCTTCCCTACCTCAGTTTTCAGGCTTCAGAACCGAGACCTTATCTCCAATCACTGCCCAGGGGTGAGTCTGATGCAGAAATCAGTACTCCTCCTTACCCATGGCAAGAACCCTTGTGGTTGGCACGTTGTCCAACGATCAGTGTAGGAGAAACCCTGAGGCCCCGCCCATTCTTGAGTGCGACCAGGGCATAAACACGCATTGTGACCCTCAGCATGAGTCCTGTCCTTTAGTAAGTCCTCTCAGTGGCTGGACCTTTAGATGTCATAATGGGCTTGAAATGTCACTCGGCCCCAATTTTTAACCAGATTTCTGACTGTCCAGTCGCCCCTCCCCAGGTCTCTACTCCGGAATCCCTCATTTGGTGGGACACCTGAGGTTAAAAAAGAAAACAACAACAACAACAACAACAAAATAAAACAGACTTCTTCCAGCCCACAGAATGAACCCAAACTCTTTGGACGGGGCCAAACCACCAGAGAGTAAGACTCGTCCATTTTCCATGAAGTCACCCAGAAATTCCACGACCATGAGTGACACGATATCCAGAGACAAAAACTTGAGCAGGAGCCTCACACTCGCCCTTCTTTCAAATCCCGAAGAGTTCTCCTCATGGTCTGTAGATCAGTTCTGCCATACCTATGACCCGAAACATAAGCCGAGTTTGTGTTTTCAGACAACTGTCAAACAGCCCTGGCCTACACAACCTACAGGCTCGGGCCCCTGGAGCCAAACCCGAGGACTGTACTTGCCCTCTCCAAGGGAATTGTGTGTGCCCATTCCAATGGCCAAAACCCTTCTAATAGGTTAAACCTCCAAAGTCCCTGTTATATCTCAATAATGGTGGCTTCCCAGGAAAAACAGGGGCAATCTGAGCCCAAATGAGCCCCTACCTGGACTCAGACCCATAGAGAGATGTCCTCAGAGGTAAAAAGGAAAGAACAGGCCCCTAGGCACTAATCCGATCCATTGCTTTGGTTTCCAGGCATCTCTCATCAGAGGCCTGGATTTCAAAAGCAGCATATAGCTGTTTCTTGATTCACCAATCAGAAAACATCTCATCTACACATGGGAAACTTGCACGTTGGAGCTGTGTCAAAGCCTCTGTTTAGGAGAACCCTTTAGGGCCCAAGTGCCACCGCTTCATTCCAAGATCTCCATAGACACAAAAGCACATTCGGAACCATCCCCAGGGGTGTGCATTTCAACTCAGCATCCTCAGAGCTGGCTGCACACTGAGCACATCGAGCCGCCTTGGCCTTAGGTCGTCATCGATTCCCAACCTCGGTTTTCAGGTTTCAGAACCTAGACCTTATCTCCAATCACTGTCCATGTTGAAGGTGATGCAGAAATCAGAACTCCTTCCCCATGGCAAGAAACCTTGTGGTTGGCATGTTGTCCAACGTTCAATGTAGTTGAAACCAGTGGCCCATGAGGCCCCGCCCATGATCGCAGGCCACATTGGTCACAAACACATTGTGATGCTCAGGCTGAGCCCAGTACTCAAGTAAGGCCACTCAGTGGCTGGATGAAAGGATAGCATATTGGGCTTGCCATGCCCCTAGGCCCCAATTTTTAACCATAGTTCGGATTGTCCCTTCAGTCTTCCCCACGGCTTTGCTTTGGAATTCCTCCTTTGGTGGGACACCTGAGGTAACAAAACTGAAATGAGTCCTCCCATCCCACAGATTGACGAAAAGCAATTGGGAATCGGGCCAAATCCTCAGAGAGGAAGATTCGTCCATGGCCCATGAGGCCTCCCAGACATTCCACGGCCATCACTGATACAAAAATCCAGAGACAAAGCCTGAGCAATCGCCACAGACTCGAACTTTCTTCATATCCTGTAGAGTTCTTCTCATGGTTTGTAGATCGGGCCTGCCATACTTACGTCCCCAAACCTAAGCTGAGTTTGTGTTTTCAGACTCCTGTCCTCAAAGTCTTGGGCCACACACCCTCCAGGCTGGGCCCCTGGAGCCACACATTAGGACTGTGCCTACCAATCCATGGGAATTCTGCCCATTCCATGGTCCAAAATCGTACAAATTAGGAGAAACCTCCAACGACCCTTAGGCCATCCCAATAGTGTGGGTCACCCGGAACAAACAAGGGGTGTCTGACACCAGCTGATAATCGACCTCCACTCATACCATTGATGGATGTCCCCAGAGAAGAAGATTGAACCAGACAGGACCCTAGGCCATAATAGGATCCATTGCTATGGGTTACAGACATGTGTCCTCAAAAGCCTGATTCCAATACGAGCATAGGGGTTTTCCTGAGGCACCCATCAGAACTCATCTCGTCTCCACAAGGAAACCTGTGCATGGGAGCCATGTCCAAAGCTTAGGAAAGTACTTCAGGTTGCCGGTGGCACCGCCCCATTCCAAGGCCCTCATAGACACAAAAACACATTAGGACACATCCTCAGGAAAGTCCATTTCAACTCAGCCACCGAGGTTGCTCCAGCAGAGCCATCAGATCTAAACTGTCTTGTTGCTAGGAGACAATTGGAATGCGAACGGGCTTCCCAGGCATCCATCCGCGAACGGTGCTCTGGAGTCATTCCATATGGGATGTCCTGGAGCTGTCCAACAGGTCTCAATTGTCCGGAAGAAGGAATCCTGGAAGGGGGCATCCCACAACTCCCAACGTGGGAAAACCTCAATGGCCTCGAGATTCCGCTCCCTTCATGAAGCGGCCGTCATGCTCAGAAACTCCCACCTGAGCCAACGTCTGATCCTCGCCCTGACTTCAGATGCATGAGATATTGGATCAGATCTGCAGGGGGTACCTGCCGTGCCCTCGTCCTGAAACCCAAGTCTAGCTTGTCTTCTCAGACTTCCATCCTCACACTCCTGGCCCCGAAGCCCTCAAGTTTGGCAATTCCGGACCCACAATGCCGCACTCTGCCTGCCCTCTAGAAAAAAAATTATTGCCTCATGAGCTTCCCAGGCACCATAAATGAGGGTAAACCTACACAGCACTCGACTTTACCCAAATTATATAGTCTAACCTGGGCACTAATGCAATGTCGAACACATCCTGAGCCCGGACCTCCTGACCAACACCCAGAAAGCTGACCTCACACTGAGCACATGAAACCCTCCATGGCTTTAGGCCATCATCTCTTCCCTACCTAAGTTTTCAGGCTTCAGAACCGAGACCTTATCTCCAATCACTGCTCAGGGGTGAGTGTGATGCAGAAATCAGAACTCTTCCTTACCCATGGCAAGAACCCTTGTGGTTGGCACGTTGTCCAACGTTCAGTGTAGGAGAAACCAGCATTCACCCTGAGGCCCTGCCCATTCTTGAGTGCGACGAGGGCATACACACGCATTGTGACCCTCAGCATGAGTCCTGTCCTCTAGTAAGTCCTCTCCTTGGCTGGACAATTAGATGTCATAATGGGCTTGACATGTCCCTAGGCCCCAATTTTTAACCAGATTTCTGATTGTCCAGTCGCCCCTCCCCAGGGCTCTACTCTGGATTCCCTTTTTTGGTGGGACACCTGAGGTTAAAAAAGAAAACAACAACAAAAAAAAAAGAAAAAAAAAAACGGACTTCTTCAAGACCACAAAATGACCCCAAACTCTTTGGACGGGGCCAAACCACCAGAGAGTAAGACTCGTCTGTTTCCCATGAAGTCACCCAGAAATTCCACGACCATGAGTGACACGATATCCAGAGACAAAAACTTGAGAAAAGGAGCCTCACACTCGTCCTTCTTTCAAATCCAGAAGAGTTCTCCTCATGGTCTGTAGATCAGTTCTGCCATACCTATGACCCGAAACATAAGCCGAGTTTGTGTTTTCAGACAACTGTCCAAACAGCCCTGGCGTACACAACCTACAGGCTCAGGCCCCTGGAGCCAAACCTGAGGACTGTACTTGCCCTCTCCAAGGGAATTGTGTGTGCTCATTCCAATGGCCACAACCCTTCTAATAGGATAAACCTCCAAAGTCCCTGATCCATCTCAATAGTGGTGGCTTCCCAGGAAAAACAGGGGCAATCTGAGCCCAAATGAGCACCTACCTGCACTCAGACCCATAGACAGATGTCCCCAGAGGTAAAAAGGAAAGAACAGGCCCCTAGGCACTAATCAGATCCATTGCTTTGGTTTCCAGGCATCACTCCTCAGAGGCCTGGATTTCAAAAGCAGCATATAGCTGATTCTTGACTCACCTATCATAAAACATCTCATCTACACATGGGAAACTTGAACGTTGGAGCTGTGTCAAAGCCTCTGTTTAGTAGAACTCTTTAGGGCCCAAGTGCCACCGCTTCATTCCAAGGTCTCCTTAGACACAAAAGCACATTAGGACCCATGCCCAGGGGTGTCCATTTTAATGCAGCGTCCTCGGTTGCTCCCCACAGATCCAGGAGATCTAACCTGTCTTGTTGCTAGGAGACAATTGGAATGCGAGGTGGGCTACCCATCCATCCATCCTTAGAACCCTGCTCAGAATCATTGGCCTGGAGCCAATCAACAGGTCTCAATTGTCCTGCCGAAGACTCTCTGCAGTTTGGAGTTTCTCACAACTCCCATCGTGGGAAAACGCCCATGGCCTCCTGATGCCCCCCCCATTCATGAAGGGGCCATCAGGGACAGAAACTCCAACCTGAGCGATCGCCTGATATTCGCCCTGACTTCAGATGCACGAGATCTCGATTCAGGGCTGTAGATTGTGCCTGCCATGGCCTCACCCAGAAACCTAAGCCTAGCTTGTGTTCTCAGACTTTTGTCATCAGACTACTGGCCCACAAGGCCTCCAGTTTGGCAATCCAAAACTACAATGCAGCACTCTGCCTGCCCTCCAGATAAAAAACATTGTCCTCTGGGGCTAACCAGTAACCCCAAATGAGGATCAACCTGCACCGACCCTGGCTGTACCCCAAATACATAGGCTGACCAGGGCAGTAATGCCCTTTCTGACACAGCCTGAGCCTGGACCCCTGGCCACTCCCAGACAGCTGGCCGCACACTGAGCACATCGAGCCCCCATGGCCTTAGGTCGTCATCTCTTCCCAACCTCCGTTTCCAGGTTTCAGAACCTAGACCTTATCTCCAATCACTGCCCAGGTTGAAGGTGATGCAGAAATCAGAACTCCTTCCCCATGGCAAGAAACCATGTGGTTGGCATGTTGTCAAACTTTCAGTGTCGTTGAAACAAGTGTTGCCCATGAGGCACCGCCCATGCTCGTGGGCCACATTGGTTACAAACACACATTGTGACCCTCAGGCTGAGCCCAGTCCTCAAGTAAGGCCACTCAGTGGCTGGATGAAAGGATAGCATATTGGGCTTGCCATGCCCCTAGGCCCCAATTTTTAACCATAGTCTGTGTTGTCTCTTCAGTCTTCCCCACGGCTTGGCTTTGGAATTCCTCTTTTGGTGGGACACCTGAGGTAACAAAACTGAAATGAGTCATCCCATCCCACAGATTGACGAAAAGCAATTGGGATTCTGGCCAAATCCTCAGAGAGGAAGATTCTTCCATGGCCCATAAGGCCTCCCCGACATTCCAAGGCCATCGCTGATACAAAATCCAGAGACAAAAGCCTGAGCAAGCGCCTCAGACTCGCACTTTCTTCATATCCTGAAGAGTTCTTCTCATGGTTTGTAGATCGGGCCTGCCATACCTACGTCCCCAAACCTAAGCTGAGTTTGTGTTTTCAGACTTCTGTCCTCAAAGTCTTGGGCCACACAGTCTCCAGGCTGGGACCCTGGAGCCACACATTAGGACTGTGCCTACCAATCCATGGGAATTCTGCCCATTCCATGGTCCATAATCGTACAAATTAGGAGAAACCTCCAAAGTCCCTAAGGCCATCCCAATAGTGTAAGTCGCCCGGAACAAACAAGGGGTGTCTGACACCACCTGATAATCGACCTCCACTCATACCATAGATGGATGTCCCCAGAGAAGAAGATTGAACCAGACAGGACCCTAGGCCATAATAGGATCCATTGCTTTGGGTTACAGGTTTGTGTCCTCAAAAGCCTGATTCCAATACGAGCATAGGGGTTTTCCTGAGGCACCCATCAGAACTCATCTCGTCTCCAGAAGGAAACCTGTGCATGGGAGCCATGTCCAAAGCTTAGGAGAGAACTTCAGATTCCCGGTGCCACCGCCCCTTTCCAAGGCCCTCATTGACACAAAAACACATTAGGACACATCCTCAGGAATGTCCATTTCAACTCTGCCACCCCGGTTGCTCCGGGAGAGCCATCAGATCTAAACTGTCTTGTTGCTAGGAGACAATTGGAATGCGAGGCGGGCTTCTCAGGCATCCATACGCGAACGGTGCTCTGGAGTCATTCCATATGGGATGTCCTGGAGCTGTCCAACAGGTCTCAATTGTCCCGCAGAAGGAATCCTTGAAGGGGGCATCCCACAACTCCCAACGTGGGAAAACCTCAATGGCTTCGAGATTCCGCTCCCTTCATGAAGCGTCCATCATGCACAGAAAATCCAACCTCAGCCAACATCTGATCCTCGCCCTGACTTCAGATGCATGAGATATTGGTTCAGATCTGCAGGGGGTACCTGCCGTGACCTCGCCCTGAAACCGAAGTCTAGCTTGTCTTCTCAGACTTCTGTCCTCACACTCCTGGCCCCGAAGCCCTCAAGTTTGGCAATTCCGGACCCACAATGCAGCACTGTGCCTGCCCTCTAGAAAAAAAAATTATTGCCTCATGAGCTACCCAGGCACCTTAAATGAGGGTAAACCTACACAGCACTCGACTTTACCCAAATTATATAGTCTAACCTGGGCACTAATGCACTGTCGAACATAACCTGAGCCCGGAACTCCTGACCAACACCCAGAAAGCTGACCGCACACTGAGCACATAAAACCCGCCATGGCCTTAGGTCATCATCTCTTCCCTACCTCAGTTTTCAGGCTTCAGAACCGAGACCTTATCTCCAATCACTGCCCAGGTGTGAGTGTGATGCAGAAATCAGAACTCCTCCTTACCCATGGCAAGAACCCTTGTGGTTGGCACGTTGTCCAACGTTCAGTGTAGGAGAAACCAGCATTCACCCTGAGGCCCTGCCCATTCTTGAGTGCGAGGAGGGCATACACACACATTGTGACCCTCAGCATGAGTCCTCTCCTCTAGTAAGTCCTCTCCTTGGCTGGACCATTAGATGTCATAATGGGCTTGACATGTTCCTAGGCCCCAATTTTTAACCAGATTTCTGATTGTCCAGTCGCCCCTCCCCAGGGCTCTACTCTGGAATCCCTCATTTGGTGGGACACCTGAGGTTAAAAAAGAAAACAACAACAAAAAAAAAAAAAAAAAAAAAAAAAAAAAAAAAAAAAAAAAAAAAAACGGACTTCTTCCAGCCCACAGAATGACCCCAAACTCTTTGGACGGGGCCAAACCACCAGAGAGTAAGAATCGTCCATTTCCCATGAAGTCACCCAGAAATTCGACGACCATGAGTGACACGATATCAAGAGACAAAAACTTGAGCAGGAGCCTCACACTCGCCCTTCTTTCAAATCCCAAAGAGTTCTCCTCATGGTCTGTAGATCAGTCCTGCCATACCTATGACCCGAAACATAAGCCGAGTTTGTGTTTTCAGACAACTGTCCAAACAGCCCTGGCCTACACAACCTACAGGCTCAGGCCCCTGGAGCCAAACCTGAGGACTGTACTTGCCCTCTCCAAGGGAATTGTGTGTGCCCATTCCAATGGCCACAACTCTTCTAATAGGATAAACCTCCAAAGTCCCTGATTCATCTCAATAGTGGTGGCTTCCCAGGAAAAACAGGGGCAATCTGAGCCCAAATGAGCACCTACGTGCACTCAGACCCATAGACAGATGTCCCCAGAGGTAAAAAGGAAAGAACAGGCCCCTAGGCACTAATCAGATCCATTGCTTTGGTTTCCAGGCATCTCTCCTCAGAGCCTGGATTTCAAAAGCAGCATATAGCTGTTTCTTGATTCACCCATCAGAAAACATCTCATCTACACATGGGAAACTTGCACGTTGGAGCTGTGTCAAAGCCTCTGTTTAGGAGAACCATTTAGGGCACCAGTGCCACCGCTTCATTCCAAGGTCTCCATAGACTTAAAAGTACATTAGGACCCATCCTTAGGGGTGTCCATTTCAACTCAGCGTCCTCGGTTGCTCCCCACAGATCCAGGAGATCTAACCTGTCTTGTTGCTAGGAGACAATTGGAATGCGAGGTGGGATACCCAGCCATCCATCCTTAGAACCCTGCTCAGAATCATTGGCCTGGAGCCAAGCAACAGGTCTCAATTGACCTGCAGAAGACTCTCTTCTGTTTGGAGCTTCTCATAACTCCCATCGTGGGAAAACCCCCATGGCCTCGTGATACCACCCCCCAATTCATGAAGGGGCCATCAGGGACAGAAACTCCAACCTGAGCGATCGTCTGATCCTCGCCCTGACTTCAGATGCACGAGATCTCTATTCAGGTCTGTAGATTGTGCCTGCCATGGCCTCACCCAGAAACCTAAGCCTAGCTTGTGTTCTCAGACTTTTGTCGTCAGACTACTGGCCCACAAGCCCACCAGTTTGGCAATCCAGAACTACAATGCAGCACTCTGCCGTCCCTCCAGTAGAAAAACATTGTCCTCTGGGGCTACCCAGTAACCCCAAATGAGGATCAACCTGCACCGACCTTGGCTGTAGCCCAAATACATAGCCTGACCAGGGCACTAATGCCCTTTCTGACACAGTCTGAGCCTGGACTCCCTGGCCCGTCCCAGACAGCTGGCCGCACACTGAGCACATCGAGCCTCCGTGGCCTTAGGTCGTCATCTCTTCCCAACCTCGGTTTCCAGGTTTCAGAAGCTAGACCTTATCTCCAATAACTGCCCAAGGTTGAAGGTGATGCAGAAATCAGAACTCCTTTCCCATGGCAAGAAACCTTGTGGTTGGCATGTTGTCTAACGTTCAGTGTGGTTGAAACCAGTGTGGCCCATGTGGCCCCGCCCATGCTCGCGGGCCACATTGGTCACAAACACACATTGTGACCCTCAGGCTGAGCCCAGTCCTCAATTAAGGCCACTCAGTGGCTGGATGAAGAGATAGCAAATTGGGCTTGCCATGCCCCTAGGCCCCAATTTTTAACCATATTTCGGGTTGTCCCTTCAGTCTTCCCCACGGCTTTGCTTTGGAATTCCTCTTTTGGTGGGACACCGGAGGTAACAAACCTGAAATGAGTCCTCCCATCCCACAGATTGACGAAAAGCAATTGGGAATCGGGCCAAAACCTCAGAGAGGAAGATTCGTCCATGGCCCATGAGGCCTCCCCGACATTCCACGGCCATCGCTGATAAAAAATCCAGACACAAAAGCCTGAACAAGCGACTCAGTCTCGCACTTTCTTCATATCCTGAAGAGTTCTTCTCATGGTTCGTAGATCGGGCCTGCCATACCTACGTCCCCAAACCTAAGCTGAGTTTGTTTTCAGACAACTGTCCAAACAGCCCTGGCCTACACAACCTACAGGCTCAGAACCCTGGAGCCAAACCTGAGGACTGTACTTGCCCTCTCCAAGGGAATTGTGTGTTCCCATTCCAATGGCCACAACCCTTCTAATAGGATAAACCTCCAAAGTCCCTGATCCATCTCAATAGTGGTGGCTTTCCAGGAAAAACAGGGGCAATCTGAGCCCAACTGAGCCCCTACCTGCACTCAGACCCATAGACAGATGTCCCCAGAGGTAAAAAGGAAAGAACAGGCCCCTAGGCACTAATCAGATCCATTGCTTTGGTTTCCAGGCATCTCTTATCAGAGGCCTGGATTTCAAAAGCAGTATATAGCTGTTTCTTGATTCACCCATCAGAAAACATCTCATCTACACATGGGAAACTTGCACGTTGGAGCTGTGTCAAAGCCTCTGTTTAGGAGAATCCTTTAGGGCCCCAGTGCCACCTCTTTATTCCAAGGTCTCCATAGACACAAAAGACATTAAAACCCATCCTTAGGGGTGTCCATTTCAACTCAGCATCCTCGGTAGCTCCCCACAGATCCAGGAGATCTAACCTGTCTTGTTGCTAGGAGACAATTGGAATGCGAGGTGGGCTACCCAGCCATCCATCCTTAGAACCCTGCTCAGAATCATTGCCCTGGAGCCAAACAACAGGTCTCAATTGTCCTGCAGAAGACTCTCTGCAGTTTGGAGCTTCTCACAACTCCCATAGTGGGAAAACCCCCATGGCCTCGTGATGTCCCCCCATTCATGAAGGGGCCATCAGGGACAGAAACTCCAACCTGAGCGATCGTCTGATCCTCGCCCTGACTTCAGATGCATGAGATCTCGATTCAGGTCTGTAGATTGTGCCTGCCATGGCCTCACCCAAAAACCTAAGCCTAGCTTGTGTTCTCAGACATTTGTCGTCAGACTACTGGCCCACAAGCCCTCCATTTGGCAATCCAGAACTACAATGCAGCACTCTGCCTGCCCTCCAGAAGAAAAACATTGTCCTCTGGGGCTACCCAGTAACCCCAAATGAGGATCAACCTGCACCGACCTTGGCTGTACCCCAAATACATAGGCTGACCAGGGCACTAATGCCCTTTCTGACATAGCTTGAGCCTGGACCCCCTGGCCCCTCCCAGACAGCTGGCCGCACACTGAGCACATCGAGCCGCCATGGCCTTAGGTCATCATCTCTCCCAACCTCGGTTTTCAGGTTTCAGAACCTAGACCTTATCTCCAATCACTGCCCAAGGTTGAAGGTGATGCAGAAATCAGAACTCCTTCCCCATGGCAAGAAACCTTGTAGTTGGCATGTTGTCCAACATTCAGTGTCGTTGAAACCAGTGTGGCCCATGAGGCCCCGCCATGCTCGCGGGCCACATTGGTCACAAACACACATTGTGACCCTCAGGCTGAGCCCAGTCCTCAAGTAAGGCCACTCAATGGCTGGATGAAGAGATAGCTATTGGGCTTGCCATGCCCCTAGGCCCCAACTTTTAACCATATTTCGGGATGTCCCTTCAGTCATCCCCACAGCTTGGATTTGGAATTCCTCTTTTGGTGGGACACCTGAGGTAACAAACCTGAAAGGAGACCACCCATCCCACAGAATGACGAAAAGCAATTGGGAATCAGGCCAAATCCTCAGAGAGGAAGATTCGTCCATGGCCCATGAGGCCTGCCCGACATTCCACGGCCATCGCTGATACAAAATCCAGAGACAAAAGCCTGAGCAAGCGCCTCAGACTCGCACTTTCTTCATATCCTGAAGAGTTCTTCTCATGGTTTGTCGATCGGGCCTGCCATAACTATGTCCCCAAACCTAAGCTGAGTTTGTGTTTTCAGACTTCTGTCCTCAAAGTCTTGGGCCACACACCCTCCAGGCTGGGCGCCTGAAGCCACACATTAGGACTGTGCCTACCAATCCATGGGAATTCTGCCCATTCCATGGTCCAAAATCGTACAAATTAGGAGAAACCTCCAACGACCCTGAGGCCATCCCAATAGTGTGGGTTGCCCGGAACAAACAAGGGGTGTCTGACACCAGCTGATAATCGACCTCCACTCATACCATAGATGGATGTACCCAGAGAAGAAGATTGAACCAGACAGGACCCTAGGCCATAATAGGATCCATTGCTTTGGGTTACAGGCATGTGTCCTCAAAAGCCTGATTCCAATACGAGCATAGGGGTTTTCCTGAGGCACCCATCAGAACTCATCTCGTCTCCACAAGGAAACCTGTGCATGGGAGCCATGTCCAAAGCTTAGGAGAGTACTTCAGGGTCCCGGTGCCACCGCCCCATTCCAAGGCCCTCATGGACACAAAAACACATTAGGACCCATCCTCAGGAAAGTCCATTTCAACTCAGCCACCTGGGTTGCTCCCGCAGAGCCATCAGTTCTAAACTGTCTTGTTGCTAGGAGACAATTGGAATGCGAGGCGGGCTTCCCAGGCATCCATCCGCGAACGGTGCTCTGGAGTCATTCCATATGGGATGTCCTGGAGCTGTCCAACAGGTCTCAATTGTCCGGAAGAAGGAATCCTAGAAGGGGGCATCCCACAACTCCCAACGTGGGAAAACCTCAATGGCCTCGAGATTCCGCTCCCTTCATGAAGCGGCCGTCATGCTCAGAAACTCCAGCCTGAGCCAACGTCTGATCCTCGCCCTGACTTCAGATGCATGAGATATTGGTTCAGATCTGCAGGGGTACCTGCCGTGCCCTCGCCCTGAAACCCAAGTCTAGCTTGTCTTCTCAGACTTCCATCCTCACACTGCTGGCCCCAAAGCCCTCAAGTTTGGCAATTCCGGACCCACAATGCAGCACTCTGCCTGCCCTCTAGAAAAAAAATTATTGCCTCATGAGCTGCCAGGGCACCTTAAATGAGGGTAAACCTACACAGCTCTCGACTTTACCCAAATTATATAGTCTAACCTGGGCACTAATGCACTTTCGAACACAACCTGAGCCCGGAACTCCTGACCAACACCCAGAAAGCTGACCGCACACTGAGCACATAAAACCCGCCATGGCCTTAGGTCATCATCTCTTCCCTACCTCAGTTTTCAGGCTTCAGAACCGAGACCTTATCTCCAATCACTGCCCAGGGGTGAGTCTGATGCAGAAATCAGTACTCCTCCTTACCCATGGCAAGAACCCTTGTGGTTGGCACGTTGTCCAACGATCAGTGTAGGAGAAACCCTGAGGCCCCGCCCATTCTTGAGTGCGACCAGGGCATAAACACGCATTGTGACCCTCAGCATGAGTCCTGTCCTTTAGTAAGTCCTCTCAGTGGCTGGACCTTTAGATGTCATAATGGGCTTGAAATGTCACTCGGCCCCAATTTTTAACCAGATTTCTGACTGTCCAGTCGCCCCTCCCCAGGTCTCTACTCCGGAATCCCTCATTTGGTGGGACACCTGAGGTTAAAAAAGAAAACAACAACAACAACAACAACAAAATAAAACAGACTTCTTCCAGCCCACAGAATGAACCCAAACTCTTTGGACGGGGCCAAACCACCAGAGAGTAAGACTCGTCCATTTTCCATGAAGTCACCCAGAAATTCCACGACCATGAGTGACACGATATCCAGAGACAAAAACTTGAGCAGGAGCCTCACACTCGCCCTTCTTTCAAATCCCGAAGAGTTCTCCTCATGGTCTGTAGATCAGTTCTGCCATACCTATGACCCGAAACATAAGCCGAGTTTGTGTTTTCAGACAACTGTCAAACAGCCCTGGCCTACACAACCTACAGGCTCGGGCCCCTGGAGCCAAACCCGAGGACTGTACTTGCCCTCTCCAAGGGAATTGTGTGTGCCCATTCCAATGGCCAAAACCCTTCTAATAGGTTAAACCTCCAAAGTCCCTGTTATATCTCAATAGTGGTGGCTTCCCAGGAAAAACAGGGGCAATCTGAGCCCAAATGAGCCCCTACCTGGACTCAGACCCATAGAGAGATGTCCTCAGAGGTAAAAAGGAAAGAACAGGCCCCTAGGCACTAATCCGATCCATTGCTTTGGTTTCCAGGCATCTCTCATCAGAGGCCTGGATTTCAAAAGCAGCATATAGCTGTTTCTTGATTCACCAATCAGAAAACATCTCATCTACACATGGGAAACTTGCACGTTGGAGCTGTGTCAAAGCCTCTGTTTAGGAGAACCCTTTAGGGCCCAAGTGCCACCGCTTCATTCCAAGATCTCCATAGACACAAAAGCACATTCGGAACCATCCCCAGGGGTGTGCATTTCAACTCAGCATCCTCAGAGCTGGCTGCACACTGAGCACATCGAGCCGCCTTGGCCTTAGGTCGTCATCGATTCCCAACCTCGGTTTTCAGGTTTCAGAACCTAGACCTTATCTCCAATCACTGTCCATGTTGAAGGTGATGCAGAAATCAGAACTCCTTCCCCATGGCAAGAAACCTTGTGGTTGGCATGTTGTCCAACGTTCAATGTAGTTGAAACCAGTGGCCCATGAGGCCCCGCCCATGATCGCAGGCCACATTGGTCACAAACACATTGTGATGCTCAGGCTGAGCCCAGTACTCAAGTAAGGCCACTCAGTGGCTGGATGAAAGGATAGCATATTGGGCTTGCCATGCCCCTAGGCCCCAATTTTTAACCATAGTTCGGATTGTCCCTTCAGTCTTCCCCACGGCTTTGCTTTGGAATTCCTCCTTTGGTGGGACACCTGAGGTAACAAAACTGAAATGAGTCCTCCCATCCCACAGATTGACGAAAAGCAATTGGGAATCGGGCCAAATCCTCAGAGAGGAAGATTCGTCCATGGCCCATGAGGCCTCCCAGACATTCCACGGCCATCACTGATACAAAAATCCAGAGACAAAGCCTGAGCAATCGCCACAGACTCGAACTTTCTTCATATCCTGTAGAGTTCTTCTCATGGTTTGTAGATCGGGCCTGCCATACTTACGTCCCCAAACCTAAGCTGAGTTTGTGTTTTCAGACTCCTGTCCTCAAAGTCTTGGGCCACACACCCTCCAGGCTGGGCCCCTGGAGCCACACATTAGGACTGTGCCTACCAATCCATGGGAATTCTGCCCATTCCATGGTCCAAAATCGTACAAATTAGGAGAAACCTCCAACGACCCTTAGGCCATCCCAATAGTGTGGGTCACCCGGAACAAACAAGGGGTGTCTGACACCAGCTGATAATCGACCTCCACTCATACCATTGATGGATGTCCCCAGAGAAGAAGATTGAACCAGACAGGACCCTAGGCCATAATAGGATCCATTGCTATGGGTTACAGACATGTGTCCTCAAAAGCCTGATTCCAATACGAGCATAGGGGTTTTCCTGAGGCACCCATCAGAACTCATCTCGTCTCCACAAGGAAACCTGTGCATGGGAGCCATGTCCAAAGCTTTGGAAAGTACTTCAGGTTGCCGGTGGCACCGCCCCATTCCAAGGCCCTCATAGACACAAAAACACATTAGGACACATCCTCAGGAAAGTCCATTTCAACTCAGCCACCGAGGTTGCTCCAGCAGAGCCATCAGATCTAAACTGTCTTGTTGCTAGGAGACAATTGGAATGCGAACGGGCTTCCCAGGCATCCATCCGCGAACGGTGCTCTGGAGTCATTCCATATGGGATGTCCTGGAGCTGTCCAACAGGTCTCAATTGTCCGGAAGAAGGAATCCTGGAAGGGGGCATCCCACAACTCCCAACGTGGGAAAACCTCAATGGCCTCGAGATTCCGCTCCCTTCATGAAGCGGCCGTCATGCTCAGAAACTCCCACCTGAGCCAACGTCTGATCCTCGCCCTGACTTCAGATGCATGAGATATTGGATCAGATCTGCAGGGGGTACCTGCCGTGCCCTCGTCCTGAAACCCAAGTCTAGCTTGTCTTCTCAGACTTCCATCCTCACACTCCTGGCCCCGAAGCCCTCAAGTTTGGCAATTCCGGACCCACAATGCCGCACTCTGCCTGCCCTCTAGAAAAAAAATTATTGCCTCATGAGCTTCCCAGGCACCATAAATGAGGGTAAACCTACACAGCACTCGACTTTACCCAAATTATATAGTCTAACCTGGGCACTAATGCAATGTCGAACACATCCTGAGCCCGGACCTCCTGACCAACACCCAGAAAGCTGACCGCACACTGAGCACATGAAACCCTCCTTGGCTTTAGGCCATCATCTCTTCCCTACCTAAGTTTTCAGGCTTCAGAACCGAGACCTTATCTCCAATCACTGCTCAGGGGTGAGTGTGATGCAGAAATCAGAACTCTTCCTTACCCATGGCAAGAACCCTTGTGGTTGGCACGTTGTCCAACGTTCAGTGTAGGAGAAACCAGCATTCATCCTGAGGCCCTGCCCATTCTTGAGTGCGACGAGGGCATACACACGCATTGTGACCCTCAGCATGAGTCCTGTCCTCTAGTAAGTCCTCTCCTTGGCTGGACAATTAGATGTCATAATGGGCTTGACATGTCCCTAGGCCCCAATTTTTAACCAGATTTCTGATTGTCCAGTCGCCCCTCCCCAGGGCTCTACTCTGGATTCCCTCATTTGGTGGGACACCTGAGGTTAAAAAAGAAAACAACAACAAAAAAAAAAGAAAAAAAAAAAACGGACTTCTTCAAGACCACAAAATGACCCCAAACTCTTTGGACGGGGCCAAACCACCAGAGAGTAAGACTCGTCTGTTTCCCATGAAGTCACCCAGAAATTCCACGACCATGAGTGACACGATATCCAGAGACAAAAACTTGAGAAAAGGAGCCTCACACTCGTCCTTCTTTCAAATCCAGAAGAGTTCTCCTCATGGTCTGTAGATCAGTTCTGCCATACCTATGACCCGAAACATAAGCCGAGTTTGTGTTTTCAGACAACTGTCCAAACAGCCCTGGCGTACACAACCTACAGGCTCAGGCCCCTGGAGCCAAACCTGAGGACTGTACTTGCCCTCTCCAAGGGAATTGTGTGTGCTCATTCCAATGGCCACAACCCTTCTAATAGGATAAACCTCCAAAGTCCCTGATCCATCTCAATAGTGGTGGCTTCCCAGGAAAAACAGGGGCAATCTGAGCCCAAATGAGCACCTACCTGCACTCAGACCCATAGACAGATGTCCCCAGAGGTAAAAAGGAAAGAACAGGCCCCTAGGCACTAATCAGATCCATTGCTTTGGTTTCCAGGCATCACTCCTCAGAGGCCTGGATTTCAAAAGCAGCATATAGCTGATTCTTGACTCACCTATCATAAAACATCTCATCTACACATGGGAAACTTGAACGTTGGAGCTGTGTCAAAGCCTCTGTTTAGTAGAACTCTTTAGGGCCCAAGTGCCACCGCTTCATTCCAAGGTCTCCTTAGACACAAAAGCACATTAGGACCCATGCCCAGGGGTGTCCATTTTAATGCAGCGTCCTCGGTTGCTCCCCACAGATCCAGGAGATCTAACCTGTCTTGTTGCTAGGAGACAATTGGAATGCGAGGTGGGCTACCCATCCATCCATCCTTAGAACCCTGCTCAGAATCATTGGCCTGGAGCCAATCAACAGGTCTCAATTGTCCTGCCGAAGACTCTCTGCAGTTTGGAGTTTCTCACAACTCCCATCGTGGGAAAACGCCCATGGCCTCCTGATGCCCCCCCCATTCATGAAGGGGCCATCAGGGACAGAAACTCCAACCTGAGCGATCGCCTGATATTCGCCCTGACTTCAGATGCACGAGATCTCGATTCAGGGCTGTAGATTGTGCCTGCCATGGCCTCACCCAGAAACCTAAGCCTAGCTTGTGTTCTCAGACTTTTGTCATCAGACTACTGGCCCACAAGGCCTCCAGTTTGGCAATCGAAAACTACAATGCAGCACTCTGCCTGCCCTCCAGATAAAAAACATTGTCCTCTGGGGCTAACCAGTAACCCCAAATGAGGATCAACCTGCACCGACCCTGGCTGTACCCCAAATACATAGGCTGACCAGGGCAGTAATGCCCTTTCTGACACAGCCTGAGCCTGGACCCCTGGCCACTCCCAGACAGCTGGCCGCACACTGAGCACATCGAGCCCCCATGGCCTTCGGTCGTCATCTCTTCCCAACCTCCGTTTCCAGGTTTCAGAACCTAGACCTTATCTCCAATCACTGCCCAGGTTGAAGGTGATGCAGAAATCAGAACTCCTTCCCCATGGCAAGAAACCATGTGGTTGGCATGTTGTCAAACTTTCAGTGTCGTTGAAACAAGTGTTGCCCATGAAGCACCGCCCATGCTCGTGGGCCACATTGGTTACAAACACACATTGTGACCCTCAGGCTGAGCCCAGTCCTCAAGTAAGGCCACTCAGTGGCTGGATGAAAGGATAGCATATTGGGCTTGCCATGCCCCTAGGCCCCAATTTTTAACCATAGTCCGTGTTGTCTCTTCAGTCTTCCCCACGGCTTGGCTTTGGAATTCCTCTTTTGGTGGGACACCTGAGGTAACAAAACTGAAATGAGTCATCCCATCCCACAGATTGACGAAAAGCAATTGGGATTCTGGCCAAATCCTCAGAGAGGAAGATTCGTCCATGGCCCATAAGGCCTCCCCGACATTCCAAGGCCATCGCTGATACAAAATCCAGAGACAAAAGCCTGAGCAAGCGCCTCAGACTCGCACTTTCTTCATATCCTGAAGAGTTCTTCTCATGGTTTGTAGATCGGGCCTGCCATACCTACGTCCCCAAACCTAAGCTGAGTTTGTGTTTTCAGACTTCTGTCCTCAAAGTCTTGGGCCACACAGTCTCCAGGCTGGGACCCTGGAGCCACACATTAGGACTGTGCCTACCAATCCATGGGAATTCTGCCCATTCCATGGTCCATAATCGTACAAATTAGGAGAAACCTCCAAAGTCCCTAAGGCCATCCCAATAGTGTAAGTCGCCCGGAACAAACAAGGGGTGTCTGACACCACCTGATAATCGACCTCCACTCATACCATAGATGGATGTCCCCAGAGAAGAAGATTGAACCAGACAGGACCCTAGGCCATAATAGGATCCATTGCTTTGGGTTACAGGTTTGTGTCCTCAAAAGCCTGATTCCAATACGAGCATAGGGGTTTTCCTGAGGCACCCATCAGAACTCATCTCGTCTCCAGAAGGAAACCTGTGCATGGGAGCCATGTCCAAAGCTTAGGAGAGAACTTCAGATTCCCGGTGCCACCGCCCCTTTCCAAGGCCCTCAATGACACAAAAACACATTAGGACACATCCTCAGGAATGTCCATTTCAACTCTGCCACCCCGGTTGCTCCGGGAGAGCCATCAGATCTAAACTGTCTTGTTGCTAGGAGACAATTGGAATGCGAGGCGGGCTTCTCAGGCATCCATACGCGAACGGTGCTCTGGAGTCATTCCATATGGGATGTCCTGGAGCTGTCCAACAGGTCTCAATTGTCCCGCAGAAGGAATCCTTGAAGGGGGCATCCCACAACTCCCAACGTGGGAAAACCTCAATGGCTTCGAGATTCCGCTCCCTTCATGAAGCGTCCATCATGCACAGAAAATCCAACCTCAGCCAACATCTGATCCTCGCCCTGACTTCAGATGCATGAGATATTGGTTCAGATCTGCAGGGGGTACCTGCCGTGACCTCGCCCTGAAACCGAAGTCTAGCTTGTCTTCTCAGACTTCTGTCCTCACACTCCTGGCCCCGAAGCCCTCAAGTTTGGCAATTCCGGACCCACAATGCAGCACTGTGCCTGCCCTCTAGAAAAAAAAATTATTGCCTCATGAGCTACCCAGGCACCTTAAATGAGGGTAAACCTACACAGCACTCGACTTTACCCAAATTATATAGTCTAACCTGGGCACTAATGCACTGTCGAACATAACCTGAGCCCGGAACTCCTGACCAACACCCAGAAAGCTGACCGCACACTGAGCACATAAAACCCGCCATGGCCTTAGGTCATCATCTCTTCCCTACCTCAGTTTTCAGGCTTCAGAACCGAGACCTTATCTCCAATCACTGCCCAGGTGTGAGTGTGATGCAGAAATCAGAACTCCTCCTTACCCATGGCAAGAACCCTTGTGGTTGGCACGTTGTCCAACGTTCAGTGTAGGAGAAACCAGCATTCACCCTGAGGCCCTGCCCATTCTTGAGTGCGAGGAGGGCATACACACGCATTGTGACCCTCAGCATGAGTCCTCTCCTCTAGTAAGTCCTCTCCTTGGCTGGACCATTAGATGTCATAATGGGCTTGACATGTTCCTAGGCCCCAATTTTTAACCAGATTTCTGATTGTCCAGTCGCCCCTCCCCAGGGCTCTACTCTGGAATCCCTCATTTGGTGGGACACCTGAGGTTAAAAAAGAAAACAACAACAAAAAAAAAAAATAAAAAAAAAAAATAACGGACTTCTTCCAGCCCACAGAATGACCCCAAACTCTTTGGACGGGGCCAAACCACCAGAGAGTAAGAATCGTCCATTTCCCATGAAGTCACCCAGAAATTCGACGACCATGAGTGACACGATATCAAGAGACAAAAACTTGAGCAGGAGCCTCACACTCGCCCTTCTTTCAAATCCCAAAGAGTTCTCCTCATGGTCTGTAGATCAGTCCTGCCATACCTATGACCCGAAACATAAGCCGAGTTTGTGTTTTCAGACAACTGTCCAAACAGCCCTGGCCTACACAACCTACAGGCTCAGGCCCCTGGAGCCAAACCTGAGGACTGTACTTGCCCTCTCCAAGGGAATTGTGTGTGCCCATTCCAATGGCCACAACTCTTCTAATAGGATAAACCTCCAAAGTCCCTGATCCATCTCAATAGTGGTGGCTTCCCAGGAAAAACAGGGGCAATCTGAGCCCAAATGAGCACCTACGTGCACTCAGACCCATAGACAGATGTCCCCAGAGGTAAAAAGGAAAGAACAGGCCCCTAGGCACTAATCAGATCCATTGCTTTGGTTTCCAGGCATCTCTCCTCAGAGCCTGGATTTCAAAAGCAGCATATAGCTGTTTCTTGATTCACCCATCAGAAAACATCTCATCTACACATGGGAAACTTGCACGTTGGAGCTGTGTCAAAGCCTCTGTTTAGGAGAACCATTTAGGGCACCAGTGCCACCGCTTCATTCCAAGGTCTCCATAGACTTAAAAGTACATTAGGACCCATCCTTAGGGGTGTCCATTTCAACTCAGCGTCCTCGGTTGCTCCCCACAGATCCAGGAGATCTAACCTGTCTTGTTGCTAGGAGACAATTGGAATGCGAGGTGGGATACCCAGCCATCCATCCTTAGAACCCTGCTCAGAATCATTGGCCTGGAGCCAAGCAACAGGTCTCAATTGACCTGCAGAAGACTCTCTTCTGTTTGGAGCTTCTCATAACTCCCATCGTGGGAAAACCCCCATGGCCTCGTGATACCACCCCCCAATTCATGAAGGGGCCATCAGGGACAGAAACTCCAACCTGAGCGATCGTCTGATCCTCGCCCTGACTTCAGATGCACGAGATCTCTATTCAGGTCTGTAGATTGTGCCTGCCATGGCCTCACCCAGAAACCTAAGCCTAGCTTGTGTTCTCAGACTTTTGTCGTCAGACTACTGGCCCACAAGCCCACCAGTTTGGCAATCCAGAACTACAATGCAGCACTCTGCCGTCCCTCCAGTAGAAAAACATTGTCCTCTGGGGCTACCCAGTAACCCCAAATGAGGATCAACCTGCACCGACCTTGGCTGTAGCCCAAATACATAGCCTGACCAGGGCACTAATGCCCTTTCTGACACAGTCTGAGCCTGGACTCCCTGGCCCGTCCCAGACAGCTGGCCGCACACTGAGCACATCGAGCCTCCGTGGCCTTAGGTCGTCATCTCTTCCCAACCTCGGTTTCCAGGTTTCAGAACCTAGACCTTATCTCCAATAACTGCCCAAGGTTGAAGGTGATGCAGAAATCAGAACTCCTTTCCCATGGCAAGAAACCTTGTGGTTGGCATGTTGTCTAACGTTCAGTGTGGTTGAAACCAGTGTGGCCCATGTGGCCCCGCCCATGCTCGCGGGCCACATTGGTCACAAACACACATTGTGACCCTCAGGCTGAGCCCAGTCCTCAATTAAGGCCACTCAGTGGCTGGATGAAGAGATAGAAAATTGGGCTTGCCATGCCCCTAGGCCCCAATTTTTAACCATATTTCGGGTTGTCCCTTCAGTCTTCCCCACGGCTTTGCTTTGGAATTCCTCTTTTGGTGGGACACCGGAGGTAACAAACCTGAAATGAGTCCTCCCATCCCACAGATTGACGAAAAGCAATTGGGAATCTAGCCAAAACCTCAGAGAGGAAGATTCGTCCATGGCCCATGAGGCCTCCCCGACATTCCACGGCCATCGCTGATAAAAAATCCAGACACAAAAGCCTGAACAAGCGACTCAGTCTCGCACTTTCTTCATATCCTGAAGAGTTCTTCTCATGGTTCGTAGATCGGGCCTGCCATACCTACGTCCCCAAACCTAAGCTGAGTTTGTTTTCAGACAACTGTCCAAACAGCCCTGGCCTACACAACCTACAGGCTCAGAACCCTGGAGCCAAACCTGAGGACTGTACTTGCCCTCTCCAAGGGAATTGTGTGTTCCCATTCCAATGGCCACAACCCTTCTAATAGGATAAACCTCCAAAGTCCCTGATCCATCTCAATAGTGGTGGCTTTCCAGGAAAAACAGGGGCAATCTGAGCCCAACTGAGCCCCTACCTGCACTCAGACCCATAGACAGATGTCCCCAGAGGTAAAAAGGAAAGAACAGGCCCCTAGGCACTAATCAGATCCATTGCTTTGGTTTCCAGGCATCTCTTATCAGAGGCCTGGATTTCAAAAGCAGTATATAGCTGTTTCTTGATTCACCCATCAGAAAACATCTCATCTACACATGGGAAACTTGCACGTTGGAGCTGTGTCAAAGCCTCTGTTTAGGAGAATCCTTTAGGGCCCCAGTGCCACCTCTTTATTCCAAGGTCTCCATAGACACAAAAGACATTAAAACCCATCCTTAGGGGTGTCCATTTCAACTCAGCATCCTCGGTAGCTCCCCACAGATCCAGGAGATCTAACCTGTCTTGTTGCTAGGAGACAATTGGAATGCGAGGTGGGCTACCCAGCCATCCATCCTTAGAACCCTGCTCAGAATCATTGCCCTGGAGCCAAACAACAGGTCTCAATTGTCCTGCAGAAGACTCTCTGCAGTTTGGAGCTTCTCACAACTCCCATAGTGGGAAAACCCCCATGGCCTCGTGATGTCCCCCCATTCATGAAGGGGCCATCAGGGACAGAAACTCCAACCTGAGCGATCGTCTGATCCTCGCCCTGACTTCAGATGCATGAGATCTCGATTCAGGTCTGTAGATTGTGCCTGCCATGGCCTCACCCAAAAACCTAAGCCTAGCTTGTGTTCTCAGACATTTGTCGTCAGACTACTGGCCCACAAGCCCTCCATTTGGCAATCCAGAACTACAATGCAGCACTCTGCCTGCCCTCCAGAAGAAAAACATTGTCCTCTGGGGCTACCCAGTAACCCCAAATGAGGATCAACCTGCACCGACCTTGGCTGTACCCCAAATACATAGGCTGACCAGGGCACTAATGCCCTTTCTGACATAGCTTGAGCCTGGACCCCCTGGCCCCTCCCAGACAGCTGGCCGCACACTGAGCACATCGAGCCGCCATGGCCTTAGGTCATCATCTCTCCCAACCTCGGTTTTCAGGTTTCAGAACCTAGACCTTATCTCCAATCACTGCCCAAGGTTGAAGGTGATGCAGAAATCAGAACTCCTTCCCCATGGCAAGAAACCTTGTAGTTGGCATGTTGTCCAACATTCAGTGTCGTTGAAACCAGTGTGGCCCATGAGGCCCCGCCCATGCTCGCGGGCCACATTGGTCACAAACACACATTGTGACCCTCAGGCTGAGCCCAGTCCTCAAGTAAGGCCACTCAATGGCTGGATGAAGAGATAGCTATTGGGCTTGCCATGCCCCTAGGCCCCAACTTTTAACCATATTTCGGGATGTCCCTTCAGTCATCCCCACAGCTTGGATTTGGAATTCCTCTTTTGGTGGGACACCTGAGGTAACAAACCTGAAAGGAGACCACCCATCCCACAGAATGACGAAAAGCAATTGGGAATCAGGCCAAATCCTCAGAGAGGAAGATTCGTCCATGGCCCATGAGGCCTGCCCGACATTCCACAGCCATCGCTGATACAAAATCCAGAGACAAAAGCCTGAGCAAGCGCCTCAGACTCGCACTTTCTTCATATCCTGAAGAGTTCTTCTCATGGTTTGTCGATCGGGCCTGCCATAACTATGTCCCCAAACCTAAGCTGAGTTTGTGTTTTCAGACTTCTGTCCTCAAAGTCTTGGGCCACACACCCTCCAGGCTGGGCGCCTGAAGCCACACATTAGGACTGTGCCTACCAATCCATGGGAATTCTGCCCATTCCATGGTCCAAAATCGTACAAATTAGGAGAAACCTCCAACGACCCTGAGGCCATCCCAATAGTGTGGGTTGCCCGGAACAAACAAGGGGTGTCTGACACCAGCTGATAATCGACCTCCACTCATACCATAGATGGATGTACCCAGAGAAGAAGATTGAACCAGACAGGACCCTAGGCCATAATAGGATCCATTGCTTTGGGTTACAGGCATGTGTCCTCAAAAGCCTGATTCCAATACGAGCATAGGGGTTTTCCTGAGGCACCCATCAGAACTCATCTCGTCTCCACAAGGAAACCTGTGCATGGGAGCCATGTCCAAAGCTTAGGAGAGTACTTCAGGGTCCCGGTGCCACCGCCCCATTCCAAGGCCCTCATGGACACAAAAACACATTAGGACCCATCCTCAGGAAAGTCCATTTCAACTCAGCCACCCGGGTTGCTCCCGCAGAGCCATCAGTTCTAAACTGTCTTGTTGCTAGGAGACAATTGGAATGCGAGGCGGGCTTCCCAGGCATCCATCCGCGAACGGTGCTCTGGAGTCATTCCATATGGGATGTCCTGGAGCTGTCCAACAGGTCTCAATTGTCCGGAAGAAGGAATCCTGGAAGGGGGCATCCCACAACTCCCAACGTGGGAAAACCTCAATGGCCTCGAGATTCCGCTCCCTTCATGAAGCGGCCGTCATGCTCAGAAACTCCAGCCTGAGCCAACGTCTGATCCTCGCCCTGACTTCAGATGCATGAGATATTGGTTCAGATCTGCAGGGGTACCTGCCGTGCCCTCGCCCTGAAACCCAAGTCTAGCTTGTCTTCTCAGACTTCCATCCTCACACTGCTGGCCCCAAAGCCCTCAAGTTTGGCAATTCCGGACCCACAATGCAGCACTCTGCCTGCCCTCTAGAAAAAAAATTATTGCCTCATGAGCTGCCAGGGCACCTTAAATGAGGGTAAACCTACACAGCTCTCGACTTTACCCAAATTATATAGTCTAACCTGGGCACTAATGCACTTTCGAACACAACCTGAGCCCGGAACTCCTGACCAACACCCAGAAAGCTGACCGCACACTGAGCACATAAAACCCGCCATGGCCTTAGGTCATCATCTCTTCCCTACCTCAGTTTTCAGGCTTCAGAACCGAGACCTTATCTCCAATCACTGCCCAGGGGTGAGTCTGATGCAGAAATCAGTACTCCTCCTTACCCATGGCAAGAACCCTTGTGGTTGGCACGTTGTCCAACGATCAGTGTAGGAGAAACCCTGAGGCCCCGCCCATTCTTGAGTGCGACCAGGGCATAAACACGCATTGTGACCCTCAGCATGAGTCCTGTCCTTTAGTAAGTCCTCTCAGTGGCTGGACCTTTAGATGTCATAATGGGCTTGAAATGTCACTCGGCCCCAATTTTTAACCAGATTTCTGACTGTCCAGTCGCCCCTCCCCAGGTCTCTACTCCGGAATCCCTCATTTGGTGGGACACCTGAGGTTAAAAAAGAAAACAACAACAACAACAACAACAAAATAAAACAGACTTCTTCCAGCCCACAGAATGAACCCAAACTCTTTGGACGGGGCCAAACCACCAGAGAGTAAGACTCGTCCATTTTCCATGAAGTCACCCAGAAATTCCACGACCATGAGTGACACGATATCCAGAGACAAAAACTTGAGCAGGAGCCTCACACTCGCCCTTCTTTCAAATCCCGAAGAGTTCTCCTCATGGTCTGTAGATCAGTTCTGCCATACCTATGACCCGAAACATAAGCCGAGTTTGTGTTTTCAGACAACTGTCAAACAGCCCTGGCCTACACAACCTACAGGCTCGGGCCCCTGGAGCCAAACCCGAGGACTGTACTTGCCCTCTCCAAGGGAATTGTGTGTGCCCATTCCAATGGCCAAAACCCTTCTAATAGGTTAAACCTCCAAAGTCCCTGTTATATCTCAATAGTGGTGGCTTCCCAGGAAAAACAGGGGCAATCTGAGCCCAAATGAGCCCCTACCTGGACTCAGACCCATAGAGAGATGTCCTCAGAGGTAAAAAGGAAAGAACAGGCCCCTAGGCACTAATCCGATCCATTGCTTTGGTTTCCAGGCATCTCTCATCAGAGGCCTGGATTTCAAAAGCAGCATATAGCTGTTTCTTGATTCACCAATCAGAAAACATCTCATCTACACATGGGAAACTTGCACGTTGGAGCTGTGTCAAAGCCTCTGTTTAGGAGAACCCTTTAGGGCCCAAGTGCCACCGCTTCATTCCAAGATCTCCATAGACACAAAAGCACATTCGGAACCATCCCCAGGGGTGTGCATTTCAACTCAGCATCCTCAGAGCTGGCTGCACACTGAGCACATCGAGCCGCCTTGGCCTTAGGTCGTCATCGATTCCCAACCTCGGTTTTCAGGTTTCAGAACCTAGACCTTATCTCCAATCACTGTCCATGTTGAAGGTGATGCAGAAATCAGAACTCCTTCCCCATGGCAAGAAACCTTGTGGTTGGCATGTTGTCCAACGTTCAATGTAGTTGAAACCAGTGGCCCATGAGGCCCCGCCCATGATCGCAGGCCACATTGGTCACAAACACATTGTGATGCTCAGGCTGAGCCCAGTACTCAAGTAAGGCCACTCAGTGGCTGGATGAAAGGATAGCATATTGGGCTTGCCATGCCCCTAGGCCCCAATTTTTAACCATAGTTCGGATTGTCCCTTCAGTCTTCCCCACGGCTTTGCTTTGGAATTCCTCCTTTGGTGGGACACCTGAGGTAACAAAACTGAAATGAGTCCTCCCATCCCACAGATTGACGAAAAGCAATTGGGAATCGGGCCAAATCCTCAGAGAGGAAGATTCGTCCATGGCCCATGAGGCCTCCCAGACATTCCACGGCCATCACTGATACAAAAATCCAGAGACAAAGCCTGAGCAATCGCCACAGACTCGAACTTTCTTCATATCCTGTAGAGTTCTTCTCATGGTTTGTAGATCGGGCCTGCCATACTTACGTCCCCAAACCTAAGCTGAGTTTGTGTTTTCAGACTCCTGTCCTCAAAGTCTTGGGCCATACACCCTCCAGGCTGGGCCCCTGGAGCCACACATTAGGACTGTGCCTACCAATCCATGGGAATTCTGCCCATTCCATGGTCCAAAATCGTACAAATTAGGAGAAACCTCCAACGACCCTTAGGCCATCCCAATAGTGTGGGTCACCCGGAACAAACAAGGGGTGTCTGACACCAGCTGATAATCGACCTCCACTCATACCATTGATGGATGTCCCCAGAGAAGAAGATTGAACCAGACAGGACCCTAGGCCATAATAGGATCCATTGCTATGGGTTACAGACATGTGTCCTCAAAAGCCTGATTCCAATACGAGCATAGGGGTTTTCCTGAGGCACCCATCAGAACTCATCTCATCTCCACAAGGAAACCTGTGCATGGGAGCCATGTCCAAAGCTTAGGAAAGTACTTCAGGTTGCCGGTGGCACCGCCCCATTCCAAGGCCCTCATAGACACAAAAACACATTAGGACACATCCTCAGGAAAGTCCATTTCAACTCAGCCACCGAGGTTGCTCCAGCAGAGCCATCAGATCTAAACTGTCTTGTTGCTAGGAGACAATTGGAATGCGAACGGGCTTCCCAGGCATCCATCCGCGAACGGTGCTCTGGAGTCATTCCATATGGGATGTCCTGGAGCTGTCCAACAGGTCTCAATTGTCCGGAAGAAGGAATCCTGGAAGGGGGCATCCCACAACTCCCAACGTGGGAAAACCTCAATGGCCTCGAGATTCCGCTCCCTTCATGAAGCGGCCGTCATGCTCAGAAACTCCCACCTGAGCCAACGTCTGATCCTCGCCCTGACTTCAGATGCATGAGATATTGGATCAGATCTGCAGGGGGTACCTGCCGTGCCCTCGTCCTGAAACCCAAGTCTAGCTTGTCTTCTCAGACTTCCATCCTCACACTCCTGGCCCCGAAGCCCTCAAGTTTGGCAATTCCGGACCCACAATGCCGCACTCTGCCTGCCCTCTAGAAAAAAAATTATTGCCTCATGAGCTTCCCAGGCACCATAAATGAGGGTAAACCTACACAGCACTCGACTTTACCCAAATTATATAGTCTAACCTGGGCACTAATGCAATGTCGAACACATCCTGAGCCCGGACCTCCTGACCAACACCCAGAAAGCCGACCGCACACTGAGCACATGAAACCCTCCATGGCTTTAGGCCATCATCTCTTCCCTACCTAAGTTTTCAGGCTTCAGAACCGAGACCTTATCTCCAATCACTGCTCAGGGGTGAGTGTGATGCAGAAATCAGAACTCTTCCTTACCCATGGCAAGAACCCTTGTGGTTGGCACGTTGTCCAACGTTCAGTGTAGGAGAAACCAGCATTCATCCTGAGGCCCTGCCCATTCTTGAGTGCGACGAGGGCATACACACGCATTGTGACCCTCAGCATGAGTCCTGTCCTCTAGTAAGTCCTCTCCTTGGCTGGACAATTAGATGTCATAATGGGCTTGACATGTCCCTAGGCCCCAATTTTTAACCAGATTTCTGATTGTCCAGTCGCCCCTCCCCAGGGCTCTACTCTGGATTCCCTCATTTGGTGGGACACCTGAGGTTAAAAAAGAAAACAACAACAAAAAAAAAAGAAAAAAAAAAACGGACTTCTTCAAGACCACAAAATGACCCCAAACTCTTTGGACGGGGCCAAACCACCAGAGAGTAAGACTCGTCTGTTTCCCATGAAGTCACACAGAAATTCCACGACCATGAGTGACACGATATCCAGAGACAAAAACTTGAGAAAAGGAGCCTCACACTCGTCCTTCTTTCAAATCCAGAAGAGTTCTCCTCATGGTCTGTAGATCAGTTCTGCCATACCTATGACCCGAAACATAAGCCGAGTTTGTGTTTTCAGACAACTGTCCAAACAGCCCTGGCGTACACAACCTACAGGCTCAGGCCCCTGGAGCCAAACCTGAGGACTGTACTTGCCCTCTCCAAGGGAATTGTGTGTGCTCATTCCAATGGCCACAACCCTTCTAATAGGATAAACCTCCAAAGTCCCTGATCCATCTCAATAGTGGTGGCTTCCCAGGAAAAACAGGGGCAATCTGAGCCCAAATGAGCACCTACCTGCACTCAGACCCATAGACAGATGTCCCCAGAGGTAAAAAGGAAAGAACAGGCCCCTAGGCACTAATCAGATCCATTGCTTTGGTTTCCAGGCATCACTCCTCAGAGGCCTGGATTTCAAAAGCAGCATATAGCTGATTCTTGACTCACCTATCATAAAACATCTCATCTACACATGGGAAACTTGAACGTTGGAGCTGTGTCAAAGCCTCTGTTTAGTAGAACTCTTTAGGGCCCAAGTGCCACCGCTTCATTCCAAGGTCTCCTTAGACACAAAAGCACATTAGGACCCATGCCCAGGGGTGTCCATTTTAATGCAGCGTCCTCGGTTGCTCCCCACAGATCCAGGAGATCTAACCTGTCTTGTTGCTAGGAGACAATTGGAATGCGAGGTGGGCTACCCATCCATCCATCCTTAGAACCCTGCTCAGAATCATTGGCCTGGAGCCAATCAACAGGTCTCAATTGTCCTGCAGAAGACTCTCTGCAGTTTGGAGTTTCTCACAACTCCCATCGTGGGAAAATGCCCATGGCCTCCTGATGCCCCCCCCATTCATGAAGGAGCCATCAGGGACAGAAACTCCAACCTGAGCGATCGCCTGATATTCGCCCTGACTTCAGATGCACGAGATCTCGATTCAGGGCTGTAGATTGTGCCTGCCATGGCCTCACCCAGAAACCTAAGCCTAGCTTGTGTTCTCAGACTTTTGTCATCAGACTACTGGCCCACAAGGCCTCCAGTTTGGCAATCGAAAACTACAATGCAGCACTCTGCCTGCCCTCCAGATAAAAAACATTGTCCTCTGGGGCTAACCAGTAACCCCAAATGAGGATCAACCTGCACCGACCCTGGCTGTACCCCAAATACATAGGCTGACCAGGGCAGTAATGCCCTTTCTGACACAGCCTGAGCCTGGACCCCTGGCCACTCCCAGACAGCTGGCCGCACACTGAGCACATCGAGCCCCCATGGCCTTAGGTCGTCATCTCTTCCCAACCTCCGTTTCCAGGTTTCAGAACCTAGACCTTATCTCCAATCACTGCCCAGGTTGAAGGTGATGCAGAAATCAGAACTCCTTCCCCATGGCAAGAAACCATGTGGTTGGCATGTTGTCAAACTTTCAGTGTCGTTGAAACAAGTGTTGCCCATGAGGCACCGCCCATGCTCGTGGGCCACATTGGTTACAAACACACATTGTGACCCTCAAGCTGAGCCCAGTCCTCAAGTAAGGCCACTCAGTGGCTGGATGAAAGGATAGCATATTGGGCTTGCCATGCCCCTAGGCCCCAATTTTTAACCATAGTCCGTGTTGTCTCTTCAGTCTTCCCCACGGCTTGGCTTTGGAATTCCTCTTTTGGTGGGACACCTGAGGTAACAAAACTGAAATGAGTCATCCCATCCCACAGATTGACGAAAAGCAATTGGGATTCTGGCCAAATCCTCAGAGAGGAAGATTCGTCCATGGCCCATAAGGCCTCCCCGACATTCCAAGGCCATCGCTGATACAAAATCCAGAGACAAAAGCCTGAGCAAGCGCCTCAGACTCGCACTTTCTTCATATCCTGAAGAGTTCTTCTCATGGTTTGTAGATCGGGCCTGCCATACCTACGTCCCCAAACCTAAGCTGAGTTTGTGTTTTCAGACTTCTGTCCTCAAAGTCTTGGGCCACACAGTCTCCAGGCTGGGACCCTGGAGCCACACATTAGGACTGTGCCTACCAATCCATGGGAATTCTGCCCATTCCATGGTCCATAATCGTACAAATTAGGAGAAACCTCCAAAGTCCCTAAGGCCATCCCAATAGTGTAAGTCGCCCGGAACAAACAAGGGGTGTCTGACACCAGCTGATAATCGACCTCCACTCATACCTTAGATGGATGTCCCCAGAGAAGAAGATTGAACCAGACAGGACCCTAGGCCATAATAGGATCCATTGCTTTGGGTTACAGGTTTGTGTCCTCAAAAGCCTGATTCCAATACGAGCATAGGGGTTTTCCTGAGGCACCCATCAGAACTCATCTCGTCTCCAGAAGGAAACCTGTGCATGGGAGCCATGTCCAAAGCTTAGGAGAGAACTTCAGATTCCCGGTGCCACCGCCCCTTTCCAAGGCCCTCATTGACACAAAAACACATTAGGACACATCCTCAGGAATGTCCATTTCAACTCTGCCACCCCGGTTGCTCCGGGAGAGCCATCAGATCTAAACTGTCTTGTTGCTAGGAGACAGTTGGAATGCGAGGCGGGCTTCTCAGGCATCCATACGCGAACGGTGCTCTGGAGTCATTCCATATGGGATGTCCTGGAGCTGTCCAACAGGTCTCAATTGTCCCGCAGAAGGAATCCTTGAAGGGGGCATCCCACAACTCCCAACGTGGGAAAACCTCAATGGCTTCGAGATTCCGCTCCCTTCATGAAGCGTCCATCATGCACAGAAAATCCAACCTCAGCCAACATCTGATCCTCGCCCTGACTTCAGATGCATGAGATATTGGTTCAGATCTGCAGGGGGTACCTGCCGTGACCTCGCCCTGAAACCGAAGTCTAGCTTGTCTTCTCAGACTTCTGTCCTCACACTCCTGGCCCCGAAGCCCTCAAGTTTGGCAATTCCGGACCCACAATGCAGCACTGTGCCTGCCCTCTAGAAAAAAAAATTATTGCCTCATGAGCTACCCAGGCACCTTAAATGAGGGTAAACCTACACAGCACTCGACTTTACCCAAATTATATAGTCTAACCTGGGCACTAATGCACTGTCGAACATAACCTGAGCCCGGAACTCCTGACCAACACCCAGAAAGCTGACCGCACACTGAGCACATAAAACCCGCCATGGCCTTAGGTCATCATCTCTTCCCTACCTCAGTTTTCAGGCTTCAGAACCGAGACCTTATCTCCAATCACTGCCCAGGTGTGAGTGTGATGCAGAAATCAGAACTCCTCCTTACCCATGGCAAGAACCCTTGTGGTTGGCACGTTGTCCAACGTTCAGTGTAGGAGAAACCAGCATTCACCCTGAGGCCCTGCCCATTCTTGAGTGCGAGGAGGGCATACACACGCATTGTGACCCTCAGCATGAGTCCTCTCCTCTAGTAAGTCCTCTCCTTGGCTGGACCATTAGATGTCATAATGGGCTTGACATGTTCCTAGGCCCCAATTTTTAACCAGATTTCTGATTGTCCAGTCGCCCCTCCCCAGGGCTCTACTCTGGAATCCCTCATTTGGTGGGACACCTGAGGTTAAAAAAGAAAACAACAACAAAAAAAAAAAATAAAAAAAAAAAATAACGGACTTCTTCCAGCCCACAGAATGACCCCAAACTCTTTGGACGGGGCCAAACCACCAGAGAGTAAGAATCGTCCATTTCCCATGAAGTCACCCAGAAATTCGACGACCATGAGTGACACGATATCAAGAGACAAAAACTTGAGCAGGAGCCTCACACTCGCCCTTCTTTCAAATCCCAAAGAGTTCTCCTCATGGTCTGTAGATCAGTCCTGCCATACCTATGACCCGAAACATAAGCCGAGTTTGTGTTTTCAGACAACTGTCCAAACAGCCCTGGCCTACACAACCTACAGGCTCAGGCCCCTGGAGCCAAACCTGAGGACTGTACTTGCCCTCTCCAAGGGAATTGTGTGTGCCCATTCCAATGGCCACAACCCTTCTAATAGGATAAACCTCCAAAGTCCCTGATCCATCTCAATAGTGGTGGCTTCCCAGGAAAAACAGGGGCAATCTGAGCACTACAGAGCACCTACCTGCACTCAGACCCATAGACAGATGTCCCCAGAGGTAAAAAGGAAAGAACAGGCCCCTAGGCACTAATCAGATCCATTGCTTTCGTTTCCAGGCATCTCTCCTCAGAGGCCTGGAATTCAAAAGCAGCATATAGCTGTTTCTTGACTCACCCAACAGAAAACATCTCATCTAAACATGGGATACTTGCACGTTGGAGCTGTGTCAAAGCCTCTCTTTAGTAGAACTCTTTAGGGCCCAAGTGCCACCGCTTCATTCCAAAGTCTCCTTAGACACAAAAGCACATTAGGACCCATGCCCAGGGGTGTCCATTTTAATGCAGCGTCCTCGGTTGCTCCCCACAGATCCAGGAGATCTAACCTGTCTTGTTGCTAGGAGACAATTGGAATGCGAGGTGGGCTACCCAGCCATCCATCCTTAGAACCCTGCTCAGAATCATTGGCCTGGAGCCAAACAACAGGTCTCAATTGTCCTGCAGAAGACTCTCTGCAGTTTGGAGCTTCTCACAACTCCCATCGTGGGAAAACCCCCATGGCCTCAGATCCCCCCCCCCCATTCATGACGGGGCCATCATGGACAGAAACTACAACCTGAGCGATCGTCTGATCCTCGCCCTGACTTCAGATGCATGAGATCTCGATTCAGGTCTGTTTATTGTGCCTGCCATGGCCTCACCCAGAAACCTAAGCCTAGCTTGTGTTCTCAAACTTTTGTCGTCAGACTACTGGCCCACAAGCCCTCCAGTATGGCAATCCAGAACTACAATGCAGCACTCTGCCTGCCCTCCAGAAGAAAAACATTGTCCTCTGGGGCTACCCAGTAACCCCAAATGAGGATCAACCTGCACCGACCTTGGCTGTACCCCAAATACATAGGCTGACCAGGGCACTAATGCCCTTTCTGACACAGCCTGAACCTGGACTCCCTGGCCCGTCCCAGACAGCTGGCCGCACACTGAGCACATCGAGCCGTCATGGCCTTAGGTCGTCATCTCTTCCCAACCTCGGATTTCAGGCTTTAGATTCTAGACCTTACCTCCAATCACTGCCCAGGGTTGAACGGGATGCAGAAATCAGAACTCCTTCCCCATGGCAAGATACCTTGTGTTTGGCATGTTGTCCAACTTTCAGTGTAGTTGAATCCAGTGTTGCCCATGAGGCCCCGCCATGCTCGCAGGCTACATTGGTCACAAACACACATTGTGACCCTCAGCCTGACCAAAGTCCTCAAGTAAGGCCTCTCAGTGGCTGGATGAAGAGATAGCATATTGGGCTTGCCATGCTCCTAGTCCCCAATTTTGAACCATAGTTCTGGTGGTCCCTTCAGTCTTCCCCACGGCTTTGCTTTGGCATTCCTCTTTTCGTGGGACACCTGAGGTAACAAAACTGAAAGGAGTTCTCCCATCCCACAGTTTGACGAAAAAAAATTGGGAATCGGGCGAAATCCTCATAGAGGTAGATTTGTCCATGGCCCATGAAGCATCCCCGACATTCTACGGCCATTGCTGATACAAATTCCAGAGACAAATGCCTGAGCAAGCGCCTCAGACTCGCTCTATATTCAAATCTTCATGAGTTCTTCTCATGGTTTGTATATTGGGCCTGCCATACCGACGTCCCCAAAAAAAGCTGAGTTTGTGTATCAGAATCACAATCAGAACTCTGCATTCCACATGGCTGTAATGCTTGTTCTTCACATGGAGTCACACCTTCACGTGGGGAACCCTTCATGGCCCCTGATGCCACGCCAAAACATGAGTGCTGCTTGGGCACAAATTCACACTATGACCCTAGCATGAGCCCCATGTCAAAGAAAGGCCTGTCAGGTTCGGGACGAAGATCCTGCATATAGTCCCTGCCATGCCCATAGGCACCCAGGACTAACTACATGGTGTGTATTCCAGTTGAAGGAACCCACTGCTGTGCTCTAGAGCCCCTCTCCTGGGGGGTTCTTTCTGGCAGAAAACAGTACTCTTCACTATCCACAGAATGAACCCAAACACTTGGGAGCTTGGACAATCCCCCGAGAGGAAGGCTCTTCCTCGGCCCCTGAGGCAACCCCTACCCTGACCGGACACTGTGAACGCAACACCCAGAGACAAAAGCGTGAGCAATTGCCTCCCACTTGCCCTCCTTTGATATTCAGAGAATCTCCCCTCACGGACTGGAGATCAGGCCTGCCATTAACTTGGCCCCTTCCTGAGCCAAGTTTGCTTTTTCAGACATCAGTCCCCACAGCCCTGGCAAACACAGCTTCAAGGCTGGGTCCTCTGGAGCCATACAACAGAACCGTGCCTGCTCTCTCCTGGGAAACTGTGTCCATTCCTTTGGACACACACCTCCAGAATATGAGAAACCTCAAGGCCCCCGAGGACATCCCACTACTGGGAGCCTCCCTGGACACACAGGGGCATTCGGACACAAGCTGAGCAGCTACCTCCACGAAGGCATGCACACAGATGTCAACAGAGATAGAAGGTTGAGCCGGACAGGCCCTTAGGCCATAATCTCAACTCTTGCTTTGGGTTCCAGGTGTTACTCCTCAGAGGCTTTGGTTCGAAGAACAGGATATGGGGCTTTCCTGAGGCACTGAACAGAACTCCTCTCGTCTCCACATGGGGAGCTTTCTTACTGGGGATGTATCAAACCCATCAGGTAGTGCCCATCAGCACTTGAGTGCTGATGGGGAACAAATTCACACTGTGACCCTAGCATGAGCCCCATGTCAAAGAAAGGCCTGTCAGGGCCTGGACAAAGAGCCCGCATATGGGGCTTGCCAAGCCCCTATGCACCCAATCCTCACCAGGGTTTGAGATTTCCAGTCGCCCCGCCCGTACCTGGGCTCTGATCTGGAATCCCTTTCTTGGAGAGACACATGAGCCAGACAACACGACTCCACCCTTCCCACAAAATGACCCCAAACTCTTGGGAGCTGGGACAAATCCCCAGAGAGGGATACTCGTCCACAGTACCTGAGGCCACCGCTCCAATCCACGGCTATCCCGGACACAACATCCAGAGACAAAAACCTGAAGGAACGCCTTCCACTCGCCCTTGTTTCAGAGGCCCAGGAGTTCCCTCTCGGGCTGTACCTCCGGCCTGCCATACCCTAGGCACCACTCATAAGCTGACTTTGTGTTTTAAGACTTCTGTGCCCACAGCCTGGACCCACACACCTCCAGGCTAGGGCCTCTGGAGCCACAGCGAAAGTTTGTGCCTGCCCTCTCCAAGGAAAGTGTGCCCAATCCATTGACCACATTCCCTACAAGTTAGGGAAAAGCTCCAAGTCCCCTGAGGACATCAATAGTGTAGGCCACCCTGGACTAAGAGGGGCTCTCTGACACCAGCGGAGCAACTATCTCCACTTAGACTCTCAGACAGTGCCCCAGAGACAGAAGGTTGAAATGGACAGGCCCCCAGGCCCTAATATGAACCTTAGCTTTGTTCCATGTGTCCATTCTCAGAGGACTGTTTTCGTAGACCAGCACATGGGGCTTTTCTGAGGCACCAAACAGCGGATCTCTTGTCTCCACATGGGCAGCTTTCTTACTGAGGATGTATCAAACCCTTCAGGTAGGAGAGTTCCGCAGGGCCACTGAACAACCAGCACATTCCAAGGTCTCCATGGACCCAAACGAACATTATGACGCATCCTCAGGAGAGGCCATTTCAACTCAGCCCCCTGGGTCGCGTGTTCCAGAGGCCCCAGATCAAACATATCTTATCGCTAATGGCCAATTGGAATGCGAGGCATGCTGTACAGGGATCCATCCTTCGAACCCTGCTCTCCAGTCCTTCCGTATGGTATGTCCTGGAGCCATGCAACAGGACTCGAATGTCCCGCAGAAGGAAACCTTGTGGTTTGGGGCAACCTCCAAACTCAGCGTGGGAAAACTTCCTTGGCCTCATGAGGCCCCCGCTTCATGAAGGTGCCATCATGGACACATACTCCAGCCTCAGCCAACGTCTGATCCTCAGCCTGACTTCAGATGCAAGAGATTTTGATTCAGCCTCTGCAGAATGGGTCTGCTCTGCCCTTGGCTCCAATCCTCACCCTAGCTTGTGTTTTCAGACTTCCGTACTCTCACTCCAGGCCCACAAGCCCTCCCTACTGGGAATTCTGGGGCCACACTGAAGCACTCTGCCTGCCTCCCAGGAGAAAAACATTGTCTATGGCGCTGCCCAGAAACCCCAAATGAGGATCAAACTGCTTGGCCCTCGGCAACACCCTAATTGCATAGGCTACCTTAAACACTGATGCTCTGTCGCAAATAGCCTGAGCCCAGACCTTCCAACAGACACCGACAGAGCTGGATGCACACCCAGCACATTGGACCCACCACTGCCTTAGGCCACCATCCATTCCCAACCTGGGTTTTCAGTCATCGGAACCTAGACTTTATCTCCAATCCCTGCACAGGGGGGAACCTGATACACAAGTCAGAACCCCTCCTTCCCCATGGAAAGAAAACATGCTGCTGGCAGTGAGTCAAACCTTCAGTGTAGGAGAAAACGGCATGGCCATGATACAACGCCCAAACGTTAGGGCCGCCTTGGGCACAAACACACATTGTGTCCCGCAGCGTGAGTACCTTATTCAGGTAACGCCTCTCAGTGACTGGACCAAGAGCCCGCATATGTGGCTTGCCATGCCCATAGGCACCCAGGATTAAGTAGATGGTGTGTATTCCAGTTCAGGGAACCCACTGCTGTGCTCTAGAGTCCCTCTCCTGGGGGGTCCCCTGTGGCAGAAAACAGTACTCTTCCCTTCCCACAGAATGAATCCAAACACTTGGGAGATTGGACAATCCCCCGAGAGGAAGGCTCTTCCTCGGCCTCTGAGACAACCCCTACCCTGACCGGACACTGTAAACGCAACACCCAGAGACAAAATCCTGAGTGACTGCCTCCCACTTGCCCTCCTTTGATATCCAGAGGATCTCCCCTCACGGACTGGAGATCAGTCCTGCCATTACCTTGGCCACTAGCTGAGCCAAGTTTGCTTTTTCAGACATCTGTCCCCACAGCCCTGGCAAACACAGTCTCTAGGCTGAATACTCTGGAGCCATACCACAGGACCGTGCCTGCTCTCTCCTGGGAAACTGTGTCCATTCCTTTGGACACACACCTCCAGAATATGAGAAACCTCAAGGCCCCCGAGGACATCCCACTACTGGGAGGCTCCCTGGACACACAGGGGCATTCGGACACAAGCTGAGCAGCTACCTCCACGAAGGCATGCCCACAGATGTCAACAGAGATAGAAGGTTGAGCCGGACAGGCCCTTAGGCCGTAATCTCAACTCTTGCTTTGGGTTCCAGGTGTTACTCCTCAGAGGCTTTGGTTCGAAGAACAGGATATGGGGCTTTCCTGAGGCACTGAACAGAACTCCTCTCCTCTCCACATGGGAAGCTTCCCTGTTGGAGCTGTGTCAAACACATCAGTTTGGAGAACCCTGCAGAGTCCCTGAGCCACCTCCACATTCCAAGGTCTCCCAGGCCACCAAGCCACAGTAGGACTCATCTTCAGGAGAGTCCATTTCAACTCTCCCCTCTGGGTAGCTCACCCAGGAGCCTGCAGATTGAGCCTGCCTTGTCCTGACTAAAGAGTGGGAATATGAGGTGGCGTTCCCAGGCATCCATGCTTAGACACCTGCTCTCGAGTCTTTCCGTATGGGGCCTCCTGGAACCATCCAGTAGGACTCGACTGTCGTGCAGAAGGAAACCTTGAGGTTTGGAGTAGTTCACAAATCCCATCGTAGGCAAACATCCCTGGCCTAATGAAGCCCTCACCCTTCAGGAAGAGGCCATGCTGGACAAAAACTCTAGCCTGAGGCACGTCTCATAGTTGACATGACCTCAGTGCAGGAGATCTCGATTCAGCCTCTGCAGAGTGGGCCTGCCGTGCCCTCGGTCCCAAACCTCACGCTAGCTTGTGTTTTCAGACTTCCTTCCTCACACTCCTGGCAAACAAGCCCTCCGGACAAGAAACTCCAGAACCAAAACCCAGCCCAGTGTCTGCCCAATGGAAGAAAAACGTTTCCCTGTGGGGCTCTCCAGAAAACCCAGATGAGGATCAACCTGCTCGGGCCTCGACGGACCTTGAACTGGATATGCTGCTCTGGGAACTCATGCTCTGTCTGAAACAGCCTGAAGCCAGACGTCCAGAGAGACAAGGAGACAGCTGGCCGCACACCCAGCACTTCGGACACGCCATGGTCTTATGCCGTCACCTCTTCCTAACCTTGGTTTTCAGATATCTGAACCTAGATATTATATCAATTCTCCACACAGCTGGGTATCGCAAGCACAAAACAGAACTCCTCCTTCCCCATGGCTGTTTAGCTTGCTCTTGGCATGGAGTCACACCTTCAGGGTGGGAGAAACCTTCATGGCCCCTGATGCCACGCCCAAACTTGAGTGCTGCTTGGGCATAAATTCACACTGTGACCCTCAGCATGAGCCCCATGTCAAAGAAAGGCCTGTCAGGACCTGGACCAAGAGCCCGCATATGGGGCTTGCCAAGCCCCTATGCACCCAATCCTCACCAGTGTTTGAGTTTTCCAGTCGCCCCACCTGTACCTGGGCGCTGCTCTGGAATCCCTTTCTTGGAGAGACACATGAGCCAGACAACACGACTCCACCCTTCCCTCAAAATGACCCCAAACTCTTGGGAGCTGCGACAAATCCCCAGAGAGGGATACTCGTCCACAGTCCCTGAGGCCACCGCTCCAATCCACGGCTATCCCGGACACAACATCCAGAGACAAAAGCCTGAAGGAACGCCTTCCACTCGCCCTTGTTTCAGAGGCCCAGGAGTTCCCTCTCGGGCTGTACATCCGGCCTGTCATACCCTAGGCGCCACTCATAAGCTGACTTTGTGTTTTAAGACTTCTGTGCCCACAGCATGGACCCACACAACCTCCAGGCTAGGGCCTCTGAAGCCACAGCGAAAGATTGTGCCGGCCCTCTCTAAGGAAAGTGTGTCCAATCCATTGACCACAACCCTACAGTTTAGGGAAAAGCTCCAAGGCCCCTGAGGCCATCAATAGATAGGCCACCCTGGACTAAGAGGGGCTCTCTGACACCAGCAGAGCAACTATCTCCACTTAGATTCTCAGACAGTGTCCCCAGAGACAGAAGGTTGAAATGGACAGGCCCCCAGGCCCTAATATGAACCTTAGCTTTGTTTCCATGTGTCCGTTCTCAGAGGAGACCAGCACATGGGGCTTTTCTGAGGCACCAAACCAAGCATCTCTCGTCTCCACATGGGCAGCTTTCTTACTGGGGATGTATCAAACCCTTCAGGTAGGAGAGTTCCGCAAGGCCACCGAACAACCAGCACATTCCAAGGTCTCCATGGACCCAAACGCACATTATGACACATCCTCAGGAGAGGCCATTTCAACTCAGCCCCCTGGGTAGCGTGACCCAGAGGCAGCAGATCAAACATATCTTGTCGCTTATGGCCAATTGGAATGCGAGGAATGCTGTAAGGGATCCATCCTTCGAACCCTGCTCTCCAGTCCTTCCATATGGTATGTCCTGGAGCCATGCAACAGGACTCGAATGTCCCGCAGAAGGAAACCTTGTGGTTTGGGGCAACCTCCAAACTCAGCGTGGGAAAACTTCCTTGGCCTCATGAGGCCCCCGCTTCATGAAGGTGCCATCATGGACACATACTCCAGCCTCAGCCAACGTCTGATCCTCAGCCTGACTTCAGATGCAGGAGATTTTGATTCAGCCTCTGCAGAGTGGGCCTGCTCTGCCCTTGGCTCCAATCCTCACACTAGCTTGTGTTTTCAGACTTCCGTCCTCACACTCCTGGCCCACAAACCCTCCCTACTGGGAATTCTGGGGCCACACTGAAGCACTCTGCCTGCCTCCCAGCAGAAAAACATTGTCTATGGTGCTGCCCAGAAACCCCAAATGAGGATCAAACTGCTTGGCCCTCGGCAACACCCCAATTGCATAGGCTACCTTAAACACTGATGCTCTGTCGCATATAGCCTGAGCCCAGACCTTCCAACAGACACCGACACAGCTGGCTGCACTCCTAGGACATTGGACCCGCCACTGCCTTAGGCCACCATCCAGTCCCAACCTGGGTTTTCAGTCATCGGATCCTAGACCTTATCTCCAATCCCTGCACAGGGGGGAACCTGATGCACAAATCAGAACCCCTCCTTCCCCATGGCAAGAAAACTTGCTGCTGGCAGTGAGTCAAACCTTCAGTGTAGGAAAAAAGACATGGCCCATGAGGCAACGCCCAAGCTTTAGGGCCGCCTTGGGCACAAACACACATTGTGACCCTCAGCGTGAGTACCTTATTCAGGTAACGCCTCTCAGTGACTGGACCAAGAGCCCGCATATGTGGCTTGCCATGCCCATAGGCACCCAGGACTAACTAGATGGTGTGTATTCCAGTTCAGGGAACCCACTGCTGTGCTCTAGAGTCCCTCTCCTGGGGGGTTCCCTGTGGCAGAAAACAGTACTCTTCCCTTCCCACAGAATGAACCGAAACACTTGGGAGCTTGGACAATCCCCCGAGAGGAAGGCTCTTCCTCGGCCTCTGAGACAACCCCTACCCTGACCGGACACTGTGAACGCAACACCCAGAGACAAAATCCTGAGTGACTGCCTCCCACTTGCCCTCCTTTGATATCCAGAGGATCTCCCCTCACGGACTGGAGATCAGTCCTGCCATTACCTTGGCCACTAGCTGAGCCAAGTTTGCTTTTTCAGACATCTGTCCCCACAGCCCTGGCAAACACAGCCTCTAGGCTGGGTCCTCTGGAGCCATACCACAGGACCGTGCCTGCTCTCTCCTGGGAAACTGTGTCCATTCCTTTGGACACACACCTCCAGAATATGAGAAACCTCAAGGCCCCCGAGGACATCCCATTACTGGGAGGCTCCCTGGACACACAGGGGCATTCGGACACAAGCTGAGCAGCTACCTCCACGAAGGCATGCCCACAGATGTCAACAGAGATAGAAGGTTGAGCCGGACAGGCCCTTAGGCCGTAATCTCAACTCTTGCTTTGGGTTCCAGGTGTTACTCCTCAGAGGCTTTGGTTCGAAGAACAGGATATGGGGCTTTCCTGAGGCACTGAACAGAACTCCTCTCCTCTCCACATGGGAAGCTTCCCTGTTGGAGCTGTGTCAAACACCTCAGTTTGGAGAACCCTGCAGAGTCCCTGAGCCACCTCCACATTCCAAGGTCTCCCAGGCCACCAAGCCACAGTAGGACTCATCTTCAGGAGAGTCCATTTCAACTCTCCCCTCTGGGTAGCTCACCCAGGAGCCTGCAGATTGAGCCTGCCTTGTCCTGACTAAAGAGTGGGAATATGAGGTGGCGTTCCCAGGCATCCATGCTTAGACACCTGCTCTCGAGTCTTTCCGTATGGGGCCTCCTGGAACCATCCAGTAGGACTCGACTGTCGTGCAGAAGGAAACCTTGAGGTTTGGAGTAGTTCACAAATCCCATCGTAGGCAAACATCCCTGGCCTAATGAAGCCCTCACCCTTCAGGAAGAGGCCATGCTGGACAAAAACTCTAGCCTGAGGCACGTCTCATAGTTGACATGACCTCAGTGCAGGAGATCTCGATTCAGCCTCTGCAGAGTGGGCCTGCCGTGCCCTCGGTCCCAAACCTCACGCTAGCTTGTGTTTTCAGACTTCCTTCCTCACACTCCTGGCAAACAAGCCCTCCGGACAAGAAACTCCAGAACCAAAACCCAGCCCAGTGTCTGCCCAACGGAAGAAAAACGTTTCCCTGTGGGGCTCTCCAGAAAACCCAGATGAGGATCAACCTGCTCGGGCCTCGACGGACCTTGAACTGGATATGCTGCTCTGGGAACTCATGCTCTGTCTGACACAGCCTGAAGCCAGACGTCCAGAGAGACAAGGAGACAGCTGGCCGCACACCCAGCACTTCGGACACGCCATGGTCTTATGCCGTCACCTCTTCCTAACCTTGGTTTTCAGATATCTGAACCTAGATATTATATCAATTCTCCACACAGCTGGGTATCGCAAGCACAAAACAGAACTCCTCCTTCCCCATGGCTGTCAAGCTTGCTCTTGGCATGGAGTCACACCTTCAGGGTGGGAGAAACCTTCATGGCCCCTGATGCCACGCCCAAACTTGAGTGCTGCTTGGGCACAAATTCACACTGTGACCCTCAGCATGAGCCCCATGTCAAAGAAAGGCCTGTCAGGACCTGGACCAAGAGCCCGCATATGGGGCTTGCCAAGCCCCTATGCACCCAATCCTCACCAGTGTTTGAGTTTTCCAGTCGCCCCACCTGTACCTGGGCGCTGCTCTGGAATCCCTTTCTTGGAGAGACACATGAGCCAGACAACACGACTCCACCCTTCCCTCAAAATGACCCCAAACTCTTGGGAGCTGGGACAAATCCCCAGAGAGGGATACTCGTCCACAGTCCCTGAGGCCACCGCTCCAATCCACGGCTATCCCGGACACAACATCCAGAGACAAAAGCCTGAAGGAACGCCTTCCACTCGCCCTTGTTTCAGAGGCCCAGGAGTTCCCTCTCGGGCTGTACATCCGGCCTGTCATACCCTAGGCGCCACTCATAAGCTGACTTTGTGTTTTAAGACTTCTGTGCCCACAGCATGGACCCACACAACCTCCAGGCTAGGGCCTCTGAAGCCACAGCGAAAGATTGTGCCGGCCCTCTCTAAGGAAAGTGTGTCCAATCCATTGACCACAACCCTACAGTTTAGGGAAAAGCTCCAAGGCCCCTGAGGCCATCAATAGATAGGCCACCCTGGACTAAGAGGGGCTCTCTGACACCAGCAGAGCAACTATCTCCACTTAGATTCTCAGACAGTGTCCCCAGAGACAGAAGGTTGAAATGGACAGGCCCCCAGGCCCTAATATGAACCTTAGCTTTGTTTCCATGTGTCCGTTCTCAGAGGAGACCAGCACATGGGGCTTTTCTGAGGCACCAAACCAAGCATCTCTCGTCTCCACATGGGCAGCTTTCTTACTGGGGATGTATCAAACCCTTCAGGTAGGAGACTTCCGCAAGGCCACCGAACAACCAGCACATTCCAAGGTCTCCATGGACCCAAACGCACATTATGACACATCCTCAGGAGAGGCCATTTCAACTCAGCCCCCTGGGTAGCGTGACCCAGAGGCAGCAGATCAAACATATCTTGTCGCTTATGGCCAATTGGAATGCGAGGAATGCTGTACAGGGATCCATCCTTCGAACCCTGCTCTCCAGTCCTTCCATATGGTATGTCCTGGAGCCATGCAACAGGACTCGAATGTCCCGCAGAAGGAAACCTTGTGGTTTGGGGCAACCTCCAAACTCAGCGTGGGAAAACTTCCTTGGCCTCATGAGGCCCCCGCTTCATGAAGGTGCCATCATGGACACATACTCCAGCCTCAGCCAACGTCTGATCCTCAGCCTGACTTCAGATGCAGGAGATTTTGATTCAGCCTCTGCAGAGTGGGCCTGCTCTGCCCTTGGCTCCAATACTCACCCTAGCTTGTGTTTTCAGACTTCCGTCCTCACACTCCTTGCCCACAAACCCTCCCTACTGGGAATTCTGGGGCCACACTGAAGCACTCTGCCTGCCTCCCAGCAGAAAAACATTGTCTATGGCGCTGCCCAGAAACCCCAAATGAGGATCAAACTGCTTGGCCCTCGGCAACACCCCAATTGCATAGGCTACCTTAAACACTGATGCTCTGTCGCATATAGCCTGAGCCCAGACCTTCCAACAGACACCGACACAGCTGGCTGCACTCCTAGGACATTGGACCCGCCACTGCCTTAGGCCACCATCCAGTCCCAACCTGGGTTTTCAGTCATCGGATCCTAGACCTTATCTCCAATCCCTGCACAGGGGGGAACCTGATGCACAAATCAGAACCCCTCCTTCCCCATGGCAAGAAAACTTGCTGCTGGCAGTGAGTCAAACCTTCAGTGTAGGAAAAAAGACATGGCCCATGAGGCAACGCCCAAGCTTTAGGGCCGCCTTGGGCACAAACACACATTGTGACCCTCAGCGTGAGTACCTTATTCAGGTAACGCCTCTCAGTGACTGGACCAAGAGCCCGCATATGTGGCTTGCCATGCCCATAGGCACCCAGGACTAACTAGATGGTGTGTATTCCTTTTCAGGGAACCCACTGCTGTGCTCTAGAGTCCCTCTCCTGGGGGGTTCCCTGTGGCAGAAAACAGTACTCTTCCCTTCCCACAGAATGAACCCAAACACTTGGGAGCTTGGACAATCCCCCGAGAGGAAGGCTCTTCCTCGGCCTCTGAGACAACCCCTACCCTGACCGGACACTGTGAACGCAACACCCAGAGACAAAATCCTGAGTGACTGCCTCCCACTTGCCCTCCTTTGATATCCAGAGGATCTCCCCTCACGGACTGGAGATCAGTCCTGCCATTACCTTGGCCACTAGCTGAGCCAAGTTTGCTTTTTCAGACATCTGTCCCCACAGCCCTGGCAAACACAGCCTCTAGGCTGGGTCCTCTGGAGCCATACCACAGGACCGTGCCTGCTCTCTCCTGGGAAACTGTGTCCATTCCTTTGGACACACACCTCCAGAATATGAGAAACCTCAAGGCCCCCGAGGACATCCCATTACTGGGAGGCTCCCTGGACACACAGGGGCATTCGGACACAAGCTGAGCAGCTACCTCCACGAAGGCATGCCCACAGATGTCAACAGAGATAGAAGGTTGAGCCGGACAGGCCCTTAGGCCGTAATCTCAACTCTTGCTTTGGGTTCCAGGTGTTACTCCTCAGAGGCTTTGGTTCGAAGAACAGGATATGGGGCTTTCCTGAGGCACTGAACAGAACTCCTCTCCTCTCCACATGGGAAGCTTCCCTGTTGGAGCTGTGTCAAACACCTCAGTTTGGAGAACCCTGCAGAGTCCCTGAGCCACCTCCACATTCCAAGGTCTCCCAGGCCACCAAGCCACAGTAGGACTCATCTTCAGGAGAGTCCATTTCAACTCTCCCCTCTGGGTAGCTCACCCAGGAGCCTGCAGATTGAGCCTGCCTTGTCCTGACTAAAGAGTGGGAATATGAGGTGGCGTTCCCAGGCATCCATGCTTAGACACCTGCTCTCGAGTCTTTCCGTATGGGGCCTCCTGGAACCATCCAGTAGGACTCGACTGTCGTGCAGAAGGAAACCTTGAGGTTTGGAGTAGTTCACAAATCCCATCGTAGGCAAACATCCCTGGCCTAATGAAGCCCTCACCCTTCAGGAAGAGGCCATGCTGGACAAAAACTCTAGCCTGAGGCACGTCTCATAGTTGACATGACCTCAGTGCAGGAGATCTCGATTCAGCCTCTGCAGAGTGGGCCTGCCGTGCCCTCGGTCCCAAACCTCACGCTAGCTTGTGTTTTCAGACTTCCTTCCTCACACTCCTGGCAAACAAGCCCTCCGGACAAGAAACTCCAGAACCAAAACCCAGCCCAGTGTCTGCCCAACGGAAGAAAAACGTTTCCCTGTGGGGCTCTCCAGAAAACCCAGATGAGGATCAACCTGCTCGGGCCTCGACGGACCTTGAACTGGATATGCTGCTCTGGGAACTCATGCTCTGTCTGACACAGCCTGAAGCCAGACGTCCAGAGAGACAAGGAGACAGCTGGCCGCACACCCAGCACTTCGGACACGCCATGGTCTTATGCCGTCACCTCTTCCTAACCTTGGTTTTCAGATATCTGAACCTAGATATTATATCAATTCTCCACACAGCTGGGTATCGCAAGCACAAAACAGAACTCCTCCTTCCCCATGGCTGTCAAGCTTGCTCTTGGCATGGAGTCACACCTTCAGGGTGGGAGAAACCTTCATGGCCCCTGATGCCACGCCCAAACTTGAGTGCTGCTTGGGCACAAATTCACACTGTGACCCTCAGCATGAGCCCCATGTCAAAGAAAGGCCTGTCAGGACCTGGACCAAGAGCCCGCATATGGGGCTTGCCAAGCCCCTATGCACCCAATCCTCACCAGTGTTTGAGTTTTCCAGTCGCCCCACCTGTACCTGGGCGCTGCTCTGGAATCCCTTTCTTGGAGAGACACATGAGCCAGACAACACGACTCCACCCTTCCCTCAAAATGACCCCAAACTCTTGGGAGCTGGGACAAATCCCCAGAGAGGGATACTCGTCCACAGTCCCTGAGGCCACCGCTCCAATCCACGGCTATCCCGGACACAACATCCAGAGACAAAAGCCTGAAGGAACGCCTTCCACTCGCCCTTGTTTCAGAGGCCCAGGAGTTCCCTCTCGGGCTGTACATCCGGCCTGTCATACCCTAGGCGCCACTCATAAGCTGACTTTGTGTTTTAAGACTTCTGTGCCCACAGCATGGACCCACACAACCTCCAGGCTAGGGCCTCTGAAGCCACAGCGAAAGATTGTGCCGGCCCTCTCTAAGGAAAGTGTGTCCAATCCATTGACCACAACCCTACAGTTTAGGGAAAAGCTCCAAGGCCCCTGAGGCCATCAATAGATAGGCCACCCTGGACTAAGAGGGGCTCTCTGACACCAGCAGAGCAACTATCTCCACTTAGATTCTCAGACAGTGTCCCCAGAGACAGAAGGTTGAAATGGACAGGCCCCCAGGCCCTAATATGAACCTTAGCTTTGTTTCCATGTGTCCGTTCTCAGAGGAGACCAGCACATGGGGCTTTTCTGAGGCACCAAACCAAGCATCTCTCGTCTCCACATGGGCAGCTTTCTTACTGGGGATGTATCAAACCCTTCAGGTAGGAGACTTCCGCAAGGCCACCGAACAACCAGCACATTCCAAGGTCTCCATGGACCCAAACGCACATTATGACACATCCTCAGGAGAGGCCATTTCAACTCAGCCCCCTGGGTAGCGTGACCCAGAGGCAGCAGATCAAACATATCTTGTTGCTTATGGCCAATTGGAATGCGAGGAATGCTGTACAGGGATCCATCCTTCGAACCCTGCTCTCCAGTCCTTCCATATGGTATGTCCTGGAGCCATGCAACAGGACTCGAATGTCCCGCAGAAGGAAACCTTGTGGTTTGGGGCAACCTCCAAACTCAGCGTGGGAAAACTTCCTTGGCCTCATGAGGCCCCCGCTTCATGAAGGTGCCATCATGGACACATACTCCAGCCTCAGCCAACGTCTGATCCTCAGCCTGACTTCAGATGCAGGAGATTTTGATTCAGCCTCTGCAGAGTGGGCCTGCTCTGCCCTTGGCTCCAATACTCACCCTAGCTTGTGTTTTCAGACTTCCGTCCTCACACTCCTTGCCCACAAACCCTCCCTACTGGGAATTCTGGGGCCACACTGAAGCACTCTGCCTGCCTCCCAGGAGAAAAACATTGTCTATGGTGCTGCCCAGAAACCCCAAATGAGGATCAAACTGCTTGGCCCTCGGCAACACCCCAATTGCATAGGCTACCTTAAACACTGATGCTCTGTCGCATATAGCCTGAGCCCAGACCTTCCAACAGACACCGACACAGCTGGCTGCACTCCTAGGACATTGGACCCGCCACTGCCTTAGGCCACCATCCAGTCCCAACCTGGGTTTTCAGTCATCGGATCCTAGACCTTATCTCCAATCCCTGCACAGGGGGGAACCTGATGCACAAATCAGAACCCCTCCTTCCCCATGGCAAGAAAACTTGCTGCTGGCAGTGAGTCAAACCTTCAATGTAGGAAAAAAGACATGGCCCATGAGGCAACGCCCAAGCTTTAGGGCCGCCTTGGGCACAAACACACATTGTGACCCTCAGCGTGAGTACCTTATTCAGGTAACGCCTCTCAGTGACTGGACCAAGAGCCCGCATATGTGGCTTGCCATGCCCATAGGCACCCAGGACTAACTAGATGGTGTGTATTCCAGTTCAGGGAACCCACTGCTGTGCTCTAGAGTCCCTCTCCTGGGGGGTTCCCTGTGGCAGAAAACAGTACTCTTCCCTTCCCACAGAATGAACCGAAACACTTGGGAGCTTGGACAATCCCCCGAGAGGAAGGCTCTTCCTCGGCCTCTGAGACAACCCCTACCCTGACCGGACACTGTGAACGCAACACCCAGAGACAAAATCCTGAGTGACTGCCTCCCACTTGCCCTCCTTTGATATCCAGAGGATCTCCCCTCACGGACTGGAGATCAGTCCTGCCATTACCTTGGCCACTAGCTGAGCCAAGTTTGCTTTTTCAGACATCTGTCCCCACAGCCCTGGCAAACACAGCCTCTAGGCTGGGTCCTCTGGAGCCATACCACAGGACCGTGCCTGCTCTCTCCTGGGAAACTGTGTCCATTCCTTTGGACACACACCTCCAGAATATGAGAAACCTCAAGGCCCCCGAGGACATCCCACTACTGGGAGCCTCACTGGACTCACAGGGGCATTCGGACACAAGCTGAGCAGCTACCTCCACGAAGGCATGCCCACAGATGTCAACAGAGATAGAAGGTTGAGCCGGACAGGCCCTTAGGCCGTAATCTCAACTCTTGCTTTGGGTTCCAGGTGTTACTCCTCAGAGGCTTTGGTTCGAAGAACAGGATATGGGGCTTTCCTGAGGCACTGAACAGAACTCCTCTCCTCTCCACATGGGAAGCTTCCCTGTTGGAGCTGTGTCAAACACCTCAGTTTGGAGAACCCTGCAGAGTCCCTGAGCCACCTCCACATTCCAAGGTCTCCCAGGCCACCAAGCCACAGTAGGACTCATCTTCAGGAGAGTCCATTTCAACTCTCCCCTCTGGGTAGCTCACCCAGGAGCCTGCAGATTGAGCCTGCCTTGTCCTGACTAAAGAGTGGGAATATGAGGTGGCGTTCCCAGGCATCCATGCTTAGACACCTGCTCTCGAGTCTTTCCGTATGGGGCCTCCTGGAACCATCCAGTAGGACTCGACTGTCGTGCAGAAGGAAACCTTGAGGTTTGGAGTAGTTCACAAATCCCATCGTAGGCAAACATCCCTGGCTTCATGAAGCCCCCACACCCTTCAGGAAGAGGCCATGCTGGACAAAAACTCTAGCCTGAGGCACGTCTCATAGTTGACATGACCTCAGTGCAGGAGATCTCGATTCAGCCACTGCAGAGTGGCTCTGCCATGCCCTCGGTCCCAAACCTCACACAAGCTTTTGTTTTCAGACTTCCTTCCTCACACTCCTGGCAAACAAGTCCTACGGACTAGGAACTCCAGAACCACAACCCAGCCCAGTGTCTGCCCAACGGAAGAAAAACGCTTCCCTATGGGGCTCTCCAGAAAACCCAGATGATGATCAATCTGCTCGGGCCTCGACGGTCCCCGAAGTGGATATGCTGCTCTGGGCACTCATGCTCTGTCTGACACAGCCTGAAGCCAGACGTCCAGAGAGACAAGGAGACAGCTGGCCGCACACCCAGCACTTCGGACACGCCATGGTCTTATGCCGTCACCTCTTCCTAACCTTGGTTTTCAGATATCTGAACCTAGACATTATATCAATTCTCCACACAGCTGGGTATCGCAAGCACAAAACAGAACTCCTCCTTCCCCATGGCTGTCAAGCTTGCTCTTGGCATGGAGTCACACCTTCAGGGTGGGAGAAACCTTCATGGCCCCTGATGCCACGCCCAAACTTGAGTGCTGCTTGGGCACAAATTCACACTGTGACCCTCAGCATGAGCCCCATGTCAAAGAAAGGCCTGTCAGGACCTGGACCAAGAGCCCGCATATGGGGCTTGCCAAGCCCCTATGCACCCAATCCTCACCAGTGTTTGAGTTTTCCAGTCGCCCCACCTGTACCTGGGCTCTGCTCTGGAATCCCTTTCTTGGAGAGACCCATGAGCCAGACAACACGACTCCACCCTTCCCACAAAATGACCCCAAACTCATGAGGCCCCCGCTTCATGAAGGTGCCATCATGGACACATACTCCATCCTCAGCCAACTTCTGATCCTCAGCCTGACTTCAGATGCAGGAGATTTTGATTCAGCCTCTGGCGATTGGGCCTGCTCTGCCCTTGGCTCCAATCCTCACCCTAGCTTGTGTTTTCATACTTCCGTCCTCACACTCCTGGCCCACAAACCCTCCCTACTGGGAATTCTGGGGCCACACTGAAGCACTCTGCCTGCCTCCCAGGAGAAAAACATTGTCTATGGTGCTGCCCAGAAACCCCCAATGAGGATCAAACTGCTTGGCCCTCGGCAACACCCCAATTGCATAGGCTACCTTAAACACTGATGCTCTGTGGCAAATAGCCTGAGCCCAGACCTTCCAACAGACACCGACACAGCTGGCTGCACACCCAGCACATTGGACCCGCCACTGCCTTATGCCACCATCCATTCCCAACCTGGGTTTTCAGTCATCGGAACCTAGACCTTATCTCCAATCCCTGCACAGGGGGAACCTGATGCACAAGTCAGAAACCCTCCTTCCCCATGGCAAGAAACCTTGCTGCTGGCCGTGAGTCAAACCTTCAGTGTAGGATAAAACGGCAAACCTGCCGGGCCTCATGAAGCCCCCCATATCCTTCAGGGAGAGGCCATCATGGACGAAAACTCTAGCTTGAAGCACGTCTCATAGTAGATATGACCGCAATGCAGGAGATCTTGATTAAGCCTCTGCAGAGTCGCCTGCCGTGCCCTCGGTCCCAAACCTCACGCCTGCTTGTGTTTTCAGACTTCCTTCCTCACACTCCTGGCAAACAATCCCTCCAGAGTAGGATTTGCAGAACCACAAGCCAGCCCAGTTACTGCCCACCGGTAGAAAACGTTTCCTTGTGGGGCTCTCCATATCACCCAGATGAGGATCAACCTGCTCTTGCCTCGACGGCACTCAGATTTGATAGGCTGCTCTGGGCACTAATGCTCTGCCTTTCACAGCCTGATGCCAGACGTCCAGACAGGCAAGGAGACAGCTGGCCACACACCTAGCACTTCTGACACGCCATGGTCTTATGCCGTTATCTCTTCCTAACCTTGGTTTTCAGATATCTAAACCCAGATATTATATCAATTACCCACACAGTTAGGCATCTGAATCACAAATCAGAACTCCTTCTTCCCCATGGCTGTAAGGCTTGCTCTTGGCATGGAGTCACACCTTCAGGGTGGGAGAAACCTTCATTTCCCCTGCAACCACGCCCAAACTTGAGTGCTGCCTTGGGCACAAATTCACTCTGTGACCCTCAGCATGAGCCCAATATCAAAGAATGGCCTGTAAGGGCCTTGACCAAGAGCCCGCATATGAGGCGTGCCAAGCCCCTATACACCCAATCCTCACCAGTGTTTGAGTTTTCCAGTCTCCCCCCGTTCCTGGGGCTCTGCTCTGGAATCACTTTCTTGGAGAGACACATGAGCCAGACAACAGGACTCCACCCTTCCCACAAAATGACCCCAAACTCCTGTTAGCTGGGACAAATCCCCAGAGAGGGATACTTGTCCACAGTCACTGAGGCCACCCCCTACAATCTACGGCTATCCTGGACGCATCCAGAGACAAAAGCCTAAAGGAATCTCGCCCTTGATTCACAAGCCAAGGAGCTCACTCTCTATCTGTACATCCGGCCTGCCATACCCTCGGCACCACTCATAAGCTGAGCTGCCATACCGACGTCCCCAAAAAAAGCTGAGTTTGTGTATCGGAATCACAATCAGAAATCTGCATTCCACATGGCTGTAATGCTTGTTCTTCACATGGAGTCACACCTTCACGTGGGGAATCCTTCATGGCCCCTGATGCCACGCCAAAACATGAGTGCTGCTTGGGCACAAATTCACACTATGACCCTAGCATGAGCCCCATGTCAAAGAAAGGCCTGTCAGGTTCGGGACGAAGATCCTGCATATAGTCCTTGCCATGCCCATAGGCACACAGGACTAACTAGATGGTGTGTATTCCAGTTGAAGGAACCCACTGCTGTGCTCTAGAGTCCCTCTCCTGGGGGGTTCTTTCTGGCAGAAAACAGTACTCTTCACTTCCCACAGAATGAACCCAAACACTTGGGAGCTTGGACAATCCCCCGAGAGGAAGGCTCTTCCTCGGCCCCTGAGGCAACCCCTACCCTGACCGGACACTGTGAACGCAACACCCAGAGACAAAAGCCTGAGCAACTGCCTCCCACTTGCCCTCCTTTGATATTCAGAGAATCTCCCCTCACGGACTGGAGATCAGGCCTGCCATTACCTTGGCACCTTCCTGAGCCAAGTTTGCTTTTTCAGACATCAGTCCCCACAGCCCTGGCAAACACAGCCTCTAGGCTGGGTCCTCTGGAGCCATACAACAGGACCGTACCTGCTCTCTCCTGGGAAACTGTGTCCATTCCTTTGGACACACACTTCCATAATATGAGAAACCTCAAGGCCCCCGAGGACATCCCACTACTGGGAGCCTCCCTGGACACACAGGGGCATTCGGACACAAGCTGAGCAGCTACCTCCACGAAGGCATGCACACAGATGTCAACAGAGATAGAAGGTTGATTCGGACAGGCCCTTAGGCCGTAATCTCAACTCTTGCTTTGGGTTCCAGGTGTTACTCCTCAGAGGCTTTGGTTCGAAGAACAGGATATGGGGCTTTCCTGAGGCACTGAACAGAACTCCTCTCGTCTCCAAATGGGGAGCTTTCTTACTGGGGATGTATCAAACCCTTCAGGTAGTGCCCAAGCAGCACTTGAGTGCTGATTGGGAACAAATTCACACTGTGACCCTAGCATGAGCCCCATGTCAAAGAAAGGCCTGTCAGGGCCTGGACAAAGAGCCCGCATATGGGGCTTGCCAAGCCCCTATGCACCAAATCCTCACCAGGGTTTGAGATTTCCAGTCGCCCCGCCCGTACCTGGGGCTCTGATCTGGAATCCCTTTCTTGGAGAGACCCATGAGCCAGACAACAGGACTCCACCCTTCCCACAAAATGACCCCAAACTCTTGGGAGCTGGGACAAATCCCCAGAGAGGGATACTCGTCCACAGTACCTGAGGCCACCGCTCCAATCCACGGCTATCCCGGACACAACATCCAGAGACAAAAGCCTGAAGGAACGCCTCCCACTCGCCCTTGTTTCAGAGGCCCAGGAGTTCCCTCTCGGGCTGTACCTCCGGCCTGCCATACCCTAGGCACCACTCATAAGCTGACTTTGTGTTTTAAGCCTTCTGTGCCCACAGCCTGGACCCACACACCTCCAGGCTAGGGCCTCTGGAGCCACAGCGAAAGTTTGTGCCTGCCCTCTCCAAGGAAAGTGTGCCCAATCCATTGACCACAACCCTACAGGTTAGGGAAAAGCTCCAAGGCCCCTGAGGACATCAATAGTGTAGGCCACCCTGACTAAGAGGGTCTCTCTGACACCAGCGGAGGAACTGTCTCCACTTAGACTCTCAGAAAGTGTCCCCAGAGACAGAAGGTTGAAATGGACAGGCCCCCAGGCCCTAATATGAACCTTAGCTTTGTTCCATGTGTCCGTTCTCAGAGGACTGTTTTCGTAGACCAGCACATGGGGCTTTTCTGAGGCACCAAACAGCGGATCTCTCGTCTCCACATGGGCAGATTTCTTACTGGGGATGTATCAAACCCTTCAGGTAGGAGAGTTCCGCAGGGCCACTGAACAACCAGCACATTCCAAGGTCTCCATGGACCCAAACGAACATTATGACGCATCCTCAGGAGAGGCCATTTCAACTCAGCCCCCTGGGTCGCGTGTTCCAGAGGCCCCAGATCAAACATATCTTATCGCTAATGGCCAATTGGAATGCGAGGCATGCTGTACAGGGATCCATCCTTCGAACCCTGCTCTCCAGTCCTTCCGTATGGTATGTCCTGGAGCCATGCAACAGGACTCGAATGTCCCGCAGAAGGAAACCTTGTGGTTTGGGGCAACCTCCAAACTCAGCGTGGGAAAACTTCCTTGGCCTCATGAGGCCCCCGCTTCATGAAGGTGCCATCATGGACACATACTCCAGCCTCAGCCAACGTCTGATCCTCAGCCTGACTTCAGATGCAGGAGATTTTGATTCAGCCTCTGCCGATTGGGCCTGCTCTGCCCTTGGCTCCAATCCTCACCCTAGCTTGTGTTTTCAGACTTCCGTCCTCACACTCCTTGCCCACAAACCCTCCCTACTGGGAATTCTGGGGCCACACTGAAGCACTCTGCCTGCCTCCCAGGAGAAAAACATTGTCTATGGTGCTGCCCAGAAACCCCAAATGAGGATCAAACTGCTTGGCCCTCGGCAACACCCCAATTGCATAGGCTACCATAAACACTGATGCTCTGAGGCAAATAGCCTGAGCCCAGACCTTCCAACAGACACCGACACAGCTGGCTGCACACCCAGCACGTTGGACCCGCCACTGCCTTAGGCCACCATCCATTCCCAACCTGGGTTTTCAGTCATCGGAACCTAGACCTTATCTCCAATCCCTGCACAGGGGGGAACCTGATACACAAGTCAGAACCCCTCCTTCCCCATGGCAAGAAAACTTGCTGCTGGCAGTGAGTCAAACCTTCAATGTAGGAGAAAACGGCATGGCCCATGAGGCAACGCCCAAGCGTTAGGGCCGCCTTGGGCACAAACACACATTGTGACCCTCAGCGTGAGTACCTTATTCAAGTAACGCCTCTCAGTGACTGGACCAAGAGCCCGCATATGTGGCTTGCCATGCCCATAGGCACCCAGGATTAACTAGATGGTGTGTATTTCAGTTCAGGGAACCCACTGCTGTGCTCTAGAGTCCCTCTCCTGGGGGGTCCCCTGTGGCAGAAAACAGTACTCTTCCCTTCCCACAGAATGAATCCAAACACTTGGGAGCTTGCACAATCCCCCGAGAGGAAGGCTCTTCCTCGGCCTCTGAGACAACCCCTACCCTGACCGGACACTGTGAACGCAACACCCAGAGACAAAATCCTGAGTGACTGCCTCCCACTTGCCCTCCTTTGATATCCAGAGGATCTCCCCTCACGGACTGGAGATCAGTCCTGCCATTACCTTGGCAACTAGCTGAGCCAAGTTTGCTTTTTCAGACATCTGTCCCCACAGCCCTGGCAAACACAGCCTCTAGGCTGAATCCTCTGGAGCCATACCACAGGACCGTGCCTGCTCTCTCCTGGGAAACTGTGTCCATTCCTTTGGACACACACCTCCAGAATATGAGAAACCTCAAGGCCCCCGAGGACATCCCACTACTGGGAGCCTCCCTGGACACACAGGGGCATTCAGACACAAGCTGAGCAGCTACCTCCACGAAGGCATGCCCACAGATGTCAACAGAGATAAAAGGTTGAGCCGGACAGGCCCTTAGGCCGTAATCTCAACTCTTGCTTTGGGTTCCAGTTGTTACTCCTCAGAGGCTTTGGTTCGAAGAACAGGATATGGGGCTTTCCTGAGGCACTGAACAGAACTCCTCTCGTCTCCACATGGGAAGCTTCCCTGTTGGAGCTGTGTCAAACACCTCAGTTTGGAGAACCCTGCAGAGTCCCTGAGCCACCTCCACATTCCAAGGTCTCCCAGGCCACCAAGCCACAGTGGGACTCATCTTCAGGAGAGTCCATTTCAACTCTCCCCTCTGGGTAGCTCACCCAGGAGCCTGCAGATTGAGCCTGCCTTGTCCTGACTAAAGAGTGGGAATATGAGGTGGCGTTCCCAGGCATCCATGCTTAGACACCTGCTCTCGAGTCTTTCCGTATGGGGCCTCCTGGAACCATCCAATAGGACTCGACTGTCGTGCAGAAGGAAACCTTGAGGTTTGGAGCAGTTCACAAATCCCATCGTAGGCAAACATCCCTGGCCTAATGAAGCCCTCACCCTTCAGGAAGAGGCCATGCTGGACAAAAACTCTAGCCTGAGGCACGTCTCATAGTTGACATGACCTCAGTGCAGGAGATCTCGATTCAGCCTCTGCAGAGTGGGCCTGCCGTGCCCTCGGTCCCAAACCTCACGCTAGCTTGTGTTTTCAGACTTCCTTCCTCACACTCCTGGCAAACAAGCCCTCCGGACAAGAAACTCCAGAACCAAAACCCAGCCCAGTGTCTGCCCAACGGAAGAAAAACGTTTCCCTGTGGGGCTCTCCAGAAAACCCAGATGAGGATCAACCTGCTCGGGCCTCGACGGACCTTGAACTGGATATGCTGCTCTGGGAACTCATGCTCTGTCTGACACAGCCTGAAACCAGACGTCCAGAGAGACAAGGAGACAGCTGGCCGCACACGCAGCACTTCAGACACGCCATAATCTTATGCCGTCACCTCTTCCTAACCTTGGTTTTCAGATATATGAACCTAGATATTATATCAATTCTCCACACAGCTGGGTATCGCAAGCACAAAACAGAACTCCTCCTTCCCCATGGCTGTCAAGCTTGCTCTTGGCATGGAGTCATACCTACAGGGTGGGAGAAACCTTCATGGCCCCTGATGCCACGCCCAAACTTGAGTGCTGCTTGGGCACAAATTCACACTGTGACCCTCAGCATGAGCCCCATGTCAAAGAAAGGCCTGTCAGGACCTGGACCAAGAGCCCGCATATGGGGCTTGCCAAGCCCCTATGCACCCAATCCTCACCAGTGTTTGAGTTTTCCAGTCGCCCCACCTGTACCTGGGCTCTGCTCTGGAATCCCTTTCTTGGAGAGACACATGAGCCAGACAACACGACTCCACCCTTCCCTCAAAATGACCCCAAACTCTTGGGAGCTGGGACAAATCCCCAGAGAGGGATACTCGTCCACAGTCCCTGAGGCCACCGCTCCAATCCACGGCTATCCCGGACACAACATCCAGAGACAAAAGCCTGAAGGAACGCCTTCCACTCGCCCTTGTTTCAGAGGCCCAGGAGTTCCCTCTCGGGCTGTACATCCGGCCTGTCATACCCTAGGCGCCACTCATAAGCTGACTTTGTGTTTTAAGACTTCTGTGCCCACAGCATGGACCCACACAACCTCCAGGCTAGGGCCTCTGAAGCCACAGCGAAAGATTGTGCCGGCCCTCTCTAAGGAAAGTCTGTCCAATCGATTGACCACAACCCTACAGTTTAGGGAAAAGCTCCAAGGCCCCTGAGGCCATCAATAGATAGGCCACCCTGGACTAAGAGGGGCTCTCTGACACCAGCAGAGCAACTATCTCCACTTAGATTCTCAGACAATGTCCCCCGAGACAGAAGGTTGAAATGGACATGCCCCCAGGCCCTAATATGAACCTTAGCTTTGTTTCCATGTGTCCATTCTCAGAGGACTGTTTTCGTAGACCAGCACATGGAGCTTTTCTGAGGCACGAAACCAAGCATCTCTCGTCTCCACATGGGCAGCTTTCTTACTGGTGATGTATCAAACCCTTCAGGTAGGAGAGTTCTGCAAGGCCACCGAACACCCAGCACATTCCAAGGTCTCCATGGACCCAAACGCACATTATGACACATCCTCAGGAGAGGCCATTTCAACTCAGCCCCCTGGGTAGCGTGACCCAGTGGCAGCAGATCAAACATATCTTGTCGCTTATGGCCAATTGGAATGCGAGGAATGGTGTACAGGGATCCATCCTTCGAACCCTGCTCTCCAGTCCTTCCATATGGTATGTCCTGGAGCCATGCAACAGGACTCGAATGTCCCGCAGAAGGAAACCTTGTGGTTTGGGGCAACCTGCAAACTCAGCGTGGGAAAACTTCCTTGGCCTCATGAGGCCCCCGCTTCATGAAGGTGCCATCATGGACACATACTCCAGCCTCAGCCAACGTCTGATCCTCAGCCTGACTTCAGATGCAGGAGATTTTGATTCAGCCTCTGCCGATTGGGCCTGCTCTGCCCTTGGCTCCAATCCTCACCCTAGCTTGTGTTTTCAGACTTCCGTCCTCACACTCCTGGCCCACAAACCCTCCCTACTGGGAATTCTGGGGCCACACTGAAGCACTCTGCCTGCCTCCCAGGAGAAAAACATTGTCTATGGTGCTGCCCAGAAACCCCAAATGAGGATCAAACTGCTTGGCCCTCGGCAACACCCAAATTGCATAGGCTACCTTAAACACTGATGCTCTGTCGCAAATAGCCTGAGCCCAGACCTTCCAACAGACACCGACACAGCTGGCTGCACACCCAGCACATTGGACCCGCCACTGCCTTAGGCCACCATCCATTCCCAACTGGGTTTTCAGTCATCGGATCCTAGACCTTATCTCCAATCCCTGCACAGGGGGGAACCTGATGCACAAATCAGAACGTCTCCTTCCCCATGGCAAGAAAACTTGCTGCTGGCAGTGAGTCAAACCTTCAGTGTAGGAAAAACGACATGGCCCATGAGGCAAGGCCCAAGCTTTAGGGCCGCCTTGGGCACAAACACACATTGTGACCCTCAGCGTGAGTACCTTATTCAAGTAACGCCTCTCAGTGACTGGACCAAGAGCCCGCATATGTGGCTTGCCATGCCCATATGCACCCAGGACTAACTAGATGGTGTGTATTCCAGTTCAGGGAACCCACTGCTGTGCTCTAGAGTCCCTCTCCTGGGGGGTCCCCTGTGGCAGAAAACAGTACACTTCCCTTCCCACAGAATGAACCCAAACACTTGGGAGCTTGGACAATCCCCTGAGAGGAAGGCTCTTCCTCGGCCTCTGAGACAACCACTACCCTGACCGGACACTGTGAACGCAACACCCAGAGACAAAATCCTGAGTGACTGCCTCCCACTTGCCCTCCTTTGATATCCAGAGGATCTCCCCTCACGGACTGGAGATCAGTCCTGCCATTACCTTGGCCACTAGCTGAGCCAAGTTTGCTTTTTCAGACATCTGTCCCTACAGCCCTGGCAAACACAGCCTCTAGGCTGGGTCCTCTGGAGCCATACCACAGGACCGTGCCTGCTCTCTCCTGGGAAACTGTGTCCATTCCTTTGGACACACACCTCCAGAATATGAGAAACCTCAAGGCCCCCGAGGACATCCCACTATTGGGAGGCTCCTTGGACACACAGGGGCATTCGGACACAAGCTGAGCAGCTACCTCCACGAAGGCATGCCCACAGATGTCAACAGAGATAGAAGGTTGAGCCGGACAGGCTTTTAGGCCGTAATCTCAACTCTTGCTTTGGGTTCCAGGTGTTACTCCTCAGAGGCTTTGGTTCAAAGAACAGGATATGGGGCTTTCCTGAGGCACTGAACAGAACTCCTCTCGTCTCCACATGGGAAGCTTCCCTGTTGGAGCTGTGTCAAACACCTCAGTTTGGAGAACCCTGCAGAGTCCCTGAGCCACCTCCACATTCCAAGGTCTCCCAGGCCACCAAGCCACAGTAGGACTCATCTTCAGGAGAGTCCATTTCAACTCTCCCCTCTGGGTAGCTCACCCAGGAGCCTGCAGATTGAGCCTGCCTTGTCCTGCTTAAAGAGTGGGAATATGAGTTGGCGTTCCCAGGCATCCATGCTTAGACACCTGCTCTCGAGTCTTTCCGTATGGGGCCTCCTGGAACCATCCAATAGGACTCGACTGTCGTGCAGAAGGAAAGCTTGAGGTTTGGAGTAGTTCACAAATCCCATCGTAGGCAAACCTCCCTGGCTTCATGAAGCCCCCACACCCTTCAGGAAGAGGCCATGCTGGACAAAAACTCTAGCCTGAGGCACGTCTCATAGTTGACATGACCTCAGTGCAGGAGATCTCGATTCAGCCTCTGCAGAGTGGCCCTGCCATGCCCTCGGTCCCAAACCTCACGCTAGCTTTTGTTTTCAGACTTCCTTCCTCACACTCCTGGCAACAAGCCCTACGGACTAGGAACTCCAGAACCACAACCCAGCCCAGTGTCTGCCCAACGGAAGAAAAACGTTTCCCTGTGGGGCTCTCCAGAAAACCCAGATGAGGATCAACCTGCTCGGGCCTCGACGGTCCCCGAACTGGATATGCTGCTCTGGGCACTCATGCTCTGTCTGACACAGCCTGAAGCCAGACGTCCAGACAGACAAAGAGACAGCTGGCCACACACCCAGCACTTCGGACACGCCATGGTCTTATGCCGTCACCTCTTCCTAACCTTGGTTTTCAGATATATGAACCTAGACATTATATCAATTCTCCACACAGCTGGGTATCGCAAGCACAAAACAGAACTCCTCCTTCCCCATGGCTGTCAAGCTTGCTCTTTGCATGGAGTCACACCTTCAGGGTGGGAGAAACCTTCATGGCCCCTGATGCCGCGCCCAAACTTGAGTGCTGCTTGGGCACAAATTCACACTGTGACCCTCAGCATGAGCCCCATGTCAAAGAAAGGCCTGTCAGGACCTGGACCAAGAGCCCGCATATGGGGCTTGCCAAGCCCCTGTGCACCCAATCCTCACCAGTGTTTGAGTTTTCCAGTCGCCCCACCTGTACCTGGGCTCTGCTCTGGAATCCCTTTCTTGGAGAGACACATGAGCCAGACAACACGACTCCACCCTTCCCACAAAATGACCCCAAACTCATGAGGCCCCCGCTTCATGAAGGTGCCATCATGGACACATACTCCAGCCTCTGCCAACTTCTGATCCTCAGCCTGACTTCAGATGCAGGAGATTTTGATTCAGCCTCTGCCGATTGAGCCTGCTCTGCCCTTGGCTCCAATCCTCACCCTAGCTTGTGTTTTCAGACTTCCGTCCTCACACTCCTGGCCCATAAACCCTCCCTACTGGGAATTCTGGGGCCACACTGAAGCACTCTGCCTGCCTCCCAGGAGAAAAACATTGTCTATGGTGCTGCCCAGAAACCCCAAATGAGGATCAAACTGCTTGGCCCTCGGCAACACCCCAATTGCATAGGCTACCTTAAACACTGATGCTCTGTCGCAAATAGCCTGAGCCCAGACCTTCCAACAGACACCGACACAGCTGGCTGCACACCCAGCACATTGGACCCGCCACTGCCTTAGGCCACCATCCATTCCCAACCTGGGTTTTCAGTCATCGGAACCTAGACCTTATCTCCAATCCCTGCACAGGGGGAACCTGATGCACAAGTCAGAACCCCTCCTTCCCCATGGCAAGAAACCTTGCTCCTGGCCGTGAGTCAAACCTTCAGTGTAGGAGAAAACGGCAAACCTGCCGGGCCTCATGAAGCCCCCCATATCCTTCAGGGAGAGGCCATCATGGACAAAAACTCTAGCTTGAAGCACTTCTCATAGTAGATATGACCGCAATGCAGGAGATCTTGATTAAGCCTCTGCAGAGTGGCCTGCCGTGCCCTCGGTCCCAAACCTCATGCTAGCTTGTGTTTTCAGACTTCCTTCCTCACACTCCTGGCAAACAATCCCTCCAGAGTAGGATTTGCAGAACCACGAGCCAGCCCAGTGACTGCCCACCGGTAGAAAACGTTTCCTTGTGGGGCTCTCCATAAAACCCAGATGAGGATCAACCTGCTCTTGCCTCGACGGCACTCAGATTTGATAGGCTGCTCTGGGCACTAATGCTCTGCCTTTCACAGCCTGATGCCAGACGTCCAGACAGGCAAGGAGACAGCTGGCCACACACCTAGCACTTCTGACACGCCATGGTCTTATGCCGTTATCTCTTCCTAACCTTGGTTTTCAGATATCTAAACCCAGATATTATATCAATTCCCCACACAGTTGGGCATCTGAATCACAAATCAGAACTCCTTCTTCTGCATGGCTGTAAGGCTTGCTCTTGGCATGGAGTCACACCTTCAGGGTGGGAGAAACCTTCATTTCCCCTGCAACCACGCCCAAACTTGAGTGCTGCCTTGGGCACAAATTCACTCTGTGACCCTCAGCATGAGCCCAATATCAAAGAAAGGCCTGTCAGGGCCTTGACCAAGAGCCCGCATATGGGGCGTGCCAAGCCCCTATACACCCAATCCTCACCAGTGTTTGAGTTTTCCAGTCACCCCCCCCGTTCCTGGGGCTCTGCTCTGGAATCACTTATTTGGAGAGACACATGAGCCAGACAACAGGACTCCACCCTTCCCCCAAAATGACCCCAAACTCCTGTTAGCTGGGACAAATCCCCAGAGAGGGATACTTGTCCACAGTCACTGAGGCCACCCCCAACAATCTACGGCTATCCTGGACGCATCCAGAGACAAAAGCCTGAAGGAATCTCGCCCTTCATTCACAAGCCAAGGAGCTCACTCTCTATCTGTACATCCGGCCTGCCATACCCTCGGCGCCACTCATAAGCTGAGTTTGTGTTTTCAGACTTCTGTGCCCACAGCCTGGACCCACACACCCTCTAGGCTAGGGCATCTGGAGCCACAGCGAAAGTTTGTGCCTGCCCTCTCCAAGGAAAGTGTGCCCAATCCATTGACCACAACCCTACAGGTCAGGGAAAAACTCCAAGGCCCCTGAGGCCATCCTGATAGTGTAGGCTGCCCTGGACTAAAAGGGGCACTCTGACACCAGCTGAGCCATTATCACCACTTAGACTCTCAGACAGTGTCCCCAGAGACAGAAGATTGAAATGGACAGGCCCTTAGGCCCTAATATGAACCTTAGCTTTAGTTTTCATGTGTCTGTCCTCAGAGGACTGGTTTCGTATACCAGCATATTAGGTTTTTCTGAGGCTCCAAACCAAACCTCTCTCGTCTCCACATGGAGTGCTTTCTTACTGGATCTGTATCAAACCCTTCTGGTCGGAGAATTCCGCAGGGCCACAGTACAACCATCACATTCCAAGGTCTCCATGGACAGAAACACACATTATGACGCATCCTCAGGAGAGGCCATTTCAACTCAGCCCGCTGGTTAGCTTGCCCCAGAGCCAGCAGATCAAACATATCTTGTCGTTAATGGCCAAAGGGAATGCGAGGCATGCTGTTCAGGGATCCATCCTTTGAACCCTCCTCTTCAGTCCTTCCGTATGGTATGTACTGGAGCCACTCAACAGGACTCGACTGTCTTGCAGAAGGAAACCTTGTGGTTTGTGGCAACCTCCAAACTCAGCGTGGGAAAATTTCGTTGGCCTCATGAGGCACCTGCTTCATGAAGGTGCTATCAAGGGCACAATCCAACCTCAGCCAACGTCTGATCCTCAGCCTGACTTCAGATGCATGAGATATCCTTTCAGCCTTTGCAGAGTGTGCCTGCTCCCAACCTCACCCTATCTTTTGTTTTCAGACTCTACCCTAGCACTCCTGGCCCAAAAGCCCTCATGATTGGGAATTCTGGTTCCAGAACGAAGCACTCTGCCTGCCCCCCAAAGAAAAACATTGTCTATGGCATTGCTCAGAAACCCCAAATGAAAATGAACCTGCTCAGCCCTCGGCAACACCCCAAGTGCATAGGCTACCCTAAACACTGTGCTCTGTCTTACATAGCCTGAGCCCAGACCTTGTGAGAGACATTGAGACAGTTGGCTTCACACCCAGCACATCGAACCTGCCATGGGTTAGGCCATTTCATCCCTTCCCATTGACCTGGGTGTCTTCCTGGAGGTATATTCTGAGGCTGTGTCAGACTATGCATTTTTTCTGGAGCTTCCTATGGAATTGGGGTGGTATTAGGGGCCTTGCAATTTTCTCTTAATCTGGTGGGTTGGGAAACTGAGACAGGCTGACATTCCTTGGGAGAGCTGGCCCAGTGCTGTTGTGTGTTCCTGGAGGCCCCATCCTGGAGGGCATATGGGTCAGGACTCTGGGTCCAAAGTCTTCAGACACAAACTCGGGTAAGAGTTAAGCTCGAGGTGATGGCAGACCCAATCTGCAGACCCTGAGCGAAGCATCTCCAGATATGAAATTCGGATGGCTGTGAGGCAGGAGCACAGTCTTTTCTGTCTGACTTGTTTGTCTATGATGGCCACGAAATGGAGGGGTGGCCTCATGGGTCCATGTGAGATTCTACCTCTCTGGGAATTCTGCTCGGCACCCAAGAGTTTGGTGTATTTCCGGGGGATGGGAGGAGCGCAGTTTTCTGAGTCAGGGATCCCGTCCAAACAGCCATTCCAGAGATGGGTCCTGGGTTCTGGAGCCTGGATCACCGCAACAAGGCTTAGGATTTGGGCCTAGGGTCCTGCTCTATGTTTTCCTGGTACAGCTCCCGAGTGTTCTTGTTGGAAATGGGTCTCATTCTGAGGGTCACAATGCCTGTTTTTGCCCAGATGCCCATGCTGAGTGGGTGTGACCTCATGGGCTATGCACTTGGCTCCCACTCTGAGGGTTGGACTGCCATCTCAACATTCAGTTTTCCTGCCATGGGGAAGGAGGGGTACTTTTTTATGCTTCAGGTTCCCCCATGGGCAGGAATTTGAGCTAAGTTCTGGGACAGGTGCCTGAATACCCAGTTCACTTTGAGATGAGGTCCTCGGGCCAAGGCAGGACCCACCTGCAGAAAATGAGGCCTGCTTTCTGGGTGGCTGTCAGGAGCTCGGGCTCGAGCTGTGTCAGACAGAACATTCGTGGAGAGTTCGGCCTAAGATATTGGGGTGCTTTTGAGAGCTGTGCAACTGGATCCTCATGGGGGATTTTTGCACAGACCCTTTCTTCACTTCTTCTATCTGGTGAGCAGGCAGATGGCTGCATTACGGCTCCAGAATATCCAAGTTGGAGGGTTTGCAGGCGAGGAGTGTGAGGACAGAAGTATGAAAACATAAGCTACGGTTACGCTCAGTGCCGAGCACATGTCTATTCCAATGTACAGCAGTTGTTTCGAGATCTTCAGCACCTGGGCGAGGGGAAGATGTCTGCTCACGCTGGAGTTTGTATCCATGATGGCCAACAAATGGTGGGGAGGCCTCAAGAATTCTTGGAGGTTTTTCCAAGCTGGAGCTTGTGAGCTGCTCCAAACATCAAGGTGTCCTACTTAGGGACAGCAGAAGTCTTCTTACAGGGCTCCAGGGTCCCCCATATGGAAGATTCGATAGCAATGCTCTCTGAATGGAGGCCTGGGAAGCCAATCTCGTGTTACCATTGCAGCTGAGGAACAGGGTAAGCTTGAACCAATGACACTGATTCCAAGTTCCAAGTGATTTGCGTTGATGGAAGTTCTCAGTCTAACAGGTCCCAATGCTGCTTGGTGTCCAGGGAGACCTTAGAATGTGGTGGCGGCTCTCTGACCATTGAGGATTCTCTATCCTTAGGATTAGACCCAGTACCCAGGAGCCAGGTTTCCTTCTTGGGACAGGAGGTGTGCTCTTGTATGGCTCACGGACCACAGGTTGGACCATATGCTTGAATTTCCAGAACAGACCTCTAGGAAGAGAGACCTCAAAACATAAGCTAGGGTTCTGATGAGGTTTTAGGGCCATGGAAGTTTCAATCTTCGGACTAAGTGCCATTGGCCTGCATGTCATCCTGGAGGTAGGTGCTGAGGCTGTGTCAGGCTGTGCACTTTTTCCAGAGTGGCCTATGATATTGGGGTGCAGTCAGGGGCCTTGCAGTTTTCTCCTAATCTGGACATTTTGGGAAACTGAGATGGGCAGGGTTTCCTCAGGAGAGCAGGGCCAGTGATGTCATGTGTTTCTCGAGGCCCCATCCTGGAGGTCATGTGTGTCAGGACTTTGGGACCAAAGACTTTAGACACAACCTTGGATAAGAGATAGGAGTGAGGTGATGGCAGTCCGAATCTGAAGACCCTGAGGGAAGCTCCTCGGGATTTGAAATTCAGGTGGCTGGGAGGGAGGAGCACAGGCTTTTCTGTCTGGATTTTGTGTCTAGGATGGCCACTAAATGGAGGGGTGACCTCATGTGTCCGTGGGATATTATTCCACTCTGGTGATTCTCCTTGGCACCCAAGAGTTTGATTTCTTTTTGGGGAAGAGGAAAAGACTGTATTCCATCTCTGGGATCCTGTCCAAACAGGGATTCCAGAGATGGGTTCTGGGTCCAGACACTGGGAAAACTTAACCAAAGCTTCGATTTGGGATCCTGGTCCAGATCCCAAGGGGGATCTTTGGAAAGGGGTCTCATTCTGAGGGTCACAATGCCTATTTGTGCCCAGCTGCCCGTCCTGTGTAGGCATGGTCTCATGGACCATGCACCTGGTTCCCACTCAGGGTTGTACAGCCATCTCAACATTCAGTTTTCTGGCCATGGGGAAGGAGGAGCACTGTTTTGTGCTTCCGAGTCCCCTATGGGCAGGAATTTGAGCTAAGTCTGGGACAGGTACCTGAATATCCAGGTTGCTTCAAGATGATGGCCTCGGGCCAAGGTTGGACCCACCTGGAGGATATGGGGCCCACTATCTGGGTGGCTGACAGGAGGTCGGGGATCAGGCGGTGTCAGATAGACAATGTATGCAGAGGTTGGTCTATTATATTGGGGTGCCATTGAGGGCCGTGCAGGAGGATCCTCATGTGGGTTTCTCCGAAGACCCATAGGGCACTTCTTTCTGGTGGGCAGGCAGAAAGCTACACTGTGGCTTCAGAATTCCCAATATGAAGGGCTTGTAGGCGAGGAGTGTGAAGACAGAAGTCTGAAAACACAAGCCACGGATAAGCTCAGTGCCGACCACAGGACCATTCCATTGTGCAGTGGTTGTTTCGAGATTTCCAGCACCTGAGTATGGGCGAGGGTCAGATGTCTGCTCACGCTGGGTTTGCATCCATGATGGTCAACGAATTGTGGGGTGGCCTCAAGAATTCTTGGAGATTTTCCCAAGCAGGACCTTGTGAGCTGCTCCAAACAGCAAGGTGTCCTACTGTGGGACAGGGGAAGTCCGCTTACAAGGCTCCAGGGTCCCCCATATAGAAAGATTCGACAGCAGAGGTCTCTGAATGGGGGCGTGGGAAGTCTTCCTTGCATGACCATTGCAGCTGAGGAACATTGCAGGCTTGATCTGCTGGTTTTTGTTCAAATTTCCAAGTGATCTAAGTTGACGGATGTTCTCAGTCTAATGAGTCACAATGCTGCTTGGTGTCCAGGGAGACCTTAGAATGTGGTGGTGAGGGTGCCTGGGTGGCTCAATGGGCTAAGCCGCTGCCTTCGGCTCAGGTCATGATCTCAGGGTCCTGGGATTGAGTCCCGCATCGGGCTCTCTGCTCAGCAGGGAGCCTGCTTCTTCCTCTCTCTCTCTCTGCCTTCCTCTATGCCTACTTGTGATCTCTGTCTGTCAAATAAATAAATAAAATCTATATAAAAAAAAGAATGTGGTTGTGGGTCTGTGGCCATGCAGGATTCTCCTACCTGAGGGTTAGACCCAGTTCCCAGGAGCCAGGTTCCCTTCTCGGGACAGGAGGGGTTCTCTTGTATGGCTCAGGGACCACATGTCGGATCATATGTTGGATTTCAAGACCAGGCCTCTGGGCACTGAGGCCTGAATATCTAGGCTATTGTTCTTATGAGGTTGTAGGGGCATGTCATCCTCAACCTTCGGACTTAGGGACTTTGACCTGTGAGTCTTCCTGGAGGTAGATGCTCAGGCTGTGTCAGACTGTGCATTTTTTCCAGAGTGGCCTATGAAATTGGGGTGGGCTCAGGGGCCTTGCAGGCTTTTCCTAATCTGGAGGGTTTGTGCAACTGAGACGGCAGAATTTCATCCAGAGATCAGGCCCAGTGATGTAGTGTGGTTCTGTCAGCCCCATCCTGCAGGGAATGTGGTTAAGGGCTCTGGGACAAAAGTCTTCAGACACAAAATTGTGTATCAATTAGGAGGGAGGTGATGGCAGCCCCGATCTGCAGACGCTGAGGGCAGCTCCTCAGGATTTGAAATTCGTGTGGCTGGGAGGCAGGAGCAAAGGCTTTTCTGTCTGGATTGTGTCTAGGATGGCCTTGGAATGGTGGGGTGTCCTCATGTGTCCATGGAATATTCTACCTCTCTGGGGATTCTGCCCAGCACCCAAGAGTTTGGTGTCTCACTGGGAAGGAGAGAGCGTGGTTTACTGTTTCAATGTTTCCGTCAACACAGGGATTCCAGAGATGGGTTATAGGTCCCTGTGCCTGGATAACCCTACAAAGGCTTAGTATTTGGGCCTAGAGGCTTGACTGCCTGGCTCTGTGGGGCTTTGGTTCAGCTCCCATGGAGACTTGTTGGAAATGGGTCTCAGGGTAAGGGTCACAATGCCTGTTTGTGCCCAGATGCCCATCCTGAGTGGGCATTGGCTCTTGTTCCATGCACCTGGATCCCAATATGAGGGTTGGACCACCATATCAACATTTAATTTTCCTTCTATGAGGAAGGAGGAGTACTCTTTTGTGCTTCAGATTCCCCCATGCACAGTAATTTGAGCTATGTTCTGGGACTGGTACGTGAATAACCAGGTTGGTTTGAGATGAAGGACTCAGGTCAAGGCAGGTCACACCTGCCAGATATGGGTCCCGCTATCTAGGTGGCTACCAGGAGGTCGGGGCTCGAGCTGTGTCAGACAAAGCATTAGTTCACAAGGTGGCCTATGATATTGTGGTGCTATAGAGGGCTGTGCTGGTGGAACCTTATATGGAGTTTCACGCAGACCCATAGGGCACCTCTTTTTTCTGGTGGACAGGCAGAAGGCTGCATTGTCGCTCCCAAATTCCCAATATGGGGGACTTGAAGGCGAGGAGTGTGAGAACAGAAGGCAGAAAACACAATCTATGCTTAATCTCAGTGCCGAGAACATGGCCGTTCCAATGTGCAGTGGTTTTTTCGAGATCTCCAGCATCTGAGTACAGGCGAGGGTCAGATGTCTGCTCATGATAGAGTTTGTATCTATCGTGGCCAACAAATGAAATATCCAGCACCTGAGTAAAGGTGGATTTCAGATGTTTACGCACACTGGAGTTTGTGTCTCTGATGACCGAATGGAGGAGTGGCATCAAGAGGCTGATGCATGTGAGATGCTCCAAACAGCAAGGTTGTTTTTTCTACTGGACAGTTAGAGTCTGGTATGTTTTCTGCAGGGCCCCCCATGTGAAAAGTATGGGTAGCAGAGCCCTTCCACATGGATGCCTGGAAAGCACACCTCCATTGACCAATGCAGCTGAGGAACATGCAGGTTCTTTACGGTGCTTCTGGGGCGAAGCACCAAGGTCTTGAGTTGACATGGAATCTATTGAAGATGGGTTACAATGCTGGTTGTTTTTACCAGGTAGATCTTAGAATGTGTTGGTGGCTAAGGTGCCTGCAAGATTCTCCTACCCTGAGGGTTTAACACAGTTCGAAGAGCACGGTTACCTTCTGGGGACAGGAGATGTAGTGTTTTGTGGCTCAGGGACCACATGCCATATCATAAGTTCCTATTCAAGAACAGGCCTCTGAAGACAGATGCCCGACAACCTAATCTAGGGTTCCAATGAGTCCCAGGGGCATGAGAGGTTCAATCTTCAGACTTAGGAAAGTTGACTTGGGTGTCTGCCAGGATGTAGGTGATCAGGGAGTTTCAGACTGCGCACTTATGTCCAGAGTAACCTCCAATATTGGGGTGGCCACAGGGGCCTTGAATGTTTCAACCAACTCTGGAGGGTTTGGTTAACTGACATGCACAATTTCCATGGGGATGGCAAGCACAGTCCTGTGGTGTGGCTCCAGAGACTCCACCCTGGAGGGCATGTGAGCCATGGTTCTGGGAGGGAAGTCTGCAAACACAAACTCGGGTTAGGTTTAGTGGCTAGGTTATCGCAGGGCAATGTGTAGACCTGGAAGGCTACTCGTCAGGAACAGTAACTGGAATGACCCGAAGGCGGAAGCACAGGCTTTTATATCTGGATTGTGTGTCTAGGGTGACCTCAGAATGTAGCTGTGGCCTCATGGGTCCATGGGAGATTTTTCCTCTAAGGATACTGGCGGTTCCCAATATTTTGATGACTATTTGAGATGGGAAGACTGCTATTTTCGATCTTAGGTGTGCCCCAAAACAGGGATTCCAGAGATGGGCTCTGAATCTAGGCGCCTGGAAAATCCCACCAAGGGTTGGGATTTGGGCTTATGGGCAGACCAGGCCTGCAATGCAGGATCTTGGTGGTGCAACTGAGAGGGCTTGTTTGGAAGCATGCTCAGGCTGAGCATTACAATGCCTGTTTTTGCCCAGGGTGGCCCTCAGGAGTGGGCGTGGTCCCATTGTCCATTTTCTGGCTCCCACACTGAGGGATGGACACACATTCCAATGGCCAGGTTTCCAGCCATGGGGAAGGAGGAAATATCTATTGTGCTTCATGTTCCCCCATAGGCAGGGATTACAGCAAAGGTCTGGGGACAGATGCCTGAATACCAAGGATGCATAGAGATGACAGATTTGGGCCATGGCCGTTCTCACATGCTGGATATGGGCCCCGCTCTCTGGGTGGCTGACACGAGGTCTGGGCTCAGGCTGTGTCAGACACAGCACTAGTGGCCAGAGAAGTCTATATATTGGGGTTCTCTCCAGGGCCGAGTAAATTGATCCTCATGTAGGGTTTCTGGCCAGACTCACGAAGCACTTCTTTCTGTGGGGCAGGCAGAATGCTGCCTTATGGATCCAGAATTCCCTATCAAGAGGGTTTGGGGACAAATAGGGTGAGAATGCAATTGTAAACACCAGCTATGCTTAAATTGAGTGCCAAGCGGAAGTCAGTTTCAATGTGCAGCAGCTTATACGAGATATCCAGCACCTGAGTAAGGGCAGATGTCAGATATTTGCTCACACTGGAGTTTGTGTCTAGGATGATGACTAATGGAGGGGTGGCTTCAGGAGGCAATGGAGGATTACCCACGCTTAAGATTGTGAGATGCTCCAAACAACAAGGTTTCCTTCTAATGGACAGGAGGAGTCTGTTTTTTTTTCCTCCAGGGTCCCTCAAGTGGAAGTTTGCGTAGCAGAGCCCTCCCGCATGGATGACTGGAAAGCACACGTCCAATGACCATTGCAGCTGAGGAACATGACAGGTTCGTTTTGGTGGTTCTGGTGCCAAGTACCAAGGCCTTGAGTTGACTTGGAATCTCTTACAGATGTGTCCCAAAACTGGTTTGTTACAAGGGAGTTCTTAGAATGTATTGGTGGCTATGGGCCACGCTGAGGGTTTGGCACAGGTCGATGTGCACAGTTTCCATCTTGGGAGAGGAGATGTTCTGTTTTGTGGCTCAGGGTACATATGTTGTATCCTGACTTGGCATTCAAGAACAGGCCTCTGAGGATTGATGCTTGCAACCTAATCTAGAGATCCAATGATGTCCTTGGTGCCCATCAGGTTCAATTTTCTTACTAAGGACCATTGATATGGTTGTCTGACTGGATGTAGGTGATCAGGGTGTTTCAGACTGTGCATTTGCATCCAGAGCCACTTCCAATATTGGGGTGGGCTCAGGGGCCTTGCAGGTTTCTCCTAACTTGGAGGCTTTGGGGAACTGTGATGGGCACAGTTTCCTTGGGGATGGCAGGCCCAGTCCTGTGGTAAGGCTTCAGAGACCACCTCCTTGAGGATATGAGAGCCATGGTTTTGGGAGGGAAGTCTGCAAACACAAATTTGGGTCAGGGATAGTGGCAAGGTGATCGCAGGTCCAATGCATAGACCTAGAAGGCATCACGTCAGGAACTGTAATTAGGGTGACTGAAAGCTGGTAGCACAGGCATTTCTATCTGGATTGTGTGTCCAGGATGGGCTCTGAATGTAGACGTGGTCTCATGGTTCAATGGGAGACTTTTCCTCTCTAAGGATCCTGGTGGATCTCCATAGATTGGTGGTTTTTTAGAGAAGAAAAGAGTGCTCTTTTCCATCTTAGGGGTGCTCCAAAACAGGGAAGAATGCTGTTTTCCAACTTAGGCTTATGCCAAAACAGGGATTCCAGAGACGGGCTCTGGGTCTGGGTGCCCGGATATCCCACCAAGTGTTAGGATTTGGGCCTAGGGGCATTCCAGGCCTGCAATGCAGGATCCTAATGGTGTAACAGAGAGGGCTTGTTTGAAAGCATGCTCAGGCTGAAGGTCATCATGCCTCTTTGTGCCCAGGGGGGCCCTCAGGAGAGGGCGTAGTCTCATTGGCCATATAGCTGGATCCCACTTTGAGGGTTGGACACCCATTGCAACAGCCAGGCTTCCTGCAATGGAAAGAGGAGTTCTCTATTGTGCTTCAGGTTCCCCCATTGGCAGGGTTACAGGAAAGGTCTGTGGAAAGTTGCCTTAATACCAAGGATGTGTACAGATGACAGGCTAAGAATTCCCAGGTAACAAAACAGCATTGTTACCCATGTTCATGACATTCCATGTAAAAATAAGCCCTTAGTACTTCGCCCCAGAGCCACCAGAATGAACTTGCCATGTTCCTAAGCTGCAATGGTCAGTGGAGGTGTGGTTTCCAGGCAACCATACGGGGGTGCTCTGCTACACAAACTTTGCAATTGGCGGGGACCCTTGAGACAAAAAAACAGAATGCCCCTGTCCGGTAGAAGGAAACCTTCTGTTTGGAGCATCTCACAAGCCCCAGCGTGGGAAATCCTCCATTTCCTCTTGAAGCCACCACTCCATTTGTCAGTCATCATAGACACAAACTCCAGCATGAGCAAACATCTGACATCCGCCCTTACTCAGGTGATGGATTTCAATTCGATCGCTGCACACTGGAATTGCCTTTAGTTTGACTGAATTAAGCCATAGCTTGGGTTTACAATTCCATCCTCATTCTACTGGTCCACAAGCCCTATTGTGAGGGAATTCTGGAGCTACAACACAATATTCTGCCTTCCCCATAGAAAGAAAAAGGGCCTGGAGAGTCTGCCCAGAAACTCCATATGATGGTCAATCTTCTCGGTGCTAGACGGAACCCTGATTCATAGGCTGCCCTGGGCACTAGTGCTGTGTCTGACATAGCCGGAGCCAGGACCTAGTGTCAGCCACGGAGAGATCAGGGCCCATATCCAGCATGTGAGACCAGCTATGGCCCAAGTCTGTCTTCTCTTCTATTCTTGGTATTCAGGCATCTGTACCCACACTTTTGCTGAAATCCTTGCCATTGGGGGAACCTGAAGCACAATAGAGAACTCCTCCTTCCCCATGGAAGGTATTCTGACAGTTGGGATAGTTGCTCAACCCTCAAAGTGGAAGGCAGCTCCATGGCCAAGGAGACCATGTGCACTCATGATGGCTTCCCCGGGCACAAGCAGGCATTGTGACCTCAGCCTGAGCATGCTTTCAACCAAACGCTCTCAATTGCATCTCTGGGACCCCGAATTGCAGGCCTAGTACACACCTAGGCCCAAATCCTAACCCTGGTGGGATTTTACAGGGGCCCAGACACAGGGCCCATCTCTGGAATCCCTATTTTGGGGGACCCTTAAGATGGAAAACAGCACTCTTCCCTTCCCCGAGATAGTCACCAAACTCATGGTAGCCACCAGGATCCTTGAGTGGAAAAATCTGCCATAGACCCATGAGAACACACCTGCATTCCGAGGCCATCCTGGACATACAATCCAGATACATATCATGTGCTATCACCTTTGAGTCATCGGATTTACAGTTCCTGACGAGCTGCCTTCCAGGTCTATGCATTGGGCCTGCAATCACCTTGCCATTAACCTAAACTGAGTTTGTGTTTGCAGACTTCCTTCCTAAAACCATGGCTCACATGACCTCCAGGTTCTGGCATCTGAAGCCACACCACAAGACTGTGCCTGAGATCCTCAAGGAAACTGTGCCCATCACTTTTGCCCGATACCTTTAGATTAGGAGAAACCTGCAAGGCCCCTGAGCGCAGCCAAATAATGGAGGCCGCTCTGGGCACAAATGCACAGTCTGAGACACCCTGATCACCTCCATACAGGCAGACACCCAAGTCAATGCTCCTGAGTCAGAAGATTGAACCTGACATGCCCCGAGGACTTCATTGGCACACTAGATTAGGTTTACAGGTATCTGTCGTCAGAGGCCTGCTCTGGAATATCAACTTATGATAAAATATATAGTCCCTGAGCCACAGAACAGAATATGTTCTCCCCAAAAAGGAAGCCATGCTCCTGGAATTGTGTCATACCCTAAGGGTATTTGGATCCTGAATGGCCCCTTAGCAACCAGCACATTCTACGATATTCCTGGTAACAAACCATCATTGTGCCCCATCTTCATGAGACTCCATGTCAACTCAAGGTCTCGATATATTGCCCCAGAGCCACCAGAATGCACCTGCCATGTTCCTCAGCTGCAATGGTCAATGGAGGGGTGATTTCCAGGCATCCCTGTGGGGTTCTCTGCTACAAAACTTTCCACATGGAGAAACCAGAGAAAACAAACCAGACTTCTCCTGTCCGGTAGAAAGAAACTTTGCTATTTGGAGCATCTCACAAGCCACAGCATGGGAAATCCTCCATGGTCTCTTGATGCCACCCTTCCATTTGTGGGTAATCACAGACACAAACTCCAGTGTGAGCAAACATCTGACATCCACCCTTACTCAGGTGCTGGATATTCAAAACGGCAGCTGCACACTGGAACTGCCTTTTGCTTTTCACTGAACTTAACCATAGCTTTGTATTACTATTCTATCCTCACCACACTGGTCCACAATATCTCTTGATAGGGAATTCTGGAGCCACAACGCAGTATTCTGCCTTCCACATAGAAAGAAGAAGGACCTGTTGAGTCTGCCCAGAAACTGCACATGAGGATCAATCTACTCAGACCACGAGGCAACCCTGATTAATAGATTTCCCTGACCACTAGTGCTGTGTCTGACAGAGTCTAAGCCCCGACCTCGTTTCAGCCACCCAGAGGTGAGGGCCCATATTTAGCATGAGAGATCGGCAATGGCCCTGGGCCATCATCTGTACCCATCCTTGGTATCCAGTCATCTGTCCCCCAAACTTTGCTGGAATTCCTGCCAATGGCGAACCTGAAACACAATAGAGAACACCTCCTTCCCCATGGCAGGAATATTGGCTGTTGGGATGGTTGTCCAACCCTCAGCGTGGGAGCCAGCTGCATGGCCAAGGAGACCATGCCCACTCCTGAGGGCCGACATGGGCACAGGCAGGCATGGTGATCCTCAGCCTGAGCATGTTTTCAAACAAACACTCTCAGTTGGTCCTCCAGTACCAGCATTGCAGGCCTGGTATGCCCCTAGGCCCAAATCCTAACCCTTGGTGGGATTTTCCAGGTGCCCAGACCCAGAGTCCGTCTCAGAATCCCTGTTTGTGGCACCCTTAAGATGGAAAACAGCACTCTTCCCTTCCCTGAGAAAGGCACCAAACTATTGGGAGCCGCCAGGATCCTTAGAGAGAAAAAATCTCCCATGGACCCATGAAAACAAACCTGCATTCCGAGGCCATCCTGTCCACACAATCCAGAGAGAAAAGTCTTTGCTACCGCCTTCGAGTCATCCTATTTACATTTCCTGACGAGCTGCCCTCCATGTCTATGCATTGGGCCTGTGATCATCTCGACACTAACCCTAACCCCAGTTTGTGTTTGCCGACTTCTCTCCCAAAACCATGGCTTACATGCCCACCAAGATGTGGTCCCTCAAGCCACATCACAGGAAAGTTCCTGCCATCCCCAAGAAAACAGTGCCCATCAGGTTGTCCAAACCCTCCAGATTAGGAGAAACCTGCCAGGCCCCTGAACCCACCCCAATATTGGCGGTTGCTCTGGATGCAAACGTGCAGTGTGAACCACCCTGAGCACCTCCATCGAGGCAGAAAGCCAAGTCAATGGTTCTGAGTCAGATGATTGAACCTGACATGCCCCTAGGACTTCACTGGAACCCTAGATTGGGTCTTCAGACATCTGTTCTCAGAGTCCTGTTCTGGAATACCAAGTTATGATACAACATGTGGTCCCTGATTCCCACAACAGAACATCTCCTGTCTCCAGAAGGAAAATGTGCTCTTGGATCTATGTCCAACTTTCAGGGTAGATGGATCCTGCATGACCCATTAGCCCCAGCACCTTCTATGATCTCCCTGGTAACAAACCAGCATTGTGACCCAACTTCCTGAGACTTGATGCCAACTCAAGGTGTTGGTACTTTGCCCAAGAGCCATGAAACGAATCTGCCATGTTCCTCAGGTACAAAGGTCAATGGACGTGTGCTTTCTAGGCATCCAAGAGGTAGTTCTCTGCTACACAAAAATTCCACATAGGGAACCCTAGAGCAAACAAATAAGACTGCTCCTGTCAGGTTGAAGGAAACCTTGGTTGTTTGGAGCATCTCACAAGCCCCAGCCTGGGAAGTCCTCCACATTCTCTTGATGCCAACCCTCCATTTGTTAGTCATCATAGACACAAATTCCAGCATGAGCAAACATCTGACATCTGCTCTTACTCAGGTGCTGGATATTCGAATCAGTCACGCACACTGGAAATACCTTTCACTTGACACTGTATTCTTGCATAGTTTGGGTTTACAATTCCATCCTCACCCTACTGGACTGCAAGTCCTCTTGAGAGGGAATTAGGGAGACAAAACGCAACATTCTGCCTTCCCCATAGAAAGAAGAAGGGCCTGGTGAGTCTGCCCAGAAACTCCCCATGAAGATCAATCTACTTGGCCCTCGAGGGAACCCCAATTTATATTTTGCGCTGGCCACTAGCGCTGTGTCTGAGAGAGCCTGAGCCCCAACCTCGTGTCAGCCACCCAGAGTGTGGGGCCCTTATCCAGCATGTGGGACTGGCCATGGCCCAGTCATCTCTACCCATCCTTGGTATTCCGGCAACTATCCCAGACCTTTGCTGGAATCCTTACCAGTGGGGGAACCTGAAGCACAATTGAGAACTCCTCCTTCCCCATGGCAGGAAGCCTGGCTGTTGCTATGGGTGCCCAACCCTCAGAATTAGAACCAGGTGCATGGCCAATGAGACAACGCCCAATCATAAGGGCCGCCTGGGCCAAAGCAGGCATTGTGTCCCTCAACCTTAGCATGCATTCAAACAAATGCTCTCAGTTGTTTCTGCAGGGTCCCGCATCGCAGGCCTGGTATGCCCTTAGGACCAAATCCTAACACTTCGTGGGATTTTCCATGCCAACATAACCAGAGCCCGTCTCTGGAATCTCTGTTTTGAAGCACCCCTATGATGGAAAACAGCAATCTTCCCTCCCCTGAGAAAACTATTAGGAGCTGCCAGGATGCGTAGAGAGGAAAAATCTCCCAGGGCTCCATAAGACCACACCTTCATTCCGAGGCCATCCTGGACACACAATCCAGATACAAGAGACTGTGCTACCACCTTCGAATCACCTGGTTTACAGTTCCAGACGAGCTGCCCTACAGACCTACGCATTGGGCCTGTGATCACCTCGCCATTAACCCTACCCCAAGTTTGTGTTTGCAGACTTCTTTCCCAAAACCATGGCTCACATGCCCTCTATGATGGGTCTCTGTAGCCACACCACAGGAAAGATTCTGCTATCCCCAATGAAACTGTGTCAATCACAGTTGCCCAAACCCTCCAGATTAGGAGAGACCTGCAAGTCCCCTGAGCCCAGTCCAATATTGGAGGCCACTCTGGACACAAATGCACAGTGTGCAACACCCTGATCACCTCCATCCAGGAAGACACCCAAGTCAATGGTCCTGAGTCAGAAGATTGGTCCCTGAACCCCACAATAGAATATCTCCTGTCCCCAGATGGAATTCATGCTCTTCAACTTGTGTCAAGGGTCGGGGTATATGAATTATGCACAGCCCGTTAGCCCCCAGCACATTCTAAGATCTCTCTGGTAACAAACAAACAGCATTGTGATCCATCTTCATGAGATTCCATGTCACTTCAAGTCCTTGGTAATTCGCCCAAGAGCCACCAGAATGAACCTGCCATGTTCCTCACCTGATATGGTCAGTGGAGGTGTGCTTTCCAGGCATCCATGTGGGAGTGCTCTTCTACTTATTCTTTCCACATGTGGGACCCTGGAGCAAACAAACCAGACTGCCACTGACCAGTAGAAGGGAACCCTCTGGAGCATCTCAGAAGCACCAGCAGGAGAAATCCTCCATGGCCCTTGACACAATCCCTCCATTTGTCAGTCATCATAGACAAAAACTCCAGCATGAGAAAACATCTGAAATCTGCCGTTATTTAGATTCTGCACTTTCTCTTCCACCACTGCACACTAGAACTGCGTTTCACTTGACACTGAATTTATCCAAAGCTTGGGTTTAGAATTCCATCCTCAGCCTCCTGGTCTGCAAGCCCTCTAGAGAGTGAATTTGGAGCCACAAGGCAACATTCTCCATTCCCACTAGAAAGAAATAGGGCCTGGTGAATCTTCCCAGAAACTCCACATGAGGTTCAATCTACTTGGCACTCGATGGAACCTTGATTTATAGGCTGTCCTGGGCACTAGTACTAGTACTAGTACTAGTACTGTGTCTGACAGAGCCTGAGCCAAGACCTAGTTTCAGGCACCCAGAGATATGAGCCCATATCCAGCATGTGAGATTGGCCAGGGCCCAAGTCCATCATCTCTACTCATCCTTGGTATTCAGGCACCTGTCCCCAGACCTTTTATGTAATCCCTACCAATGGGGTAACCTAAAGCACAATAGAGAACTCCTCCTTCCCCATGGTAGGAATCCTGGCTGTTGATATGAGTGTCCAAACCTCAAAGTGGGAGCCAGCTGCATGGCCAAGGAGACAATGCCCACTCATGAGGGCTGCCCTGGGCACAAGTAGCCATTGTAACCCTCAGCTTGATGAAACCTTCAAAAAAATGCTCTTAGTTGCACCTCCAGGATCCTGCATTGCAGGCCTGATATGCCCTTAAGCCCAAATCCTAACACATCGTGGGATGTTCCATGTGCACATACCCAGAGCCCGTCACTGGAATCCCTGTTTTGAGGCACCCCTAAGATGGAAAACAGCACTCTTCACTTCCCTGAGAAAGCCACCAAACTAATGGGATCCCCCAGGATCCTTGAGAAGAAGAATCTCCCATGGTCCCATGAGTCCACACCTGTATTCCGAGGCCAGCGTGGATATGTTATCCAGATACAAGAGACTGTGCTACTGGCTTCGAGTCACCTGATTTACAGTTCCTGACGTGCTGCCCTCCAGATCTTTGGATTGTGACTGTGAACACCTCTCCATTAACCTTATCCCGAGTTTGTGTTTGCAGATCTCTCTCTAAAAACAATAGCTCACATGTCCTCCAGGATGGGGCCCCTAGAGTCACACCACAAGACTGTGCTTGCCATCCCCAAGGAAACTGGGCCCATCACAGTTGCCCAAACCCTCCTGATTAGGAGAAACCCGGAAGGCTCCTGAGCACATCCCAATATTGGAGGCTGCTCTGGATGCAAATGCACAGTCTGAAACACCCTGATCACCTCCATCCAGGCAGACACCCAAATCAATGGTCCTGAGTCAGATAATTGAACCTGACATGGCCCTAGGACCTCATTGGAAGAGGGATTAACTTTTCAGGCACCTGTCCTCAGAGGCCTCTTCTGGAATACCAACTTATGATACAAATTATGGCCCCTGAGCCCCAGGGTGGGAAATCCTCCATGGCCTCTTGACGCCACCTCTCCATTTGTTGGTCATCGTAGACACAAACTCCAGCCTGAGCAAACATCTGACATCCGCCCATATTCAGGCGCTGATATTGGAATCAGCTGCTGCACACTGGAACTGCCTTTCGCTTTGCAATGAATTTAAGCCTAGCTTCAGACTACAATTTCATCCTCACCCTACTGGTCTGCCATATCTCTTGATAGGGAATTCTGGAGCCACAATGCAACATTCTGCCTTCTTCATAGATAGAAGGACCTGGTGAGTCTGCCCATAAACTGCACATGAAGATCAATATACTCAGCCCAGGAGGGAACCCCTATTTATAGTTTGCCCTAGCCACTAGTGCTGTGTCTGACAGAGCCTGAGCCCCTACCTCGTGTCAGCAACCCAGAGGGTGGGGCCCACATTAACCATGTGAGACCGGCCATGGCCCAGGGCTGTCATTACTACCCATCCTTGGTATTCAGGCATCTGTCCCCTAGATCTTAGCTGGAATCCCTACCAATGGGGGGACCTGAAGCACAATAGAGAATTCATCCTTCGCCATGGCAGGAATCCTGGCTTTTGGATGGGTGTCCAACCCTAGGAATGGGAACTGGCTGCATGGCTGAGTAGACATCGCCCAATCCTGATGGCCTCCGGGGCACAAGCAGGCATTGGGACCCTCAGCTTGACCATACTTTCAAACAAACGCTCTCAGTTGCACCTCCAGGATCCCGCATTGCAGGCCTGGTATGGCCCTAGGCCTAAATATTAACCCTTGGTGGGATTTTCCAAGCACTTAGACCCAGAGCTCATCTCTGGAATGCCTGTTTTGGGGCACGCTTAAGCTGGAAAACAGTACTCATCCCTTCCCGGAGAAATCCAACAAACTATTGAGAACCGCCAGGATCCTTGAGAGGAGAAATCTCCCATGGACCCTTGAGACAACACCTGCAATAAAGGCCATTCTGGAAATTAAATACAGATACAATTACCTGTGCTACCACCTTTGAGTTACGTGATTTACAGTTCCAGACTTGCTGCCCTCCTGGTCTATGGATTGAGACTATGATCACCTTGCCACTAACCCTAACCTAAGTTTGTGTTTGCAGACTTCTCTCTCAAAATCATGGCGCACATGTCCTCCAGGATGGGGTCTCTGGAGTCACACCACAGGACAGTTCCTGCAATCCCCAAGGAAACTACCCATCACAGTTGTCCAAAAACCCCATATAAGGAGAAACCTGCAAGGAACCTGAGCCAACCCTAGTATTGGATGCCACTCTGGACTCAAATGCACAGTCTGAAACACCCTCATCACCTGCATCCAGTCAGACTCCAGAGTCAATGATCCTGAGTCAGAAGATTGAATGACATTCCCCTAGGGCCTCATTCAAACCCTTTATTAGGTTTTCAGGCTTCTGTCCTCAGAGACCTGTTCTGGATTACCAATTTATGATACAACATATGGCCGCTGAGCCCCACAACAGAATATCTCCTGCCCCCAGAAGCAATCCAGGCTCTTGGGCCTGTGTCAAATCCTCAGGCTAGATGAATCCTGCATGGCCCATTAACCACCAGCACATTCTAAGATCTCCCTGGTAACAAACCAACATTTTGACCCATCTTCATGAGGTTCCATGTCCAATCCAGTCTTTATTTCTTCGCCTCAAAGCCACCAGATGCCATGTTCCTTCGCTGTCATGGTCAATGAAGGTGTGCTTTCCAGTCACCCATGTGGGAGATCTATGCTATCCGAACTTTCGACATGGGGAACCATGGAGGAAACAAATCAGACTGCCCCTGTCTGGTAGAAGGAAACCTTGCTGTTTGGAGCATCTCAAAAACACCAGATTGGGAAATCCTCCATAACCTCTTGACGCCACCCCTCCATTTTTGTGTCATCATAGACACAAACTCCAGCATGAGCAAATATCTGACATCCACCCTCACTCAAGTGCTGAATATTGGATTCAAACATTGCACACTGGAAACTTCTTTCGCTTGATACAGAATGTAACCATAGCTTAGGTTTACAATTCCATCCTCAGCCTCCTGGTCCACAAGCCCTCTTGATAGTGAATTCTAGAGCCACAAAACAGCATTCTGCCTTCCCCTTACAAACAAGAAGGGCCTGGTGAGTCTGCCCAGAAACCATACATGAGGATCAATCTGCTCGGCACTCGAGGGAACCCCAATTTATAGGCTGCCCTGGGCACTAGTGCTGTGTCTGACAGAGCCTGAGCCAAGACCTAGTGTCAGCCACCCAGTGATCGGGGCCCATATCCACAATTTGATACTGGCCATGGCCCATGTCCATCATCTTTACCCATCCTTGGTATTCAGGCCTCTGTCCCCAGACCTTTGCTGGAATCCCCGCTAATGGGGGAACCTGAAGCACTATAGAGAACTCCTCTTTCCCCATGGCAGGATTCTGGCTGTTGGGATGGTTGTCCAACCCTCAAAGTGGGAGCCAGCTGCATGGCCAATGTGACCACGCCCACTCATGAGGGCCACCTGGGCATAAGCAAGTATTGTGACCCTCAGCCTGAGAATGATTTCAAACAAGACCTCTCAGTTGCACCTCCAGGATCCTGCATGCAGGCCTGGTAAGCCACTAGGCCCAAATCTTAACACTTGGTGGGATTTTCCAGGGGACCAAACCCAGAGTCCGTCTCTGGAATCCATATTTTGGGGCACCCCTAACATGAAAAACAGCACTCTTCCCTTCCCCGAAAAAGCCACCAACTATTGGGAGCCACCAGGATCCTTAGAGAGGAAAAATCTCCCATGGACCCATGAGGCCACAACTGCATTCTGAGGCCATCCTGCACACAATACAGAGAAAAAAGCCTGTGATTCTGCCTTTGAGTCACCCGATTAACAGTTCCTGAAGAGCTGCCATCCATGTCTATGCATTGGGCCTGTGATAACCTTGCCACTAACCCTAACCCAAGTTTGTGTTTTCAGACTTCCCTCCCAAAACCATGGCTCACATGCCCTCCAGTTTGTGATAACTGGAGCCACACCACGGGATTGTACCTGTCTTCCCAAAGGAAACTGTGATTGTCACTATTAAACAAACCCTCTAGATTAGGAGAAACCTGCAAGTCCCCTAAGCCCAGCCCAATATTGGAGGCCACTCTGGACGCAAATGCACAGTCTGACACACCATATCATCTACATCCAGGCTGATATCCAAGTCAATGGTCCTCAGACAGAAGATTGAACCTGACATGCTCCTAGGATTCACTGGAACACTAGAATAGGTTTTCAGGTATCTGTACTCAGAAGGCTGTTCTGCATATCAATGTATGATACAATATGGTCACTGAGCCACACAAAAGAACATCTCCTGTCCTTAGAAGAAAGCTGTGCTCTGGACCTGTGTCAAACACTCTGGGTAGATGAATCCTTCAAGGCCCCCTGGCAACCAGCACATTCTATGATCTCCCTGACAAAATACCAGCATTGTGACCCATCTTCATGAGACTCCATGACAACTCCAGCCCTTGGTACTTCGGCCCAGAGCCACCAGAATGAAACTGCCATGTTCCTCTGCTGCCATGGTCAATGTAGGTGTACTTTCCAGGCATCCAGCGGGAGTGCTCTGATACCAACTTTCCACATGGGGAACCCTGGAGGAAACAAACCAGACTCCCCTGTACGGTAAAAGGAATCTTTTCTGTATGGAGTATCTCAAGCCTGAGGGTGGGTAATCCTCCATGGCCTCTTGAGGCCACCCATCCATTTGTTGGTCATCATAGACACTAACTCCAGCGTGAGCAATCAACTGACATCTGCACTTACTCAAGTGCTGGATATTTGAATCAGCTGCTACACACTGGAATTGCCTTATGCTTGGCACTGAATTTAAAAGTAGCTTGGCGGGACGCCTGGGTGGCTCAGTTGGTTAAACAGCTGCCTTCGGCTCAGGTCATGATCCCAGCGTCCTGGGATCGAGTCCCACATCAGGCTCCTTGCTCCGCAGGGAGCCTGCTTCTCCGTCTGACTCTGCCTTCCACTCTGTCTGCCTGTGCTTGCTCTCGCTCGCTCTCTGACAAATAAATAAAATCTTGAAAAAAAAAAGTAGCTTGGGTTTGCAATTCCATCCTCACCCTGGTGTTCAGTAAGCTCTCTTGATAGGGAATTCTGAAGCCACAACACAGCATTCTGCCTTCCCCATAGCAAGAAAAAACAGCCTGGAGAGACTGCCCAGAAACCCTACATGAGGATAAATCTACACGACCCTCGAGTGAACCCCATTTATAGGTTTACCTGGCCACTAGCGCTGAGTCTGACAGAACCTCGTCTCTGACCTCGTGTCAGGACCCAGAGACTGGGCTCCAACTCCAAAATGTGAGACCAGCCATGTCCCAGGGCTGTCATCTCTACCCATTTTGATTCAGGCATCTGTCCCCAGACATTTGCTGAAATCCCTGCCAATGGGGGAACCAGAAGCACAATAGGGAAATCCTCCTTCCCCATGGCAGGAATGATGGCTCTTGGGATGGGTTTCCAGACCTCAGAGTGGTAGCCAGCTGAATGGCCAATGATAACCCGCCCACTCATGAGGGCCGCCCTGGACACAAGCAGGCATTGTGACCCCCAACATGAGCATGCTTTCAAACAAACACTCTCAGTTGCATTCCAGAATCCAAATTTGCAGGCCTGATATTCCCCTAAGCACAAATCCTAACACCTGGTGGGATTTTTCAGGGGACCAGAAACACAGCCTGTCTCTGGAATCCCTGTTTTGGGACACCCCTAAGATGGAAAATAGCACTCTCCCCTTCGCCAAGAAAGCCACCATAGTATAGGGAGCCGCTAGGATCCTTGAGAGGAAAAATCTCCCATGGATCCATGAGACCACACCTGTATTCCGAGGCCATCCTGGACACAAAAGCCAGATACACAAGCCTGTGCTACCACCTTCAAGGCAACTAATTTATAGTTCCAGACGAGCTGCCCTCCAGGTCTATGCATTGGGCCTGCGATCACCTCACCGCTAACCTTAACCCGAGTTTGTGCTTACAGACTTCTATCCCGAAACCATGGCTCATATTTCCTCCAGGATGGGGTTTCTGGAGCCACACCAAAGGACTGTGCCTGCCATACCCAAGGAAAATGTGTCCGTCACATTTGCCTAAAACTTCGAGATAAGGAGAAACCTGCAAGGCCCCTGAGCCCACCCCAATACTGGAGGCCCCTCTGGACACAAATGTGCATTCTGAAATACGCTGATCACCTGAATCCAGGCAGATACCCAAGTCAGTGTTTCTCAGTCAGAAGATTGAACCTGACATGCTCCTATGACCTCATTGTAACCCCTGATTAGGTTTTCAGGCATTTGTAATCAGGGACCTGTTCTGGAGTACCAACTTAAGATACAACATATGGTCCCTGATCCCCACAACAGAACATCTCCTTTCTCTAGATGGAAGCCGTGCTCTTGGAACTGTGTCAAACCCTCAGGGTAGATGAATCCTACTTGGCCCGTAGCCACCAGCAGAATCTAAGATCTCACTGGTAACAAGCCAGCATTGTGAGCGATCTTCATGAGATTCCATGTCAACTACAGGCCTTGGTACTTCACCCCAGAGCCTTCAGAAAGAACCTGCCATGTTCCTCAGCTGCAATGTTCAGTGGAAGTGTGCTTTCCAGGCATCCATGTGGGAGTGCTCTGCTACCCAAACTTTCCACATGGGGGACTCTCGAGCAAACAAATCTGACTGCCCTGTCCTGTAGAAGGAAACCTGGCTGTTTGGAGCATCTCACAAGCTCAAGTGTGGGAAATCCTCTATGACCTCTTTGCAACTCCTCTCCATTTGTCGGTCATTATAGACACAAACTCCAGCTTGAGCAAACATCTGACGTCTGTGCTTACTCAGGTGCTGGATATTCGAATCAGCCGCTGCACACTGGAAATGCCATTCGCTTGTCACTGAATTTATTCATAGCTTGGGTTTACAATTCCATCCTCACCTTACTGGTCCACAAGCCCTCATGATAGGGAATTCTGCAGCCACAACACAGCATTCTGCCTTCCCAATAGAAAGAAGAAGGGCCTGGTGAGTCTGCCCAGAAACTCCACATTATGATCAATCTACTTGTCCCTTGAGGGAACCCTGAATTATAGACAGCCCTGGCCCCTAGTGTTGTGTCTGACAGAGCCTAAGCCCCGACCTCGTGTCAGCCACCTAGAAGGCGGGGCCCATATCCCGCATGTTAGACTGGCCACGGAACAGAGCCGTCATCTTTACCCATCCTTGGTATTCAGGCATGTGTCCCCAGACCTTTCCTGGAATCCCTACCAATGAGGGAACCTGAATCACAATAGAGAAATCCTCATTCCCCATGGCAGAATTCCTGTAAGTTCGGAAGGGTGTCCAACACTCAGAGTGTTAGCCTACTGAATGGCCATTGAGACCACCCCCATTCCTGAGGGCCACCCTATGCAAAAGCTTGCATAGTGACCCTCAACCTGAGCATGCTTTCAAACAAACGCTCTCAGTTGTATCTCCAGGACTTGCATTGGAGGCCTGGTAAGCCCCTATGCCCAAATCATAACCCTTGGTGGGTATTTCCAGGTGCCCAGAGCCAGAGCACTTCTCTGCAATCCCTGTTATGGGACACCCTTAATATGGAAAACAGAACTCTTTCCTCTCTGAGAAAGCCACCACATTATAAGGAGCTGCCAGGATACTTGAGAGGAAATATCACCCATGGACACCTGAGACCACACCTGCATTCTTAGTCCATCGTGGATACACAATCCAGATAAAAAAGCCTGTGCTACCTCCTTTGAGGCATGCGATTTACATTTCACACGGAGCTTACCTCCAGGAGTATGCATTGGGCCTACAATCACTTCGCCACTAAACCTAACCCGCATTTGTGTTTGCAGACTTCCCTCCCAAAACCATGGCTCTCATGCCCTCCAGCATGGGGTCTCTGGAGCCACACCACAGGACTGTGCCCACCATTGCCAAGGAAACTGTGCCCATCAAATTGCCCTATCTTTCCAGATTAGGAGAAACCTGCAAGGCCCCTGAGCCCACCCCAATACTGGTTGCCACTCTGTACACAAATGCACAGTCTGGAACACCCTGATCACCTACATCTAGGCAGACTTTGAAGTCAATGATACTGAGTCAGAGGATTGAACCTGACATTCCGTTAGGATTTTATTGGAACCCTAGATTAAATTCTCAGGCATCTATCCTCAGAGGCCTGTTCTGCAATACCAAATTATGATACATTTGGTCCGTTAGCCCCACATCAGAACATCTCTGGTCCGAGAAGGAAACCGTGCCCTTTGACCAGTGTCAAACCCTCAGGGTAGATGAATCCTACATGGTCCCTTAGCCACCAGCACACTGTAAGGTCTCCATGGTAACAAACCTGCATTATGACCCATCTTCATGAGACTTCATGTCAACTCCAGGCCTTGGTAATTCGCCCAAGAGCCACCAGAACGAATTGGCCATGTTTCTCAGCTGCAATTTTAATGGAGGTGTGCTTTTCAGGCATTCACGTGGGAGTGCTCTGCTACCCAAACTTTCCACATGGGGGACCCTGCAGCAAATAAACCAGACTCCCCCTGTGTGGTAGAAGGAAACTTTACTGTTTAAAGCATCTCACAAGCCCCAGCATGTGAAATCCTCCATGGCCTCTTGACGCCACCCCTCCATTCATCGGTCATCATAGACATAAACTCCAGCATGAGGAAATGTCTGACTTTCACCTTTACTCAGGTGCTGGATATCTGGAATCAGACACTGCACAATGGAACTGCCTTTTGCTTGGCACTGAATTGAACCTTAGCTTGAGTTTACAATTCCATCCTCACCCTACTGGTCCCCAAGCCCGCTTGATAGGGAATTCTGGGGCCACAACGCAGCTTTTTGACTTCCCCTTAGAAAGAAGAAGGGCATGGTGATTCTGCCCAGAAACTCTGCATGAGGATCAATCTGCTCAGCCCTTGAGGGATCCCTGATTCATACTCAGCCCTGACCACTAGTTCTGTTTCTGACAGAGCCTGAGTGCTCAATTCATGTCAGCTACTCAGAGAGTCAGGCATGTGAGACTGGCCATGTCTCAGGTCCCTCATCTCTACCCATCCTTGGTATTCAGGCATCTGTCCCCAGACATTTGCTAGAATACCTGCTAATGGGGGAACCTGAGGCACAATAGAGAATTCTTCCTTTTCCATGGCAGGAATCCTGGTAGTTGGGATGGGTGTCCTACATTAAAGTGGTAGCCAGCTGCATGGCCAAGGAGACAACTCCCACTCATAAGGGCTGCCCTAATCACATCAGGCATTGTGACACTCAGACTAGCATGCTTTCAAACAAACGCTCTCAGTTGTACCTCCAAGTCACACATTGTAGGCCTGGTACTCCCCTAGGCCCAAATCCTAATCCTGGTGGGATTTTCCAAGCACCCAGACTCACAGCCCTTCTCTGGAATCCCTTTTTAGGGAACATCTAAGATTGAAAACAGCACTCTTCCATTCAAACGAGAAAGCCACCATACTATTGGGAGCTTCCAGGATCTGTAGAGAGGAAAATACTCTCATGGAAACATTAGAACACACCTGCATTCCAAGGCTATCATGGACACACAATCCAGATACAAAAGCCAGTGCTAGTGCCTTCGAGGTACGTGATTTACAGTTCCTGACGATCTGCCCTCCAGGTCTATGCATTGGGCCTACGATCACCTCGCAACTCAACCTAATCCGAGTTTGTGATTGCAGACTTCTCTCCCAAAACCATGGCTTACATGCCCTCCACGATGGAGTCTCTGGAGCCACACCACAGGACTGTGCCTGCCACCCCCAAAGAAACCGTGCCCACAAATTTTCCTAAACCTTCAAGATTAGGAGAAACCTGCAAGGCCCCAGAGCCCACCCCAATATTGGAGGCCACTCTGTACACAAAGGCACAGTCAGAAACACCCTGATTGCCTACATATAGGCAGACACCGAAGTCAATGGTCCTGAGTCTGATGATTGAACCTGAAATTCCCCTTGGACTTCATTGGAACCCTAGATAAAGTTTTTAGGCATCTGTCCTCGGATGCCTGTTCTAGAATTCCAACTTATGATACAACATTTGGTCCGTGAGCCCCACAACAGAACATCTCCGATACCCAGAAAAAAACCGTGTTCTTCGACCGGTGTCAAACCATCGGGATAGACTAATCATACATGGCCCCTTAGCCACCAGCACATAGTAAGATTTCCGTGGTAACAAAACTGCATTGTGACCCAACTTCATTAGAAACCAGGCCTTGGTACTTTGCCCTAGAGCAACCAGAAAGAACCTGCCATGTTCCTTAGGTGCAATGGTCAATGTAGGTGTGCTTTCCAGTATCCACGTGCGAGTACTATGCTACCCAAACTTTGCACATGGGGGAACCTGGTGTAAACAAACCAGACCTCCCCTGTCCAGTAGAAGGAAACCTTATGTTTGGATCAACTCACAGGCCTCAGCGTGTAAACTGCTCCATGGCCTCTTGATGCCACCACTCCATTGGTCAGTCATCATAGACACAAACTCCAGTCTAAGCAAACATCTGACATGCACCCTTATCCCGGTGCTGGATGTCTTGAATAAACCACTGCACATTGGATCTGCCTTCCACTTGGCACTGAATTGAACCATAGCTTGTGTTTACAATTCCATCCTCACCTGACTGGTCCCTAAGCCCTCTTGATAGGGAAATCTGGGGCCACAACGCAGCATTCTGCCTTCCCCATCGAATGTAGAAATGCCTGGTGAGTCTGCCCTGAAAACCCACATGAGGATCAATCAGGTCGGCCCTCGAGTCAACACCGATTTATAGGCTGCCATGGCCACTAGTGCCGTGTCTGACAGAGCCTGAGCTCGACTGAGTTTCAGCCACTAGAGAGCAGGCCCCATATCTAGCATTTGGGATTGCCATGGCCCAAGTATGTCATCTCTACCCATCCTTGATATTCAGGCACCTGTCCCCAGACCTTGGCAGGGATCCCTGCCAATTAGGGAACTTGAAGCACAATAGAGAACTCTTCTTTCCCCATGGCAATAAACCTGGCTTTTGGGATGGGTGTTCTACCCTCAAAGGGGGAGCCAGTTACAACATCAATGACACCACACACACTCCTGAGGACTACCCTTGGCACAAACAGGCATTGTGACCCTCACCCTGAGTATGCTTTCAAAAAATCCCTCTCAGATTCACCACAATGATCCCTCATTTCAGGCCTGGTATGCCTGTAGGTTCAAATCATAAAACTTGGTGGGATTTTCGAGGTGCCCAGACCCAGAGACCATCTCTGGAATTTTTGTTTTGGTGCACCCTTCAGATGGAAAACAGCACTCATCCCTTCCCCAAAAATGTCACCAAATTATGAGGAGCCACCAGGATCCATAGAGAGGCAATGTCTCCCATGGACCCATGAGAACACACCTGCATTCCGAGGCCATCCTGGACACACAATCCGGAGAGAAAAGCCTGTGCTACTGCCTTCTATTCACCCTAATTACAGTTACAGATGAGCTGCTCTCAAGGTATATGCATTGGGCCTGTGATCACCTCGCCACTCACCCTAATTCAAATTTGTGTTTGCAGACTTATCTACCAAAACCATGGCACACATGCCCTCCAGGATGGGGTCTCTGGATCCACACTGCAGGACTGTCCCTGCCATCCACAAGGAAACTGTTTCCATCACAGTTGCCCAAACTGTCTAGATTAGGAGAAACCTACAAGGCCTCTGGGCCTACCCCAATTTCGGCGGCCGCTCTGAACACAAATGCACAGTCTGAAATACCCTGATCCCCTACATCCAGGAACACAGCCAAGTCAATGGTCCTGAGTCAGAATAATGAACCTAACATGCCCCTAGGACGTCATTGGAACCATTGATTCGGTTTTCAGACATGTGTCCTCAGAGGCCTGTTCTAGAATGCGAACTTATGATACAACATGTGGTGGCTGGGCCACACAACAGAACATCTCCTGTCCCCAGAAGGAAACCGTGCCCTACAATCTGTGCAAAATCCCAGAGTAGTAGATTCCTGCACAACTACTAAGCCACCAGCACATTCTAAGATCTACCTGGTAACAAACCAGCTGTGTGGCCCATCTGCAAGAGATTCCATGTCAAATCAAGGACTTGGTACTTTGCTACAGAGACACCAGAATAAAGCTGCCATGTTCTTCAGTTGCAATGGTCAATGAAGCTGAACATTCCAGGCATCCATGCGGTAGAGCTCTGCTACCCAAACTTTCCACATGGGGGACCCTGGAGCAAATAAACCACACTCCACCTGTCCAGTAGAACGAAACCTTGCTATTTGGAGCAGCTCATGAGTCTCAACGTGAAAATCCCTCCATGGCTTCTTGACGCCACCCCTCCATTTGTCAGACATCATAGACACAAACTCCAGTGTGAGCAAATATCCGACGTCCTCCCTTACTAAGGTGCTGGATATCTCGAAAAAGCTGCTGGACACAGGAACTGCCTTCCGCTTGGCAGTGAATTGAACTGTAGCTTGTGTTTACAATTCCTTCCTCACCCGACTGGTCCCCAAGCCTTCTTGATAGCGAATTATGGAGACACAACACAGCATTCTGCCTTCCCGATAGAAACAAGTGCCTGGTGAGTCTGGCCAGAAACCCCACATGAAGATCAATCTGCTCGGCCCTATATCGGAGGGACCCTGATTTATAGGTTGCCCTGGCCACTAGTGCTGTGTCTGACAGAGCCTGAGCCCAGACCTAGTGTCAGTCACCAGAGTTTGAGCCCCACATCTAGCATTTGGGATTGCCATGGCTCAAGTATTTCATCTCTACCCATCCTTGGTATTCAGGCACCTGTCCCCAGACCTTTGCTGGAATCCCTGACAATGGGGCATCCTGAAGCACAATAGAGAACTCCTCCTTCTTCATATCAGGAAACTTGGCTGTTAGGATGGGTGTTCAACCCTGAAAGTGGGAGTCATTTACAAGTCCAGTGAGACCACACAAACTCCTCAGGGATGCCCTGGAGGCAAACAGGCCTTGTGACCCTCAGCCTGAGCATGCTTTCAAACAATCCTTCTCTGTTGCACCACCATGAACCCGCATTGCAGGCCTAATATGCCCCTAAGCCCAAATCCTAGCACATGTTGTGATGTCCCAGATGCCATGAACCAGAGCCCGTCTCTGGAATCCCTGTTTTGGGGCACCCATAAGGTGAAAAACATCACTCTCCCCTTCCCCGAAAAAGCCACCAAACTATGGAGAGCCACCAGGATCCATAGAGAGGAAAAGACTCCCATGGACCCATGAGACCACACCTGCATTCCAAGGCCATGCTGGACACACAATCCAAAGAGAAAAGCCTGTGCTACTGCCTTCCAGTCTCCCTAATTATAGTTCATGAAGAGCTTCCCTCCAGGTCTACGCATTGGGCCTGTGATCACCTCGCCACTCACCCTAATTTGTATTTGTGTTTGCAGACTTCTCTCCCAAAACCATGGCTCACATGCCCACCAGAATGTTATCTCTGAAGCCACAACACAGAACTCTGGCTGCCAGCCCCAAGGACACTGTGCATATCAGATTTGCCCAAACCTTCCAGATTAGGAGAAACCTGTGTGGCCCCTGAGCCCACACCAATATTGCCGGCCACTCGGGATGGAAATGCGCAGTCTGAAACACCCTTATCACCTACATCCAGGGAAATAGCCAAGTCAATGATCGTGAGATAGACGATTGAACCTAAAATGCCCCTAGGCTCTCAATGGAACCCCATTAGGTTTTTAGGCATCTGTCCTCAGGGGCCTGTTCTGAAATACCAATCTATGACACATCATGTGGTCTCTGAGCCACACGACAGAACATCCCCTGTCCCCAAAAGAATACCATGCTCTTCGACCTGTGCCAAACCCTCAGGGTAGGAGAATCCTGCATGGCACCTTAGCAACCAGCACATTCTAAGTTCTCCCTGGTAACAAACAAGCATTGTGACCCATCTGCAAGAGATCCCATGTCAACTCAAGGCCTTGGCACTTTGTCCCAGAGCCACCAGAACGAATCTGCCATGTTCCTCAGCTGCAATTGTCAATGGAGGTGTGCTTTCCTGGCATCCATGCCGGAGAGCTCTTCTTCACAAACTTTCCACATGGGGAAACCTAGAGTAAACAAACCAGACTTCACCTACACTGTACAAAGAAATGTTACTTTTTGCAGCAGTTCACAGGCCTCAGCATGTGAACTCCTCCATGGCCTCTTTATACCACCCCTCCACTTGTCGGTCATCATAGACAAAAACTTTAGTGTGAGCAAGCATCTGACATCCACCCTTATTCCAGTGCTGGATGTCTCGAGTAAACTGCTACAAATTGGAACTGCCTTCTGCTTGGCACTGAATTGAACCATAGCTTTTGTTTACAATTCCACCCAAAACTGACTGGTTCCCAAGCTCTCGTGATTGGGAAACCTGGAGCCACAACACAGCATTCTGCCTTCCCTATTGAATGAACAAATGCCTGGGAATCTTCCCAAGAAACTCCACATGAGGATCAATCTGCTCCGCCCTCGAATCTACTCTGATATAAAGGCTGCCATGGCCACTAGCGCTGTGTCTGACAGAGCCTGAGCCCCGACCGAGTTTTAGGCCTCATATCTAGCATTTGGAATTGCTATGGCCCAAGTACGTCATCTCCACCCATCCTTGGTATTCAGGCACCTATCTCGAGACCTTGCTGGAAACCCTGCTAATGGGGCAACCTGAAGCACAGAGGAACCTGACAGAAGAGAACTCATCCTTCCTCATGGCAGGACATTTGGCTGTTGGGTTGGGTGTCCAACTCTCTAAGAGGGAGCCAGATATATGACCAATGAAACCACTCCCACTCCTGAGAGCCGCCATGGGAGCAAACAGGCATTGTGAGACTCAGCCTGAGCAAGCTTTCAAACAATCCCTCTCAGTTGCACCATCATGATCCTGCATTGCAGGCCTCATACACCCCTAGGTGCAAATCCTAACCCTTGGTGGGAAGTCCCAGATGCCCAGAAAAAGAGCCTGTATCTGGAATCCCTGTTTGGGGGCACCCATAAGATGGAAAACAACACTCTTCCCTTCCCCAAAAAAGCCACCAAACTATGAGCTGCACAGATCCATAGAGAGGAAAAGTTTCCCATGGACCCATGAGACTATACCTGCATTCCAAGGCCATCCTGGACACACAATATAGAGAGAAAAGCCTGTGCTACTGCCTTCCAGTCACCCTAATTACTCCTGACAAGCTGCACTGCAGGTCTACTCATTGGGCCTGTGATCACCTTTCCACTAACAATAACCCACATTTGTGTTTGCAGACTTCTCTCCCAAAACCATGGCTCATATGCCCTCCAGGACAGGGTCTCTGGATCCACAACACATGACTGGGCCTGCCATCCCCAAGGAAACTGTGCCCGTCAAACCTGCCCAAACCTTCCAGTTTAGGAGAAACAAGCAAGAGCCCTGAGCCCGACCCAATATTGTCGGCAGCACTGGACACAAATGCCAGTCTGAAACGCCCTGATCACCTACATCCAAGCAGACAGCCATTTCAATGTTCCTGGGTCAGAAGATTGTACCTGACATGCTCCTAGGACGTCATTGGAACACTAGATTAGGTTTTCAGGCATCTGTCCTCAGGGTCCTGTTCTGAAATACCAACTTAGGATACAACATGTGGTCCCTGAGCCACACAATAGAATATCTCCTGTCCCCAGTAGGAAACCATGCCCTTCGACCTGTGCCAAACCCTCAAGATTGGAGAATCCTCCACAGCACCTTAGACACCAGCACAAACTCTAGTTTGTGCGTTGACCCATACCACAAGCTTTCCATCTGATGGACAGTCGAGTCCTGTTGAATGGCTCCAGGATGTCCCATACGGAAAGACTGGAGAGCAGGATTCGAAGGATGGATGCCTGTACAGCATACCTCACATTCCCATTGGCTCTTTGTGACAAGACATGTTTGAACTACTGGCTCTGGGGCGAGCTAACTAGGGGGCTGAATTGAAATGGACTCTCCTGCGGATGGGTCATAATGTGGGTTTGTGTGCATGGAGACCTTGGAATATGTTGGCAGCTCAGGGGCCATGAAGTATTCGCCTAACCGAAGGGTGTAATATTGCTCCAATTAAAAAGAGATCCCTATGTGGAGATGAGACAGGTTCTCTTTGGTGCCTCAGAAAAGCCCCAGATACTGGTCTTCAAACCAGTTCTCTGAGTAGAGACACCTGGAAACCAAAGCTAGGGTTCAGATTAGAGCCTAGATGCCTGTCCGTTTCAATCTTCTGTCTCTGGGGACACTGTCTGAGTATCTAAGTGAAGATAGTTGCTCAGCTGGTGTCAGAGTGCCCCTCTTAGTCCATGGCCGAGGCATGGCCTTGGAGACCTTATTGGATTCTCCTAATCTCTAGGGTTGTGGCCAATGGATTGGGTACAGTTTTCTTGGAGAGGACTGGCACAGTCCTTCAGTGTGTCTCCATAGGCCCTAGCCTGGAGGGTGTGTGGGTCCGGGCTGTGGGTACAGAAGTCTGAAAACACAAACTCGGCTTGGGTGTGGAGCCGAGAGCATGGCAGGAAGGACCCACAGACCGTGAGAGGAGATCCTCAGCTTATGAAAGAAGGGCAAATGGGAGGCAGTCACGCAAGCTTTTGTCTTTGGATGTTTTGTCTCCCATAGCCGTGGAATGTAGGGGTGACCTCAGGGGCTATGGAAGAGTCTCCCTCTCTGAGGAGTTGGTCCAGCTCTTAAGATTTTGGGGACATTTTGTGGGAAGGGTGGAGTCCTGCTGTCTGGCTCAGGTGTTCTTCCAGGAGAGGGACTCCAGATCACAGTCCTGGGTTCGAGCAAATGGAATACTCGAGCTCTTGTGAAGATTGGGATCATAGGGGCTTGGCAAGCCCCATTTGCGGGCTCTTGGTCGAGGCCCTGAGAGACCTTACTTCGACATGGGGCCCATGCTGATGGTCCCAATGCGAGTTTGTACCCAAGGAGGCACTCAAGTTTAGGCTGAAGGTATGACTCCATGCCAACAGCAAGCTTTCCAGCCATGGGGAAGGAGAAGATCTGATTTGTGCTTCAGTTACCCACGTTTGCCAGGATTTGATATAATATCTAGGGTCAGATGTCTGAAAACCCAGGTTGGGAAGAGATGACGGCATAAGACCATGGCCTGTCTGATGTGCTTAGTGTGCAGCCAGCTGTTTCTTTGTCTGTCGGGACGTCAGGCTGTGTCAGACAGAGCATTACTGACCAGGGTAGCCTTTCCAGTTAGGGTGCGGTCGAGGCCAGAGCTGGTTGGTTCTCATTTGTGGTTTCTGGAGAGCCCCATAGGGCAACGTTTTTCTTCTGGTGGGCAGGCAGAAAACTGTGTTGTGGTTCTGGAATTCCCAGTCTGGAGGGCTTGTTTGCCAGGAGTGTGAAGAGGGAAGTCTGAAAACACAAGCTAGCGTTAGGTTTGTGGCCGAGGGCATGGCAGGCCCACTCTGCAGAGACTGAATCGAGATCTCCTGCATCTGAGGTCAGGGCGAGTATCAGACGTTGCCTCAGGTTGGAGTTTGTGTCCATTATGGCCCCTTCCTGAAGGGGGTGGGGGCGTCATGAGGCCAGGGAGGTTTCCCAACGCTGGGAGTTATGAGCTGCCCCAAACATCAAGGTTTCCTCTGTAGGACAGTCGAGTCCTATGAGATGGTTCTAGGATGACCCCTACAGAAAGACTCGAGAGAAGGGGTCTAAGCATGAATGTCTGCAAATGCCACCTCACATTCCCACTGGCTGCTTGGAGCAAGGCAGGCTCAATCTGCAGGCTCTTGGGCGGGTTTCTCAGAGGGCTGAGTAGAAATGGACTCTCCTGAGGATGAGTCATACTGTGGGTTGGTGGCCATGGAGACCTTGGAATGTGGCGGGGGCTCAGGGACTCTGCAGGTTTCTCCAAACCGAAGGGTTTGACACAGCTCCAACAATGAAGCTTCCCATGTGGAGACGATAGTTGTTCTGTTTGGTGTCTCAGGAAAGCCCCAGATCTGGTCTTCAAACCCAGGCCTCTGAGGAGTGACACCTGGAAACCAAAGCAAGAGTTCAGATTAGGGCCCAGGGGCCTGTCTGGTTCAATCTACTGTCTCTGCCAACGTCTGTCTGTGTTTCTGCATGGAGGTAGTTGCTCAGCTTGTGTCAGGATGCCTTTGTCCATAGAGGCTTATAGTAGTGGGATGTCCTCGGGGGCCTTGATGTTTCTCCTATTCTGTGGGGTTATGGGCAATGGAATGGGCATAGTCTCCTTGGAGAGAGCAGGACAGTCCTGTGGTGTGGCTCCAGAGGCCCCAGCCTGGCGGCTGTGTGGGCCAGGGCTGTGGGGACAGACATCCAAAAACACAAACTCGGCTGAGGTTTGGGGCTGAGGTTATGGCAGGAGTGATCTACAGTCCGTGAGGGGAGCTCATTGTGATTAGAAAGTAAGGCGAGTGAGAGGCGGTCGTTCAGGCTTATGTCTCTGGATGTTATATTCATGATGGTCATTTAATGTAAGCATGGTCTCATGGGCCATGGAAGTCTCCCTCTCTGGTGATTTGTCCGGCTCCCAAGAGATTGGGGTCATTTTGTGGGAAGGGAGGAGTCCTGTTTTCTGCCTCATGTGTCCCCACAATAGAGGGATTCTAGAGCAGAGCACTGGGTACATACAACTGGAATACCCACCCTCTGGTTAGGCCTGGGGTCCATTGGGCATGGCAAGCCCATATGCAGATTCTTGGTCCAGCCACTGAGAGACGTTACTTGAATAGTGGACTCATGCTGAGGGTCACAATGTGTGTTTGTGCCCAAGGTGGTCCTCAATATTGGGCGGGACCTCATTGAGCTTGCAGGTTTCTCCTACAGTGAACCTTGGACATGCCAACCTCAGGGTTTCTTGCCATGGGGAAGGAGGAGTTTTGATTTCTGCATCACGTTCACCTCTGGGCACTAATTGGAGATAAGGTCTAGGTTCTGAAGCCTGAAAACCGAGGTTTGGAAGAGATGACGACCTAAGGCCATGGCGGGTCCGATGTGTTCAGTTTGGGGCCAGCTTTCTAGGTGTCGTTCAGGAGGTCTGCACTCAGGCTGTGCCAGACAGGGTATTCGTGCCCAGATACGCTGTATAATTGGGGTACAGTTGAGTGGCATGCAGAAGATAATTATTTGGGGTTTCTCCGTAGCCCCATAAGGCAAAGTCTTTCTTCTGGAGGGCAGGCAGAGTGCTGCATTCTGGCTCCGGAACTGCCAAACTGGAGGCCTTGCGGCCAGGAATGCAAGGATGTAAGTCTGAGAACTGAAGCTTTGCTTTGGTTTCAGGGCGAGGAAATGGCAGGCACACTCTGCAGAGCTGAATTGAGATTTCATGCATCTGAGGTCAGGGCGAGGTTCATATATTGGCTCAGGTTGGAGTTTCTGTCCATGATGGCCCCTTCATGAAGGGGGGTCATCACACCGCCATTGATGTTTTCCCATGATGGCAGTAGTGAGATGCTCCAAACCACAAGGATTTTCTGCGGGTCAGTTGAAACCTATTGGATGGCTCCAGGACATCCCATATGGAACAATTGCAGAGCAGGGTTCTAAGGATGGATGCCTGGGCATCCGGCCTTGCATTCCAATTGTCTCCTAGCGAAACGGCACGTTTGATTGCTGCCTATGATGTAGCAGCCGAGGGGGCTGAGTTGAAATGCATTCTCCTGAGGATCGGTCCTAATGTGGGATTGTGTCCATGGAGACCTTGGAATGGGGCAGTGGCACCAGGGCTCTGAAGGATGCTCCTAACCAGAGGTTTTGACACAGCTCCAAGAAGCATTTTTCCCATGGGGAAACAAGATTTGTTCTCATTGGTGCTTCAGTAACCCCCAATATGCTGGTATTGGAAACCAGAACTCTGAGGAGAGATGCCTGGAAACCAAGGCAATGGATCTGATTAGGGCCTGGGGCCTGTCTGGTTTAATCTTCTTCTCTCGGTTCATCTGTCTATGGGATTGAGTGGAGGTAGTTCCTCAGCTGGTGTCAGATTGCCCCTATTTGTCCTGGGCAGTCTACACTATTGGGATGGCCACTTTGACTTTGGAGGTTTCTCCTAATTTGCAAGTTTGTGGCCAATGAAATGGGCAGAATTCCTTTGGGGAGGGAAGGCACAATCCAGAGGTCTGGCTCTAGGGGCTCAAGCATGGAGGGTGTGTGGGTCAGAGCTGTGGGGACAGAAGTCTGAAAACAGAAACTCGTCTTAGGTTTGGGGACATAGGTATGGGAGGCCCGATCTACAGAGTGAGTGTGAGGCACTTGCTCAGGCTTTTGACTCTGGATTTTGTGTCACTGATGGCCGTGGAATGTAGGGGCGTCCTCATGGACCATGGGTGAGACTTCCTCTATGGGGATTTGGATGATCCCAATATTTTGGGGTCATTCCGTGGGATGGGAGGAGTCCATTCTGTTTTTTTTTTTTGTTTTTTTTTTTTTTTTTTTTTACCTCAGGTGTGCCACTAAAGAGGGATTCCAGAGCAGAACCCTGGGAAGGGGCGACTGGACAACCCGAACTCTGTATAAGATTGGGGGCCTAAGGGCATGGCAATCCCCATATGGGGTACCTTGGTCCAGCCACTGAGAGGTCTTACTTGAGTACAGTGCTCACACTGAGGGTCACAATGCATGTTTGTGCCCAATGTAGGCATCAAGCATGGGCGGGGACTCATGGGCCATGCTTGATTCTCCTACACTGAACTTTGGACAACATACGAACCACAAGGTTTCTTTCCATGGGGAAGGAGGAATTCTGATTTCTGCATCATGTTCACCCCTGGGCAGTGACTGGAGATAAGATCTAAGTTCTGAATCCAGAAAATCGAGGTTGGGATGAGATGATAACCTAAGGTCATGGAGGGTCCGATGTGCTCAGTGTGCGGTCAGCTTTCTGGGTGTTGTTCAGGAGGTATGGATTCAGGCTGTGTCAGACAGTGCATTAGTGCCCAGGTTAGAATGTATAATTTGGGTACAGTTGAGTTCCATGTAGGTTCATCCTCATTTATTGTGTCAGGGAAGCTCACTGGGGAAAAATTTTTCTTCTGGTGGGCAGGCAGAGTGCAGCATTGTGGGTCCAGAATTGCCAAACTTGAGGGCGTCGGGACCAGGAGTGTGAGGACGTAAGTCTGAGATCATAAGCTAGACTTAAGTTTCAGGGCGAGGGCACGGCAGGCACCCTCTGCAGATCCGAATCAAAATCTCATTCATCTGAAGTCAGGACGAGGATCAGACTTAGGCGCAGGTTGGAGTTTCTGTCCATGATGGCCCCTTCATCAAAGGGGTGGAATCTCGAGGCCATGGAGGTTTTCCCACGTTGGGAGTTGTGGGATGCTCCAAACTGCAAGGATTCCTTCTGCGGGAAAATTGAGAACTGTTGGATGGCTCCAGGACATCCCATATGGAATGACTCCAGAGCCGGGTTCTAAGGATGGATGCCTGAGCAGACTGCCTCTTACACCAATTGTCTCCCTGCCACAAGACAGGTACGATCTGATGGCTATGCAGGAGCAATCGTGGGAGCTGAGTTGAAATGGACTCTCCTGAAGATGGGTCTTAATGTGTGTTTGTGTCCATGAGGACGTTGGAATGGGGTGGTGGCCCCAGGGCTCTAAAGGATTCTAACCGGAGATTTTGAAACAACTCGAAAGAGCAAGTTTTCCATGTGGAGACAAGATTTGTTCTAATTGGTGCCTCAGGAAACCCACATATGCTGGTATTAGAACCAGGCCTCTGAGGAGAGATACATAGAAACCACGGCAATGCATCCAATTAGGTCCTAGGAGCCTCTCTGGTTCAATCTTCTTCTCTGTCGACATCTGTCTATTTTATGAAATGGAGGTAGTTGCTCAGCTGGTGTCAGACCGCTCCTGTTTGTCCGGGCGGCCTACACTATAGGGATGGCCTCGGGGACTTTGGAGGTTTCTCCTAAATTGTATGATTATGGACAATGGCATGGGCAGAATTCCTGTGGAGTGGGCAGGCACAGACCTTATGTGTGGCTCCAAGGGCCCAGCCTTGAGGGTGTGTGGGCAAGGACTGTGGGGACAGATGTCTGAAAACACAAACTCAGCTTAGCTTTGGGGATGTAGGTATGGCAGGTCCGATTTACAGACTATGAGGAGAACTTTTTGGGATATGAATAAAGGGTGAAAGTGTGACACTTGTCAGGCTTTTGCCCCTGGATTTTGTGTCAATGATGGCTGTGGAATGTCGAGGAGTCCTCATGGGCCATGGAAGAGTCTTTCTCTCTGTGGATTTGGCCAGATCCCAATTGTTTTGGGTTAATCTGTGGGATTTAGTTTTGTTAACTAAGGTGTCCCACCAAAAGAGGGATTCCAGAGCAGAACCCTGGACAACAAGAAATCTAACTAAAAATACGGGCCTAGGGGCATGGCAAGCCCAATATGCCTTCTAATGGTCCAGCCACTGAGAGGCCTTCATTGAGGACAGAACTCATGCTGAGGGTCACAATGCGTGTTTATGCCCTCGTGGTACTCAAGCATGGGTGGGGACTCATGGTGCATGCTTGTTTCTCCTACACTGAATGATAGTCAACATGTCAACCACATGAGTTCTTGCCATGGGGAAGTATTAATTCTGATTTCTGCATGTCATTCACCCCTGGGCAGTGATTGGAGATAAGGTCTAGGTTGTGAAGTCTGAAAACCGAGGTTGGGAAGAGATGACGACCTAAGACCATGTTGGGTCCGATATGCTCAGCGTGGAGCCAGCTGTCTGGGTGTTGGTCGGGAGGTCCAAGCTTGGGCTGTGTCAGACAGGGCATTAGTGCCCAGGGTAGATTGTATAATTGGGGTACAACTGAGTGCCGTGCAGGTTGATCTTTATTTGGTATTTCTGGTTAGCCCCAAGGGCAATGTTTTTCTTCTGGAGAACAGGCAGAGTGCTGCATTGTGGCTCCGGAATTTCCAAAGTGGATGCCTTGTGGACGGGGAGTGTGAGGACGGAAGTCTGAGAACACATGTTAGGCGTAGGTTCTGGGCGAGGGCACGGCAGGCACCCTCTGCAGATCTGAATCGGGATATCATGAATCTGAAGTTAGGGCGAGGTTCAAACCTAGGCTTAGGTTTGAATTTCTGTCCATTCTGGCCACTTTATGAAGGGGACAGCATCTCCAGTCCATGGAGGTTTACCCAAAATGGAAGTTGTGAGATGCTCCAAACAACAAAGATTCCTTCTGATCAACAATTGAGACCTTTTGTATCACTCCAGTACATACCATACAGAATGACACCAGAGCAGGGATCTTAGGATGGATACATGGGAAGCCCGCCTCACATTGCAGTTGTCTCCTAGCAAATAGACAGGTTTGATATGCTGGCTCTGTCAGAGCAACCAAGGGGGCTGAGTTGAAATGGACTCTCCTGAGGATGGATGCTAATGTGGGTTTGTGTCCATGGAGACCTTGGAATGGGGCGTTGGTGCATGGGCCCTGAAGGATTCTCCTAACCGGAGGTTTTGAGACATCTCCAAAGGACAAGTTTCCCATGTGGAGACGAGATTTGTTCTAATTCGTGCCTCAGGAAACCCCCATATACTGTTATTGGAATATAGGCCTCTGAAGAGAGATAACTGGAAACCAAAGCAATGGCTCCGTTTAGAGCCTAGGGGCCTGTCCGGTTGAATCTTCTTCTCTGTGTACATCCATCTAAGGTATTAGTGGAGTTAGATGCTCAGCTGGTGTCAGATGGCCCTTGTTTGTCCCAGGCGGCCTACACTATTGTGAAGGCCTTGGGGACTTTGGAGGTTTCTCCTAATTTTATGATTATGGACAATGGAATGGGCAGAATTCCCGTGGAGAGGGAAGGCACAGTTTTGATGTGGCTCCAGGGGCCCCAGCCTGCAGGGTGTGTGCCTCAGGACTGTGGAGACAGAAGTCTAAAACACAAACTCAGTTTAGGTTTAGGGACGTAGGTATGGCAGGCCCGATCTACAGACCGTGAGGAGAATTCTTCCAGATATGAAGAAAGAGAGATTGTGAGGCACTTGTTCAGGCTTTTGTTTCTGGATTTTGTGTCAACGATGGGCGTGGAATGTCAGGGAGGCCTCATGGGCCATGGACGAGTCTTCCGCTCTGTGGATTTGGCCCGATTCCAATTGTTTTGGGTCAAACTGTGGGATGGGAGGAGTCCTTTCAGTTTTGTTACCTCAGGTGTCCCACCAAAAGAGGGATTCCAAAGCCGAGCCCTGGGGAGGGGAGACTGGACAACCAGAAATCTGGTTAAAAATTGGGGCCTAGGGGCATGACAAGCCCAATATGCTGTCTTTTGGTCCAGCCACTGAGAGGCCTTACTTGAGAACTGGGCTCACGTTGAGGGTTAGAATGCATGTTTGTGAACGACTTGGTCCTCAAGCATCTGCAGGGCCTCATGGGCCACACTGGTTTCAACTACATTTTACGTTGGACAACATGCCAACCACAAGGTTTCTTGCCATGGGGAAGGAGTTCTGATTCCTGCATCATGTTCAACCCTGGGTGGTGACTGGAGATAAGGTTTAGGTTCTGAAGCCTGAAAACCGAGGTTGGAAAGAGATGATGACCTAAGGCCATGGCGGGTCTGATGTGCTCAGTGTGTGGCTAGCTGGGTGGGTGCGAGCCAGGAGGTTCAGTCTCAGGCTGTGCCAGAAAGGGCAGTAGTGCCCAGGGCAGCCTGTATAATTGGGGTCCAGTCAAGTGGCATGCAGGTTGATCCTCATTTGGGGAATCTGGGTAGCCCCAGAGGGCAATGATTTTCTTCCGGAAAGCAGGCAGAGTGCTGCCTTGTAGTTCTGGAATTGCCAAACTGGAGGGCTTGTGGGCCAGGAATGTGAGGATGGAAGTTGAGAACACAAACTAGACTTACGTTTCTGGGCAAGGGCACGGCAGTCACACTCTGCAGAGCTGAATCAAGATGTCCTGCATCTGAAGTCAGGGCGAGGATCAGACGATCGATCAGGTTGGAGCTTCTGTCCCTGATGGCCCCTTCATGAAGCACAGGGGGCGGGATCACGAGGCCATGGAGGTTTGCCCACGATGGGAGTTGTGAGATGCTCCAAACAGTAAAGATTCTTCTGCGGGACTATTGAGACCTGTTGGTTGGCTCCAGGACTTCCCATACAGCATAATTCTGAGAATGGTTCTAAGTATGGATGTCTGGGAAGCCTGCCTCTCATTCCAATCATCTCCTAGCGACAAGACGGGTTAGATCTGCTGGATCAGGGGGAGCAACTGAGGGGGCTGAGTTGAAATGGACTCTCCTGTGGATGGGTCCTAATGTGGGTGTGTCTCCATGGAGACCTTGGAATGAGGCGCTGGCACCGGGAACCTGAAATGGCCTTCTAACCAGAGGCTTTGAGAGAGCTCCAACATGTAAGTTTCCCATGTGTAGACGAGATTTGTTCTAATGGGTGCCTCAGGAGAAGCCCTCAGCTGGTATTGGAAACCAGGCTTTTGAGGAGACATGCCTGTAAACCAAAGCTATGGATCCCATTATGGCCTGGGGTCCTGTCTGGTCAATCTTCTTCTCTGGGGACATCCATCTATGGTATGAGTGGAGGTAGATGCTCAGCTGGTGTCAGACGGCCCTTTTTTGTCCCGGACAACCTACACCATTGGTATGGCCTCAGGGAATTTGGAGGTTTCTCCTAATTTGTACGGTTTTGGATAATGGAATGGGCAGAATTCCCATGGATTGGTTAGGCACAGTCCTAATGTGTGGTTCCAGGGGCCCAGCCTGGAGCGTGTGTGGCCCAGGACTTTGAGGACAGAACTCAAAAAACACAAACTCAGCTTAGGATTGGGAACGTAGGTATGGCACGGCCGAACTACAAATCATGAGAAGAACTCTTCAGGATATGAAGAAAGAGCGAGTCTGAGGTGCTTAGTTAGGCTTTTGTCTCTGGATTTTGTATCAGCGATGGCCGTGGAATGTCGGGGAGGCCTCATGGGCCATGGACGAATCTTCCTCTCTTTGGATTTGGCCCTATCCCAATTCTTTTTCGTGTATCTGTGGGATGGGAGGACTCCTTTAGGGTTTGTTACCTGAGGTGTCCCACCAAAAGAGGAATTCCAAAGCAGAGCCCTGCGCAAGAGTGAAGGGACAACCCGAAATATGGTTAAAAATTAGGGTCTAGGGGCATGGCAAGCCCAATATGCTGTTTCTTCATGCAGCCACTGAGAGGCCTTGCCTGAGGACCGGGCTCAGGCTGAGGGTCACAATGTGTGTTTGAGACCAATGTGGCCCTCAAGCATGGGCTGGGTCTCATGTGCCACACTGGTTTCAACTACACTGAAAGTTGGACAACATGCCAACCACGAGGTTTCATGCCAAGGGAACGAGTTCGGATTTCTGCAACATTTTCAAACCTGGGCAGTGATTGGAGATAAGGTCAAGGTTCTGAAGCCTGAAAACCGATGTTGGGTAGAGATGACGACCTAAGGCCATGTCGGGTCCGATGTGCTCAGTGTGCGGCCAGCTGTCTGGGTGGGGCCAGGAGTTCCAGGCTCAGGCTGTGTCAGAATGGGCAATTGTGCCCACTTCAGCCTATATATTTGGTGTACAGCCAAATGGCGTGCAGGTTGATCCTCATTTGGGGTTTCTGGGTAGCCCCAGAGGGCAATGTTCTTCTTCCAGGGAGCAGGCAGAGTGCCGCATTGTACTTCTGGATTGCCAAACTGGAGGGCTTGTGGGCCAGTAGTCTGAGGACTGAAGTCTGAGAACACAAGCTAGGCTTAGTTTTTATGGGTGAGGACATGGCAGGCACAATCTACAGACCTGAATCGAGATCTCGTGCATCTGAAGTCAGGGTGAGGATCAGACGATCTTCAGGTTGGACTTTCTGTCCCTGATGGCCCCTTCATGAAGGGGGGGAATCACGAGGCCATGGGGGTTTTCGCACGATGGGAGTTGTGAGAAGCTCCAAACTACAAAGATTCTTCTCCAGGACAATTGAGACCTGTTAGTTGGCGCCAGGCCAAGGATTCCAAGCATGGTTCTGAGGATGGATGGCTAGGTACCCCACCTGGCATTCCAATTTTCTCCTAGCTACAAGAAAGGTTAGATCTGCTGGATCTGGGGGAGCAACTGAGGAGGCTGAGTTGAAATTGACTCTCCTGTGGATGTGTCCTAATATGTTTTTGTGTCTATGGAGACCTTGGAATGAAGCGGTGGCACTGGGTCCCTGATGGGTTCTTCTAAACAGAGACTTTGACACAGCTCCACCGTGCAAGTTTCCCATATGTAGATGAGATTTGTTCTGATGGGTGAGTCAAGAAACAGCCATATGCTGGTATTGAAATCCAGGCCTCTGAGGAGACATGCCTGGAAACCATAGCAATAGATCCGATTAGTGCCTAGTGGTCTGTTCATTCCTTTTTTCCTCTGGGGACATCAGTCTATGGGTCTGAGTGCAGGAAGGTGCTCTGATGTGCTCAGATTGCTCCTGTTTGTCCTGGGAAGCCACCACTATTGGGATGGCCTCAGGAACTTTGGAGGTTTATCCTATTAGTAGGATTGTGGCCATTGGAATGGGTACACACAATTCCCTTGGAGAGGGCAAGTACAGTCCTCAGGTTTGGCTCCAAGGGCCTAAGCCTTTGGGGTGTGTAGGCCAGGGCTGTTTGGACAGTTCTCTGAAAACACAAACGCGGCTTATGTTTCGGGTCATAGGTATGGCAGGACTTATCTACAGACCATGAGGAGAACTCTTCAGGATATGAAAAAAGGGCGAGCGTGAGGCTCCTGCTCAAGTTTTTGTCTCTGGATATCGTGTCACTCATGGTCGTGAAATTTCCGGGTGCCTTCATGGGAAATGGACGAGTCTTACTCTCTGGGGTTTTGCCCCATCCCAAGATTTTTGGGTCATTCTGGGGATGGAAGAAGTCCGTTTTGTTGTTGTTGTTGATTTGCTTTGTTTTGTTTTTTAACCTCAGGTGTCTCACCAAATGAGGTATTCCAGAGTAGAGCCCTGGGGAGGGCCGACCGGACAACCAGAAATCTGGTTTAAAATTGGGGCCTAGGGACATGTCAAGCCCATTATGACATCTAATGGTCGAGCCACTGAGAGGACTTACTAGAGCACAGGACTCACGCTGAGGGTCACAATGCGTGTTTATGCCCTCTTCGCACTCAAGAATTGGTGGGGCCTCTGGGTGAATGCTGGTTTCTCCTACACTGAACGTTGGACAACATGCCAACCACAAGGTTTCTTGCCATGGGTAAGGACGAGATCTGATTTCGACATCACAAGCACCCCTGGGCAGTGGTTGGAGATAAGGTCTAGGTTCTGAAGCCTGAAAAACCGCAGTTGGGAAGAGATGATGACCTAAGGCCTTGGCGGTTCTGATGTGCTCAGTGTGCGGTCAGCTGTCTGGGTGTTGGTCAGGAGGTCCGAGCTCAGGTTGTGTCAGACAGTGCATTAGTGCCCAGGTTAGACTATATACTTTGGGTACAGTCGAATGCCATGTAGATTTATCCTCATATAAGGTGCCTGGGCAGCTCATTAGGCCGAATTTTCTTTCTAGAGGGCATGCAGAGTGCTGCATTGTGGGTCTGGAATTGCGAAACTTCTGGGCTTCGGGGCCTGGAGTGTGAGGAGGGAAGTCTGAGAACACAAGCTAGACTTGGGTTTCAGGGCCAGGGCACGGCAGGTACCCCTGTAGATCTGAACCTATATCTCATGCATCTGAAGTCAGGGCGAGGATCAGACGTTGGCTCAGGTTGGAGTTTCTGTGCATGACGGACCCTTCATGAAGGGAGCGGAATCTCAAGGCCATGGAGTTTTTCCCACGTTGGGAGTTGTGGGATGCCCCCTTCAAGGATTACTTCTGCGGGACAATTGAGACCTGTTGGGCAGCTTCAGGACATCCCATATGGAATGACTCCAGGGCACTGTTCGAGGTTGGGTGCATGGGAAGCCGGCCTCGCATTCCAATTGTCTCCCAGCAACAAGACCGTTTAGATCTGATGGCTCTGCGAGAGAAACCGGGGTGGCTGACTTGAAATGGACTTTCCTGAGGATGGGTCCTAATGTGTCTTTGTGTCCATGAGGGCCTTAAAATGGGGCGGTGGCACCGGGACCCTGAAGTATTCTCCTAAGCTTTTGACATAGCTCGATGCACAAGGTTCCTTGTGGATACGAGATTTGTTTTGATGGGTGCCTCAGGAAAACCTCTATGCTGGTATTGGAATCCAGGCTTTTGAGGAGACATGCCTGTAATCCAAAGCAATGTATCCGATTATGGCCTAGGGTCCTGTCTGGTTCAATCTTCTTCTCAGGGGACATCCATCTATGGTATGAGTGGAGGTAGATGCTCAGCTGGTATCAGACCGCCCTTGTTTGTCCGGGGCGACCTGCACTATTGGGATGGCCTCAGGGATTTGTAGGATTCTCCAAATTTTACTGTTTTGGACAATGGCATCGGCAGAATTCCCATGGATTGGGTAGGCACAGTCCTAATGTGTGACTCCAGGGGCCCCAGCCTGGAGGGTGTGTGGCCCAGGACTTTGAGGACAGAAGTCTGAAAACACAAACTCAGCTTAGGTTTGGGGACGTAGGTATGGCAGGCCTGATGTATAAACCATGAGAAGAACTCTTCCGGATATGAAGAAAGAGCGAGTCTGAGGCGCTTGCTCAGACTTTTGTCTCTGGATTTTGTATCAGAGATGGCCGTGGAATGTCGGGGAGGCCTCATGGGCCATGGACGAATCTTCCTCTCTGTGGATTTGGCCCGATCCCAATTGTTTTTCGTCAATCTGTGGAATGGGAGGACTCCTTTCAGGTTTGTTACCTCAGGTGTCCCGCCAAAAGAGGAATTCCAAAGAAGAGCCCTGGGGAAAAGTGAAGGGAGAACCCGAACTATGGGTAAAATTTGGGGCCTAGGGGCATGGCAAACCCAATATGCTATCTCTTCATCCAGCCACTGAGAGGCCTTATTGAGGACTGGGATCAGGGTGCTGGTCACAATGTGTGGTTTTGACCAATGTGGCCCGCAAACATGAGCGGGGCCTCATGAGCCACATTGGTTTCAACTACACTGAACGTTGGACAACATGCCAACCACATGGTTTCTTGCCACGGGAAAGGAGTTGTTTTTTCTGCATCACTTTCAAGCCTGGGCAGTGATTGGAGATAAGGTCTAGGTTCTGAAACTTGACAACCGAGGTTGGGAAGAGATGACGACCTAAGACCATGGCGGGTCCGATGTGCTCAGTGAGCGGCCAGCTTTCTGTGTGGGGCCAGGTAATCCAGGCTCAGGCTGTGTCAAAAAGGGCAATAGGGCCCAGGTCAGCCTATATATTTGGGGTACAGTAGAATGGCGTGCAGGTTGATCCTCATTTGGAGTTTCTGGGTAGCCCCAGAGGGCAATATTTTTCTTCCTGAGGGCAGGAAGAGTGCTGCATTATAGTTCTGGTTTTCAAACTGGAGGCTTGTGGGCCAGTAGTCTGAGGAAGGAAATCTGAGAACAAGCTAGGCTTAGGTTTCTGGGTGAGGACAAGGCAGGAACAATCTACAGACCTGAATCGAGATCTCGTGCTTATGATGTCACGGCGAGGATCAGAAGATCGCTCAGTTTGGTGTTTCTGTCCCTGATGGCCCTTCATGAAGGGGCGGGGTGGTCACGAGGCCGTGGGGGTTTTCCCACGATGTTAGTTGTGAGAAGCTCCAAACTGCAAAGATTCTTCTGCAGGACAATTGAGACCTGTTTGTTGGCTCCAGGGCAACGATTCCGAGCAGGGTTCTAAGGATGGATGGCTGGGTAGCCCACCTCGCATTCCAATCGTGTCCTAGCAACAAGACAGGTTAGATCTGCTGGATCTGGGGGAACAACCCAGGAGGCTGAGTTGAAATGGACTCTCCTGTGGATGGGTCCTAATGTCTGTTTGTGTCTATGGAGACCTTGGAATGTAGCCGTGGCACTGGGGTCCTGAAGGGTTTTTCCAAACAGAGGCTTTGACACAGCTCCAACGTGCAAGTTTCCCATATGTAGATGAGATGTTTTCTGATGGGTGAGTCAAGAAACAGCCATACGCTTGTATTGGAATCCAGGCCTCTGAGGAGAGATGACTGGATACCACAGCAATGGATCCGTTTAGTGCCTAGGGGCTTGTTCGTTCCTTTTTACCTCTGGGGACATCAGTCTATGCGTCTGAGTGCAGGTAGGTGCTCAGATGAGCTCAGATTGCCCCAGTTTGTCCTGGGAAGCCACCACTATTGGGATGGCCTCCGGCAGTTTGGAGGTTTATCCTATTAGTAGGGTTGTGGCCATTGGAATGGGCACATACAATTCCCTTGGAGAGGGCAAGTACAGTCCTCAGGTTTGGCTCCAGGGGCCTGAGCCTGTAGGGTGTGTAGGCCAGAGCTGTTTGGACAGTTGTCTGAAAACACAAACGCGGCTTATGTTTCGGGTCATAGGTATGGCAGGACTGATCTACAGACCATGAGGAGAACTCTTCAGGATATGAAAAAAGGGCGAGTGTGAGGCTCGTGCTCAAGTTTTTGTCTCTGGATATCGTGTCACTCATGGTCGTGAAATTTCCGGGTGACTTCATGGGAAATGGACGAGTCTTACTCTCTGGGGTTTTGCCCCATCCCAAGATTTTAGGGTCATTCTGGGAATGGAAGAAGTCCGTTTTGTTGTTGTTGTTGATTTGCTTTGTTTTGTTTTTTAACCTCAGGTGTCTCACCAAATGAGGTATTCCAGAGTAGAGCCCTGGGGAGGGCCGACCGGACAACCAGAAATCTGGTTAAAAATTGTGGCCTAGGGACATGTCAAGCCCATTATGACATCTAATGGTCGAGCCACTGAGAGGACTTACTAGAGCACAGGACTCACGCTGAGGGTCACAATGCGTGTTTATGCCCTCTTCGCACTCAAGAATTGGCGGGGCCTCCGGGTGAATGCTGGTTTCTCCTACACTGAACGTTGGACAACATGCCAACCACAAGGTTTCTTGCCATGGGTAAGGACGAGTTCTGATTTCTGCATCACAGGCACCCCTGGGCAGTGGTTGGAGATAAGGTCTAGGTTCTGAAGCCTGAAAAACCGCAGTTGGGAAGAGATGATGACCTAAGGCCTTGGCGGTTCTGATGTGCTCAGTGTGCGGTCAGCTGTCTGGGTGTTGGTCAGGAGGTCCGAGCTCAGGTTGTGTCAGCCAGTGCATTAGTGCCCAGGTTAGACTATATACTTTGGGTACAGTCGTATGCCATGTAGATTTATCCTCATATAAGGTGCCAGGGCAGCTCATTAGGCCAAATTTTTTTTCTAGAGGGCAGGCAGAGTGCTGCATTGTGGGTCTGGAATTGCAAAACTTCTGGGCTTCGGGGCCGGGAGTGTGAGGAGGGAAGTCTGAGAACACAAGCTAGACTTGGGTTTCAGGGCCAGGGCACGGCTGGTACACCTGTAGATCTGAACCTATATCTCATGCATCTGAAGTCAGGGCGAGGATCAGACGTTGGCTCAGGTTGGAGTTTCTGTGCATGACGGACCCTTCATGAAGGGAGCGGAATCTCGAGGCCATGGAGGTTTTCCCACGTTGGGAGTTGTGGGATGCCCCCTTCAAGGATTCCTTCTGCGGGACAATTGAGACTTGTTGGGCAGCTCCAGGACATCCCATATGGAATGACTCCAGGGCACCGTTCGAGGATGGATGCCTGGGAAGCCCGCCTCGCATTCCAATTGTCTCCTAGCAACAAGACAGTTTAGATCTGATGGCTCTGCGGGAGAAACCGGGGTGGCTGACTTGAAATGGACTTTCCTGAGGATGGGTCCTAATGTGTGTTTGTGTCCATGAGGGCCTTAAAATGGGGCGGTGGTACCGGGACCCTGAAGTATTCTCCTAAGCTTTTGACATAGCTCGATGCACAACGTTCCTTGTGGAGACGAGATTTGTTTTGATGGGTGCCACAGGAAAACCTCTATGCTGGTATTGGAATCCAGGCTTTTGAGGAGACATGCCTGTAATCCAAAGCAATGTATCCGATTATGGCCTAGGGTCCTGTCTGGTTCAATCTTCTTCTCAGGGGACATCCATCTATGGTATGAGTGGAGGTAGATGCTCAGCTAGCATCAGACCGCCCTTGTTTGTCCCGGGCGACCTGCACTATTGGGATGGCCTCAGGGATTTGTAGGGTTCTCCAAATTTTACTGTTTTGGACAATGGCATCGGCAGAATTCCCATGGATTGGGTAGGCACAGTCCTAATGTGTGACTCCAGGGGCCCCAGCCTGGAGGGTGTGTGGCCCAGGACTTTGAGGACAGACGTCTGAAAACACAAACTCAGCTTAGGTTTGGGGACGTAGGTATGGCAGGCCTGATCTATAAACCATGAGAAGAACTCTTCCGGATATGAAGAAAGAGCGAGTCTGAGGCGCTTGCTCAGGCTTTTGTCTCTGGATTTTGTATCAGAGATGGCTGTGGAATGTCGGGGAGGCCTCATGGGCCATGGACGAATCTTCCTCTCTGTGGATTTGGCCCGATCCCAATTGTTTTTCGTCAATCTGTGGAATGGGAGGACTCCTTTCAGGTTTGTTACCTCAGGTGTCCCGCCAAAAGAGGAATTCCAAAGAAGAGCCCTAAGGAAAAGTGAAGGGAGATCCCGAACTATGGGTAAAATTTGGGGCCTAGGGGCATGGCAAGCCCAATATGCTATCTCTTCATCCAGCATCTGAGAGGCCTTATTGAGGACTGGGATCAGGGTGAGGGTCACAATGTGTGGTTTTGACCAATGTGGCCGCAAACATGAGCGGGGCCTCATGGGCCACACTGGTTTCAACTACACTGAACGTTGGACAACATGCCAACCACATGGTTTCTTGCCACGGGGAAGGAGTTGTGTTTTCTGCATCACTTTCAAGCCTGGGCAGTGATTGGAGATAAGGTCTAGGTTCTGAAACTTGACAACCGAGGTTGGGAAGAGATGACGACCTAAGACCATGGCGGGTCCGATGTGCTCATTGAGCGTCCAGCTTTCTGTGTGGGGCCAGGTAATCCAGGCTCAGGCTGTGTCAAAAAGGGCAATAGTGCCCAGGTCAGCCTATATATTTGGGGTACAGTAGAATGGCGTGCAGGTTGATCCTCTTTTGGAGTTTCTGGGTAGCCCCAGAGGGCAATGTTTTTCTTCCTGAGGGCAGGAAGAGTGCTCCATTATAGTTCTGGTTTTCAAACTGGAGGCTTGTGGGCCAGTAGTCTGAGGAAGGAAATCTGAGAACAAGCTAGGCTAAGGATTCTGGGTGAGGACAAGGCAGGAACAATCTACAGACCTGAATCGAGATCTCGTGCTTATGATGTCAGGGCGAGGATCAGAAGATTGCTCAGGTTGGTGTTTCTGTCCCTGATGGCCCTTCATGAAGGGGCAGGGGGGCCACGAGGCCGTGGGGGTTTTCCCACGATGTTAGTTGTGAGAAGCTCCAAACTGCAAAGATTCTTCTGCAGGACAATTGAGACCTGTTTGTTGGCTCCAGGGCAACGATTCTGAGCAGGGTTCTAAGGATGGATGGCTGGGTAGCCCACCTCGCATTCCAATTGTGTCCTAGCAACAAGACAGGTTAGATCTGCTGGATCTGGGGGAGCAACCCAGCAGGCTGAGTTGAAATGGACTCTCCTGTGGATGGGTCCTAATGTCTTTTTGTGTCTAAGGAGACCTTGGAATGTAGCGGTGGCACTGGTGTCCTGAAGGGTTTGTCCAAACAGAGGCTTTGACACAGCTCCAACGTGCAAGTTTCCCATATGTAGATGAGATGTTTTCTGATGGGTGAGTCAAGAAACAGCCATACACTGGTATTGAAATCCAGGCCTCTGAGGAGAGATGACTGGATACCACAGCAATGGATCCGTTTAGTGCCTAGGGGCCTGTTCGTTCCTTTTTACCTCTGGGGACATCAGTCTATGCGTCTGAGTGCAGGTAGGTGCTCAGATGAGCTCAGATTGCCTCTGTTTGTCCTGGGAAGCCACCACTATTGGGATGGCCTCAGGCAGTTTGGAGGTTTATCCTATTAGAAGGGTTGTGGCCATTGGAATGGGCACATACAATTCCCTTGGAGAGGGCAAGTACAGTCCTCAGGTTTGGCTCCAGGGGCCTGAGCCTGTAGGGTGTGTAGGCCAGAGCTGTTTGGACAGTTGTCTGAAAACACAAACGCGGCTTATGTTTCGGGTCATAGGTATGGCAGGACTGATCTACAGACCATGAGGAGAACTCTTCAGGATATGAAAAAAGGGCGAGTGTGAGGCTCGTGCTCAAGTTTTTGTCTCTGGATATCGTGTCACTCATGGTCGTGAAATTTCCGGGTGACTTCATGGGAAATGGACGAGTCTTACTCTCTGGGGTTTTGCCCCATCCCAAGATTTTTGGGTCATTCTGGGAATGGAAGAAGTCCGTTTTGTTGTTGTTGTTGATTTGCTTTGTTTTGTTTTTTAACCTCAGGTGTCTCACCAAATGAGGTATTCCAGAGTAGAGCCCTGGGGAGGGCCGACCGGACAACCAGAAATCTGGTTAAAAATTGTGGCCTAGGGACATGTCAAGCCCATTATGACATCTAATGGTCGAGCCACTGAGAGGACTTACTAGAGCACAGGACTCACGCTGAGGGTCACAATGCGTGTTTATGCCCTCTTCGCACTCAAGAATTGGCGGGGCCTCCGGGTGAATGCTGGTTTCTCCTACACTGAACGTTGGACAACATGCCAACCACAAGGTTTCTTGCCATGGGTAAGGACGAGTTCTGATTTCTGCATCACAGGCACCCCTGGGCAGTGGTTGGAGATAAGGTCTAGGTTCTGAAGTCTGAAAAACCGCAGTTGGGAAGAGATGATGACCTAAGGCCTTGGCGGTTCTGATGTGCTCAGTGTGCGGTCAGCTGTCTGGGTGTTGGTCAGGAGGTCCGAGCTCAGGTTGTGTCAGACAGTGCATTAGTGCCCAGGTTAGACTATATACTTTGGGTACAGTCGAATGCCATGTAGATTTATCCTCATATAAGGTGCCTGGGCAGCTCATTAGGCCAAATTTTTTTTCTAGAGGGCAGGCAGAGTGCTGCATTGTGGGTCTGGAATTGCGAAACTTCCGGGCTTCGGGGCCTGGAGTGTGAGGAGGGAAGTCTGAGAACACAAGCTAGACTTGGGTTTCAGGGCCAGGGCACGGCAGGTACACCTGTAGATCTGAACCTATATCTCATGCATCTGAAGTCAGGGTGAGGATCAGACATTGGCTCAGGTTGGAGTTTCTGTGCATGACGGCCCCTTCATGAAGGGAGCGGAATCTCGAGGCCATGGAGGTTTTCCCACGTTGGGAGTTGTGGGATGCCCCCTTCAAGGATTCCTTCTGCGGGACAATTGAGACTTGTTGGGCAGCTCCAGGACATCCCATATGGAATGACTCCAGGGCACCGTTCGAGGATGGATGCCTGGGAAGCCCGCCTCGCATTCCAATTGTCTCCTAGCAACAAGACAGTTTAGATCTGATGGCTCTGCGGGAGAAACCGGGGTGGCTGACTTGAAATGGACTTTCCTGAGGATGGGTCCTAATGTGTGTTTGTGTCCATGAGGGCCTTAAAATGGGGCGGTGGTACCGGGACCCTGAAGTATTCTCCTAAGCTTTTGACATAGCTCGATGCACAACGTTCCTTGTGGAGACGAGATTTGTTTTGATGGGTGCCACAGGAAAACCTCTATGCTGGTATTGGAATCCAGGCTTTTGAGGAGACATGCCTGTAATCCAAAGCAATGTATCCGATTATGGCCTAGGGTCCTGTCTGGTTCAATCTTCTTCTCAGGGGACATCCATCTATGGTATGAGTGGAGGTAGATGCTCAGCTAGCATCAGACCGCCCTTGTTTGTCCCGGGCGACCTGCACTATTGGGATGGCCTCAGGGATTTGTAGGGTTCTCCAAATTTTACTGTTTTGGACAATGGCATCGGCAGAATTCCCATGGATTGGGTAGGCACAGTCCTAATGTGTGACTCCAGGGGCCCCAGCCTGGAGGGTGTGTGGCCCAGGACTTTGAGGACAGACGTCTGAAAACACAAACTCAGCTTAGGTTTGGGGACGTAGGTATGGCAGGCCTGATCTATAAACCATGAGAAGAACTCTTCCGGATATGAAGAAAGAGCGAGTCTGAGGCGCTTGCTCAGGCTTTTGTCTCTGGATTTTGTATCAGAGATGGCTGTGGAATGTCGGGGAGGCCTCATGGGCCATGGACGAATCTTCCTCTCTGTGGATTTGGCCCGATCCCAATTGGTTTTCGTCAATCTGTGGAATGGGAGGACTCCTTTCAGGTTTGTTACCTCAGGTGTCCCGCCAAAAGAGGAATTCCAAAGAAGAGCCCTAAGGAAAAGTGAAGGGAGATCCCGAACTATGGGTAAAATTTGGGGCCTAGGGGCATGGCAAGCCCAATATGCTATCTCTTCATCCAGCATCTGAGAGGCCTTATTGAGGACTGGGATCAGGGTGAGGGTCACAATGTGTGGTTTTGACCAATGTGGCCGCAAACATGAGCGGGGCCTCATGGGCCACACTGGTTTCAACTACACTGAACGTTGGACAACATGCCAACCACATGGTTTCTTGCCACGGGGAAGGAGTTGTGTTTTCTGCATCACTTTCAAGCCTGGGCAGTGATTGGAGATAAGGTCTAGGTTCTGAAACTTGACAACCGAGGTTGGGAAGAGATGACGACCTAAGACCATGGCGGGTCCGATGTGCTCATTGAGCGTCCAGCTTTCTGTGTGGGGCCAGGTAATCCAGGCTCAGGCTGTGTCAAAAAGGGCAATAGTGCCCAGGTCAGCCTATATATTTGGGGTACAGTAGAATGGCGTGCAGGTTGATCCTCTTTTGGAGTTTCTGGGTAGCCCCAGAGGGCAATGTTTTTCTTCCTGAGGGCAGGAAGAGTGCTCCATTATAGTTCTGGTTTTCAAACTGGAGGCTTGTGGGCCAGTAGTCTGAGGAAGGAAATCTGAGAACAAGCTAGGCTAAGGATTCTGGGTGAGGACAAGGCAGGAACAATCTACAGACCTGAATCGAGATCTCGTGCTTATGATGTCAGGGCGAGGATCAGAAGATTGCTCAGGTTGGTGTTTCTGTCCCTGATGGCCCTTCATGAAGGGGCAGGGGGGCCACGAGGCCGTGGGGGTTTTCCCACGATGTTAGTTGTGAGAAGCTCCAAACTGCAAAGATTCTTCTGCAGGACAATTGAGACCTGTTTGTTGGCTCCAGGGCAACGATTCTGAGCAGGGTTCTAAGGATGGATGGCTGGGTAGCCCACCTCGCATTCCAATTGTGTCCTAGCAACAAGACAGGTTAGATCTGCTGGATCTGGGGGAGCAACCCAGCAGGCTGAGTTGAAATGGACTCTCCTGTGGATGGGTCCTAATGTCTTTTTGTGTCTAAGGAGACCTTGGAATGTAGCGGTGGCACTGGTGTCCTGAAGGGTTTGTCCAAACAGAGGCTTTGACACAGCTCCAACGTGCAAGTTTCCCATATGTAGATGAGATGTTTTCTGATGGGTGAGTCAAGAAACAGCCATACACTGGTATTGAAATCCAGGCCTCTGAGGAGAGATGACTGGATACCACAGCAATGGATCCGTTTAGTGCCTAGGGGCCTGTTCGTTCCTTTTTACCTCTGGGGACATCAGTCTATGCGTCTGAGTGCAGGTAGGTGCTCAGATGAGCTCAGATTGCCTCTGTTTGTCCTGGGAAGCCACCACTATTGGGATGGCCTCAGGCAGTTTGGAGGTTTATCCTATTAGAAGGGTTGTGGCCATTGGAATGGGCACATACAATTCCCTTGGAGAGGGCAAGTACAGTCCTCAGGTTTGGCTCCAGGGGCCTGAGCCTGTAGGGTGTGTAGGCCAGAGCTGTTTGGACAGTTGTCTGAAAACACAAACGCGGCTTATGTTTCGGGTCATAGGTATGGCAGGACTGATCTACAGACCATGAGGAGAACTCTTCAGGATATGAAAAAAGGGCGAGTGTGAGGCTCGTGCTCAAGTTTTTGTCTCTGGATATCGTGTCACTCATGGTCGTGAAATTTCCGGGTGACTTCATGGGAAATGGACGAGTCTTACTCTCTGGGGTTTTGCCCCATCCCAAGATTTTTGGGTCATTCTGGGAATGGAAGAAGTCCGTTTTGTTGTTGTTGTTGATTTGCTTTGTTTTGTTTTTTAACCTCAGGTGTCTCACCAAATGAGGTATTCCAGAGTAGAGCCCTGGGGAGGGCCGACCGGACAACCAGAAATCTGGTTAAAAATTGTGGCCTAGGGACATGTCAAGCCCATTATGACATCTAATGGTCGAGCCACTGAGAGGACTTACTAGAGCACAGGACTCACGCTGAGGGTCACAATGCGTGTTTATGCCCTCTTCGCACTCAAGAATTGGCGGGGCCTCCGGGTGAATGCTGGTTTCTCCTACACTGAACGTTGGACAACATGCCAACCACAAGGTTTCTTGCCATGGGTAAGGACGAGTTCTGATTTCTGCATCACAGGCACCCCTGGGCAGTGGATGGAGATAAGGTCTAGATTCTGAAGCCTGAAAAACCGCAGTTGGGAAGAGATGATGACCTACTGCCATGGCGGTTCTGATGTGCTCAGTGTGCGGTCAGCTGTCTGGGTGTTGGTCAGGAGGTCCGAGCTCAGGTTGTGTCAGACAGTGCATTAGTGCCCAGGTTAGACTATATACTTTGGGTACAGTCGAATGCCATGTAGATTTATCCTCATATAAGGTGCCTGGGCAGCTCATTAGGCCAAATTTTTTTTCTAGAGGGCAGGCAGAGTGCTGCATTGTGGGTCTGGAATTGCGAAACTTCCGGGCTTCGGGGCCTGGAGTGTGAGGACGGAAGTCTGAGAACACAAGCTAGACTTGGGTTTCAGGGCCAGGGCACGGCAGGTACACCTGTAGATCTGAACCTATATCTCATGCATCTGAAGTCAGGGCGAGGATCAGACATTGGCTCAGGTTGGAGTTTCTGTGCATGACGGCCCCTTCATGAAGGGAGCGGAATCTCGAGGCCATGGAGGTTTTCCCACGTTGGGAGTTGTGGGATGCCCCCTTCAAAGATTCCTTCTGCGGGACAATTGAGACTTGTTGGGCAGCTCCAGGACATCCCATATGGAATGACTCCAGGGCACCGTTCGAGGATGGATGCCTGGGAAGCCGGCCTCGCATTCCAATTGTCTCCTAGCAACAAGACAGTTTAGATCTGATGGCTCTGCGGGAGAAACCGGGGTGGCTGACTTGAAATGGACTTTCCTGAGGATGGGTCCTAATGTGTGTTTGTGTCCATGAGAGCCTTAAAATGGGGCGGTGGCACCGGGACCCTGAAGTATTCTCCTAAGCTTTTGACATAGCTCGATGCACAACGTTCCTTGTGGAGACGAGATTTGTTTTGATGGGTGCCACAGGAAAACCTCTATGCTGGTATTGGAATCCAGGCTTTTGAGGAGACATGCCTGTAATCCAAAGCAATGTATCCGATTATGGCCTAGGGTCCTGTCTGGTACAATCTTCTTCTCAGGGGACATCCATCTATGGTATGAGTGGAGGTAGATGCTCAGCTAGCATCAGACCGCCCTTGTTTGTCCCGGGCGACCTGCACTATTAGGATGGCCTCAGGGATTTGTAGGGTTCTCCAAATTTTACTGTTTTGGACAATGGCATCGGCAGAATTCCCATGGATTGGGTAGGCACAGTCCTAATGTGTGACTCCAGGGGCCCCAGCCTGGAGGGTGTGTGGCCCAGGACTTTGAGGACAGAAGTCTGAAAACACAAACTCAGCTTAGGTTTGGGGACGTAGGTATGGCAGGCCTGATCTATAAACCATGAGAAGAACTCTTCCGGATATGAAGAAAGAGCGAGTCTGAGGCGCTTGCTCAGACTTTTGTCTCTGGATTTTGTATCAGAGATGGCCGTGGAATGTCGGGGAGGCCTCATGGGCCATGGACGAATCTTCCTCTCTGTGGATTTGGCCCGATCCCAATTGTTTTTCGTCAATCTGTGGAATGGGAGGACTCCTTTCAGGTTTGTTACCTCAGGTGTCCCGCCAAAAGAGGAATTCCAAAGAAGAGCCCTGGGGAAAAGTGAAGGGAGAACCCGAACTATGGGTAAAATTTGGGGCCTAGGGGCATGGCAAGCCCAATATGCTATCTCTTCATCCAGCCACTGAGAGGCCTTATTGAGGACTGGGATCAGGGTGAGGGTCACAATGTGTGGTTTTGACCAATGTGGCCCGCAAACATGAGCGGGGCCTCATGGGCCACACTGGTTTCAACTACACTGAACGTTGGACAACATGCCAACCACATGGTTTCTTGCCACGGGGAAGGAGTTGTGTTTTCTGCATCACTTTCAAGCCTGGTCAGTGATTGGAGATAAGGTCTAGGTTCTGAAACTTGACAACCGAGGTTGGGAAGAGATGACGACCTAAGACCATGGCGGGTCCGATGTGCTCAGTGAGCGGCCAGCTTTCTGTGTGGGGCCAGGTAATCCAGGCTCAGGCTGTGTCAAAAAGGGCAATAGTGCCCAGGTCAGCCTATATATTTGGGGTACAGTAGAATGGCGTGCAGGTTGATCCTCTGTTGGAGTTTCTGGGTAGCCCCTGAGGGCAATATTTTTCTTCCTGATGGCAGGAAGAGTGCTGCATTATAGTTCTGGTTTTCAAACTGGAGGCTTGTGGGCCAGTAGTCTGAGGAAGGAAATCTGAGAACAAGCTAGGCTTAGGTTTCTGGGTGAGGACAAGGCAGGAACAATCTACAGACCTGAATTGAGATCTCGTGCTTATGATGTCAGGGCGAGGATCAGAAGATCGCTCAGGTTGGTGTTTCTGTCCCTGATGGCTCTTCATGAAGAGGCGGGGGGGTCATGAGTCCGTGGGGGTTTTCCCACGATGTTAGTTGTGAGAAGCTCCAAACTGCAAAGATTCTTCTGCAGGACAATTGAGACCTGTTTGTTGGCTCCAGGGCAACGATTCCGAGCAGGGTTCTAAGGATGGATGGCTGGGTAGCCCACCTCGCATTCCAATTGTGTCCTAGCAACAAGACAGATTAGATCTGCTGGATCTGGGGGAGCAACCCAGGAGGCTGAGTTGAAATGGACTCTCCTGTGGATGGATCCTAATATGTTTTTGTGTCTATGCAGATCTTGGAATGAAGCGGTGACACTGGGACCCTGAAGGGTTTTTCCAAACAGAGGCTTTGACACAGCTCCACCGTGCAAGTTTCCCATATGTAGATGAGATTTGTTCTGAGGATGAGTCAGGAAACAGCCATATGCTGGTATTGAAATCCAGGCCTCTGAGGAGAGATGACTGGATAGCACAACAATGAATCCAATAGTGCCTAGGGGCCTGTTCGTACCTTTTTACCTCTGGGGACATCAGCCTATGCATCTGAGTGCATGTAGGTGTCAGATGGGCTCAGATTGTTCCTGTTTCTCCTGGAGAGCCACCACTATTGGGATGGCCTCAGGGAGTTTGGAGGTTTATCTTATTAGTAGGTTGTGGCCATTGGAATGGGCACATACAATTCCCTTGGAGAGGGCAAGTACAGTCCTCAGGTTTGGCTCCAGGGGCCTGAGCCTGTAGGGTGTGTAGGCCAGAGCTGTTTGGACAGTTGTCTGAAAACACAAACGCGGCTTATGTTTCGGGTAATAGGTATGGCAGGATTGATCTACAGACCATGAGGAGAACTCTTCGGGATATGAAAAAAGGGCGAGTGTCAGGCTCTTGCTCAAGTTTTTGTCTCTGGATATCGTGTCACTCATGGTCATGAAATTTCCGGTTGACTTCATGGGAAATGGACGAGTCTTACTCTCTGGGGGTTTGTCCCCATCACAAGATTTTGGGGTCATTCTGTGGGATGGAAGAAGTCCGTTTTGTTGTTGTTGTGATTTGCCTTGTTTTGTTTTTTAAAAATCCCACCAAATGAGGGATTCCAGAGTAGAGCCCTGGGGGGGAGGGCGACTGTACAACCAGAAATCTGGTTACAAATTTGGGCCTAGGGACATGTAAAGCCCATTATGACATCTAATGGTCGAGTGACTGAGAGGACTTACTAGAGGACAGGACTCACACATGAGGGTCACAATGCGAGTTTATGACCACTTCGCAAACAAGAATGGGCGGGGCCTCATGGTGAATCCTGGTTTCTCCTACACTGAACGTTGGACAACCTGCCAACGATAAGATTTCTTGCCATGGGTAAGGAAGAGTTCTGATTTCTGCATCACAGTCACTCTTGGGCTGTGATTGGAGATAAGGTCTAGATTCTGAAGCCTGAAAACGGAGGTAGGGAAGAGATGATAACCTAAGGCCATGGCGGGTCTGATGTGCTCAGTGTGCGGTCAACTGTCTGGGTGTTGGTCAGGAGGTCCGGGCTCAGGTTGTGTCAGACAGTGCATTAGTGCCACTGTAGACTATATAATTTGGGTAAAGTCGAGTGCCATGTAGATTTATCCTCATATAAGGTGCCTGGGCAGCTCATTAGGCCAAATTTTTTTTCTAGAGGGCAGGCAGAGTGCTTCATTGTCGGTCCGGAATTGCCAAACTTGAGGGCTTCGTGTCCAGGAGTGTGAGGACGGAAGTCTGAGAACACAAGCTAGACTTGTGTATCAGGGCGAGGACACGGCAGGGACCACTGTAGATCTGAACCAATATCTCATGCATCTGAAGTCAGGGCGAGGATCAGACGTTGGCTCACATTGGAGTTTATGTGCATGACGGCCCCTTCATGAAGGGAGCGGAATCTCGAGGCCATGGAGGTTTTCCCACGTTGGGTGTTGTGGGATGCCCCCTTCAAGGATACCTTCTGCGGGACAATTGAGACCTGTTGGGCAGCTTCAGGACATCCCATATGGAATGACTCCAGGGCACCATTCGAGGATGGATGACTGGGAAGCAGGCCTCGCATTCCAATTTTCTCCTAGCAACAAGACAGTTTAGATCTGATGACTCTGCGTGAGCAACAGGAGTGACTGACTTGAAATGGACTTTCCTGAGGATGCGTCCTAATGTGTGTGTGTGTCCATGAGGGCCTTAAAATGGGGCGGTGGCACCGGGACCCTGAAGTATTCTCCTAAGCTTTTGACATAGCTCGATGCAAAAGTCTCCTTGTGGAGACGAGATTTGTTCTGATGGGTGCCTCAGAAAAACACCTATGCTGGTATTGGAATCCAGGCTTTTGAGGAGACATGCTTGTAAACCAAAGCAATGTATCCGATTATGGCCTAGGGTCCTGTCTGGTTCAATCTGCTTCTCAGGGGACATCCATCTATGGTATGAGTGGAGGTAGATGCTCAGCTGGTATCAGACCGCCCTTGTTTGTCCCGGGCGACCTGCACTATTGGGATGGCCTCAGGGATTTGGAGGGTTCTCCTAATTTTACGGTTTTGGACCATGGAATGGGCAGAATTCCCATGGATTGGGTAGACACAGTCCTAATGTGTGACACCTGGGGCCCCAGCCTGGAAGGTGTGTGGCCCAGGACTTTGGGGACAGAAGTGTGAAAACACAAACTCAGCTTAGCTTTGGGGAGGTAGGTATAGCAGGCCCGATCTATAAACCATGAAAAGAACTCTTCCGGATATAAAGAAAGAGCGAGTCTCAGGCACTTGCTCAGGCTTTTGTCTCTGGATTTTGTATCAGAGATGGCCGTGGAATGTCGGGGAGGCCTCATGGGCCATGGACGAATCTTCCTCTCTGTGGATTTGGCCCGATCCCAATTGTTTTTCGTCAATCTGTGGAATGGGAGGACTCCTTTCAGGTTTGTTACCTCAGGTGTCCCGCCAAAAGAGGAATTCCAAAGATGAGCCCTGGGGAAAAGTGAAGGGAGAACCCGAACTATGGGTAAAATTTGGGGCCTAGGGGCATGGCAAGCCGAATATGCTGACTCTTCATCCAGCCACTGAGAGGCCTTACCTGAGGCCTGGGATCAGGCTGAGGGACACAATGTGTGTTTGTGACCAATGTGGCCCATAAACATGGGCGGGGCCTCATGGGCCACACTGGTTTCAACTACACTGAACTTTGGAAAAACATGCCAACCACTAGGTTTCTTGCCAAGGCGAAGGAGAAGTTCTGATTCTTGTATCACGTTCACTCCTGAGCAGTGAGTGGAGATAAGGTCTAGGTTCTGAAGGTGAAAACTGAGGTTGTGTAGAGTTGATGGCCTAAATCCATTGTGGGTGTGATATGCTCTGTTTATGGCCAGCTGTCTGGGTGTTGGACTGGAGGTCTCCCCTCAGGCTGTTTCAGACAGGGCTTTAGTGCACAGGCTAGACAGTATAATTGGGGTATGGTCGAGTGGCATGCAGGTTGTTACTCATTTGGCGTTTCTGGTTAGGCCTATAGGGCAACATTTTTCTTCTGGAGGGCAGGCAGAGTGCTGCATTGTGTCTCCAGAATTGCCAAACTGGAGGGGTGTGGCCAGGATTGTGAGGAAGGAAGTCTGAAAACACGAGTTTTGGGACCAAGAGCATGGCAGGTCCACTCTGCAGAGGCTGAATCGAGATCTCCTGCAGGTGAGGTCAGGGCGATTATCAGATGTTGCCTCAAGCTGGAGTTTGTGTCCATGACGGCCCTTACATGAAGGGGGTGGGGGCGTCATGAGGCCAGGGAGGTTTCCCTACGCTGGGAGTTGTGAGCTGCTCCAAACTTCAAAGTTTCCTTCTTCAGGATAGTCGAGTACTATTGGATGGTCCCTTGATGCCCCATACAGAAAGACTCGAGAGCAGGGGCCTAAGCATGGATGCCGAGAAACGCCAACTCACCTTCCCATTGCCTGGTGGAGACAAGGCACGCTCAATCTGCGGGCTCTTGGGTGAGCTACCCAGAAGGCTGAGTTTAAATGGACTCTCCTGAGGATGAGTCATAATGTGGGTTGGTGGCCATGGAGACCTTGGAATGTGGCAGTAGCTAAGGGACTCTGCAGGATTCTCCAAACCGAAGGGCTTGACACAACTCCAACAAGGAAGCTTCCCATGTGGAGATGAGAGGTCTTCTGTCTGGTGCCTCAGGAAAGCCCCGTATGCTTGTCTTCGAACCCAGGCCTCTGAGGAGTGATACCTGGACACCAAAGCAAGAGTTCATAATAGGGCCTAGGGGCCTGTCTGGTTCAATCTTCTGTCTCTGCGGATATCTGTCTATGTGTCTGCATGGAGGTAGTAGTTGCTCATCTTGTGTCATAATGCCTGTATTTGTCCAGTGCGGCTTGTGGTAGTGGGATGTCCTTGGGGACCTTGAGGTTTCTACTATTTTGTAGAGTTGTGGCCAATGGAATGGGCAGTTTCTTAGGAGAGAGCAGGCACAGTTCTGTGGTGTGGCTCCAGAGACCCCAGCCTGGAGTCTGTGTGGGCCATGGCTGTGCAGACAGACATCCAAAAACCCTAACTCAGCTCAGGTTTGGGGCCGAGGTTACGGCAGGCCTGATCTACAGTCCATGAGGGGAGCTCCTCTGGATATGAAAGAAGGGTGAGAGGGAGGCAGTCGCTCAGGCTTTTGTCTCTGGATGTTTTGTCCACAATGGCCGTTTAATGTAGGCGTTGCCTCATGGGTCGTAGAAGTCTCCCTCTCTGGTAGTTTGTCCAGCCCCCAAGAGTTTGAGGTCATTCTGTGGGAAGGGAAGTGTCCTGTTTTCTGCTTCATGTGTCCCACCAGTAGAGGGATTCTAGAGCATAGCAGTGGGTACTGACAACTGGAATACTCGCCCTCTGGTTAAGCCTGGGGGCCTATGGATATGACAAGCCCCATATGCAGGATCTTGGTCCAGCCACTGAGAGGCGTTACTTTAATACGGGACTCATGCTGCAGGTCACAATGTATGTCTGTGCCCTAGGCGGCCCTCAAGCACTGGCATGGCCTTTCGTTCAATGCAGGTTTTCCCACATTGCTGAAGCCTGAAAACCGAGGTTGGGAAGAGATGACGACCTACAGCCATAGCGGGTCCTATGTGTCCAGGTTAGGGCCAGCTGTCTGGGTGTCGTTTGGGATGTCTTCTCTCAGGCTGTGCCAGACAGGGCATTAGTATACAGGGTAGGCTATATAATTGCTTTACAATCGAGTGGCATGCATTAGAAAATCATTTGGGGTTTCTTATTAGCAGCATAGGGCAAAATTTTTCTTCTGGAGGGCAGGCAGAGTGCTGCATTGTGGCATCGGAATTCCCAAACTGGAGGGCTTGTGGGCCAGGAGAGTGAGGACGGAAGTCTGAGAACACAAGCTAGGCTTAGGTTTCGGGGCAAGGACATGGCAGGCACACTCTGCAGAGCTGAATTGAGGTCTCATGCGTCTGAAGTCAGGGCGAGGATCAGACGTTGGCTCAGGTTGGAGTTTCTGTGCATGACGGACCCTTCATGAAGGGAGCGGAATCTCGAGGCCATGGAGGTTTTCCCACGTTGGGAGTTGTGGGATGCCCCCTTCAAGGATTCCTTCTGCGGGACAATTGAGACTTGTTGGGCAGCTCCAGGACATCCCATATGGAATGACTCCAGGGCACCGTTCGAGGATGGATGCCTGGGAAGCCCGCCTCGCATTCCAATTGTCTCCTAGCAACAAGACAGTTTAGATCTGATGGCTCTGCGGGAGAAACCGGGGTGGCTGACTTGAAATGGACTTTCCTGAGGATGGGTCCTAATGTGTGTTTGTGTCCATGAGGGCCTTAAAATGGGGCGGTGGTACCGGGACCCTGAAGTATTCTCCTAAGCTTTTGACATAGCTCGATGCACAACGTTCCTTGTGGAGACGAGATTTGTTTTGATGGGTGCCACAGGAAAACCTCTATGCTGGTATTGGAATCCAGGCTTTTGAGGAGACATGCCTGTAATCCAAAGCAATGTATCCGATTATGGCCTAGGGTCCTGTCTGGTTCAATCTTCTTCTCAGGGGACATCCATCTATGGTATGAGTGGAGGTAGATGCTCAGCTAGCATCAGACCGCCCTTGTTTGTCCCGGGCGACCTGCACTATTGGGATGGCCTCAGGGATTTGTAGGGTTCTCCAAATTTTACTGTTTTGGACAATGGCATCGGCAGAATTCCCATGGATTGGGTAGGCACAGTCCTAATGTGTGACTCCAGGGGCCCCAGCCTGGAGGGTGTGTGGCCCAGGACTTTGAGGACAGACGTCTGAAAACACAAACTCAGCTTAGGTTTGGGGACGTAGGTATGGCAGGCCTGATCTATAAACCATGAGAAGAACTCTTCCGGATATGAAGAAAGAGCGAGTCTGAGGCGCTTGCTCAGGCTTTTGTCTCTGGATTTTGTATCAGAGATGGCTGTGGAATGTCGGGGAGGCCTCATGGGCCATGGACGAATCTTCCTCTCTGTGGATTTGGCCCGATCCCAATTGTTTTTCGTCAATCTGTGGAATGGGAGGACTCCTTTCAGGTTTGTTACCTCAGGTGTCCCGCCAAAAGAGGAATTCCAAAGAAGAGCCCTAAGGAAAAGTGAAGGGAGATCCCGAACTATGGGTAAAATTTGGGGCCTAGGGGCATGGCAAGCCCAATATGCTATCTCTTCATCCAGCATCTGAGAGGCCTTATTGAGGCCTGGGATCAGGGTGAGGGTCACAATGTGTGGTTTTGACCAATGTGGCCGCAAACATGAGCGGGGCCTCATGGGCCACACTGGTTTCAACTACACTGAACGTTGGACAACATGCCAACCACATGGTTTCTTGCCACGGGGAAGGAGTTGTGTTTTCTGCATCACTTTCAAGCCTGGGCAGTGATTGGAGATAAGGTCTAGGTTCTGAAACTTGACAACCGAGGTTGGGAAGAGATGACGACCTAAGACCATGGCGGGTCCGATGTGCTCATTGAGCGTCCAGCTTTCTGTGTGGGGCCAGGTAATCCAGGCTCAGGCTGTGTCAAAAAGGGCAATAGTGCCCAGGTCAGCCTATATATTTGGGGTACAGTAGAATGGCGTGCAGGTTGATCCTCTTTTGGAGTTTCTGGGTAGCCCCAGAGGGCAATGTTTTTCTTCCTGAGGGCAGGAAGAGTGCTCCATTATAGTTCTGGTTTTCAAACTGGAGGCTTGTGGGCCAGTAGTCTGAGGAAGGAAATCTGAGAACAAGCTAGGCTAAGGATTCTGGGTGAGGACAAGGCAGGAACAATCTACAGACCTGAATCGAGATCTCGTGCTTATGATGTCAGGGCGAGGATCAGAAGATTGCTCAGGTTGGTGTTTCTGTCCCTGATGGCCCTTCATGAAGGGGCAGGGGGGCCACGAGGCCGTGGGGGTTTTCCCACGATGTTAGTTGTGAGAAGCTCCAAACTGCAAAGATTCTTCTGCAGGACAATTGAGACCTGTTTGTTGGCTCCAGGGCAACGATTCTGAGCAGGGTTCTAAGGATGGATGGCTGGGTAGCCCACCTCGCATTCCAATTGTGTCCTAGCAACAAGACAGGTTAGATCTGCTGGATCTGGGGGAGCAACCCAGCAGGCTGAGTTGAAATGGACTCTCCTGTGGATGGGTCCTAATGTCTTTTTGTGTCTAAGGAGACCTTGGAATGTAGCGGTGGCACTGGTGTCCTGAAGGGTTTGTCCAAACAGAGGCTTTGACACAGCTCCAACGTGCAAGTTTCCCATATGTAGATGAGATGTTTTCTGATGGGTGAGTCAAGAAACAGCCATACACTGGTATTGAAATCCAGGCCTCTGAGGAGAGATGACTGGATACCACAGCAATGGATCCGTTTAGTGCCTAGGGGCCTGTTCGTTCCTTTTTACCTCTGGGGACATCAGTCTATGCGTCTGAGTGCAGGTAGGTGCTCAGATGAGCTCAGATTGCCTCTGTTTGTCCTGGGAAGCCACCACTATTGGGATGGCCTCAGGCAGTTTGGAGGTTTATCCTATTAGAAGGGTTGTGGCCATTGGAATGGGCACATACAATTCCCTTGGAGAGGGCAAGTACAGTCCTCAGGTTTGGCTCCAGGGGCCTGAGCCTGTAGGGTGTGTAGGCCAGAGCTGTTTGGACAGTTGTCTGAAAACACAAACGCGGCTTATGTTTCGGGTCATAGGTATGGCAGGACTGATCTACAGACCATGAGGAGAACTCTTCAGGATATGAAAAAAGGGCGAGTGTGAGGCTCGTGCTCAAGTTTTTGTCTCTGGATATCGTGTCACTCATGGTCGTGAAATTTCCGGGTGACTTCATGGGAAATGGACGAGTCTTACTCTCTGGGGTTTTGCCCCATCCCAAGATTTTTGGGTCATTCTGGGAATGGAAGAAGTCCGTTTTGTTGTTGTTGTTGATTTGCTTTGTTTTGTTTTTTAACCTCAGGTGTCTCACCAAATGAGGTATTCCAGAGTAGAGCCCTGGGGAGGGCCGACCGGACAACCAGAAATCTGGTTAAAAATTGTGGCCTAGGGACATGTCAAGCCCATTATGACATCTAATGGTCGAGCCACTGAGAGGACTTACTAGAGCACAGGACTCACGCTGAGGGTCACAATGCGTGTTTATGCCCTCTTCGCACTCAAGAATTGGCGGGGCCTCCGGGTGAATGCTGGTTTCTCCTACACTGAACGTTGGACAACATGCCAACCACAAGGTTTCTTGCCATGGGTAAGGACGAGTTCTGATTTCTGCATCACAGGCACCCCTGGGCAGTGGATGGAGATAAGGTCTAGATTCTGAAGCCTGAAAAACCGCAGTTGGGAAGAGATGATGACCTACTGCCATGGCGGTTCTGATGTGCTCAGTGTGCGGTCAGCTGTCTGGGTGTTGGTCAGGAGGTCCGAGCTCAGGTTGTGTCAGACAGTGCATTAGTGCCCAGGTTAGACTATATACTTTGGGTACAGTCGAATGCCATGTAGATTTATCCTCATATAAGGTGCCTGGGCAGCTCATTAGGCCAAATTTTTTTTCTAGAGGGCAGGCAGAGTGCTGCATTGTGGGTCTGGAATTGCGAAACTTCCGGGCTTCGGGGCCTGGAGTGTGAGGACGGAAGTCTGAGAACACAAGCTAGACTTGGGTTTCAGGGCCAGGGCACGGCAGGTACACCTGTAGATCTGAACCTATATCTCATGCATCTGAAGTCAGGGCGAGGATCAGACATTGGCTCAGGTTGGAGTTTCTGTGCATGACGGCCCCTTCATGAAGGGAGCGGAATCTCGAGGCCATGGAGGTTTTTCCACGTTGGGAGTTGTGGGATGCCCCCTTCAAAGATTCCTTCTGCGGGACAATTGAGACTTGTTGGGCAGCTCCAGGACATCCCATATGGAATGACTCCAGGGCACCGTTCGAGGATGGATGCCTGGGAAGCCCGCCTCGCATTCCAATTGTCTCCTAGCAACAAGACAGTTTAGATCTGATGGCTCTGCGGGAGAAACCGGGGTGGCTGACTTGAAATGGACTTTCCTGAGGATGGGTCCTAATGTGTGTTTGTGTCCATGAGAGCCTTAAAATGGGGCGGTGGCACCGGGACCCTGAAGTATTCTCCTAAGCTTTTGACATAGCTCGATGCACAACGTTCCTTGTGGAGACGAGATTTGTTTTGATGGGTGCCACAGGAAAACCTCTATGCTGGTATTGGAATCCAGGCTTTTGAGGAGACATGCCTGTAATCCAAAGCAATGTATCCGATTATGGCCTAGGGTCCTGTCTGGTACAATCTTCTTCTCAGGGGACATCCATTTATGGTATGAGTGGAGGTAGATGCTCAGCTAGCATCAGACCGCCCTTGTTTGTCCCGGGCGACCTGCACTATTAGGATGGCCTCAGGGATTTGTAGGGTTCTCCAAATTTTACTGTTTTGGACAATGGCATCGGCAGAATTCCCATGGATTGGGTAGGCACAGTCCTAATGTGTGACTCCAGGGGCCCCAGCCTGGAGGGTGTGTGGCCCAGGACTTTGAGGACAGAAGTCTGAAAACACAAACTCAGCTTAGGTTTGGGGACGTAGGTATGGCAGGCCTGATCTATAAACCATGAGAAGAACTCTTCCGGATATGAAGAAAGAGCGAGTCTGAGGCGCTTGCTCAGACTTTTGTCTCTGGATTTTGTATCAGAGATGGCCGTGGAATGTCGGGGAGGCCTCATGGGCCATGGACGAATCTTCCTCTCTGTGGATTTGGCCCGATCCCAATTGTTTTTCGTCAATCTGTGGAATGGGAGGACTCCTTTCAGGTTTGTTACCTCAGGTGTCCCGCCAAAAGAGGAATTCCAAAGAAGAGCCCTGGGGAAAAGTGAAGGGAGAACCCGAACTATGGGTAAAATTTGGGGCCTAGGGGCATGGCAAGCCCAATATGCTATCTCTTCATCCAGCCACTGAGAGGCCTTATTGAGGACTGGGATCAGGGTGAGGGTCACAATGTGTGGTTTTGACCAATGTGGCCCGCAAACATGAGCGGGGCCTCATGGGCCACACTGGTTTCAACTACACTGAACGTTGGACAACATGCCAACCACATGGTTTCTTGCCACGGGGAAGGAGTTGTGTTTTCTGCATCACTTTCAAGCCTGGGCAGTGATTGGAGATAAGGTCTAGGTTCTGAAACTTGACAACCGAGGTTGGGAAGAGATGACGACCTAAGACCATGGCGGGTCCGATGTGCTCAGTGAGCGGCCAGCTTTCTGTGTGGGGCCAGGTAATCCAGGCTCAGGCTGTGTCAAAAAGGGCAATAGTGCCCAGGTCAGCCTATATATTTGGGGTACAGTAGAATGGCGTGCAGGTTGATCCTCTGTTGGAGTTTCTGGGTAGCCCCTGAGGGCAATATTTTTCTTCCTGATGGCAGGAAGAGTGCTGCATTATAGTTCTGGTTTTCAAACTGGAGGCTTGTGGGCCAGTAGTCTGAGGAAGGAAATCTGAGAACAAGCTAGGCTTAGGTTTCTGGGTGAGGACAAGGCAGGAACAATCTACAGACCTGAATTGAGATCTCGTGCTTATGATGTCAGGGCGAGGATCAGAAGATCGCTCAGGTTGGTGTTTCTGTCCCTGATGGCTCTTCATGAAGAGGCGGGGGGGTCATGAGTCCGTGGGGGTTTTCCCACGATGTTAGTTGTGAGAAGCTCCAAACTGCAAAGATTCTTCTGCAGGACAATTGAGACCTGTTTGTTGGCTCCAGGGCAACGATTCCGAGCAGGGTTCTAAGGATGGATGGCTGGGTAGCCCACCTCGCATTCCAATTGTGTCCTAGCAACAAGACAGATTAGATCTGCTGGATCTGGGGGAGCAACCCAGGAGGCTGAGTTGAAATGGACTCTCCTGTGGATGGATCCTAATATGTTTTTGTGTCTATGCAGATCTTGGAATGAAGCGGTGACACTGGGACCCTGAAGGGTTTTTCCAAACAGAGGCTTTGACACAGCTCCACCGTGCAAGTTTCCCATATGTAGATGAGATTTGTTCTGAGGATGAGTCAGGAAACAGCCATATGCTGGTATTGAAATCCAGGCCTCTGAGGAGAGATGACTGGATAGCACAACAATGAATCCAATAGTGCCTAGGGGCCTGTTCGTACCTTTTTACCTCTGGGGACATCAGCCTATGCATCTGAGTGCATGTAGGTGTCAGATGGGCTCAGATTGTTCCTGTTTCTCCTGGAGAGCCACCACTATTGGGATGGCCTCAGGGAGTTTGGAGGTTTATCTTATTAGTAGGTTGTGGCCATTGGAATGGGCACATACAATTCCCTTGGAGAGGGCAAGTACAGTCCTCAGGTTTGGCTCCAGGGGCCTGAGCCTGTAGGGTGTGTAGGCCAGAGCTGTTTGGACAGTTGTCTGAAAACACAAACGCGGCTTATGTTTCGGGTAATAGGTATGGCAGGATTGATCTACAGACCATGAGGAGAACTCTTCGGGATATGAAAAAAGGGCGAGTGTCAGGCTCTTGCTCAAGTTTTTGTCTCTGGATATCGTGTCACTCATGGTCATGAAATTTCCGGTTGACTTCATGGGAAATGGACGAGTCTTACTCTCTGGGGGTTTGTCCCCATCACAAGATTTTGGGGTCATTCTGTGGGATGGAAGAAGTCCGTTTTGTTGTTGTTGTGATTTGCCTTGTTTTGTTTTTTAAAAATCCCACCAAATGAGGGATTCCAGAGTAGAGCCCTGGGGGGGGGGGGCGACTGTACAACCAGAAATCTGGTTACAAATTTGGGCCTAGGGACATGTAAAGCCCATTATGACATCTAATGGTCGAGTGACTGAGAGGACTTACTAGAGGACAGGACTCACACATGAGGGTCACAATGCGAGTTTATGACCACTTCGCAAAAAGAATGGGCGGGGCCTCATGGTGAATCCTGGTTTCTCCTACACTGAACGTTGGACAACCTGCCAACGATAAGATTTCTTGCCATGGGTAAGGAAGAGTTCTGATTTCTGCATCACAGTCACTCTTGGGCAGTGATTGGAGATAAGGTCTAGATTCTGAAGCCTGAAAACGGAGGTAGGGAAGAGATGATAACCTAAGG